>NC_134404.1:268126541-268770708 GCF_038048845.1 Mixophyes fleayi
ATATATATATATATATATATATATATATGTATATATATAGGAAAAAGTAATTAGACCAAACGGCGCTTAGTGAATATCACCAACAAAGTGCTTAAAGTGCTCAATAGCAAACAAACAAAGATAATCACATTCAGTAGGCTGCTTCACTTCCAAATGCACCAAATTGCAGATGCAGAGAACCTAGATAAAAATAAGGAGAGAAGCGCCAAACATAGTGTGATACCACATTATAAATAACACATATAGACGATAGACGAATGCCCAGACATCAAACATAAGTAAAAACAGCTTATCTGAAGTGTATTTCCGGTATCCCCAAAGAACTTCCTTATATAGGGGACAGAATCCACAGCAATCCAGAGACACCTCCTTCACCTTAACGCGTTTCATCTAGAAGACTTTATCAAAAGGTAGTGACTACCTTTTGATAAAGTCTTCTAGACGATACTCTCTGCACAGCTTCCAACTGTCACTTCCCTCACTCCCAAGCTGCTGTTTTCTTTATTAGACCCTGGACACTTACCTTGTCTCCAGTTTTGTGTGTCTCTCTCACTGATCTCCCCTCTTACTTACCACATATCTAACCAGCCTCTCACTTTCCTCCTGTCTCTTCTCTCTCCAGCATGGGGGTCCTACCCCTCTTCCAATATGCTGTGATTCGTGGTAGCTGTCACATTTCCCCTCTGTTGGTTTTGTGCATAGTACACTGTTAATATCTCTTTTTTGTTAATAAGCATATACAGTAAAATATATTACTGGATATTTGCCTGGGTGATTTCATTCCTACATAGAGGTACTGTCACGAGCATTAGGAGTTTTACCCAGAATTCACCAGGTGTAGCTACACTTACCAGAAGTGCGGACCTCTGGGTAGTGTGGTGAATCAGTGGAACCATACAGTAGAATAGAGGAAAGGAATGTCAATAGTATAAATGCTGAGTCTTGGCACCGTGGAAATGTGATGGTACAGCAGTTTAGTAAACAGGATAAAATGAGGAAAGAGTCCAAGTGCCTTAGCACGCAGGTAGCATATAGCAGGCCAGTACTTGATAACTGGATAACGTTAGGCAAAGACCAATCAACAATATAGTAGAATAGTCAGCGACTTGCAGCTACAATACAGAGGCACTTGTAGACTTTAGTCCAGCTAATAGGTACCATACAGTGTAGTAGCTATATCACAAGGAAACATGAATGGTCTACAGCTGGTAAGTTTCACGACGGATATATATAGAGAAGACTTGTCCAGCGCAGGTGTGTAACAGAATAGCAAGAGTGGTCTGCAATTGGCAAGTTGTACCACTGATGTGAAGGGAAGACTTGTCCAGGCGCAGGCATGGAATGGAGTAACGTGAGTGGTCTGCAATAGGCAAGTTGTACCACTGATGTGAAGGGAAGACTTGTCCAGGTGCAGGCGTGGAACGGAGTAATGTGAGTGGTCTGCAATAGGCAAGTTGTACCACTGATGTGAAGGGAAGACTTGTCCAGGTGCAGGCATGTAACGAAGCAATGTGAGTGGTCTCCAATAGGCAAGTTGTACCACTGATGTATAGAGGAGACTTGTCCAGAAGCAGGCAGGTAACGGAGGTAGTGAGAGTAGTCTGCAGCGGGTAAGTTCTACTACCGATGTGGAGAAAAAACTTGTCCAGAAGCAGGCAGGTAACGGAGGTAGTGAGAGTAGTCTGCAGCGGGTAAGTTCTACTACCGATGTGGAGAGGAGACTTGTCCAGAGCAAACGGATAACACGAGCAGAAACAGGAAACACCTCAGAGTCTCAAGGAATGAGAACCAAGAACAGGCAAAGGTAATAGGGCAACAGGTGCCTTAAGTACTAAGAGGTGATTAATTAACCAATGAGACTAGAGGCGAGGTATTAACAGTTCAGGGTTTCTTCACATACGCAATCTTAGTCAAGATGGCGGACGGCCGCGGCTCAGGAGAGGCGCCGGCAGGAGCGAGAGAGACCCATGTCCCAACCTAGAGGCACTAACAGTCCGGTGAGTGACAGGTACCAGATTGACACATAAGGTTAGTGTAACCATTTAGACACTCACAATTTCTTCTTAAAAGTAGATGTTGTTCCCCTCTGTCATTGGCTTAGTAATTGGAGCACTGCTGACTATAACACAGAAAGAGAGATGAAGTCAGAAAGGAAACAATGCCCAGTGATAATAATCACCTGGTTTTATTATCTTAATAAGTTTTGATTTAAGAATACATTTTTTTAACTTACGATTTTCTATTCCATGGAAGCTATAAAGAGCAGAACTAATCTAATAATATACTCTCAAGGATATTCGGTCATAGTCTGCTAATGCATAAAAATTATTTTAGAAATTGAGACAAGTTAGTAGAGTATAGTGGATTGTGGACCTCAAAAAATATGTGTGACTGCAGTGCAAGAAAAAATGTCTGCCCCACTTGTGATTTGCATGAAAGAAAAGCAACAACATGCAGTGGTTAATTTTTTGTGGTCTGAGGTGTGTCTGGTGCCAATATTTATGAAAGACTTTGTGCAAAGTATGGAGAAAGTGTTTTGTTGCGTATAAGTGTGTATTAATGGATAGAATAAGTGTCAGCAATGTGTCACAACTTATGCTAGCGTACCTGCTAACGTTGGCGCAACTCAAGTAGAAGGTACAGAATCTAACGTGCCCCTGGTCTTCACCAAAACCCCCCGCAAGGAAGTATGGGCTCCGCTGCAGGAAACATGCAGGTTGTGGTCCTTCACTAAGTCGTGAGTCGTATAGCGAGTTAGAGAATGAGAGTAGTCAGGTAAGCCGGTCAGGTAACGTGCAGGCAACGAGGCACAAAGGGAGAATCCAGAAGAGAGGTCAAACAATGCAGAGTCGGTAAATTCCAGAAGAGAATAATGCACAGGGAAAATCCAAAGGAGTAGTCAAACAGGCCGGGTAAGGAGGACACTGGAAATCAGAGATAGTCAGACAAAGCCAAAATACACAAGCACGCTTTAGCAGGAAAAGACCTAATACTCTGGCAGTGACCTAGTGATAGGAACTGCCTTAAATAGTTCTAGAGGCCAATGAGGAGAAAGGGTGGCGGTGATGTCATCGGCCGCTGCCAGAGACTCGAGAATCGCCCCACTGCCTAGCAAGACCTGGCCATCCCGTTCGGAAGTATTGCATCTGGTTGCCTGGCAACCAGATGCGACGGGGACACAGACAGGCGCCCGTCTGAACAGAGCAACAGGATGGCGCCTGACACAATGAAAAAGGAGCCAGACACCCGTCCTCATCCAAGATTGATGAGAACATTGACTGATTCTATTGGATAGACGAGGAAAGTGGACAGTGGTTTGGTCCCCTGAAAGAAGCCCTAAGAGGGTGAAGATTCACATCTGAAGAAGAGGTAAAGACTGCCGTGCATTCGTGGTTCGCAGCTTAGCCTAAAACATTTTTTAATGAGCAAATACGAAGCTTGTTGACAGATGGACAAAGTATAATGAAAATCCGGGAGATTATGTCAAAAAATAATTTATTTGTCTTTTCTGAAAGCTGATTAAAATAAATTCTACAGCCAGAGTGCGGATAATTTTTGACTCACCGTAGTAATTACTTCTCAATTCACTTCACTTTAAAAAATCAATAACAGTTATTATGTTCCCAATACAATTATGGAACTAGGCTGGTACTGAATATGTCTAACTCTAACTGCTTGTTACCTGTGCTTCCAATAGCTATCGTGTTGCAGATTGCACAAAGATGAATCATAAGTATTTCTTAATTTATTCTTTATTAAATTCCTAATCAAAGCCTGATGTCCAACTGTACAATATGTATATTCTCGAGTGAGGGTTCACTTTTTGTGACTATGACCCTGCTCTCTCCTTTCTGGGGAAATAATTTATGTCCAGCTGAATGTAATTATTTCTGAAGAGAGGATGTCAATAATAACTGTTTACCTGGCAAGGATTTTTATTTGAAATTAAATATAATTTATTCAGTCACTTAAAGTACTTTTGTGTCTTCAAAATAGTCTGCGAGTGCATCTGTTGAGTCATCAACTAGTATGAAGATTACGGCTGATGCAGTACTTAAATAATGTTTGTATTGTGCTACTTACTCTTTGTGCAATTAATCCATTTACCATACAGTATTATACTATGATGGTTCTTTTTTCCACTGTATATATGGCTGTGATGTTCTAGCAACATCAATAGAGATTCCATCATAGGAGAAGTGTCATTATTGAAATTACCAAAGGGAAATTGGAGGAACTGCCTGGTAAACAGATAAGCGAAAAAGATTGTTTATTTGGTACGCATATGCACTATTGGAGAGGATTCCTTTTTGGGCTTGCATGAAGTTTCTGCTCACGATTGCAATACTTATTCACATCTGTACTTTATCTTTAGTGAGACTGTCACGTCCACTAATTTAAGTGATTGTGAATTGTTGTTTCATATTCTTATCTCTACATTTCTCCTAGTACTGTTTATAAACAATACTGCACTATTGTGGCGCCCTGTGCCATGTGTTTATTTTTCTAGATTCTCCAGATTCACCGTCTGTTTTGGGAATTGGCATCCGCATGAAAATAGGCTAGTGTTTGAAGTGACTATATTTCCAGACTTTTTTTTTTGAACAGTATTGGGTTACGCGCCCCTCCTTTATCTGTTTGTCAATATAATAAATATATATATATATATATATATATACATATACACCTTCTGGTATAAGAATGAATTGTATTGTATATTATATCAATGTTTATTTTAATTATATTAGTAATTTTTTAAATACGTCAAAAGTTTTGAAATACACAAGTTGTTCTTTACAGATGTATTTTTGCATGTACGTTCAGGCCACCAAATTGTGGTATTCTCAATATCAAGCACATCCTTTGTATTTTTTTAATTAATATGCAAGAATAAATGGTGGTCAACAGAAGCCTTAATTGCAAAAGCATTCCAATATGTATAGAAATGTAGCCTAAATACATGTCAAAACAAATTATACAGGTATGGAATTTATTATCTGTAAAGATGGGATCTGTGTATTTCCAACAAGGGGCCTGATTCAGTCAGGATCTTAACTTGAGAAGCTTCTTATTTCAGTCTCCTGGACAAAACCATGTTGCAATGCAAGGGGTGCAAATTAGATTTCTGTTTTGCACATTCGTTAAATACGGACTGTTTTTTCATGTAGCACACAAATACTTGATAGCTTATTTGTACACTGAAATTTAAAGTTAATATTTGTGTGCTACATGAAAAAACAATTAGTATTTAACTTATGTGCAAAACAGAAATCTAATTTACACCCCTTGCATTGTAACATGATTTTGTCCAGGAGACTGAAATAAGAAGTTTCACAAGTTAAGATCCTTAATGAATCAGGCCCAAGGAGTATTTACATAGTTGATAAGGTTTAAAAAAGACACCAGTCCATAAAATTCCACCTATTTTGGATCTCCTGCGATCCTGCACTTATATTTGAAGTTGATCCAGAGTAAGCAACCGCCAATCTGTTTCAATTATGAAAATCTTCCCAGACCCAATATTGTAGTCCTATTTTTACTCTATATCCACTACTATCCTTAATTTTAATTAACAGTTGTATCCCTGAATACACTTTTCCGCTAACAATTTGTCTAACCCTTTCTTAAACATATCTATTGAATCTGTATCGCAACCTTCCCTGGCAATGAATTCCATATCTTGACTGCCCTTACTGTAAAAAAACCCTTCTTTTGCTGGTTGTGAAATTTACTCTCCTTTAACCTTAGGGGATGACCACGTGTCCTGTGTATAGTCCTTGAGGTAAAAAGTTTCCATGAAAGTTCTCTGTATTGACCCTTGATGTATTTGTACATAGTAATAATATCTCCTCTTAGACACTTGCTTTCTAAAGTAAAAATGCCTAAACAGGCTAACCTTTCCTCATAACTAAATGACTCCATACCCTTTATCAATTTTGTCGCCCTTCTCTGAACCCTTTCTAGTTCCAAATTATCTTTTTTATAGAGTGGTGCCCAGAACTGTACTAAATATTTAAGATGAGGTCTCACCAACGACTTATACACTGACAAAATTACACTGTCTTCCCTTGCATCTATGCCCCTTTTTATGCATGCCAATATTTTATTTGCCCTTGCAGCTGCTGCTTGACATTGAGTACTATTGCTAAGTCTACTGTCTACAAGCATTCCCAAATCCTTTTCCATTATAGATTCTCCTAAATTAATTCCATTTAATTTCCATTATTTCCATATAATTTATAGAGGTGTTTTTGATCCTTAAATGCATAACCTTGCATTTATTAATGTTAAACCTCATATTCCATTTGGCCACTCAATCCTCTAGTTTATTTAAGTCCCTCTGTAGAGAAATTACATCTTGCTCTGATTTTATTACCTTACAGAGTTTAGTGTCATCTGCAAAAATAGAAACTTTACTTTCTAAACCATCACCAAGGTCATTAATAAATATATTAAAAAGGAGTAGCCCCAGCACGGAACCTTGAGGTACTCCGCTTAAAGTTTAAGTACATGTGTTGTTTCCTAGATCCAGTTCCCTTATTTTGTAAACCAACCTCTTTTGTGGCACTGTATCAAAGGCCTTTGCAAAATCTAAGTAGACCACATCTACTGTGCTGCCCTGGTCTATGTTCTCACTAACTTTCTCGTAGAAACTAATTAGATTAGTTTGATATGACCTATCCCTCACAAATTCTTGTTGATTCCCACTAATAATCTGATTGCGCACCAAGTAATCCTGAATACTATCCCTTAATATACCTTCCAGTAGTTTCCCCACTATTGATGTCAGGCTTGCAGGTCTATAATTCCCCAATTGTGATATTGTTCCCTTTTTAAACAATGGCACCACATCTGCTATTCGCAAGTCCCTTGGTACTGAGCCTGATGAGATTGAATCTCTGAAAATTAAGAATAGAGGTCTAGCTATTTCTGAGTTTAGCTCCATAAGGACCCTTGGGTGTATGCCATATGGACCTGGAGCTTTATTTATCTTAAGATTCTTTAGTCGCCTTTGGACTTCTTCCTCTGACAACCAAGTACTAATTAATGGTATGGTTTAATTTCCATTTTTATGTATTATTCATACCATTTGTTCCTCTCTAGTAAATACTGAAGAAAAAAAAATGTTTAATACCTCTCCTTTTTTCTTAGTATCATTTATCAATTCACCCATCTCACTTCTTAGGGGTCCTAAATTATCTTTTTTAATCCTTTTGCCATTTATAAACTTTTTGGGGTATGTCTTACTTTCTTTTGTAACTTGCTTTTTATTTTCTAATTTAGCCAATCTAATTTCCCTTTTGCATGTTTAATTGCATTCATTGTACCTACAGAGGGACTCCTCTGACCCTTCGGACTTAAACAATTTAAATGCACGCTTCTTCCTTTGCATTTCTTCCCTTACCTTTTTATTTAGCCACATTGGTTTAGACTTAATTCTTTTACATTTATTTCCCACAGGAATGAAATTATACGTGTATGTTTCCAACAACATTTTAAAGACAGCCCACTTTTCTTCCATATTTTTTCCTTGAAAAACTTTGTTCCATTCTATGCACTTTATAGACTCCTTTAGCATATTAAAATTTGCCTTTTTAAAGTTTAAAGTCCTAGGGCTAGATTTACTAAGCTGCGGGTTTGAAAATGTGGGGATGTTGCCTATAGCAACCAATCAGGTTCTAGCTGTCATTTTATAGAAGGTACTAAATAAATGAAAGCTAGAATCTGATTGGTTGCTATAGGCAACATCCCCACTTTTTCAAACCCGCAGCTTAGTAAATCTAGCCCCTAGTTGATCCCTTATACCGTTGCTTCTGGAAACTAATTTCAACCGAGACCATATTATGATCACTGTTTCCCAAGTGTTCACTTACTTGAATATTTGATATTACGTCTACATTATTTGTTATTAATAGGTCCAGTATAGTCCTAGTTGGTTCCTCTACTAATTGGGACATGTAATGGTATTTTAGCCTGCTCAGAAACATATTTCCCTTACCTGTACCGCAGGTCTCAGTACTCCAATCAATGCCCGGATAATTAAAATCCCCTATAATTAAAATTTGACATAGTTGTGTAGCCTTTTCAATTTGCTGTAGAAGTTGGGCTTCCTCAATCATATTTCTGTAATCCATGTTTAAAATATTTACAAAACTGAACTACATTTAAAAATTACCAGGTAGCAATACAAACCCACAAATCTTCTAATGGGTCATCATATATCTCAATGTATAAGAAACACAAAAACATATATCAACCACTTTAATGTGATAAGATGGGCAAACACAGCTGTTGTATAAGAGATATGTGGACTCCACAAAATAATCTAGTGGAAAATAGTAAAGGAATACAGTGCTGAAAGTTATCAAACCTCTATCACAAAAATTGCTACTATCACAGAAATAGATAAATGTTAAAAATATTTTTTAATAATATCTCACAATTTTAAAAAACATATACGAACAATATTAAACACTGTGATCAACAAATAGTCACTTCTTAATATAACTATTCATGACACCAGGCCGGCATGTGAAAATGTTAAATATAAACCTATATTAGTCAATTAGTTGCTAGATTGCTGCTGATACTGCAAAAAACACTATTCACATTCAAATTATTGATTGATAATTGGATAGATTGAGTACAAAGAAATAAAGAGCAGCATACATGTTTCATGAAAATCATCTGTTAGGGAAATTGCTTGTAGCGATCAATGTATTTAGAAACTGTAATTAGCTGATAAGCCTCTTTAGAAATAGAGATGATTCCAAACAACTTATACAGTAATTGTCTCTGTCCAGAAACCATAGACTGTGAGCAGGTGAAGACATGCAGTGATGATAAAATTCCAATCCGGGGGAGCCTCAGATCCACTCTGAGATGCACAGAATGTTATTGTCCCCCCTTAATCAAGTGGCTGAAACAAGTGTCAAATCAATCACTGTCTGATTCTCTTGCAAACTGCTGCGAACCTCACATATTGCAATGTTCATCAGAAAACATAACACATGATCGAACTAATAAATGCACAGTTGATTGTGAATACTCACTGTAAGATGGTTAAAACATAGAAGTAGCCTATCAACTCTGTCCCAGATATTACGGCATATAACGATATGGTAAAGCCTCCATGCCTTTATTTCACGTAAAAGAGCAATTGAAAGAGCAGCACCTTTTTTTTACATTTAAAAATTGATTTACCATTACCATCCTCTTTAAATTGTTTAGTAGTGCTTATTATAGAGATTGTAGAAGAAATATTGTCACACAGAGATGCTAAGTTCCTAAAATATAAGCTTTAAGTTTTGCTTCTGCTTCGTCATTCCATAGATTAGTCATATTGTATTATAGTTGTAATTTCACATTTTAAAAAATGATTGTCTATGAATAAAGCTGAGACAATGATGGTCATTTTATTCCTTTGTATGGTGTGTTTGTACTGTATGCTGTGCTCGCAAAGCCGTCTAAACGTATGGGTACGCTGGGAAGTTGCCCGGGAGCTCTATGATCAACTTTTCAGTATCTTATTCCAGAAGATTTATTCAGAACCTTCAAACTCTCTTTATTAAAATGTTTAGGTGGACTAATCACCTCAATATCATCTGTTATCTGAACATGCATTCTTGTTGTTGCAAATACATATCTTGACCTTGACGAAAACAATGTAATTGTACATAACACAAGACAAAATCAACACACATCATTTTTTAGATATGGAGTGAAGGTGAGCGCTATAATTATAGTCCAATGCAGCTCTTATCAAAAATCAACATAGAAAAATACAACAAAGGAGCGCAAAAATGCAACATATATAATATGATAATAGCAAAAATGCAAGATAAAAACGAAAAACGTGAAATAGAATGATTACCATATGAAATGCTGAAATTATGAAATAATGCTTATGCCTTTCACAGAATGTATAGTGTGGAGCTCTGCGGGACCTAGCCGGGATGGAGCTGATGTAAAAGTCCAAAACCAAACTCACCCTGCAATAACTAACCTAGCTAATCTTACCCTATTCCATGCGATTAGCTGGGCTTGTTGGGCGGTCTAGTACCCAGGGCCGGATTAACCATAGGGCTAACTGGGCTACAGCCCAGGGGCCTATGGCATCCAGGGGGCCCTTGAAAGTGCTCAGCAGCAGTATTGATTGGTCGGGGGCGGGGGCGCCCCCGGCGCGATCAGTGCTGCTGAGCACTTTCACTGCAGTCCTTCTCCGGCGCGCTGTAGTCTCCTTACTGAGGAGATCTCGTGAGTCTCACTCTCACGAGATCTCCTCAGTAAAGAGCGTACAGAGCGCCGGAGAAGTAGGTAAGTGCCGGAGGGGGGGGAGAGCAGGGCGCGGGCAGCTCGGATCACGGAGGGGGAGCGTGGGCAGCTCGGACCATGAGGGGGGGTCCTCACGGGGGAATGGAGGCCCCCTTAGCCCAGGGGCCTCCATTCCCTTAATCCGGCCCTGCTAGTACCACATCTCCCGTACTCCCGATTGCTACTTCCATCAGCTAGTTTCTTCGCATTGTTGTGACCCGCACTTGGAAGGCAATAGTCACAAATCTACGGCGTCCTTCCTGGGTCACATAATTTTTTGAAGTTGTAAAGCTCTAATAAAGGTCTTCGAATATTATTAACAGTCAATGCCAGTTGTCTCCCTCTGCTAGTAGTAACACTGACTTTGTTGGAGGTACCAATAAATAAAACTTAATTTTATCGATAATTTTCATTTTTATTCCCTTGAGTGGTTGTGTAGGCAGGGCCCCAGTGTACTGCTTTGCCTGGGGGCCAATAATGCTATTAAGATGGCCCTGTGTGCTTGTACTGACAAACTTGCCCTTTTTTAGACCAAATATGAAAAGAAGTTAATATTCTGCGTAGGGCTGTGCACCGGCGACTTTTAAAGTCTCATGTTTTGTGTTTTGGATCTGGATTTTCGCGATGTTTTGGGTTCGGATTTGGTTCGCAAAACACCTGCCGAAAGGTTTTGGTTCGGATTTAAGGTTTTGGATTCGGATTTTTTTTGAAAAAAAACTAAAAAGTGTAAAAATCCAGTTTTTGGGCTTGTTTTCACTCCTACGCTATTATTAACCTCAATAACATTCAATAACAATCATTTCCACTAATTTAAAGGCTATTCTGAACACCTAACACCTCACAATATTTTTTTTTTTTTAGTAGAAAACGTTGCAACGAGGTATCTTTCTGGACTGCGTAGAGGAGTGTTAACCACAATATAATTAAAAACCCATCAACTGGTCTGAATTACAACAAAAAATAGTATCTGGACTGCGTAGAGTAGTGGGCACTGGGCACCACAATAAAATATATAGAAAACCTTCAACAGGTCTGAATTACACCCAAAAATAGTATCTGGACTGCGTAGAGGACTGGCCACCTGCCACCACAATATAATATATAGAAAACCTTCAACAGGTCTGCATTACACCCAAAAATAGTATCTGGACTGCGTAGAGTAGAGGGCACTGGGCACCACAATAAAAAATATATAGAAAACCTTCAACAGGTCTGAATTACACCCAAAAATAGTATCTGGACTGCGTAGAGTAGTGGGCACTGGGCACCACAATAAAAAATATATAGAAAACCTTCAACAGGTCTGAATTACACCCAAAAATAGTATCTGGACTGCGTAGAGTAGTGGGCACTGGGCACCACAATAAAAAATATATAGAAAACCTTCAACAGGTCTGCATTACACCCAAAAATAGTATCTGGACTGCGTAGAGGACTGGCCACCACAATATAATATATAGAAAACCTTCAACAGGTCTGCATTACACCCAAAAATAGTATCTGGACTTACATATATAGAAAACCTTCAACAGGTCTGAATTACACCCAAAAATAGTATCTGGACTGCGTAGAGTAGTGGGCACTGGGCACCACAATAAAAAATATATAGAAAACCTTCAACAGGCCTGCATTACACCCAAAAATAGTATCTGGACTGCGTAGAGTAGTGGGCACTGGGCACCACAATAAAAAATATATAGAAAACCTTCAACAGGTCTGAATTACACCCAAAAATAGTATCTGGACTGCGTAGGAGACTGGCCACTGGCCACCACAATATAATATACAGAAAACCTTCAACAGGTCTGCATTACACTGCACATACGACTGCTCCTTCATATACATGTTGGAGTTTCAGCGTGTCAAAACCTCTTGTTTTTGATAATGTCAGTGCATTTTGAATATTTTTCGATTTGCCCCACAACACTGAATGTACTTTATCTATGATACGCATCTATCTTTCTTGACTGCGTAGTGTGGTGACCCCGGTACACAATTTGGTACCGAGGCCACAATTTAATTAAAAAACCCTCCACGGGTCAGAATTCCACCAAAAAAGGGTATGGACTGCGCAGTGTGGTGTGCCCGGAACACAATTTTTTACAGCGCCAACAATATAATTTAAAAATTGGGCATCAACTGTCACCGTTGTTTAATATCTGATACACCTAAATCTGGACTGCACAGTGGAGTTTCCCCGGTAGTAAATTTGGTGCCGGGGCCACAATACCTCCTCCAACTTCCAAGTGTAGTGTTTATAAAGACAGACAGCGTCGAAGTGTTATTTGTTGACTTTATTAACCCTAAAATTGTCCCTGTTGCAAATATTCGTGCAATGGACAGTTACTTTTTCATTGAAAGACTCAAGCTTTCAAGTGTAGTGTTTATAAAATATAAACAACAATACAGTAGTTCTAGAGCACGTCAATCCCTCTTGTTTTAAATTATGACAGGGCATTTTACTTTTGGTTTAATTTCCTGAATTTGTTTAAATTTGGTTTTACTTTTTGAACATGGCAAACGACTGTTGATTGGTCATATGATGCAAAAAAAAAAGTTCCAAGATGGAATTGTCCTTGGGACCTCCCACCCACCCTTATGTTGTTGAAATAGGACATGCACACTTTAACAAACCAATCATTTCAGCGACAGGGCCTACCAAACAACTTTGGCTGAAATGATTTGTTTGTTTGGGCCCCCACACCAATAAAACAATTCATCTCTCCCTGTACAAACTAAACAGGCTCTACTGAGGAAAGATGTCGTCCTCATCCTCAACCTCTGATTCCTCTCCCCCTACAGTGTGTACTTCCTCCTCCTCACACATTATCAATTCGTCCCCGCTGGACTCCACAACCACAGGTCCCTCTGTACTGTCTGGAGGGCAGTGCTGTACTTCATTGAGGAATTGATTATTCATTTTTATAAACATCATTTTTTCAACATTGTGAGGAAGCAACCTCCTTCACCGCTCACTGACCAGGTTCCCTGCTGCACTAAAAACTCTTTCTGAGTACACACTGGAGGAGGGACAACTCAGTTAAAAAATAGAGCCAGTTTGTACAGGGGCTTCCAAACTGCCTTTTGGAGTTCTACCACATCACTACCTCTAGTTAATTTAGATTGCAAGGCTTGTAAATATAAATACTTTGAAGATAAAAAAAGCAGGCTGCACAGACTGTGGAGCTAGAAAGTGTAATTAAATGGACCACGTTACTTTGGTGGCTATCTATGCGTTTCTCCTCAGCTGATTTTAAGTTTCTCTTTTTGCTATTTTTTGAGAACTTGGGCTTTTTGGATTTTACATGCCCTGTACTAGGAGATTGGGCATCGGGCTTGCCAGATGACGTTGATGGCATTTCATCATCTATGTCATGACTAGTGGCAGCAGCTTCAGCATTAGGAGGAAGTGGGTCTTGATCTTTCCCTACTTTATCCTCCAAATTTTGGTTTTCCATTATATGTAGCACAAGAGAGTGTACCCCTAAGCCACACACACTCGGCAAAGCCTTTAAAAATTATATGCGGCACAGGAGAGTAGCACTGGACTTATACACTGCTGAATCAGTGAACTTTGTAATAGCAGTACCACTGGACTTATACTGCTGAATCAGTGAACTTTGTAATAGCAGTACCACTGGACTTATACTGCTGAATCAGTGAACTTGGTAATATTGCAGTACCAATGGGCTTATACTGCAGGATTGGTTTTGCAAATTTTGTTGTAATTATTTTTTTTTTAAATTATTTTTTTGTATTTTTTTTTATACCTTTTTTTAAATTTTTTAAACACTTGTGAATAATGGGGAAATAACTATGCCCTTAGAAGCACAGAGCACAGGACACAGCACCACTGGACTGAACAGGACACAGCACAGGACCCAGCAGCACCACTGAACTCAAAATTGACAGAACACAGCACACAACACCACTGGACTGATACTGCAGAATGTGTGAACTTTGTAATATTGCAGTACCACTGGACTTTTACTGCTAAATGTGTGAACTTGGTAATATTGCAGTACCAATGGGCTTATACTGCAGGATTGGTTTTGCAAATTTTGTTGAAAATTATTATTTTTTTTAATTATTTTTTTGTATTTTTTTTTATACCTTTTTTTTAATTTTTTAAACACTTGGAAATAATGGGGAAATAACTATGCCCTTAGAGAAGCACAGAGCACAGGACACAGCACCACTGGACTGAACAGGACACAGCACAGGACCCAGCAGCACCACTGAACTCAGAAGGACAGAGCACAGGACACAGCCCCACTGGACTGAGCACAGCACAGCACAGCACAGAACTGAACAGCACGAGATATAGCAGGACAGAGGACCACCTAACACACCCTCCCTCTACCCTGATCAATGCCCGAGTGAAGATGGCGGCGACTAGCGGGGAATTTATAGGATCCGAGTATCGCGAGATCCGACAACGGGATTATGAGTCATAGCCTCGGTTTCAGATTTGAATTTGGCGCCAATACCCGGATCTGTCTCGGATCCGACTCGGATCGGCAACGTTCGGGTGGGCTCAGATTTCAGAAATCCGAGTGCGCTCATCTCTAATTCTGCGAGGCAGTTTTGAAAATCTTGCCCATCTCCTAAGCAGGATTTGTTTTTGCTTTTTACAACTAAAATGGCATTCAGGATAAAAGATCTGACACTTGTCCATGTAATATACATATTAATGTAAAACAGCCTAATAGTAAGTCTAATTTAAAGTTAAGCCTCATATTGAAAAAATATTTTACGTTTTTTTCTTAAAGTGTTATTTTATCTGCTTTAACATAGCAGCTACCATTCTCCCAAGTATCAATAGAAATATAAAAGAAATAACCCAGTAACAGAAAAAAGCAATATACTTAGTAACTTATCACTTCTTGCTCACGGCTCTATACAGTTACTGAAATGTTATGAGTTTTATTCAAAAGAAGTGATGTGAAAATTTGCCCTCAGGACATAGCTATAAGTATATAAGCAAATTGTATTTTTTACAGTTCAAGAAACATACATCCTTCATACTATATTTAATAAGATTATAAATCTAAATGCACAGTTTTAGAACTGTGGACATATGATATACAATGTAAAATGGGAAAATCAACCTTTACTACTACCTTTAATACTATATAAAAAAAATAATCTGATTTTGACACTGTTATTCCTACAAAACACAAGCTGAACATTCGAGATGAGCGAAAAAGCAGCATAATTTCACACGAAATATGAAAACAGGTAGTTTAACAAATGATATATTCTTCAAGTTCCACTTTTGCTTTCCTATTATGCTGAATGTCCATTCCACACTGTATTTTGTACATTTGCATTGTTGCAGAATCTATAGTCTATAAATAGACCAGGAAAAATTATGATTGGTTAGTTATGCTCTCTGGTAGGTTTTGAATTCTGGGTGCAATAAAAGTGATAAAAGGAAGTCTGTATGGACCTGGTTAGGCCTTAGGCTAAATTCCACACAGAATAACGTTTAATAAATAGTTCACTGTGTATGCCCTTCATCACCTTCCCATACATTGAATAAGATAACCAACTTATATAAAATAAAGACACGGAGACTTGAGTAAAGTGGCAAACTGACGTATTTTATTATAACCTAATTAAACCTGGTGGCAGAGAAAGAGCACTGCGGATCAGCTCCAGCGATACCCAACCAAGCGTGGACATGGCAATATAGCCCTAAGTCCACCCACTTCTCTCATAACCCCACTGCTTGGCCGGCCCTAACCTGGCGTCAGAGTAAACTGCACTCACCTCACTACTCATTCCCCCTCCCTCACTGAGCCGGGCGAGGCCCCTCCCCACGGAAGGGACAAGAGTTACGATTGCCTTGTAAGGGGACAGATACCTGCGGCCACTCACGATAGAGCCGTATATATCAGCCGCTGATTGCAGTGCCTTCCTCCTCCACAAACTACCTATAAGCCATAAGGACCAAGTTAACAAACCACCATTCCTTAAAATTACATCAAAATGGCATGAGTGGTTGGGATTTTGCCAGCCGAGTTACTCAGACCAGGAAGTGCAGCATACTATACAAAGTCACAAGACCCTCCCCTCCACATCATTGGTCGGGTCTACATCCTTGTTAACCCCTTCAGGTAAGTGCAAGCTCGAATGCAACACTGTCACTATTTAATAGCGTTCGTCTATAGGGGACTCTCTTGTAAAAAGTGGACTGAGGCGATTATTCTGCTGAATAGTTTTGAAAATATTGCTTATCTCCAACATCCACACATCCAGAAAACTAACAAGATATTTTTCTTAGCTAACAAAATATTTATATTTTATCTTATCACATGTAATGCCTAACTCTAATTAAAGTGCAAATATGTTAACGGTTTACTTAATATGTGTGCCTCCAAAGAAAAACTTATGAAAAGAAATTATTATTTATGTTGTACCATATTGTACTATATATTTATAAACTGCAATATACTGCTTGGGTTGATTGAAATATTATCCACTCACTGTCATAGAACAAGACCACTCAGTGCAAAAGTTATCATAAAACATGGTAGAAAAGTTGGCATTCTCAAACAATATCTTTTAAATTAAACTATTCTTGCAAGAGGTTAAGATTGTTTTCAAAACAAACGGCTATGCTATACATTGATTTCTTTGAACAAAACATAACAATTAACAATTAACTCATTGTCATCTTCATTGCCCATTGTCATATATCTCATGGACATCCACATTCCCCCTGCTACATTGAAATCATTTCCCCCTTTCTTATCTCTCATTGTCATTTTCATTGTCCAACCTTGTGCCCCTAATTGGCCCCTCTCACGGCCATCCTTATTGTTCACTTTCATGCTCCACATTACACACCTCAGTGACACCTCTCATAATCATCCCTTATTGCAAACACTCATATCTCTCACTGCTCCAATGTCTCATTGCATATTTCATTGCCCATACCATGTCTCATTGTCCTCACCATTGCCCCTGTACATTCTCTTTGCCATCCTCATTAGGTGTATTGCTTCCTTACTATCCTCGTACATTGACCACTCTTATGCTCCACTACTCTCCACACTTAGCTCTTGCAGCCAGGAGTCTGAATTCTAGGAAAATTAAACTGCAGTCTTATAGATTTCATTTGGGGAATACTGGTACTAAAATTTACAATAAATTCTTGAATATTATATAGACTAAAAATAATAGCTAATTTGAAAAAAAAAAAGAAACAGGTTCAACCATGATCAAGTTAGTTTAAAATTGTTTTAGCTTAAACGAAGACATTGTATAGCATTTTTAATGTTTTTCCTTCCAAACGGCAAACTCAAATATTTTACTTAAATAGTGTTTGCTGTTTGAGTTAAAAAACATTAACAGTATTATTAAATGTAGTTCTTTAGGCTTAAATATACAGTTTGTTTTACTAAAAAATGTTATTCCAGGGTTCACTGTCCAAAGGCACATCTGTTTCAAGGTACAGCTGTTTGAAGGCACAGTTGTTCGAAGGCATGGTGGTCATACCAAATACAAACCCAAATCAAATTGCCCAAAAATCTTGATCATACTGAGATCATGTTTAAGAACCTTAAAGCAGGCCATATTTTCTTGAATTTCAAATTGATTTGATTAAGTCAACTCTTTACTCATAATAATTTAATATAAAAAAAAAAATTCTATTTCACCCGTGACTGCTCCTATCTATACAATGCACAAAAACAACTAACACTTACTACACCATCTAAACACATTGGGCCTGATGCTGAGTTGGACAAATGTTTGGCATAATGTACTCAAAGCCACCCATAAAAATAGCACTCAGTCTTAGGCATCTCAAGATGTATCCAACCCTGGATCTGTAGCATATATGCTAGGCTACTTTGACAAAGCTTTGTGCTAAATGTACGTAGGCAATAGCATTGTTATGACACTTAGAGAGGCAAGAACAGATTAGAGTAATGAGCAATTCAACTACTCTTCCTACTGGTAGTGATTTTAGTTTAAAATATCATTTAGCTCTAAAATAACAGATAGATCACTAACATCGGAAGTTTATTAGATATATGTGTCTTTAACAGTTTGTGCTATCCCATGTATATTTCCTAGTGAGTGCACTCCTTCACATGCTTATCAGCATATTACAGCATCAAAGTTACATGATAACTAAGATCTAGACTATTTAATGAATATATAAACATTCACTGGAAAATGTGTATACAACTTGTTCTCTAAGGTCAACAGCGTTACTAGCACAAGTGTCTAACAAACAGCTTTTGTTAGATTAGTGCTGCACAATAAGTTAACAGTATACAGAAATAACGTATGTTTACATTATTTTTTATTATTTTAATGTTGGCATATATGCTAGGCTACTTTGACTAAACATTAAAATAAAAGTATTCCCATTTAAAAAAATAGCTCTGTATCCCTTCAACCAACCCCAACATTAAAGTAATAGTATTCCCATTTAATAAGTAGCTCTATATCCCTTCAAACAACCCCAACATTAAAGTAATAGTATTCCCTTTTAATAAATAAATCTATTTCCCTCCCTCCAAACAGCCCCAGCAATAAATTAATAACATTTATGTATAATAAATAAACCTATTTCCTGCAACCATCACTGCCATTAAATAATTCTTATTCACATTTAATAAATAGACCTCATGGTCCCCAAACTCAGCCCCACTGTCACATTAATGACTCTATAGATGCCACTGAGTGGCATTGACGCAACGAAACAGGGAGGCACTGAGTCAAATGCACCCCGTTATTCACTAGCGACCCCGGCAAGGAGCTATGAATTTGGCTGCGTGAGGTGCGTAGGTCGTGGTTCTCCAAGTTAGTTACCAATGCAGTGGATAGAGTACAGGAATGTTCGTGCAGTCCGGGTCGGACACCAAATGATGATGCGGTACACAGGGAGGATCCAGAAGAATGGTCAGATGCAAGCCAGAGGTCAGAATCCAGATAAGAGAGCAGTACAAAAATGCAGGACAAAAAAATAGTCAGTAACATGCCAGGAGTCAGGACCAAGCAACAATAGAGGGAACAGGGAACAGGAGACAGGAACGCTGGAGCTGGTGAGCCAATACTCTGCCATTAAAATGGGGTTAGGAGGAGCCTAAAATAGTGGAGGGCAACCCCTGATAGGTGGCAGATGATTTTGGCGGCCCGTCATGGAGGACAGGCATCCGTCCCCAGCACTTATGGACAGTGCTGGAACGGCGCCTGACACCCACTTTCAATTAATAGCCCTCAAACAACCCCATCTTAAAATAATAGTCTCCGCTATGAAATTAAATTGTCCCACCATCACTCCACAAACAATATAGCACCCATTAATTAGTCACCATATACCACCCACACACTACATTTTCACAAGCCCCCTATGCCATCACACAGACACACACACACACACACTACATTGCCAAAAGCCCCCTGTGTCATCACACACACATACTACATTGCCACAAGACCCCTGTGCCATCACACACATTACTGTGCCCCTTCATACCAATGCTGTGCCCCCTTTTGATCATACTGTGCCCTCCGTGCTGATTTTGCTCCCCCCTTCACCTGGCCCCTTTCATCAGACTGTGCCATGCTGCTTTTGCTCCTCCCTTCTCTTAGCCCCCCTTCATCACCCTGTGCCATGTTGCTTTGCCTCCCTCTTCTCCTGGCCCCCCTTCATCACACTGTGCTATCCTATTTTTCCACCTTCATCACTCTGTGCCATTCTGCTACCACCTCCCTTCATCACTCTGTGCCATCCTGCTTTCCTCCTCATGTCTCGGTTCCTTTACTTACCTTCATATTGGCTTCTTTCTTTCTTTCTTCTCTTCTCTTCTCTTCTTACGGTCTGTCTTCTTGCATGCTAGCTCCTCTCTGCACTACTCCTCACTGAATGCTCGGCATGACGTCATCACGTCACGCCCGACATTCAGTGTGAACATAGCAGGGAGGAGGAAGGAGGGGCGCCGGCACTGCAATCAGGTAAGTTTAGGGTCTTTTTTAGTACCTTGCTCCGCCCAACCAACAAAGAGGGCAGAGCCATCAGGCATCTGGGCCCACGGGGGAATACCCCAGCTCCAAGGCAGGCAAGTCCAACCCTGCATAAGTGCATAATCAGACTCAAATATTTCTAACGAGTCAGTGGGTATAAAAGAATAGACAGCAGGAGTTGAAAGCTCCAGACTGACACAATTCAAGCAGACTCTAACACTTACTGATAACCCACTGTGAGATATATTCTATGATTTTAGGTGATGTAACAAAACAACGTAATAATTAATGTCAAATCAATTCTAGGAGCTAGCTCCCTGATTGCTAGATAGTATCTATAAGATAACTACTGTACACACTTATTGATCACTGGCTAAGATTCACAGCACAAGTATTAATGAAGGAGACACTCATGAATAACTGTCAACTTTGTTTCTAGTGTTAAAGTATTTTTTTCATGGGATATTATGGTATATACTGATTAGATCATAAGGTATAATATTTGTCAGCTGTGCAACCAATTACATTCCCAATAAAATACACTTTATATTAATTTAATAGGTGTAAGCAGGTTAGCATTGAATTAAAAGTGCAATCAACAATCACTGCTTAATTGAGTACAATGTAATACTATATTGTTGATTTAAATACACTGTGATATAGATATACATAGAGCATTAAACAAAACTGAGAAAGGAATTATTCCATATATTGAGTCGAATGGCATATATACTGTATGTGCCATGGTCTGATTATCCCCTACATGCTCTACTTATTCTATTATTTTATTTTTTGTTTATTTTCTTTTCATTATGAAAATTGTATTTATTTATTACAAAGTAAAAAGGTAAGAAGGTGTTCGCGAGTGTTTCACCAGAAGTGTGATGCTCAGGGAAGCAAGTTTTCGCTCCCCAACCCGTGTAAACTTTAACACAGAAGAGGTTTTGAGAGCCTTCGTGAAGGTGGGCGCTGTGCATCAAGAAGAGCAAGCTTAGGTGCTATGAGTTGCAGAGGAACAGTAGGGAAACACCAGGCTCTTAAGGGAAGAGTCAGTGCAGGTGAAACATGACAAAGATGTACCGATGCTTATATGAATCTGGATGAGGACCGGGCCTCTGATTATCCGTGTCTAAAGCCTGAGATATTGGCTCACTGTGGGATTTCAGGGCCAGGCCGGGCTATCATGAATGACTTTATGATAATGACAAAACCAGTCAGAGCACAATTGGTTGAGCTCTCCAAAATTTTTAAAAAATTGCTGCAACCTTAGGAGAATTCGCCTACCCAGATTATTAAAGTTCTGGTGAAAGATCACTGCATCCAAGGGCTGGACCGTGCTCTGGAATCAGGCCCAAAAAGTTATGAAGAGCTTGCCACAGGGGCAGAGATGTTTTGTGCGCTACAGCAAATGAACAAATGACCTGCTTTCCTGCCAAAGTTGATGCCACGTCAAAAGCCAGGTTTAACAATCCTTGCTAAAGAGCCCATTGGCAAAACTGCCAGTTACAAATGTGTCTAATCTGAAGTGGTTTGAATGTGGTGAGCCAGGCCACTTAAGGGCTGAGTGACCTAAACTACTGGAACCCATTTACTGTTCTGCTGCACATGTTGGGCCTGCTTTCCCAAGCTGTTGTACCATGAGGTCCGTGTTTGTTATAGGTGACTACTTATCAACCAAGACCTTGTCTTGGCATTGGATTACTCTGGCAGTGAACTTACGTTGGTTTCCATATCTGCCATACCCGAAACCAAAACTACGTGCCTGCCCAAGGTGAAGGTCATATGCGTACACGGGACGACTGACTAGTATGAGAGAACATTTCTGCCAGTCACACTTAAAAACCAAACAGTAATGATGGTGGCTGCCATAGCACCTAAAGTCCCATATCCACTCATTCTGGGGTGAGACTTCCCGCTGTTTAAAAAGGTTCTCCGTGAGCAGGTCTGGCCAGACATGCCAGAAACTGATGCAACGGTTTTAAAGGAGCTGTGTCAGAGTCCACAACATCTGGACATCGATCTTTGGGAACCACCAAACCGGAATGAAATCCTGGGGAGGACACAGCAGGAGTTCCACAAAAGCATCCACCTGGGAAGCATGGACAGTCTAGTATTGGCTGGTAGCGACAGGTATGAGCCCATCCCATCTGTCAGTGAAGATGAGGACTGGTCTAGAATACCAATTTTATTTAATCTGCAGGACTTTAGAGCGTGCTTTTAAAAGTGTGTCTGAGGTGAATGGGGTAACGCTGGCCAGTCTGCAGAAGGTATACCATATATTGTTGTCAAAAATAATTTTCTGTATAGAGCTGGCATTTTACAGGGGGTAAAAGTAGAACAGTCAATGGTTCCACTGGTCCATGTACCTCTAGTGTTAAAAGCAGCACACACATATGTCTGTAGGGGACTCCTGGGGAAGGATTTCTGCTCAGGATTTACTATCCCAGTGTACATATAGCAGTGAAAAGATATGCCAATCCTGTCCCATTTGTAAGAGAACCTGTCCCAATCCCATTTACAGGCACCTCTCATCTGTCAGGCGCCATCCCCGTGCTGTGTCCTTCACAGAGGGACGGACGCCTGTTTACGCTGACCAGCGCCTGGTTGCTAGGCAACCAGGCGCACTTCCGGATTCCGGATTGCTTATCTCCAACATCCACAAAACTAACAAGATATTTTTCTTAGCTAACAAAATATTTATATTTTATTTTATCACATGTAATGCCTAACTCTAATAAAAGTTTCCCGTCTGCGGCGCGTCCCGTTGCCTTGCAGATTCCGGCGGTGGTGATCAGTGTCACCACCGCCAATAGGTAGCCCAGCCCCCTTACACTATTTATAGCTGGCTCTGGCACCTAGTGGGTGCCAGAGTATTTGGTCCCCTAATCTCCAGCATTCCAGAGCTTCTGAATCATTGTGTCTCTCAGTGTATGACCCGGCTATTGATCCTGACTATTCCTGTTTCCAGTGCTCCTCGTGAATTGACTTGGCTATGTTTGACCTCCCTCCTATCTCCAGTGCTCCTGATATCTGACCCGGCCAGTTTATTGACCACACTTATGGACTTCCCTATTGGTACCTACTGATTGCACGGCTTGACTCGGACTGCCTGACTCCTCTTCCATCATAATGCTTCACTGGTTACTCCCTCTGAGGACCGCGACCTGCGTGTCTCCAGCAGCAAAGTCCATATTCTCTTGCGGGGGTCCCTGGCGAAGACCTGGGAAACGTTAGACTCAACACCTCTTTGGTGAGTAGTGTTGAAACCAGTAAGTCACGTACCCTTAGTTTCGTGACATCATCCCAATAGGAATAATACAAATTATTTTTGAAGGGATAGCCATGGACCTGGTAGGGCCACTGGAGAAATCCACTCTTGGGCACCAATATATACTAATAGTGTTTGACTATGCAACCAGATATCCAGAGGCAGTTCACCTATGTAACATAAAGCAAAATAACTTGTATTGATGTTCACATGCTTTGGAATACCCAAGGAACTTCTCACAGACCAGGGTATCCGTTAATTTCCAAGCTGATGAAGGACATGTGGCAATTGTTAGGGTTGATGGCTATTCATACCTCTGTATACCATACACAAACTGACAGCTTGGTGGAGAGATTTAACAGCATATTAAAGCACATGCTCATGAAAAGATGTGGCATAAGATAAAATAAATTGGGACACACTTATACCCTATTTGATGTTTGCCATCCGTGAGGTACCTCTGGCCTTAACAAGGTTTAGTCCCTTTGAGTTATTGTTTGGGCGACAGCCCAGAGGTATCCTGGATATGTTAAAGGAAGGATGGGAGCAGCAAGGCCCAAGGAAGCCAAATCTGGTACAATCTGTGTCCCAAATGTATGAAAGGCTAAGAAAGATAGAGCCCATTGTACAACAAGTAAAAGAGGCTTAGGAATTGCAGAAAAGAAGTTATGATAAAAGTTCTGTAATTCAATTTTTCAAGCCTTAGGACAAGGTTCTAGTCTTGGTTCCAACACAGGAAAGCAAATCTTTTGCCCGCAGGCAAGATCCATTTGAAGTCCTAGTGGTTGGCGGCTCTGTCAATTACAGTGTCTGCCAGTTGGAGAGGAGAAGGGAGGAACAAATATACAATGTCAATCTCCTGTGTATTTAGTCAGAAGCAAATAGAGCAGCTGATGAGAACTCTTTTTAAAAGGAAGGTGGGAGTGTCACCTACCCATTAAGCTAGGGCTGTGGTAAGAGTGTCAGGTATAAAAACCTGTTTGTTTCGCTGTTCAGTGTGACCGATGCTAGAAAAACTGGCCAGTGGCTAGAGAGTTGGTCTCTGTTAATTTAGTGTTCAAGGTCACAGTACTGTGTGGAATATTTATATTGTCAAGTACTTTTACCAAACTGAAACAAAGTAAAAAGGCAAGAAGTTGTTTGGTGTTTCACCAGAAGTGTGCTCTGCCACAATATTTTTAAAATACAGCCACAAAACCCTATAATATATACAAACTCAATTCAGAAAGCACCAATCAACTTCAGGGGTTAATTTGTGAATAAAAGAAACAGAAACCGTTAGCTAGTGCTGGCAACCATCATCATCATCGGCTTATATTTGTACCGTCCCTCTTGCAAGCTCAAAAGATACAGCTCCTGACAGGCTTACATGTGTTTCCATCCTTGTCTTCATTGGCCCATTTCCGTAAGCACGCCCTTATTGCCTACATGAGACTGCCCCTTCTCTCCCTCTTTCTGACTCTCCAGTCGAAACGAGGCAAAAGTGTCAGATGCATGCAACTCTGCATTTGCACATATACTTACTGTGTTTGTAGGCATGCACAGTGCAAGTTTTCATAATTTATACTGCACAAGCTGCCATACATAAAACTCAGCTTATTGTGTTTGAATCTCATAAGCTCATAATCATACATATCCAATGTTAACTTGTGCCCTCCTGTCACGATCTGCCTGCTACATCTCCCTTTTGAATGCTGCTTGCATCCTGCACCCCCTGTTTGTTTTGCACTGTGCTGTATTAGTGTGTATTTGCAGCAGTACCTCTGATCACCAGAGGTGCTGCTATCTTGCGTTTCATGGTTGCATTAGGGTTAACACTTTCTCCAATTATCCCATGCACCTGGGCGTGGTTTCTTTTCCCTTATATATACCTGTTCCTCCCAGCAGTCATGGCTGGTTATTGTTGTCCTATTCTGATGTCATATCCTGTGGTTACACCTTGTGATTCTTCCTCCTGCATTGTTCCTGTGATTCTACTGCATTAGGATCTCATCATTCATTCTGCTGATCTGTTTCATATGTGAACCTGGGACTTACCTGTGCATTTCCCTGTATATGCTGCCTGGAATCTTTCCTCACCTTCCATTTACCTACAACTGCTGAATATCAGGTATTTCTGCAAACTTAAGATTTCATCACCTGTTTATATTTGCCAGCAATAAACATCGTTTGTTTCTTCACCTATTCATGGCTCTTTAGCTGTATTTCTACGTTGTATCGTGACACCTCCTTCGCCATCCATGTAATTCTTATTCTTTTTCTGTAGTTTAGGTTATTATTGTCTGGTAATCACTATTAAAATGATACCTCATTTGAAAGAGGGGACTTCCCTTTTTCAAACAAGGGTGCCCCTGATTATACATGTGCCAGGATATAGGATTTAGAGCATATTTTAGTGCCCTCTCATAATTCCCTAGCTTAGCATTATTTTTCTGTAGGCAGTGGGCAAGGAGGTAGGATTCAATGGCTTCATCACAATTGCATAAGTTCAAAAAAGATTGTAAAATCCTTGCTTAGAATGTGAATCTATAAATAATGAAGTAGAACAAGAATGAAGTGATACATATAATTATGGTGCGCATCACAGTGCAGGCAATTTATATTAGAATAATAAAAATAATTAACCTGCATATTAAATTTTAAGATACATCATTTTACTTAAGGTACTTAATTTTCCGTAATCCCCAGTTAATAAAGAAAAAATGAATTTGTTATCATGCTGGAAATGTTTGCTTTCAGGAGTAGATTCATTTTCTTCCATTTATGTGACCACATGCATTATTAATTCCACAATAGACCATAGATATAAATATAGAACCCTCCATACCAGCAATGATCATGAGATTGAATAATGTAGATTTTTTTTTTTATTAGAGATGAGCAAGATCTGAGTTTTGGGATCTGAGTGAGACCGAGTCATGACTCTGGCTCGCATGCCAATATAGGATCATAAAACGAAGCAAAACGGGATGTCTGAAAAAATTTCAATTCAAAACTCATGAGAGTTTTGGACCAATATCTTCTATATATATATATATATATATATATATATATATATATATATATATATATATATATATATGTAGCCCTCCCTTCTTTTATCAAGTGCCATTTTAGAACAGACAGCGTGTAGATAGGAGGTTATCTGCAGTGCTCTGTTCTGAAAATAGTGTTATGAGTTAAAGAAGGATATAGAAAGCAATAGAATTGTGTGATAATTTTAAAGTGGTTCTGTAGGATCAGTCAACTAGCATAGTTTGCTGATTAATTGGCTTTAATTTCAATCTTTCAGAGAGTTTAGCAAACTAGTGGCTTGTGGCTGCTATTCATGCATATATAGTACTACCAGTATATAAACTGAGTAAGATATCATTCTGAACTAAGTAGTATATTTAGTGGAGGAAAATAGTGTGCTTTTTCTATATGACTATAAGCAGCAGAATCCAAAGGACAAACAGATTTATTTATTTTAGAATGTTAAATTTTTCTAGTGAAAGCAATCTTGTGTTAATTTTTTTTTAAAAAAATGGGTATTTGCATGTGAGTGTCAACACTGTTGCACACCCCAAAAAACACTATATATTCTAAAAAAAATAATATTTTACAATATTTGTCAACTTTCCAAGGGTCATTAAGTAACGTCTTCATTTAAAACTGGGTGTTTGAGTGTGAGTGTCATTGTAACTGCCCCCCCCCCCCCCCCATACAACGCTATATGTTCTAAAAATGTTTACTTTTTTCAAAACTTACAACATTTTTTCCCCCAGCACACTGCTATAGCCAGCAACAGATATGGCACTGAATTGCTGTTTGGAGACTTCTCAGGGTACCTCTTTGGTAAGTTGGCTCTCAATTTAAAAACACATATGTATGGCCCAAATATATGGGACTCTCATTGTTTAGAGTAGGACCATCCTATTCGCAAAAGCGCCTTGGCGTGGCGGATGGCTTAAACATACATTTGCAAATGTGTGCAACAAAGACTTTTGCATTTTTATCTACAGTAGAAATGGCAGATCTGTTGCTGGCTATAGCAGTGTGCTGGGGGAAAAATGTTGTATGTTCCTTGCAGGATAACCCCACCCTTTCAAGCACCTGTTATGGCCTATAAATTGATTTGAGCAGCTTCCACTTTTGTATTTTTTGAAAACTTGTCAGTTTTCAAAGGGTCATTCAGTGACATCTATACTCATAACTGGGTGTTTGCATGTGAGGTTTTTTATTTGCACTTTCGACATTCAGTGACTGCCATGCCACCACTGAAGCAAGCCCATTAGATAAACTAAATAACAGAAATTTAGTGTAAGGTGCAACAGGTAAAAATGTTGAAATGCTACACACACTAAATTTGGAGCGTTGGACAGCATTCATCATTAAGAGTGAAGTGGCAGTAACAATCAGATGTCATTAGATGTACAGAAGCATCAGTAGATATTTAGGCAATTGTATATAAATAAATTATCATGCAGATAGATGAAGGTGGCCTGAACCCATACAATAAATCATCAAAGACTACGCTCACAATGAATTTTGAAGGGCATGCATCATAGATGGTGAAGCTACAGTAACAGGCAGAGGTCATTGGATGAACAGGGGTATGAATGAAAAGAGTAAGACCTTTATAAAAAATAAAACGAGAAAGGTGGCCTGCACCAATACCAAAAACTTCAAAGATTAGTACTATGCACTTTTCGATGGTCAGAGAGAGCATTCATCGGTGTCAAAGAGCAAAACTTTCATACCTTGTTTTACTTATATGCTCTATACTGTAATGCTGCCCTTCTAAATCAGACCAGTAGACTCGCATATATTTATGGAAAGTGCTGAAGTATCGGTCGCCCTGGGGAAGCTTTATTTCACCCTGACCTATACCAATGACATCATTAGTGGGTATGTCCTTGGTATTTAAATGGATCCTGCTTTGGGCCTTTTCCCATTACCTATTTACTACTCCCTGAGGAAGACCAGTTGTGAGAGGGGAGAAACGCGTTGGGTTACCACCCCTACAATCACCCTGCTACCAGCTTTCATTACATTCTACATCCTATAACAACAGTGTTATATCAAGACATTTAGCGCGTATAAGTTCTCATAGATGAAAAGAACATGAATTATTAATATAAACACGTTTGTCAAAAATGTCCATAATATAATCTCCAATCCTGTACAGTGTAGAAGGCAGTTGTTCCACGACACAGGTAATGTGCTTCAAAGTGATATTCACCTCCCCAACACCTTTGTGGTAGGAATCCATCTTTTATTATTACCACGAAGGTGATGGGGAGGTGTATATCACTTTGAAGCACACTACCTGTGTTGTGGAACAACTACCTTCTACATTGTCCAGGATTGGAGATTATATTATGGACATTTTTGACAAACATGTGTTTATATTGATATTTCATTTCTGTTCTTTTCATCTATGAGAACTTATAAGCGCTGAATGTCTTGCTATAACACTGTTGTTATAGATATCTTTTAGGTTGTACACCCTTGTATCAGGATTTTGGCTGCATTTAGGACCATAGAGCGTTGTATTAGTGGTTATCTATTTATTTACATTCTACATCCTGCATTTGAGGAGGAGGAGGAAGGGTCTTTTAATCCCCGGCTATCATGCTTAACATAGGCACACATTGAATTGTTCCAATTGCCGGTAACATCTAGAGCCGCACATCCGGACATCAGTGTACACCAACTTCTCCATCTGCGCATGCGCTATTTTCATTTGCCTTGGTTTCATACATTTCTCATGCTTAGCTACTTCGTATTTTATAGCCCCTTGTATTTGGGATATTATACCATCATGGTCCTCATGGAACCTAGTCCTGGGCGCACAGTGTCTGCTTTTTACTACGGACATACACAGACATGTAAGTGTTTGCTTTTCAAGATCCTTATGTTTATTATCTTACTGGGTTCAGGGACATGGCCGGAATACATCCATTCTGCTGTTCAATTTTAGACCTTCTTTTATTTGAACATATATGATATGGATTGGATTATGTGTATTGATGTGTTTTCCCTCTGAGGATTGACAAAGTATAGTATCTACTTTTTTTTAAATTTATCAAGGCAGTACTTGCCAGTTGTATACCAGCACCTGGCCTGCCAATTTTGATTGACATTTTTTATATATTTTTCAGTTTTTCATTTTTTGGATTTTGCATTTATTTATACCTTTCTTGTTATTTTGGTTCTGGCTAGACCTTCAGGTTTTATTTTATGTTTACTATATTACCATTGTATCTAAACATAAAATATATTTAAATTTCAATACATTATCACTCATTTTTGTGCCTGTGGACTAGCATTTTCAATCTATTTCTATTTCTGGTTTAATATATTGTATTTATTTTATTCCTGTCTGGTTTAAATTGCAGTTAGTTACCAATAGTTTACAATTTGTATTCTTAAAATGCCAAAACTAAACACCAAAATTTGAAATGCTCAGATATAAACCATGAAGGTAAATTACATTGTTTAACATTAAGCCAACTTAAAACAGCAGCTAACTCACAGACGTCCCAGTTGCTGTAAGATCTCAGGCCTTTCACCTGTTTATGAATTATCCTTCCCACAATGTTAAGCATGTCTGCCAAGCTGCCAGTCACTACCTGTTTAGTTGCAGAAGGACATACTTACCAACTTTTGAGGTCTCTCCTCCAGAAGATCCCAAAAGGGAGAACAGCCTGGGGGCATGGTGACATCATCATATCACTGTAAACCCGCTCTGTTGAGGCGGGGCTTAACGGCTTGAGTCACGTCATTTAGTCCCACTACTCCAAGGATCTGGGAGAGTGTTTGATCTTCTGGCAGACTGGGAGCCTCCCAGACATTTCAGGAGATTAGGCAAGTATGAAGAAGCACCTCCCTTTCAACATGGTAAACTACTGCACAGGAGTAAAAAAGACTATGACGAACATAATTAGTTGAGCATATACACAGTCTATTCACAGCTATTTCAGCTATATAAATTTGCTCTGTAATCCACAACCTCTGATATATATTAATGCCAAATATTGTTTTCACTTACTCTTTAACTTAACTATAATACCACTCTCTAAGATGTAAATATTATGTATGCTTTCCTATACTATTGTGAATGTAAATCAGTCATTTTGAACATTTACATGCAAATGTAGTACTGTCCAATAATTAGAGATGTTCACTGACCCCCGTGAAGTGGTTTTAGTTTTGAATCTCAATTAGCTTCGTGTTTTGGTTTTGGTTTTAGTTTTGGCAAAACCACCCTCGTGTGTTTTGGTTTTGTATTTTTTTTAAAAGAAAAATTGCTAAAATATGCTAAGATCACATAATTTTGCTCTTTATTTGATCCTACATTATTATTAACCTCAATAACACTAATTTAAAGCCATTTGCAGTCAACCTGGACCACCTCACAGGTCACACTATTATTTTCATACACTTTCGGACAAATACTGCAGTGAAATACTGCATTACTGGCTGGATGCTAAGCAACAGAGCAATGACTCAAACACACGGCAGTTCCTACCACATCTAGGACACATTGGCACACAGCAGTGGCAGAAAAAAAAAGTCAGAAGGAAAACCTGAAAGGCCTAGTATTTGTATTTCAATGACAATTAACAATAGAGCAATGGAGCTCTTCTCTTTGGGTGTATATAACACCATACACTTTTTTGTGAAAATTTAAAAGAAAAGCCTGCAAGGACTAGTTGTTGTATTTCTGCAATGAGAATTACCAATGGAGCTCTCCTTTCTGTGTGTTACCTATATAACACTGTAGAATTGGACTGCAGAATTAAATCAACCCTGTAAGCACTATTATTTGTATTTTTCTGCAATGAGATTTAACACTGGAGCTATGGAGCTCTCCTGAATGTCACTGATTACTTTGTTTAACACTGCTACCACCCTCCTCTTTCAATTATCTAACTTTGCCTGCCCAACTGCTCTACACTCTATGCTACCCCTTCTGTGTCCCTCTCTCAAATGGAGCTAGATCGCTGTGGTGGGCGATATTTATAGATTTCAAAACTCGCAATATCCGACTATGTCACAATGACGTTCTGCCTCATTTTCGAACCTTAAAAAGCGCAAAAGTATCGAGCCGACTTGGCTCGGTACTCGGATCCCCCAAGTGCGGGTGTTTTCGGTTTCCGAGGAACTGAGCCTGAGCATCTCTACCAATAATGGGACTGGATCAGTAAAATTCCAGCACTAGGTGCTAAAATATAAGTACCTAAAGCAATTGGGTGTGTAAGCTTTCAATTTATCATGTGCCTAAACCTTCCATGATGTGAAATGCAAGGAATTATGTGGCTGTGCAGTAACATGGTTTTCATTTATTTATTAACTATTAAAGTCTGGACCTATTTCCATTGCTTTTGGTTCAGCATATTATTCTTTAGAAGCTGTTTACAAGGACATTCATTTTAAGTTTTTAATGCATGTTCTTAAAAGCTTATTAAAAGTTTTTTCATGCTCATAGAAAAAAGAAAAACCGGAAAGTGTATGGACTTGTACACAAGTGACAAGTTTTTGTTGCCTGCAGCATCCACTATCTTTAACGCTTAGTAAAATACAATGTCGTTTGTTCAGAATATTCATTAAGTGCCTACACTATGTAGCTTTGAGCTAATGTTCTATTAACATCTATGATTCATATTCGAACGTATGTCCATTTGCGTAGAGTATCTTGCGTGACATAGCCATGTGCATGCCTAGAAATGGACCTTACATGCAATTCAGGTCCGAATACAAATGACACTTGCTACTGCCTACGACTAGAAAAGCAGAATGGGGGAGGGGAGGGAAGGGCCGGGCTAACGTAGACCATGTGCAGTAAGGTCGTGCCGTGGGCATTCCTACGCAGATGCGGCCACTTCAAGTCCTGGATTTCTTGTATGTGCGCTTGGTTTCAGCAGTACCATTTGCACCAGCTACAGGGCTGGTATAAGTTATGACGGATAGAGATGAATGACACAGGGTAGTCTTTAATTTAGAATGACATGTATGGATTCCACTAGCTAGTACAGAATTTTTTTATGAAAGTAACATAAATTATTAAAATACATTATATGTAAATTACGCATTGACAGCATTTTTGTGTGTATTTAATGGAAAATCCATATGAATGAATATACTGATAAGAGTTGTTCATTTATTTTATACAATATTTTTTTTTTATGAATTCGGATGTTACCTTATGTTCTGCATGTCTACATATGCCAAGTAAAATTTGTGCAGAGTGTAATTACACCCAGATTCAAATCTAAATGCATCTGTATATGTGCTTCAATTTCAATACGGTCGGAACTGTGCTCAAGTTCCATGCTCAGTTTTACAATGTAACTTGTATGCAAGTTGCCTCCGAACATGAATTAGTTCCTATGCCTCTAATGTTCTGTTAAAATGCAGCCAAAATACAAGGTTTTGTCTATGCTTTTAATGAACCTTGTTTTCCAAAGACCATGTATGTAAGTTTTTTGGGTTTATACTATGATTTTAAATTATTATTAGATTAATAGAATATAGCACTGAGAACAACTCACTCAATCATATTGAATCCCTAAAATAAACCCTTTTGTAAAAAAAACAAAAAAAAAACACATATCTAAAGCTATAAGCAACAGTAAAAAATAATGTTGAATTATAAAATTGAATAAAAAAATGAAGTTGAGAAAAGAAACTGCACCATGTCTACTGGAAATAAAAGAAAACAATATTTCATATTCCTTATGCCAGCTGGTGATAATATATTGACTCCGCTCAGCATGTAACATTTCTGATTTGTTAGAACATTCAAAAGTGATTCAGTTGTTCTTATGCTTCTGGGAATGGAAACCATGTAATAGAATTGTACAGTGTGACAAAAAAGAAGAAAAGAAACAGGTTTGATTAATGTAGAGGGACATATGTACTTATTTTTTACTCCACCCCCTTCCACTCTATTTAGAGACAAAACTGTGCTTTGCCATTATGCTGCCTGAGACAGAAACTGAAATTGTGCTCCTGGCATCTCTTACACAAAATATTATAAAATGTTTTTATAGGTATAATGTTCACAAAAAAAAAGAAAAAATCCTTGTCAATTTTATCCACATTAAATCTATCTGCTTATTTAGCTTTTTGCTGCAAGACAAAAATATTATTTTGAAATTCTTTCACCAAATCTTCCTGCCTCCAAAAACTTTATACCTGAGATAGTAGCTTAAGGGAATACCATTGGCTGGAGAGGAGACAAGATACTGCATTTAAAAAAATCACCAACTCCTGTTGCAAGATCATACTTGCAAGCTGCCCTCAATTCCTTACACAGCCTGACTTGCTACATATTTAGTGAACCAGAACTTGCTTCCTAGGATTGTGTGGCAGAACTGGCTCAGTTATGGTTTGGTAAACAACTAGCAGGCAAAAACCCAACACCATTTATAGTATGAACAAACATAAAAAACATTTCTTCCCAAATAAGGTAGTTTCTAACCAAACTGGCTCTCATGGCGATCCTTGAAAACATGCCCCTTTCTCCCAGGAAACGAGGCATGTTTGTCAACAATAGCAGTTTCTATACCTTCATGCTCCCTGCTGCACTCTCCATTCTGTCAAGAGCTACAGCCTCTACTCCTTTCTTATCACCTTCTCTCACCTCCAAGACTTCTCCCATGCTACCCCCCACCGCTGGAGCTCATTCCCTCTTTCTCTAAGACTCTCCACTTCTCTACGAGGCTTCAAACAGGCTCTCAACTCCCACTTTTGTTTACCATCGCTTACCGGGTCTCATTCTAATCCACCCCCAATCCCACTGATTCACCCACTTCAAGTTACTTCCATTTGCTTTCCCCTCCCCTCTAGATTTTAAGTTCTCACGAGCAGAACCTTCTTCCCTTGTGTCCTGCTTCCATTACCTATGCCACCAGAACACATCTCTTCTCTCCTTAACTCAATCAGTGGCTCTATTCCTGTTCATTTCACCCATCCTCCTGAATACAGGGTCAGCATGAACGGATTTGCTCCACCCCCCACCCCACCATTCCTCATGACTCTTTCCTCAAGTTATAGTGAGAAGCTAAGTCCCATCTGGCACCTTATCATTACTGGTCCAGCTTCTTGTTGCTGTGTATTTTACTGTTTTGACTATATTGTATTGTGCTGTTATGTCATGTACTATTTTACTGTATGCTCTACTGTACTGGGTCTATGTTTCTCTCACAAAAAATTAAAAGACAAAAATATAATTTATATGAGATAAATTCTAATATTTTTCAAACAAATTAGGAATATAAATGGCAAGAATAGTTCATGCGCATTCTTAAAGTAATTATATTAAATTCACAGCATGTAGATTGATCGAAAATAACCTCTTCAATCTGGACATTTGAGAAAAACTCCACTTAACATATTTTCCCAGATGTAATAACCTTTAACTGTAAAAATGAAATGTCAAGAAAACACCCTTCAATTATGTATTTTTGAAGGCTCTTTACTTTAGGGACTAGGGAAAAATCAATGGAAAATTATGCAGTCCATGTATAGTTTGGATGGTTATATTTTGGCACATTTCAGACGTGATTTCTGTTTTTGGGCAAACAGCATAAGATAAACATATTACCACAATTATATAATAAAAAGTTGATGCTATTACAATGTATTTAGAAGATAAAGCAAAATCTAATATCCTGGTGTTTCTATTTCTAAAGACTGATCAGGGCAATGTGAATAAGTTGCAGATGGTGCATGTGATCAAATAAATATCAATCTTAACATTGAGTGAACATAAAGGTTTATATAACACATTTAAACAAGAGACAAAAAAGGTGGACAATTCATGATTTCTACTTGTAAAAAGGAATATGGTTTCACAATTTAGTTGTAGGAAATCACACTTTATAGGCATGATTTGGGAGGATCAAAGTCTTGTCTGGGTTGCAGAACCCAGAAGGATAACCCAGTTTGTCACAATTTCCCAATAGTTAATATTCGGACATGTGAAATTTTGATACGTACCACATCTGAAGAAATGTCAGAAGAGTGTCACCAACTTCAACCCCAATTAGGACAATACCCTAATAACTGGCCACTATTTAAAGAATGTTCTTTAATAAAGGATAAACAAGTGTATTTTGAAAGTATTTATGTAGTGACAATCATGTAGAATCAATTTGAATAACAGTAATAAACTAACAAATAAGTTATTCTAAAAAGAGGAAAGTCTTTCATGATATTACTCTACATACTCTTATATAAATAATATTGTGTTTTTGTACAGTAAGGTTTATATTTACTACAGCTCATTGATAAATGAATGATTATAACTTCTGTTCAAATGCTTGGTTTACAAGTGTGGCTCATTTTGGGTCCAAAACTTGTCTACAGTAATAAATGTTTTATATTGTTGGAATGCACTGTAATCCTAATAGGTAAGTTTTCTTGATGCCGTTATTTTCCCAATTTCTGTTTCTATCCACTTTATTTTGATAAGCACTATTTACAGGTAATTCACCTGGCCAGGATTTGTTTGTAACTTTTTATAAATAATATTATGAATATATAATGCATGAGCCAGAAATGATACCACTTATCTGTCCTGTAGGATTCAGAATTAAGGACACAACTCTGTAGGCCCTGAACCTTGTAAGCTTATTCCAATAAATTTGTGGTGAAGTCTGTAGTGTCTCCTTTTCATTCCGATCTAGTGGTAGTTTGAGCCTTCACTGTAGCCCATGAGAGATAGGTCTAGATTTGCTAAGATTCGAGTTTGGTGATGTTTTAAACTGCCACATATCGCCGGTGGCTTAGTGCTCTAAACCATCGCATTAACTATAGAGCGGTTTGAGGCTGCGATGTAAAATGGCTGGTGTGGCGGATTGAAAACAGCTAAACTGTTGGTGGTTTTATCCAAACCGACGGCGGTTTGGTTAAAACTACCATCAACAATTATTGAATATCTTTATTATTCATGCCCTATATAATGCCAAATGATGGATCCTAAATAATGGTATCCACCTATAGCATTTAGTTACTATTATATATTCACATTTCCCCTATAATATAATACAATATTAGTGTCCCCTTTAAAGAAAAATAAGATTGCTCCAATAAGTTAATTATAAACTAATTTTGCCCCTTAATCAATAAGTAATGATTGCCCCAATAATTGAAATGTAAATGGTGTTGCCTCTTATGTTCAGAATGGCAAAATAGCTCAAACAGCTGCAGTCTGAGCAATCTTACAACCACCTCTTTTATTTGGCCTATTGGATGGTGGTTTTTGCCGAGCTTTCGCAAGCCCCAGCTTAGTAAATCCGATGGTTTGTATGTTCATCATTGTTAAAAATCAGGAAGGCAATATTTAAAGTGGTGGTTTTGTAAAATGTCAATTCTGACCATTTTAATGGTGGTTTGGGCTTTAGTATAGTACTGTTGTAATGCAATGTACATTGCCTAAATAACATAAATAAATTTGTGTTGTAAGATACTTAATTTCGTTTCAAGGGTTGTAGAATATGCACTGAAGTGGAGATCAGGCCGGCCGCCCCCCAGAGGCGCTGCCCCCCTGCCCCTCGGGCCAGCCCGGCCTGATCCTTGTTTAGTGGAGAGGAGAGGCAAAGTAATATTTATATATTGAATGATTGCTGGGCTTTAGTTTGCCTGATGTTTTGGACCTTTTTCCAATTATGCCTACAATGTATTAACGTACCATTAATTGTTTCTAACAAAATTGAACTTAATATCGTCTCGGCTATTGAAAGAACAGCATGGTGACTTAGGGGTTAGCACTTCTGCCTTACAGCGCTGGGGTCATGAGTTCAATTCCCATCCATAGGCTTATCTGTGTGGAGTTTGTATGTTCTCCTTGTGTTTGCGTGAGTTTCCTCCAGGTGCTACAGTTTCCTCCCACACCCAAAAAACATACAAGTAGGTTAATGGCTGCTATCAAATGGACTTTAATCTCTGTCTGTGTGTGTATATTAGGGAATTTAGACTAAACTCCAATGGAGCAGGAACTGATGTGAGCGAGTTTTCTGTACAGTGCTGCGGAATTAGTGGCGCTATATAAAGAACTGATGATAATGATGAAACCATTGTGTCTTATTTCAATATGAACTTTTTTTTTTATTAATTATGCCACCTGCTACATTGATTTATCAAGCTATGTATTATATATTTTTCCATGTTTATTTGATTGAAATGCTTTCAATAATGCACTGTAGGGTGAATTATTACAGATTACTTAATATAAATTGGTCTTGCAAAATACATTCAGGGACAATATATAGGAATCACATACAAGTTTTATACATTAATTTAACAGGAAGGTGCTACATATATCAATATACACAATATCTGTAGGGATAGTAAATTAGAATAAAACATATAACACAATTAATAAATCCAAAGCATTTAAAGAACTGAATAACCAAATTCATAATCACATCCAACTAATGCATAAAGTGATGTAATCCATTTGTTCAAGGCCTAAGAATTTGGACTCATTATTTCTACTAATATATACAAACTGCTCATGACCCAATGTTTCTTTAACTAAATAAACCCATTTCAGGCCCCCTAGGTGCCATACAAATTCTGGCTATGCATACCTTGGCCAAAGTGAGAGTTTAAACACATATTGACTACATGTACTACCCAAGATGTTATTTTAGTGTTAAACCAAATATAGTTAATTATTTAGGTAGTGCAAACACATGGATACTCCAGATTCTTGTATGCATTTTAATACCGCTAACTAAAATCTCTGAATTACAGGGCAAGCTCATAATAAACATGACCTTTCTCCACATTTGGGCATTTTGTTTCCTCCCTTATACTACATTTTATTAATCTAACTGTCGAGAGGTACACCCTATGCAATATATAAAGACGATAATATAAATTAGAGATATTTTTACTATTGCCCATAGTGGAGTGTTTTTTTTATAGTGTCATCCAACCCCAAACTGTACCATACCATTAAAACTTGACGAAGCAGCAAACATTTATAAAAAACTGTCCTTAGATTTAATTTTTTAAAAACCCTTTAGCTTGTCAGTTGTAAAAGTGCTTATTCCAATTATCCCCACAATGTATAAACTTACCACAAACTGTTTCTACTAATATTAAACTTAACATCATCTTCACTACTGAAACCACCATTTCCTATATCAATAGTAACTCCCTCTTTACTATGACACTAACTATATTGAATTTTGTTCTTTACTATATCAACTATACCATTGAGTGACGAAGCCACTGGATGTCTGACAACCATGTATACATATTTAGTGTTTCCTTTTTGCACATGTATGAAGCAGCACAGTTCCCATAGCAAAGGAACACCATTATGTCACTCTCATGTTAGGAACCCCCCAGCCAGTACAGCAAAACCTACACCAAAGCCTGGTGTTCACTGTTGCCCCAGTGGTGCGGACTGACTTGGCTGCAGACAAACAAAGGATCGTGAGATTTGCACTGGCTGGAGAGAACCCAGGAATAGAGTACCGAGGCCGTAGAGTAGGAAGTTGAGGTGAGAGAGAATTGAGGCTGTAATTTATCCCACATAGCCACCAAGGGTATGGATACTCTAGTGCAGGTGGAAGTCAGATGTCAATCGTGCCATTGGAATAATTTAAGGAACAGTTGATGGAGATGTCCCCTGATACTCCGTAGCTTCTGTACCCGTGCGTATCCAGATATTAAAGGGAAACAGTCCTTAGGCGGTTGCTAGGGATAACTACAACCCACAGTACCGGTGAGAGTCCGGAGATTTGAGGGAAACAGTTCTTAGGCAGTTTACGAGAACAAGTAGCTACAGTTACAGACACACCGTGATATATGTATACAGTCAAACGTACCTGTGGCAAAGTAGAGTCCGGAGCCAGAGAGAGATCTAGAAATCTGAGCGCAGTGATGCTGCAGGGGCTTTGTCTCCGTACACAGGTTAGGAGGAGCAGAGAAGCTGGTGATCACACCGGAAGCATGGCTTTACCGGAGTCCAGAAGATAGCTGACTTGAAGTATATAGTAGAATAGTCACGGGAAATGCAGGGTCGGTACACGAGGAATCCAATAGAGAGTAGTCAGGAACGGAACCGGTCTGGTACACAGGAATACACTAAGCCGGCAGGAAACAACAGGAACAGGTAACAGGAAAAACACAAGGGAACAGGAACACTATGGTAAATGTATTACCAGCAATCCTGCAGAAGATTAGCCGGCTATTTAAGGAGAGCAAAACCAATGGGCTGCAAGTGACAATGAGGAAGCCAGGTGAGTAGGCTTAGAGAAACAGACTGCCCAGTTGAGGCATTACATAGGAATGACAGCATGATTGATGGCAGATTCTGACAGAACAGACCTAACCGACCCTATTTAAGTACCTATCTAGCTAATCTATCTGCCTATCTAATCTAACTAAACTAATCTGTTTAATCTATCTAAGAACTAAACCAACTATCTATCTAAACACCCAAAGTGGCTAACTACCTACCCCTAACTAACTAACTAGTTACTTTGACAGAGAGCCTGGTGAGTCATAACACTTTGAAGACCCACACTTTAGGGGTGAAAAGCTTAGAGTGACACACACAATTTTGGCGCATTGGATGATATCTCTTCAATACTTATTATCCATGCCATCTTTGTACTTTTTACCAATCAAAAACCTGCTTCCTTGGTGGCTTGCATACCCAGCAAACATGCACGACTCATAGGGCAAGTATAAAAAATTACCAGTGGCAGCAAGTGTCGGTCTTCACCGCTTGCAGTAAGATCTGCTCTGCATGCCAATGATCAAAATAAAGACACCTGTAAAAACCTGCAATCACCAATGGAATTGTCTTGCCTAGAATACAATCCTTTCCTTCTCACCTTTTAGAGAGAGGATCTACCATTGCAAAAAGAGCTCTGGTGGAAAAGTTCTTTAACACTTGGGAAAGCTTTATTCATATTTTCTCACCAACTCAAAAACATAGATCTAGAAATGTTTTCATCATACAACATAGTATAAAACAGTGATTCCATGACCCACCAATATCATTGGCACTGGGTTATGTAAACCCATGGTTTCTGAAGTGCTAGACACCTGAATACCTGTGACTGCCTCCCAATGTAGGTGTATCAGAAGTCAGTAGTCTTTTTCCAGCTTTATTTCCAAGACTAACACAATAAAATCAGGAAGTGAGAATTACAGCTTAGATCCTTATTACATGCAGCACATAGGTTTCTTAGATATTTCTGATTATCAGTTCTCAAATTAAGACATTTATACAAACATTATACGTTCTTATGCAAAATGTCAAACATCAACAGGATTACAATGTGGGCTCATAGTGTACAATGTCAACATAGCTCTTTATTTTTACCACTAAGCAACTTCTTTCAAAATGCCAAGTTAAACATATTTAGTTTTATACATTTCTAATTATATTACAATTAGTCAATATAACAAAATGTTCAAACTATAATTCACATATGTGCTATATGATGGTGGCTCACCCATGCCAGACGATGAAGCCTTTAATTGAACAAGAGAAGAAAATATTATTCACTATACCACTGCATTTATTTTCAAGTTTGTTATGTGTAGCTGACTATCAGCCCTGATGGCCATTATATCAAAGGTTGTATTAATTATTAATGAATGTTTATTAAGCACTGGATGTCAGCAATTGCTTTGCTAAACACTGTGACCTATTCATTGCATGATAGTATTCTGTTTTCAATAAACTGAGTGTAAATTGATTGTTACTCATTTGTAATGTTTGGTCATCATGTTAGCTTCACATATTGCTACTTAAAAGCAAATAAGCAATTATGCATTATAACACATTTTATAATAATTGTTAGAAGGTCCTGAGATGCATGAAATGCATCACAATAAATAATGCCTTTGGTTACCACAAACGTAATGCTCTATCAATAAATGTAAATGCAACTCTTAAGAGATTCAAAGCATTTAATTAATGTTACAATTTCCTAGCTTGTTTATAGAAAGTACTAGTAAATTGTGATCAATGGGAATGTGAGATGAATCCCCAGTTTTCAATTTACAACAACTAACTCCAGGGACCATGTGTCATTTCATTATGTGCTACTGACAGTGAATACATGTGCTGATGCTTTTGTTAAAAGAAGCTCCACTATTAATAAACACTTTCATCCTGTGCCAAAAACACCTTCTGATAATCAGAGATGAGCGGGCTCGGATATCTGAAATCCGAGCCCACCTGAACGTTGCCGATCCGAGCCGGATCAGAGACAGATCTGGGTATTTCCGCCAATTGCAAAACTGAAACCGAGGCTCTGAGTCATAATCCTGCTGTCGGATCTCGCGATACTCGTATTCTATAAATTCCCCGCTAGCCGCTGCCATCTTCACTCGGGCATTGATCAGGGTAGAGGGAGGTTGTGTTAGGTGGTTCTCTGCCCTGCTATATCTCGTGCTGTGCTGTGCTGTTCTGTGTCCTGTTCAGTCCAGTGGTGCTGTGTCCTGTGCTCTGTCCTTCTAAGGGCATTGTTATTTCCCCATTATTCCCAAGTTATAAAAAAAATAAAAATAAAAAAAAGAAATTAAAAAAAAATATCCAAAAACAATCCTGCAGTATGAGTCCATTGGTACTGCAATATTACAAAGTTCACTGATTCTGCAGTATAAGACCATTGGTACTGCTATATTACAAAGTTCACTGATTCAGCAGTATAAGACCATTGGTACTGCTATATTACAAAGTTCACTGATTCAGCAGTATAAGTCCAGTGGTACTCTCCTGTGCCGCATATAATTTTTAAAGGCTTTTCCGAGTGTGTGTGGCTTAGGGGTACGCTCTCTTGTGCTACATATATTGGAAAACAAAAATTTGGAGGATAAAGTAGGGAAAGATCAAGACCCACTTCCTCCTAATGCTGAAGCTGCTGCCACTAGTCATGACATAGACAATGAAATGCCATCAACATCGTCTGGCAAGCCCGATGCCCAATCTCCTAGTACAGGGCATGTAAAATCCAAAAAGCCCAAGTTCTCAAAAAGTAACAAAAAGAGAAACTTAAAATCATCTGAGGAGAAACGTAAAGTTGGCAATATGCCATTTACGACACGTAGTGGCAAGGAACGGCTTAGGCCCTGGCCCGTGTTCATGACTAGTGGTCCAGCTTCACCCAAGGATCTAAGCCCTCCTCCTCCCCCCCTACAAAAAATTTAAGAGTTATGCTGTCAGCAATAACAACAAAACAAAGAACTCTGCCTTCTAAACAGATGACATCACAAATCCCCAAGGCGAGTCCAAGGGTGTTGGTGGTTGTGAAGCCTGACCTTCCCATCACTGTACAGGAAGAGGTGACTCCATCCAGTATTTGCAGCACACCCTCTGCATATGTTGGAAGGATCACCCACAGTGTAGATCCAGATTTGGATAATCAAGGTGTCAATGTTGTACACCGGGAGGAGGCTATTGATGTAGCTGGCGCTGTGTAGGAACTTGATGATGAGGATGGTGATGTGGTTATTGTAAATGAGGCACCAGGGGGGGAAACAGCTGATGTCCATGGGATGAAAAAGCCCATCGTCATGCCTGGTCAGAAGACCAAAAAATGCACCTCTTCGGTCTGGAGTTATTTTTATCTAAATCTGGACAACCAATGTATGGCCATATGTAGCTTATGTAAAGCTCAAATAAGCAGGGGTAAGGATCTTGCCCACCTAGGGACATCCTCCCTTATACGTCACCTGAATAACCTTCATAGTTCAGTGGTTAATTCAGGAACTGGGCCTAGGACCGTCATCAGTACAGGGACACCTAAATCCCTTGGTCCTGTTGGATACACACCACCAACACCCTCCTCGTCAACTTCCTCCACGATCTCCATCAGATTTAGTACTGCAGGCCATGTCACCAGCCAGTCTGAGTCCTCTTCTATACGGGATTCATCCGAGGAATCCTGCAGCGGTACGCCTACTACTGCCACTGCTGCTGTTGCTGCTGTTAGTCGGTCATCTTCCCAGAGGGGAAGTCGTAAGACCGCTAAGTTTTTCACAAAACAATTAACCGTCCAACAGTCGTTTGCCATGACCACAAAATACGATGGTAGTCACCCTATTGCAAAGCGTATAACTGCGGCTGTAACTGCTATGTTGGTGTTAGACGTGCGCCCGGTGTCCGCCATCAGTGGAGTGGGATTTAGAGGGTTGATGGAGGTATTGTGTCCCCGGGACCAAATCCCATCGAGATTCCACTTCACTAGGCAGGCGATACCAAAGATGTACAGAGAAGTACGAGCAAGTGTCCTCAGTGCTCTTAAAAATGCGGTTGTACTCACTGTCCACTTAACCACGGACATGTGGACAAGTGGTTCAGGGCAAACGAAGGACTATATGACTGTGACAGCCCACTGGGTAGATGCATCCCCTCCCGCAGCAACAGCAGCAGCTGCATCAGTAGCAGCATCTACACAACGTCTGCTCGTGCCAAGGCAGGCAACATTGTGTATTACAGGCTTTAATAAGAGGCACAACGCTGACAACCTATTAGAGAAAATGAGGGAAATTATTTTGCAGTGGCTTACCCCACTTAGACTGTCCTGGGGATTTGTAGTGTCAGACAACGCCAGTATCATTGTGCGGGCATTGTGCGGACAAAGTCAACAAATAACACTTCGACGCTGTCTGTCTTTCACATACTTGATGGGATCTCAATGATGAATGCTCTTTACCATGGTCGTCTAAAACAAGAGTTATTGACGTGCTATAACTACTGTAGTTTTTATAAATTATAAACACTACACTTGAAAGTTGGAGGAGGTATTGTGGCCCCGGTAACAAATTGTGTACTGGGACCACTGCACTATGCAGTCCAGAAAGCTACCTCGGTGAAACGTTTTGGACTAAAAACAATATTGTGAGGTGTGAGGTGTTCAGAATAGACTGGGAATTAGTGGAAATGATTGTTATTGAATGTTATTGAGGTTAATATTAGCGTAGGAGTGAAAATAAACAAAAAAACTTCTTTTTAACACTTTTTTTGTTTTTTTTCAAAATAAATCCGAATCCAAAACCTTAAATCCGAACCAAAACCTTGCGTCAGGTGTTTTGCGAAACAAATCTGAACCCAAAACCTCAAGCAAATCCGAATCCAAAACTCAAAAAAAGAGACACCAAAAGTGGCCGGTGCACATCCCTACTGATAATTAGTCGAAAAACAAATGGTGGAAGAAAGACCACACATACTGTATTTTTAACATTAGACAGCTTGCATCATGGAAAGTGAAGAGGTAGTAATCAAAGGTCATTTGACAGACAGTGGCATCAGTAGACATTTTACACAAGAAGATAGACCAAGGCCATACTGTAAAATAGTGCAAGATGGAATTGTCCAAGGGACCACCCAGCCATATGTTAAAAAGGATATGCATAGTCTAGCAAACCAAGCACTTTAGTGACAGGGACTGCCACTTCTGTGGCTGAAATAATTGATTTTTTGGGGGCCAAAAAAAGAGAACATGTAGGGTGGTAGGGTGGTATTGGGCAGTATGGTGGCTAAGTGGTGAGCGCTTCTGCCTCACAATGCTGGGATCAGGAGTTTAATTCCCGATCATGGCCTTATCTGTGTGGAGTTTGTATGTTCTCCCCGTGTTTGCGTGGCTTTCCTCCAGGTTCTCCGGTTTCCTCCCACACTCCAAAAACATACTGGTAGGTTAATTGGCTGCTATTAAAATTGACCCTAGTCCTTTTCTGTCTGTGTGTGTGTGTTAGGGAATTTAGATTGTAAGCTCCAATGGGGCAGGGACTGATGTGAATGGGTTCTCTGTACAACGCTACGGAATCAGTGGCACTATATAAATAAATGGTGCTGATGATGGTAGTATGAATAACAGGAGAATGGATTGGGATTTAACATTATTAAGGGGCATTTGGTTAAAAGTGGCCATCCTCTATGTTGACAATGTCATCGCCCTCAACATCATTCTCGTCACTGCTGTCGAGTTCATCATTACATAGTATAAGTCCATTCCCTTTGAAATCTAGTGTTATAGATGCAAAAGTGTAGTGATCCAATTTCAAGATGCTGCAAACCCTTGAGCCCTGTTTAAGTGAATAAAGAACTTAATCTAGAGGCCAACATACTTTACAGAATCAATAAGTTTCATCTCCTCCTTTGGCTACTCCAGCTACTTTAATTGGGGGTATAAATTGACTAAGGCTGGCAGTGTCTAAACTCACTTAATTTGTTACAATTTCAAATGGCTTCAGTAGCTTGCATAAAACAGAAAGGATTCTCCAGTGTGCTGGAGTAATGTAACATGTCCCCCTCTCATGACTTGATTTGTAGATCTTGATAGCTTGTTGCAATTCATATAGCCGCTAAAGCATATAAAGTGTGGAATTCCACCTTGGTAATGCACGTTGATTCATCTGGTGGCATTGCAAATTATATATTTTTTGCAGCTCCTGCAATGTTACAAAAGTTTTTGGCCCACGGACAGCATCTCCTGCACTGACCTCTCATTTTTAAGAAATTCTGCACCACCATTGTGTGTGCCAAGCATATTGTACACTCGGGGTGAGAAATTTTGCTATGACATGCCTGAGTTTTTCCAACAGATTGACACTGGTATGCTTCTTTGTGAAACCAAGGAAACAAAGAGTAGCTTGCCTGTGAATGACCTAGCATTGTGTGCTGGCACTATATATACATGCTGAAAGAATGAGGAGGAGGAACATGGGGAAACTACAGACACTGCTGCTGCTGATGGTGATACATCTACCCAGTGGGCTGTCATGAACATGTATTTTCTTATTTCACCAGCACTGCTTGTTGACATATCAATAGTTTGGACAGTCAGTACAATAGCATTTTCTAGGGTCTTAATTACTTTTTGTTTAACCTCCCAGTATGGCTGCGGGACTGCTGTTTAGGAGAAACTGAATTGACACGGAATTTGCTAGTGTGGACACATGACCTCAGGAAATCGGCTAAAACCTCATGCTAACATAGCTGTCATGGCTTTAATGGACCACCGTGCAACAGGATGCTGACTGTTATACTTGTTTCCTCTTTCAAATGCTTACTTTACAGACAATTGTGTAAAACGATGCTGGTTTCTTTTATTGGTTCCCTTATGTATAGATGTATCCCCAGCACCAGCAGCAGTATTAGAGCGTAAGGATGTATCTTGAGAATCAGGGATTTCATTAGGGGAGTCAGTTGGAATTGGAAAATTGGATTGTGGACTATGTATTAATAATAAGAATGTTAATTATGAAGGTGTTGATGGTGATGATTGCATGATGTGTCTATCCATTTGCATACTACCTGATTCTGAGCTGCTTGCTAGTACACACAATTTTCCTCCTTTTGAATTGAATAAAATCACAGCAAATTACGTAACAGGGAGGAGGTATCTAGATTATCAATGTCCCTTCCTTTACTTATTGTGGCGTCACAGAGACTACAGATGCATTTAATTGTTGAGAAATTTGGGAAATAAGCTGCTCTACAATTACGGTGACAGAATCTGAAATGTCAGACTCACATAAAGCTCTCATGGATACCCTTAGACTCTCCACAGGATTCTATGAGTGCCAAAGTTGTTCTTCAGCCTCATTGTTCTTTTCATGCACTGACTTGTCTGTTTTGGAGGTGACAGACCTACACCCTGAGCGAGAAAAAGCTACATGGGAAAATAAGGAAGATACTTGGCCGTGGTGGGCACTACGGTTTGCAAGGGCATTCTAGTATGTGTACTAGCATAAGAAGGACCCCTAGTAGCAAAAGTGGGCATGGTCCGAGTCTTTTAAGAAGGTGGTGTATGAAAAGTTAGGTCTTTTCCTTTTTTCGACAATTCACCACATTCATCAGGAACTTCTCTCTTAATCTTATATCAAAAACTGATACTTTCTTTGAGAATGAATTTGAAAAACAGTGTTAGGATTTTGAGCACACGTTCTTACAATTTTTCGCGCATGACGTTTTTTTACTAGTAGAGGTCGACAAGTTACTACTACTAATATGTGGAAGTGGCAACGGACATAAAGGAAGGGATAAATACACTAGGGAAAAGGATGTTAACAGGAAAATATAAGTCTACTGGCCTAAAAACGTATCAGAAGTATGTAAATCACAATACAGTGCAATTAGCCTTTCTATGTTGCACACTATATAAGCAGAAATAAAAATGAATAAACATGCATTAAATTTTCACAATTAATTATTGAATGTCTCTCTGCAATTATATCCACACTTTACTAAATTAATTACACTTGGACTGAGGGTTCAGAGTATATGAAATTTGAGTAGTTTTCTCTAAAGGGCAACAATGTCCCAATAGTTTTCAGTAAAGTTCCACATATATTAGTCACTAGTAATGTATGTCAGTAGTTGCTGGTAATACAATCCACTGGGTAGCTATACTCAATATCTGTTGTTATAAATGATTTCGAGCTTTAAAATCGCTCAATTCCAATGCCTCCATTGACATAGTGTTTTCACATATAATACGTGGGTGACACGTGGATCAAAAGAAAAAAAGAGGCAACATAGTGAACTACCGTTTATAAATTTTAATAGCAAATCAAGGATTAAAAACACTCACATTTATGTAGTGCAGATCATTCATTGAAAGGTATCTTTAATTGATGTAATCCATGGAGTCCCATCTGATGTTCACATGCAGATGGTACATTCAGCTCAAGCCAAACAGCTGTGAGTCTGATCTGTCAACAGGGAGTCCCAGCTATGTCACATCGCCTTTCTCTGAAGTGTTCTCTGAAGAGTTCAATGTTATCAAATGAGGTTGACGTAAAACGTACGCGTTTCGCCATTGGGTGACTCTCAGGGGATGCTTCATTGTTCAGATTGTATGTATAAATACTTTCAATGGCCAATCAGAATATATGAATACTGTGTATAAAGTTTAAAAGATACAGCAATCATACATGTATTAAAATGAACAAAGATTCCACCTGGTTTGAACTGCAAGAATATTGTACACATTGAAAGCAATTTAAAACAATTAATTTTCCTTATTTATAGCATCCCATTATGTGACAGTAACAATCTGCAGGTGTTTGAATGATACTAACTGTACTATACCTGTACTTTTTATCCAGGTCTGCTCATTGCTAGTTTGCTTTCTCACTTAAGAACTTAGTTGTATGTTGATTTGAAGCAAGGGTAATGTGTTCGATGTATGTAACACTTATCCTACAAAATCAGATTGTTTACCACAGCGCTTCCACCAGTGCTGTTAAGTTTAATGGGTGTCTTTATATCTTTCTTTCTCATTTATAATCTCTACTGTTAATCAGTTTAACTCATATATCCAAGTGTTTGACAGTGGTCACTAATTACAGTTAGATGACATAGGTAAAAATATAAATGATGCATTTAATAAATGACGCTTATTGGCATTCCACCGGAATCGTATAAACTCAAAACCATAATATAACAATCAGTTTTCCATATTCCCTTATGAGTTGTAGCTATCGGATGTCACTTTGAGTGAATGTAGGACTAATTTTGCATCTTTGAATCAATCTTTCCTCCAAAAGTGCTCTCGCACTGCTGAACGCCTCTGGAGGAAATCTCGTTCCCTGGCTGACTTCCTCCACTTTAAATTCATCCTCTTCTATTTCTACTCTGCCCTCTGCCTTGCTAAACAATCCTTCTTTAAGTCCCTCATTTCTTCTCAGTCCTCCAATCCCCGCCGCCTCTTTGCCACCTTTAACTCGCTACTCTCTCCCCCCCCTCTGTCCCGCCTTCCCTCTCCGCTTCTGACTTCGCCACCTTTTTCTCTTCCAAAATTGAGGCCATCAGACTGAACATCTCCTCTTCCCCTTCTCCAGCCACCCTTATTGCTTCTCCTCCCTCCAACAACCAACTTTGGTGCTCCTTTTGCCCCACAACAGGCGAAGAAGTCCGCTCTCTTATTGGTCCCTTCCCACCCTCTACCTGTCCTCTGGACCCCATCCCCTCTCACCTCCTTCGCTCTCTCTCCCCCACTGCCTGTTCTTATCTCGCACACCTATTCAACTTATCACTCTCCTCTGGTGTTGTCCCCTCCTCTTTTAAACACGCTCTTATCTCTCCTATCCTCAAAAAACCCAATCTGGACCCCTCCTCTCTTGCTAATTATCGCCCTATCTCACTACTACCCTATGCCTCCAAATTACTTGAGCGGATTGTCTGCAGCCACCTGCCAAACACCTCTCTGACCATTCCCTCCTCGACCCTCTCCAATCCGGCTACCGTCCCCAACACTCCACCGAAACTGCCCTGGCCTTCGACACCGTTGACCACCCCCTCCTGCTGCAAACTCTTCTCTCTCTCTGTCTCTCTGGTTCTGTCCATGCCTGGTTCACCTCATACCTCGCCAACCGCTCCTTCTCTGTATCCACGTCTGGTTCTTCCTCCTCCCCCTACCCTCTCCCTGTAGGAGTCCCGCAAGGCTCTGTTCTCGGCCCGTTACTCTTCTCGCTCTATACCTCCTCCCTTGGTGCTCTCATCTCCTCCTTCGGTCTTCAGTATCACCTTTATGCTGATGACATTCAGCTCTACATCTCTTCTCCTGATCTTTCTTCCACCCTCCTCTCTCGTGTATCTGACTGTCTCTCCACCATCTCCTCCTGGATGTCTGCTCGCTTTCTCAAAATTAATATCTCTAAAATGGAACTTATTGTCTTTCCTCCACCCAGACTCCCATCCCACCATGACCTCTCTATTGTCATCAATAATACCACCATCTCCTCTGTCACCCAACTCCGCTGCCTGGGTGTCACCCTCGACTCCTCTCTCTCTTTTGCTCCCCACATCCATTCCCTTGCGCAAACCTGTCGCTTCCAACTACGCAACATCGCCTGCATCCGTCCCTTTCTCTCACAGGACGCTGCCAAAACTATCATCCACGCACTCATCATCTCCCGCCTCGATTATTGTAACCTCCTCCTCACTGGCCTCCCCCACTCCCGTCTCTCCCCCCTCCACTCTATACTCAATGCGGCCGCTAGACTCATCTTCCTCTCACGCCGCTCCTCCTCGGCCTCCCCACTCTGCCTCTCCTTACACTGGCTTCCCTTCCCCTATAGAATCCTCTTCAAGCTCCTCACCACCACTTACAAGGCTCTCTCCCACTCTACCGCCCCCTACATCTCTAACCTCCTCTCCATTCACACTCCTGCCCGCTCCCTGCACTCAGCCAATGATCGCCGCCTCTCCTCCACTCTCATCACCTCTTCCCACTCCAGAATCCAAGACTTTTCCTGGGCAGCCCCCCTTCACTGGAATGACCTCCCTCGTTCCATCCGTCTCTCTCCTACTCTGTGCTCCTTCAAACGTGCACTGAAAACTCACCTCTTCCGTAAAGCCTACCAACCATCCACTTAACCACCTCTCCTCCTCCACTCGCTCTCCCGTCTCTCTTTTGGCTCCCCTTGTGCCTGGTTTGTCCAACCTCCCTTAGGATGTAAGCTCACATGAGCAGGGCCGTCTTCCCTCCTGTCTCCTCACCTGTTCTTGTACTCCGTGCTTATTGTATTACCCTGTGTGGAGCTTTTGAAGTATTGGTATTTTTGTTTATTGTTCTGTACAGTTTCACCCTGTATAGTCCACTGTTTGTACTGTGTACGGCGCTACGGATACCTTGTGGCGCCTAACAAATAAAAGATAATAATAATAATAATAATAATAATAATAATAATTAGTAACATTTTAGTAGCATCTTGCTTTCAGACAGCGCCTAATCCATACGGTTTATTAAACAAAGGGACATGCTGACATACACTTAATTTCTTAACCAAGGCTGTAGTTCAGGGCTTATAATCAGTGTGTTAAATACATGTTCTACTCATCCTATGTAGATATATAGTTTATTAATCTGTTACAAAGCCGGTGCTGGATAATGCTGTCAATCAATTTCACTAGAAATCTACAGGGCATGTGTTTAGTACATTTAATATAGATCATTTTATGGTATCCTGTTTGGCATCTGAATTTACAATTCCTTTTCCTCCATGCTTATGAACTCTGCAGTCAATTAATTTCACTATGAGTCCCAGGGCAATGTACTTAATACACATTCTGTTGATCCTGCATACTTAGACCATTTGATATCAACATATTGTTGACAGGCAGTATGTTTCATTAGTTCTGCATGTTTAGAATCTACAATGATATGCTGATTTTTAATAATGCTCACATCCACGTTGTTTGTTACCATGCAGTAAAACATGTTCAATTCATTGGGTGTTAATAGCTCAAACTGTCCTTGTTTCTCTCTACAATTCAATAGGCTCATTTCTACTTTAGATGTATTAACTATGTCCTCAAATAGATCATGTGTACTAAACAGGCATAGTGGCTAACCTGTTTCAGACTACTGGTGTATTTGGCTGATCAATAATATTTTTTTTTCCTTGCTGTAGGCTGTAAATGCATAATTGCCTTATTTTTATTATTATTTATTCTTATCGCTCTGTTGAATTAGTCAAAGGGAAATATTAAAAAAAATTTCAACGTGTGATGATTCTATCAGAAGAAGGCCAATTCAAAATATAAATGGAAGCCAGCAGGGGCCAGAGTATTTAAGTTGTAAATCCATTTTGACTTACTTTGATTTCATTTTAATTTACTTCTGCTTACATAGTGTGCAACATATAAAAGCTAATTGCACTTTATTGTCATTTACATATTTGTGATACTTTTTTAGGCCAGCAGACCTAGACTTTCCAGATAACATTCTTTTCCCTGCTAAATATATCCCTTCCCATATGTGCCTTGACATAAATTAATGGTTTTATTTTAATTCTGGGGAAGTAAGACAAATTCCTTTAGGTTCTGTGGTAACACTCTTAATCCAGTTCCTTTTTTTCCTAAAGGAGCACTCCATCGATGAATTCTCTGTAGTATCTTTATAAATTACTACTACTTCCAGTACTGGTACTGGGATGCTCCTAACCTGTAGACTGATTCATGGTTGACAAGAGGTGTAATGCAACTTGATGTTGAAGTTACTTGTAATTGCCACCATACCAGGTGAATGCCCAATGAGATAGGGAAAGGAAGTCATGTTACCTAGTGGGCCTAGTGTCCCTCACTTAAACCAAACAATGGAATTCACAGATCAAACTTACAGTTTCTCTCAGGAGCCATCTGACTTCCTCCTCAGAAAGTGAGAGAGAGAGAGATCAGAGCTGTAGCCTTTTACAGGCAGCACACAGGTGCAACTTGTAATTAGTGTGCTCCAAATCCTGCTCTGGGAAGCTTTTTCCCACACACCTAAACAAACTCTGTGGTATTTTACAATACAAATAACAGGAATCTAGGACATAATAACCTGCCATCCACTTCTTTCCCACCGCTTCTGTCACAATATAAAAACATCAAAGAACATCATGTATTTCGCCCACTTACTAAAGATGTCACTGAGATTGCCCCTAACAAAATCACGTTCAGTTCTAAAAACTTTGCATTTTAAAGGAAAGAAGTATATTTGTTTTTTGGGCTGTGCATCTAACATTCATCAACAGCACCTTGTTTTTTCTCCACTAAATACTTCAGATGCTGCACCTCACAAAATACATATATATGTATTTTCTGGTTTTCAGGTCAAAGAACAACCTGTTTTTTGTCTGCTCAAAAATATGTCCCTGAGACTGCCCCTCACAAAGTAGCTTTCAGTTCCAGACACTTTGGATTTTAAAAGAAAGATATATAGTTGGTTTTCGTTGTGTATTGAGTCATACAGCAAGAGCAACCTGTTTTTCAAAAAATGACTTTCGGCTAGTGCCACTTTGGATTTTAAAAGCAAGAAATATATTTGTTTTTGTGGTGTGCTGCTCATACAGCACCCTGTTTTTCGTCCACTAAATGGTTCAGATGTCTATACTACCTATATTATTAATAGCAACCTGTAACCAATAATATAATCTCTCCCAACTGATCAGTACACAATAATGTTAGTCTGATCTTTACATAACTGCCGTAAAATAACAGTTATTGCTTTCTAAATAGATTGCCTCTTTCACCCTGTCTAAACTTCTGCAAGTGATTTTCTAAGTACAGCACTGAAGCGATCTTCATTCCCACTTGCAATCTCTTCTAAAATGGCAGAAGAGAACGGGAGGGTTGGCTACATATAAATGGTATCCACCCAAAACTCACAAGATCTGACACTTTACTGGAATTTCCATTTTGCCTGGTTTTCAGATCCGAATTTGCAGTAGAAACTGAATCATGTTTTGATGACACTTAAACCTAAAACTCGGATCTGTCGGATTTCACAGAATCCAAACCACTCATCATATATATCTATATCTAATATATAAATGTCTAGTGGTGTGTGTTAGTCTGTCTGTCTGTGTGTGTGTGTGGAAAAAATAAAACCAAGTTGCAGCGCCACCTGCTGGGCGGAGTTATACACTGACCTACTAAATTCTTAGTGTGTGTGGAAAAAAAAATTCAGAAAGGGCTGAAATTTGGTATACTAAGATGTTTTTAATTTGTTAATTTAATTTGTTAATTGTTAAAAGTGTTTATAAAGATTTAAAAAAAAATATATATATATTTCTTGAAGGAGAAGTGACAGTTGGGAGTGGTTGGTGGTTGCCGGGGGTGACAGTGGGGAGTGGTTGGTGGTTGAGGCCTGGGCTATGGCCCAAATGCATGACAAGAACCTTTATAACACCTTAAGTAGCTTGATTTGACTAGAATGCATGAGTATCATGCACGGGTTAACTTGCATATATATATATATATATGTAAAAATATATATATATTGTGTCAAAGAGGGATATTTGCCACAGTTCCCTGTGTTCCTACCTGTAAGGGAACAGGTAGGAACACAGCTAGTCTGCAGCAGCAGGCTGCAGACAGGGTTAAGTTTTCCCTAGGTTCCTCTTTGAGCACACACACGCACACACACACACACACACACACACACACACACACACACACACACACACGTGTTCCACATGGGTGTGATTGGTTTGCTGTGATTTGTTTGTAGTGCTTGGGGTGGAGGATAAAGACACTGTCTGTATCTGTGGGTGGCACCACCGATGCCAGTAAGTGGCCGGCGAGCAGACAGGGAAGTAATGTCTAGCCAGATGCAGGTGGTGGGGATTTTCGTGTGCTGTTACTGGACATGATTGCTGTACCAGCATTGGAGCTGTTTTACTATCCTGACAACTGCTAATAAACAGCTAAATGGTTCAGCATACCTGAGTCCGATTCCTGTGAATGTTGTACTTTCTCACAAGTGGTGTCATCATGGGGTCTGTAGGACAGCTAAGACACAGCCGTCCTCCCAACCCTCAGACGCAAGGGTGGTGAGTGGAGTCTGTTAGAAACCATTATAATCCACCAAACTGTTGTAATGCTTTTGTTTCAAATGTATTGCTGTAAAGAGACAAACCTTTGCATTGGGAACTGATTAGCAGCCGTTTGGTTGCAAAAGAAAGCAGAAGTTATAACACTGCTGGTCAACTTTTGTTGTTACCTGAATGTTGAGAGAAGCTAGGTTTCATTTCCCAGCAAAAACTCCTGTGGGAATGGAAGACATTTTAAGAACCCTAGTGCAGGTGGCAGCAGTGCAAGAGGAAAATACCCGACTTCTCTGTGAGGAGATTGCTCAGGGGAGAAGGGATAGAGAGGCTCCAGCTACCACCACGCTACATAATTTAACTTCTGATGATGACATAGAGGCATATCTAATAGACTTTGAGCATGCTGCCACCTGAGCCAAGTGTCCATCTGAGTTTTGGACCGAACACCTTGCTCCCTATCTTTCAAGAGAAGCACAGCGAACCTATATAGACCTGGATGAGAACCAGGCTGGCGATTATCAGCGGCTAAAACTGCCATCTTAGCGAGGGTTGGAGTCAACAGAGCAAGGGAGGCCCACCGATATCATGACTGGAGGCTCTCCAAAGATTTACCGGTGCAGGCTCAGCTTGCTGAACTTAGTAGAACACTAAAGAAGTGGTTACAGCCAGAAAAGAACACTGCGGGTAGAATGATCGAAATTCTGGCCATTGACCATTGTATCCGGTGTATGGACCGAAGGCTCCAAAGGTGGATCCTCAGTAATATGAGGAACTGGCTGCTGTGGTGGAGAGATGCAGCGCCTTGCAGCATATGCCCAAACCTCCATTGCCCGCTTCAAAGTTTGTGCCTCGCTCAGAGACTGGCATATGGAACAGTGGACCGGATGTTGGTGAGGAGAGATTGCTTGATAAAACTGCATTAAGTCCAATCTGCTTCAAGTGCAAAGAGCCTGGACATTGGAGGGCTCTATGACCAACGTCAGTAGAGCCTATGGGTTGTTCACTAGCGCACACACAACCATGCTATCCGAGCTGCTGTACAATGAGTCCAGTCACCGGGAAGTCCTGCTTCTTCCGCGTGACACTGTTTGTGAATCACCATCTGGTGCTGGCTCTAGTAGATTCAGGTAATGAATCGTCCTTGGTTTCCAGCTCCATATTGCCAGAGAAACTGATGCATAATCTGCCCAAAGTGAAGGTACTCTGTATCCATGGGACTGCTGAGGAATATGACAGGACCCTTTTGCCTGTTACTTTGAATGGCCAGGCAGTAACAATGGTAGCGGCCGTTGCCCCAAAACTGCCATACCCTTTAATCCTTGACAGAGACTTTCCCCTGTTCAAGCAGATGATCCAGGAGCAAATCCAGTTAGACACGTCAGCAATTGAAGCACCAGCTGAAAGTCCAGCCTTGATGGAGGAGCTTGAGGGAACAGAAAATGGAAAGCGCCAGGATCTACTACAAAACCTGAACCAGACAATTCAGGAAAATACAGCTCCTAAGAGGTGGGAGCTTAGACAAAGGAGAGCTGCACAAGTACCAACGCGGAACCAGGCCCTGGCATCTTTCATTGGCGAGACCTCGGGTAAAGGGGCTACAGCGCCCAATGAGGACTCAGACTGGGCAGGACTGTCTAACTTGTTTCCACCAAGAGACTTTGGCCGAGACCAACTTGGAGATGTTGCCTTAGCTAATGTCTATAAGAATGTGGTTGAGATTAATGGGGTAGAGAAGGCTAACAAGCCTGCAGATGGTATTGCCTATTATATGGTAAAGAATGATCTGTTGTATAGAGTTGATAATGTACAGGGTAGAACTGTGGCGCAATTGTTAATACCACAAATCCATACATCACTTGTTCTCAAAGCTGCACATACACATCTGTGTGGGGGGACACTTGGGGGAAGATAAAACAAGGGAGCGGATATTTCTCAGGTTCTATTGGCCAGGAGCGTACAGAGCAATAAAAAGGTTTTGCCGGACATGTGCAGTATGTCAGAGAACATGTCCGAAGCCAGACTATCAGGCCCCGCTAAGTCCCATCCCTGTGGTGCAGACCTAAGTTCAAGCATATTGGTAAGGATTTGGGTAGGCCCATTAGAGAAGTCAGCCTGCGGCCATCAGTATGTATGGGTCATAGTGGACTATGCCACCAGGTACCCCGAGGCTATACCTTGGCGCAATGTAAAGTCCAGCACAATAGAAAAAGAAACTACGATAAGTTAGCTGTAGTTGGAGCTTTCCAACCAGGTGACAAAGTTCCCACGAGGTTTGATCTGCCTCCAGGGCGGAGACGTGCTCTCCGCAGTATCAGCGTCACCAAGGTTGGCGACGCTAAGAGGAGGGGTATATAGCAAAGAGCGATATTTGCCACAGTTCCCTGTAAGGTAACAGGTAGGAACACAGTTAGTCTGCAGCAGCAGGCTACAGGCAGGGTTAAGCTTTCCCAAGGTTCCTCCTTGAGCACACACACACACACAGGTGTTCCACATGGGTGTGATTGGTTTGCTGTGATTTGTTTGTAGTGCTTGGGGTGGAGGATAAAGACACTGTCTGTATGTGTGGGTGGCACCACCAATGCCAGTAAGTGGCCGGCGAGCAGACAGGGTAGTAATGTCTAGCCAGATGTAGGTGGTAAGGATTTTCGTGTGCTGTTACTGGATATGATTGCTGTACCAGCATTGGAGCTGTTTTACTATCCTGAAAACTGTTAATAAACAGCTAAATGGTTCAGCATACCTGTGCCCGATTCCTTTCTCACAATAAATATATATATATATATATATATATATATATATATATATATATATATATATATATATATATATATATACACAGTCATGGCCAAAAGTTTTGATAATGACTAAAATATTATTTTTCAAAAAGTCTGCTGCCTCCGTTTTTATAATGGAAATTTGCATATACTCCAGAATGTCATGAAGAACGATCAGATGAATTACAATTAATTTCACAATCCCTCTTTTCCAAGACAATGAACTTCATCCCAAAAACAATATTTCCACTACATTTCAGCCCTGCCACAAAAGGACCAGCTGACATCAGGTAAGTGATTCTCTCATTAACACAGGTGTGAATGTTGACGAGGACAAGGCTGGAAATCACTCTTTCATGCTGATTGATTTAGAATAACAGACTGGAAGCTTTAAAAGTAGGGTGGTACTTGAAATCATTGTTCTTCCTCTGTTATCCATGGTTATCTGCAAGGAAACACGTGCAGTCTGTTAGGAACCCCTCCAGCCAGTACAGCAAAACCCGGAGTCTGCTCCGAAAGCCTGGTGTTCACTGTTGCCCCTAGTGGTGGGGACAGGCTTGGCTCAGACAAACAGCGGGTCGTGAGATGTGCACTGGCTTGGGAGAACCCAGGAAAAGAGTTACCGAAGCCGTAGAGTAGGAAGTGTAGGAGGAGTGAGACACCGAGTGGATGGTGTCAAGACTGATATATCACTTGTGGCCACTAGAACAAATAAAAGAACAGCTGATAGAGAAGTCCCCTGATACACAGCAACTTCTGTACCGGTGCTTGTCCGGAAAGGAACAGAACTTGCAGTGATAGGTAAAGATGATGAAACTGAACGTAGGCAGTTGCCAGAAGTAACTACAACCCACAGTACCGGTGAGAGTCCAGTGATTAAGGGGAAACAGTTCTTAGGCAGTTGCCAGAGGTATCTACAACCCACTGTACCGATGAGAACCCAGATATTTGAGGGAAACAGTTCTTAGGCAGTTGCCAGGTGTAACTTCAATTACAGGCACACAGTGATATATGTAAACAGTCAAAAGTACCTGTGGCAAGGTTGAGTCCGGCGCCAGAGGGAGATTGTTGGAATCTGAGCGCAGAGATGCTGCAGGCGCTGAGACTCCGTATACCGGTTAGGATGAGCAGAGGTGCTGCAGATCACACCGGAGCCATGCCTGGGAGCACAACTTTACCGGGGTCTGGGAGATAGCTGACTGGAACTGGTGAGTAGATAGTAGAATAGTCAGGAACCGAATCAGGTCTGGCACACGGGATATCAACACAGGAGAAGAGTCAAAGCAGAGCCGAGTCGGTACACAGGGAAATTCAATGAAGAGCAGACAGGAAACGGAAATGGTCTGGTACATGGGGATACAACTGGGACAGGGAAAACACAAGGGAGCAGAACACTATGGTAAACGTATTACCAAGAATCCTGCAGAGGATTAGCCGGCTATTTAAGGGAGCAGAACCAATAGGCTGCAAGTGAAAATGAGGAAGCCAGGTGGCTAGAGTAAGAGAAACTGGCTGGCCAGGTGAGGCACTACATAGGAAATGACAGCATGATTGAGGGCAGATTTTGACAGAGAACAGACCTAACTGACTCTATCTAGCTAATCTATCTGCCTATCTAATCTACCTAAACTAATCTATCTGATCTATCTAAGAACTAAACTAACTACCTATCTAAACACCCATTGTGGCTATCTAACTACCTACCTACCTATCCCTAACTTACTATCTATCTATTTAGCTAACTCTGACAGAGAGCCCGGCAAGTCATAACACAGTCATCATTGCTTTGCACAAAAAGGACTTCACAAGCAAAGATATTGCTACTAGTAAGATTGCACCTAATCAACCATTTATCGGATCATCAAGAATTTCAAGGAGAGGGGTTCAATAGTTGTGAAGAAGACTTCAGGATGCCCAAGAATGCCCAGCAAGCACCAGGACCATCTCCTAAAGTTGATTCAGCTGCGGGATCGGGGCACCACCAGTGCAGAGCTTGCTCAGGAATGGCAGCAGGCAGGTGTAAATGCATCTGCACTCACAGTGAGGCGAGGATGGCCTGGGGTCATGAAGGCCAGCAAAGAAGCCACTTATCTCCAGGAAAAACATCAGGGACAGACTGATATTCTGCTAAAGGTAAAGGTAAAGGTAAATGGATTGGACTGCTGAGGACTGGGGTAAAGTAATTTTCTCTGATGAATCCCCTTTCATATTGTTTGGGGCATCTGGATAAACGCTTGTCCAGAGAAGGAAATATGAGAGCTACCATCAATCCTGTGTCATGCCAACAGTAAAACATTTTGAGGCCATTCATATGTGGTGTTGCTTCTCAGCCAAGGGAGTGGGCTCACTCACAATTTTGCCTAAGAACGCAGCCCTGAATTAGGAATGGTACCAAAACATCCTCCAAGAGCAACTTCTCCCAACCATCCAAGAACAGTTTGAGAATTTGTGGTCAACCCTCAAGAGGCGGGTGGACAAACAAAAACCCACAAATTCTGCCAAACTCCAAGCATTGATTTGGCAAGAATGGGCTGCCACCAGTCAGTATGTTGATTGACAGCAAGCCAGGGCGAATTGCATAGGTCTTCAAAAAGAAGGGTCAACACTGCAAATATTGACTCTTTGCATAAGCCTAATGTAATTGTCAAAAAAAAGCCTTTGACACTTATAAAATGCTTATAATTTTACTTCAGTACACCATAGCAACATCTGACAAAAAGGTCTAAAAACACTGAAGCAACAAACTTTGTGAAAACCAATACTTGTGTCATTCTCTAAACTTTTGGCCATGACTGTACACAGCATTAAATGTATTAAATCAAACTAATTATAAATAGGGTTAAATGTATCAAGTATTATTCCCTCCAGTGTCTGATCTTTCACTAAGATGCCATTATTTACTCCGACAGCAACCCACACAACACTGTCCGGCAGTTACTCCTGTAATCAGTACACTGCCTTTTAACATCTGGGTGTAATCTGGTTTTCTGCATCCCCTGAAATTGTAAGCTGTCATAAGTGTCCTTTGCATTCGAAGATTAATTGGAAGCTGCTGTATTCTGTGGTGTTTGGTCCAGGAATGGGAATGTGCAGAGTAATTGTGTGCATTATACGCAACATAAAGCTATTTACTCTTCTAAATGAATCAGGCCAAGGAACAAGCTCCAGATTTTATAGTAATTCATTTAGGTTAGGAAAATTATATTAGACTCATTTTAATCATCTTAACAAATTTGCTGTTGATAGCCAATAGCTGGCCAAAGACTAACATTTGCTGGTCCAATATTATCTCTACGTTAACTTGGAGGGGTGCCCATATGTGAAGATACCGGGTTTATCTGGCCCAATGCTACCCACTTCACGCTGGCTGGCCACCCACGGGTGCCTTCCTATGCCAGGGAAGTCTACCCAGTACCTTCTAGGATTCGTATAGTCACTCAGGAAAAATGCAGTTATAAATACAACAGTATATTTATTGTCATACAAACAACACTAGAATATTATGTACACACAGTAAATAAATGCCAGGCAGGGTTACCACATCATCTGTCCCTCACCCCAATAGCTTAAGGAGCAATAGTCACCTGCTGTCCAGACTTCACGACCCATGGATCCCTCTCAGCTGCCTATATAGACTCTAGTTAGAAAACAATATTATAATAATAGAAAACATCCAGATAAACAGCGCTAAATTGTACCCAAAGGACTCTTGAAATTTACAAAAACAACAAAAAATTAAGATATATAGAATATAAAAATGCAATAAAAATGTCCAAGTTGCACAATAACGATATGTGTTCAATTCTTCATATATAATTCCTTAAATGCTGGATATGCAATGGTAATTCATTCATGGAACAGAAATAATAATATTGAGAGCTTCCACCCGACCGTCACCTTAGTATAATCGTAAGAAATAAATTCCTACCAGAAGTTGTAGATTAATGGGCACGTAACGGGTTCTTTTATCTCTCTCCTCTGAGCACGATATCCTGCTAATTCATGTTTCCCCAGAAGATGTAAAATGATGGGCATGTAGCAGGTTCTCTTGTCGCTCTCCTGTTTACTCTTGAATACTATATCCTGCTAGTTTATATTTCCCCTCCGATCATAGCAGAATCTTCAGAAGCTCCTGTCTTGTTCCTCTGCTGTAAGGACACTAAAAGTCCATTTAGTATAGTATTCAAGAGTAAACAGAGGAGAGCGACAAGAGAACCTGCTACATGCCCATCATTTTACAGAATGATTAGCGTATCATACTCGTTTTGTCACACCATAGTAGAACAGTAATGGACAATGTCAGAAGACAGGCTAATCGATCTGTTATTAATTTCATGAGGGACGTGATTATACAACACCCTTTGATTATATTTTGCCACCCTCATTTTTGTAGATCCGATGGGGTGTATCTGCTATCTTTATAGCACTAAGTTTTATTTCTTTGGCAGAGATTCTCAGGCCAGGTGGTGGTGGGTTGTGTATCCGTTAAAGTGCAGTCATACATTTATGTTGTAGAGATTTGCACATTGATCTGAGCTTCCTAAATGTCCTCCGTAAACTACAGTTCAATGCATTGTGGTGGCTGCCAAAACCTGAGCACTAAAATTTGCTATTTAGGGATGACAAATGCTTTACTAGCTTGGGGAGCCTTTTAACAGCTCTGTCAATTTACTCCTGAGTTTAATCCCTGTTGGCATCTGCTGCCTTTGTTTTCCTGGATTTTTGTTTTTTTATCTTGCACATGACCTCAGCCTCATTCTGGATTCTAATTTTTACCTGTAGTAAAAACTGTTAGTCTCTTTTGATGACATTACTTATTTATATACTATATTTCTGACTAGTCCTATCAACATTCTGATTTCTGTAATATTCTTTATTCTGGCATATAACTGTTGCTTTCTTTGGATCAGCTAGAAGAAAAATTACAATTAAAAACATGATGAATAAAATATCTAATCGGGATACTTCAGTTGCTTGAGTCATGGATTATTTATTCATATTTGAAAGTAAATAATAACCCCATTGGAACATTTGTTAAATTGCAACTGAGCTAGGACCTTTACTAATGACTTCTGAGGTATCCCCAATGTATCTGTTCAATTGAGTTCTGTATTTAAATGATATTTTCATTAATTTTAATTAAGTTCTCCTTATAATACACTGTCAACTGTAATGCCATTATTTACCATTATTTAACATTACAGTCTTCATATTGGTTTTAGTTTTTTTTACATAGGCCTTATCTTAGCATTCATACCCAATGAAAGTAAATTTTATGCACTGAGAATACCTCAATTTAGGTATTCTTAGGACCACTTAACTTTGGTTAATCACCAATAACAATAACTAAATCACCTTTCGCAGTGAATTTTTTTTATTTTGGATCAAGTATTTTTTTTTGGTATTTCCAATGCATAACAATATCACAACAGTCCAAATTCACATAATGTGTACAAAGCACACATTGCGAAACAGGAAATTATAGAATGGGAATCTGTCAAAACATATGCAGATATACAGAAGCATACACAACAGTTGCAAAATTGACAATAATTCAGTAAATAAAGTGAGACAAATATACTTATTCACTTTATTTGCTCTACACTTCAAGTGTAATCCAAAATGTGGCTGGTGACAGTAAGGGAAATTAAATACTTATTTTATTAATACAGCATAAGACATGAATTGTGGAGCAATCGAAAAGTAGATGCCAACATATCCCAAACTAAGTCATCTTTCTATTTTTCTCTTAAGTGCACGAGGGCATTGAGAGTTGATTCACACAGAAGGTAAAAGTAAACAGGAGATCAGACTCTTATATCCATGAAGCAGCTTTCTAATAGGTGTATCCACCAAGGCCAATGTTCCCTTGTCAAATTGTGTCGCCATAACATGGCAGAGCAGAAGATGCAAGAAAAACATTGCCCTGGGATTATTAAAGTCCCCACACAAATGCACAAATGATTTAAAGTAATCAGTTAAATTTGACCTATAGCCTTAAACACCATGTTAGTAGCAAAGAGAGGTACCCTCTACTGAGACCAATTTTTTAAACTTAGCCGTACCCCATAATGGAGTGCATGGATAAATACCATTATAGCCCACCAGTTTATTGGTAGCAGTACATATTTTTATAGCTTGTATTAGCAACGGAGAAGAACCAGTACTAATCGTACCTGACAGTAAGGCTTGTAACAGTTTGGTTACTATTAGATTGTCATAATATTTCCCAGCGTAAGTCTTGATTCTCAGGATCAGAGACCCAGAATTTGTTGTGGACCAGTTAATAAGCGTAGTAATAAAGTTTTAAGTTAGTGATCATAAGACTACCTGAGGATTTGGGTCTGTATAGTAAACTTATTTTTACTTTCAACAAGGAAGTTAGGTATTGATCTATTTTATGGAATAACGAGGGTGGGACAAAATTGAGGATTGTTGATTTACATAAAGAAATTTTGGATGTATCACCATCTAATTAAAATAATTCTACCAGACACCAAGTGTGACAGCTTCTGTAATATATGGACTTTTAACTTAAGGAAGTCAATTTGAAGTTGTATATTGAGCCTTACATAATCTGAGTCATCCAGATTCGAAGATATTTAAACTGGGGAGTCCATTTTAGTGGGAGATAAGATAGAGGCGACACAGGACACTACCGACCCAACGGACTTGTCCCAATAAATTTTTAAGCCAGAAAAATATCCAAATTTGTTTACCACCATCATCATCATCATCATCATCATCATCTATTTATTTATATAACACCACTAATGTGCAGCGCTGTACAGAGAACTCATTCACTTCAGTCCCTGCCCAATTGGAGCATACAATCTAAATCCTCTAACATACACACAGACTGAGAGAGACTAAGGGCAATTTAATAGCAGCCAATTAACCTACCAGTATATTTTTTGGTGTGTGGGAGGACACCAGAGCACCCGGAGGAAACCCACGCAAACACGGGGGAACATACAAACTCCACACAGATAAGGCCATGGTCGGGAATCAAACTCATGACCTAAGTGCTGTGATGCAGAAGTGCTAACCACTAAGCCATCATGCTGCCCACCTGCAGTAGAGCCACCATGGAGACATCATAATCCAATAATAGAGTAATATGTCATTGGCATAAAAGGCCACCTTGTCCTCCTTTGTTTTAAGACCCCTTATATACTGTTTATTCCTAATCAGACAGACAAGGCTCTATTTCAAGTGCAAGCAAAATGGAAGACAGTGGACACCCTTGCCTCATGCCTCTACCTAACTTAAACAGATGTGCGGCATAACCATGTACACACACTTGTGTTACAGGGTGTGAATAGAGAAGCTTAACCCATTTAACATATGTGGGACCCACTCCAAATTGGTACAGCACCTTCCACAGGTAAGTCCTAAGTCAAACACTATAGCAACCTCTGCTGCACTGTGAGGGGACCTGTCATGTACAAGTGTAAAGAATCGCCTAAGATTTAAAGAGGTAGACTTTCCATACATGAACCCTGTTTAGTCAAAATGATTAAGTTCCAACAGAACTCTATTAAGTCTAAGGGCTAACATCTTGACGAGGATCTTCACATCTGTTGATAGCAAAGATATAGTTTAATAGGCCTCAGCGTGTAAAGGGTCCGTACCTGGTTTTGGTATAACTGCTGTAGGTGCCTCTGACGTAAACTGAGAGATGGAATTACATTTATACATTCATTAAAAGTTTCCAACAGTCTAGAAGCATAGAATGCTTTAAGCTGTTTATACAGTTCTATGGGTATGCCATCTACACCAGGAGCAGTATTCACCTACTCATCATCATCATTATCATCATCATCATCATTTATTTATACATCGCCAATATATTCCGTAGCACTTGACAATTGAGGACAAACATAGTAAACTAATAAACAAACTGGGTAAAACAGACAAAGAGGTGAGAAGGCCCTGATTGCAAGCTTACAATCTATGGGACAATGGGAGTTTGACTGCAAAGGAAAAAGTGACTCATAAGCTAAATGATCCTGTCACTCAACATTGTTGGTCAGGGGATATTTGTCTTGTGTGAAATTTTGTAAAAGGTGGTAATAGGGTAATGTAGTGAGGTTAAGAGGGTGGTTGAGGAATATTATAAGCTTGTCTGAAGAGGTGGGTTTTCAGAGAACGCTTGAAAGTTTGTAGACCAGAGGATAGTCTTATTGTGAGAGGGAGAGAATTCCATAGAGTGGGTGCAGCCCGAAAAAAGTCCTATAACCGGGAATGGGAGGATGTAATGAGGGTGGATGAGAGACGCAGATCTTGTGCAGAACAGACTTGCCAAGTTGGGAGATATTTTGAGACAAGAGAGGAGATGTATGTTGGTGCAGCTTTGTTGATGGCATTGTAGGTTAGTAAAAGTATTTTATATTGGATTTGGTAGAAGACAAGCAAACAGTGTAGAGACACACAGAGTGATTCAACAGAGGAATAACTATTTGCAAGGAAAATCAATCTTGCCGCAGCGTACAAAATTGATTGTAGGGGTTTGAGTCTGTTTTGGGGAAGACAAGTAAGGAGGGAATTGCAATAGTCAATGCGGGAGATGATAAGTGCATGAATTAAGGTTTTTGCAGTGTCTTGCGTGAGATATGTGTGAATTCTGGAAATGTTTTTTAGATATATGTAACATGATTTAGATATAGTGTCAATGTGGGGAACAAAGGATAGGTGTGAGTCAAGGATTACACCTAGGCAGCGAGCTTGTGGGGTGGGCTTTATGGTCATGTTATCAACAGATATAGAAATGTCAGGTATGCTCTTGTTGGTGGGTGGGAATATTATTAACTCTGTTCTAGAAAGATTAAGTTTAAGTTGGCGAGAGGACATCCAAGATGAAATGGCAGTAAGACAACCAGTTACATGGGACAACACAGATGTCGAGAGATCAGGAGGGGATAGATAAATTTGGGTATCATCCGCATAGAGATGATACTGAAATCTAAAGGAACTTGTTACATTTCCAAGAGAAGAGGTATAGATAGAGAACAGCAGAGGACCTAGCACTGAGCCTTGCGGTACTCCAACTGATAAAGGAAGCGGAGCAGAGGTGGCCCCAGAGAAATAACAGTGATAGAGTGATTAGAAATGTAGGATGAGAACCAGGATAGAACAGTGTCTTAAAGACCTAGGGATTGTAGCATTTGTATGAGAAGAGAGTGGTCAACGGTGTCAAATGCAGCTGAGAGATCCAGGAGAAATAGAAGAGAGTAATGGCATTTAGTTTTAGCAGTGATCAGATCATTCACAACCTACTCAAGTGTAAACGTGGAACATAAAAATGATTTACTATCTAACAAATATTTGGGGTGAGAAACAATATTCAAGTATGCTTACAATGTAGTCAATGCAATATTGTACCTGAGATGCATAAACATCAGCAAAATAATAATGAAAAACTGAACGATGTCAGGCATCAAAACCTGCTTTACCACTCCTACATCCAATATACCCGGGACATCTGTATTGGCCTTTTCTGCTCTTGCACATAAGCTAAAAGGCTTCCATTCCTATCTCTTTGCGAATAATAAACATGTTTTGAAAAGAGCAGTTTTCTCTTAGACTTGTCCAGGATATAAACAACACACTCTTTTTGAGCCATTAACCAAGCGAGTCACCTGGCATTGGAGCATTTATATAGTCAACTTCAAGGAGTTTACATTTCCAGCTCTTGTTTCCTATGTTTGGAGGTTTTTCAATGTCTGCCACTCTAGTGATCAGGGTACCTCGCAGGTAGTTCTTAAAGGCATTCCATACCACTGGGGCTGGGCCATAAATATGATATCTGCAAAGAACCATTTCCACAAGGCAATCAGTTCTGACTTGTGCCGATTAACAATATCTAAAAGGGATTCAATTTTCAGAAGGACTGACCCCTGGTAATTTCAAAATCTACAGTCAACAGGAGGGGAGAATGGTCAGAATTTCCCCTAGCCTTATACTCTATATTGCACACTGTGGGTACTAAGGAGCAAGAGAAGGAGTAGCACGTCAATTCTAGAAAATTTATTATAAGATGTGAAAAAAATGAGAACTGAATAAAGTCAGGATACCGCAAACGTCAAATATCAACTTGCCCCAAATCCACTATCAGACAAGTGAAGACTTCATCAGCTTCAGTACTGGCAGCATCTTGCTCCCTGTATCAACACTTTTATTCATAACATTATTAAAATCCTCTATGCAGATAATGGGCAGATCTGTTAAGAGTAGAGATGCTCACTGACCCCCGTGTTTTGTTTTTGTTTTTGTTTTTGGATCTGGATTACCTTCGTGTTTTGGTTTTGGTTTTGGTTTTGCAAAACGACCCTTGCGTGTTTTGGTTTTGGTTTTGTTTGGTTTTGTTTTGCTATTTTGATTAATGTTTTTGGGCATAAAATAACCTAATTTAGTGCTCCACCTGTTTCTTGGATAAGTAAGGTAATTCTAAAGCTAATAAATTAGGAAGAAAACAGTTTAATCCCTGGTAGGCCATCCTTAATTCTCCACACAAACCTGGTTGTCTTCCTCTTCATCTTTGCCTATTGGCAATGCAGTCATCGTCTTTGGGGGTATATTACACCCTCCACTTGTAGTTTAATAGAAAAAAAGCAGCCTGCATAGACTGTGGAATTAGAAAGTAAAAATAAATGGACCACGGTAGTATGGTGGCTATCTATGCCCCCCTCCCCCCCCGCCCTCCACTTATAGTTGAATAGAAAAAAAGCAGCCTGCATAGACTGTGGAATTAGAAAGTAAAAATAAATGGACCAAGGTAGTTTGGTATCTGTCTGCATCAGACCCCCTCTCCACTAGGAGTACAATAGGAAACTATTCAGCCACTATTCAGCCATTAGAATATAAATAGAAATTGAGTAAGGCAATTTGGTATCTGTCTGCATCATAATCATCAACATCATCATTAGTGCCCTCGTCGCCTACACAAATCTCCCCCTCATCCTCTTCTAATTCAAAAGTGGCATCCTCAATTGGTGTATCACTGACTACACTCGGGCTGTTAAGGCACACATCAGCAGAACTGCTGAAAGGAACCTTCTTTATGGGTACACTGTCACTAACAGAATGCTCACGATTAGACATGCCACTGGTGGGTGGACTCTCCCCAGGGATTGGTGTCATTTCTGATTCAGAGCATACATTGTCCTCTAATGCCTAACTGTTTTCTTGCAGCTCAGCTTTCACGTGTAACAGTACTTGTGCACCACTTTTAGACTCCAAGTTACTTGGTTTTGCTTTGTCACAAGTGTCCGTACAAGAAAAAGGCTCAGTAACATTCTTTGATCTGCCACTAATAGAGAAAGGCCAAGGCCTCATTCTTTCTTTGCCACTGCGTGTGTAGAATGGCATGTTGGCAATATTTTTTTTATAGGCAGTTAACTTTTCCTCAGTTACACTTCTTTTGTGCTTCAACACGGTAATTTTTTTTGGGTGTGTGTTTTTTTGACTGATTTCAAAAGACTGTGTAGTGTGACATCGCCTTTCCCAGATGACGTACTGGGAACACTACCATCAGGACTGGTGACAGAACCTGGTTGCTGATTCTGCTCATATGTGGACTGCTTAGAATCCATTAAGAGCCCAACGCACTTGTAGTGCTTCAAATTGTTTTAGATACGGCTGACAAATATGACTTTTGACAGCCAGAAATATTAATGCAAAAGAATGGGGGACACCCCAAAAGCAAATGGAAGTGCTAAATATATTGTTTTTACAGTGCTGCAAAATAGTACTTTTTTCACAGCCAGATAAATTTCTGCAAAAGAATGGGGGACACCCCAAAAGCAAATGGAAGTGCTAAATATATTGTTTTTACAGTGCTGCAAAATAGTACTTTTTTCACAGCCAGATACATTTCTGCAAAAGAATGGGGGACACCCTTAAAGCAAATGGGAGTGCTAAATATATTATTTTGACACTGCTGCAAAATATGACTTTTTTCACAGCCAGATAAATATCTGCAAAAATATGGGAGACACCCCAAAAGCAAATGGCAGTGCTAAATATATTGTTTTTTACAGTGCTGCAAAATACTACTTTTTTCACAGCCAGACAAATTTCTGCAAAAGAATGGGGGACACCCCTAAAGCAAATGGCAGTGCTAAATATATTATTTTGACACTGCTGCAAAATATGACTTTTTTCACAGCCAGATAAATTTCTGCAAAGAATGGGGGACACCCCAAAAGCAAATGGAAGTGCTAAATATATTGTTTTTACAGTGCTGCAAAATAGTACTTTTTTCACAGCCAGACAAATTTCTGCAAAAGAATGGGGGACACCCCTAAAGCAAATGGCAGTGCTAAATATATTATTTTGACACTGCTGCAAAATATGACTTTTTTCACAGCCAGATAAATTTCTGCAAAGAATGGGGGACACCCCAAAAGCAAATGGAAGTGCTAAATATATTGTTTTTACAGTGCTGCAAAATAGTACTTTTTTTCACAGCCAGATGACGTTTTGCCTCGGCTCGGTACTCGGATACCCTAAATTCGGTAGGATTCGGATCTCAAGGAACCGAGCGCGCCCATCTCTGGTTAAGAGAGCCATAAGTACTCCACATTTTCTAAGGACCTTCCTGCTATATGGCGGAGGTATATATACAGCTAGAATAAACACCGGTGACCAGTTAATAGTGGTCTTAATAAATACATATCGACCACAGAGTCAGTTTGAATTTTATCCAATGTAAAAACGAAGTCAATTATTATTATTATTATTATTATTATTATTATCCTTTATTTGTTAGGCGCCACAAGAGTTCCGCAGCGCCGTACAATGCACAAACAATAGACAGTACAGGGTAAAATATTACTGAGCAGTAAACAAAAATACCAAAACTTCGGAAGCTCCAAGCAGGCTAATGCAGAAAAGACGGAGCAGAAGAGTAGGTAAGGACACAAAAGGGAAGAGGGCCCTGCTCAAATGAGCTTACATCCTAAGGGAGGGTGAACAAAACTCAGGTACAAAGGGGGCCAGTTGATATAAAGGAGAGAAGCGGGGACGGGAGGAGGGAGGGGAGAGCGGGTTAGGAGGAAGGATAGTAGGCTTTGAGGAACAGGTGGGTTTTTAGTGCCCGTTTGAAGGAGCTTAGAGTGGGAGAGAGACAGACGGAGCTCGGGAGGTCATTCTAGTGAAGGGGGGCTGCTCGGGAGAAGTCTTGGATTCTGGAGTGGGAAGAGGTGATCAGAGTGGAGGAGAGGCAACGGTCATTAGCCGAGCGCAGGGAGCGGGCAGGAGTGTGAATGGAGAGGAGGTTGGAGATGTAGGGGCAGTAGACTGGGAGAGTGCCTTGTATGTGGTGGTAAGAAGTTTGAAGATGATTCTGTAGGGGATGGGGAGCCAGTATAGGGCAAAGCAGAGAGGGGAAGCAGAGGAGGAGCGGCGAGAGAGGAAGATGAGTCTGGCAGCCGCGTTCAGAGTAGAGCGGAGGGGGGCGAGGTGGGAGAGGGGGAGGCCGGGGAGAAGGAGGTTGCAGTAGTCGAGGCGTGAGATAATAAGAGCGTGAATGATGGTTTTGGTTCCATCCTGAGAGAGGAAAGGTCGGATGCAGGCAATGTTGCGAAGTTGAAAGCGACAGGCTTGGGCAAGGGATTGAATGTGGGGGGTAAAGGAGAGAGAGGAGTCGAAGGTAACGAAGGTAATTATGTATATGCACAGAGGCCCCCCATTAATTAGCTTGTCCTGGGCCTTTTTAAAGAGAGGGTTATAGCACCCTCTAAATGTGTTTCCAGGATCCAAACTAAGGGCCTGATTCATTAAGGTTCTTAAATGAAGAGGATTCGCATTTCAGTCTCCTGGACAAAACCATGTTACAATGGAAGGGGTGCAAATAAGTGTTCTGTTTTACACATAAGTTAACTACTGACTGTTTTTTCATGTAACACACAAATATCAACTTTAAATTTCAGTGTACAAATAAGCTATCAAATATTTGTGTGTTACATGAAAAAACAGGCAACTTATGTGTAAAACAGAACACTTATTTGCACCCCTTCCATTGTAACATGGTTTTGTCCAGGAGACTGAAATGAGAATCCTCTTCATTTAAGAACCTTAATGAATCAGGCCCTAAGACTAGATATTTTTTTCTTAATTTGGCTCAGAACCAAAGAGTGCATAAATATGTTATTCAGCCCCTTAACATTTCACAATAAGATATTTGGTCTTTCTGAGAATTTTTTCAGAAAGCGTCATATAGAAAAGATCTCAACCAGTACAGGAGAACTTGTGAGCACCCAGCCATATCCATTAAAGACAGTACAACAAACAGACAGAATCTACTTCCAGCAGCTCTAAATAAGGATAGACTATTCATTGGCGATGTTACAGTAACTAATATATAAAAACAAAAAACCCTAATTTAGTACCAAATCCACAGAACCATCTTGTGTACTACACTGACAACTAAAGTATACCTCTATCACCAAATGTCACCCAACAGTTGTCACTCAGCAGGCCAGTGTAAAACTATCAGATAGAGCAGTGCATCAAGGAAACAGACCAGATCTAGCATAATCGTATGAGAAAAAATGAAATAAATTTGTAAAATGTGTCAGGTATATTCAGCATCAAAGAGGTAAGGGGAGCAAACTAACTAATAAGTTAGCCCTAAAGCCATGGACTTTCCAGCCAATATTGACATATTGCGAGAACATGGACAGTATGAAAATATGTATGCCTAACAGTGCATCTCTGAGACAGCAACAGACTAGACAAAGAAAATCTGCATTTGTTAAAACACATTACACAGAAAGTTTGAAGCATATACACATCAAAGACCTTCCTCTGTGCATATGTCAATCAATCCAACCTGCATTTCTGAAAAGGAAGTCTATATAGAATGTCAGTCAGGGTTCTCTACCCTTTGTCTCATGTCTACCCCCTCTCCATCCTTCTTTCTAACACATCCAATTTATTCTGGTAATTGCATCATCCATTTATTATTTTGCTTATCTGTACTAATTCTTATCTGCATGTATGTACGGTATATAATTTTTTTTGTATGATCTAACCCCATACATATGGCGCTGTGGAGCATTGTAGCCAGTTATACATAAATGCAATAATAATAATAATAATAATAATAATAATAGTCAGAAAAGCACATTCCTCCTAACATGACACCTTGCTGCAGAGGATTAAGTGAAATCAGGGTAGACATATTTAGTTAAGTATAAACATTAAAGTTTATTAATATTATTTTGCTCTTTAGAAAAAAAGCTGAACTGACTAAGCACCATCTTATGAGAAACTTTACAACAATCTACTACATCTAACATCATTAAATGATCCAGGAAATAAATTAAGAAAAGCAAGTAGAGCAGGTGAGTAAATGGAGAGCAGAAAAGAATTTAATTATACATTATTCCCGTAGGAGATGTCATTTGCCACAAAAAGATATTTTTCAAGCATTAAACTCCCCTGAGTGGAGAATGCATTAATTCATAGTGTCCAACAGAAATACTCCTATATATATATATATATATATATATATATAACTTCAAGATAATCATTTAGCACATGTCTAGAAATGTACATAGTTCTTGTAGAGTGTACATGTTGTGTGCAGGAGGCATTATAATATGATACGTATTGCGGTTTGTGTATGTAGCCTGTTTTCTGCACAGCTAATTAGTGTTCTTTTGTGCTTACTTGGTACCCAGGGAATAGTGCTGCTGTTTATGTGTGCCATTCTATTAGCTCTACAATCTTCAGTCATCAGTTGCTTTACACTTATTCTGAAATTACTTCCCTAGAGCACATTCTTGTATTTTGACGGAATTTAGTTGTCCAGTAAAACAGAATAGTGATTTTAATTCTATTCAGAGGGAAATTAGGAGCACATTATTTGTAGGCCAACAAAAAAAAAGGAAATGCACTTACTATGTTTCTTAACAAGGTAGAACAGAAGCCACTTAGTACAGACACTGTATCACAATGCATTATACGAACTAAACCAGCTTGTTGAACCATACTTGCCAATTTTGCATTGTTGGCATCTGGGAGGTTCCAGGGAAGGGGTGTGGAGGTAGTGCAGAAGTGGCAAAAAACTCATTATGTCGCAGGGTCAAAATGAAGCGATTCACAGCGAATCACTGAATTTTGGCTCTCGATGTGCAGGATGCGGGAAGCTAAGCACTCCCTGCCTTATATACACATAAAGACCAGTGGGGAGCCTAGGGCATCAGCCCAGCTTATTACCTACAGGAGTGCTAATTAATTAACTGCCCCCTGCGCATACACCTGGCTGTCAGCTGTAGCCAAAGCGCAGAACTGAAACTAAAATCGCCCCGGCTGTTGCCCTGGAGATGGCCAGGACGAGCATAAAGTGACATCCCAGTTGCCATGACGACCAGGACGTGGAGGTAACAAGCCGCAATGTCTCATAATAGACCAATGGATGTCAGAAAACAGGATATTAAAGCCAGAGTTGATTGGATAATCCTGTCCCTTAGATTCTCAGATCACACATGCAAGGAAATTTGCCATGATACAATGGCATCTTTATTACAAACTATAGTATGCGTCAATACAGTAATATAAAATAGAGAACCAAGCATTAAATAAAAGCACGTTTAGTTACCAATCTTTCAAACCAGAATGTATGAAATGCAGTTTCAGCAAAAAGTATCTTAATTTGTTGGCCTAGCCATTCTGCCCATTACCAGTACCTCACAACCAGGACCCCTACGCAAATTTCCTTGATCCAGCAAACTCACACAGGTGTGAGGGATTGCGAGTTTCCCGATAGAGTCAGCACCAATAGCACAGAATATTTGAACCTGGCAGAAGCCAGAACTCCAACCCCATTGTCCTGGTATTACACATCAGCAGTAACCCCCAGGATTTTCCAGACCCCCCTTCTTAAAAGGAGCTAAATTCCCACGCTCTCTAGAACCATCCTGGGTTGGGGTTAGATAACTGGGTTTCCTTTATTGGCTGCTAGTCACACTGGGGCTATTGCCTTTCAGACCCACACTTCTCTAGAGCCCCTACTGGGTTTGTTTGAGGATGACTATGTATTCCTTGCCCAGAACAATGAGTATCCACTTTGCTAAACAAGATGAAGTAGCTTGCTTGATTAAGTAAACCTCCAAAAATTAACCTTTTACATGCTTTTTAGCTTCCTGTTTAAGAAGAGGAGGCAGCGGGTCAGGAGGAATTTAGCTTCCATACCTGTCTTCTATACACCGGACCCTGCCAGATTTATCCACAACTCACCTGGCTCCGTTTAAGGACAAGATATACGAATTACCATTATTATCATGACTGCCCACAACATTGTAACATTGTCATGTATTGAGTTATAATTCTAATTTACCCCACATCAATCAATAGTAGCACAATTGTTACCACAATGCATAATCTTTGACATTCGTGATTGCATCATAATTCTAGAGATATGGCAAAACTCAGGAGGAAGCATGGGACAGCCAGAATGCAGTCATATGCAATTCAGCAGCACAAAGGTTAATAGTCAGAAACAATGCCCAACCTGATCTCAACACAATGATTAAGCTTCCTTGGGGAAAGATGTATTGAGTGATAGAAGAAGATTGAGGGTAAATATTTCTTAATGCTTCATTTCTGTTCTTGATTTGATGTAATCTATATGTGTAATAAAGCAAATATTCTTGAACTACACACAAACTCTTCCCAGTTCCAAATGAATTAATCTCTGGTGAGCCCACCTATTTATTAGCTGTGCAGCCAATCAGGAGTAGTCTCTTTCACTGCTCAGCCAATCATGTGCTGTGAGTGCATGTAGGCAATTATAGTTATTGCACTCTTTTTTAAAACTATTACTCTGGCACCCACTGGCCAGACTGCCAGGAGGGACTCAGTCATAATCAGCATTGGGCGGTCACTCTAAGTGTGGAGGTTTATATGAATGTCATGTAAAAATATTAGGATAGTGGTTTAAAACCATTTTTACATCATGCTATTTTATTTGAAGTTTGGCCTTTACCAAACCTCACATAAAATAGCCCAAAAATGTGCAGTTTTGCAAACATGACTTTCACACTACATGCATAATAGAAAAAATTATATACATGTTTAAATGCTCATGTGGACTTTATGGGTTAGTATTAACGACAAGTCATGTATTAGGATTCTCACTTAGGAAAAAAAATGTTTGTTGCAGGAGAATCTAAAAATTGGCAACAAGCAATGCCAGAGAGAATTGAGGGACACCAATTTTGCCAGGAACTTTCAAGCCTCATGTTTCTGTTCTTTAGTGGATAATCTTACAAGAAACTGACTATAGACTTATAGGTTCAAAAAGTGACTACTTCGTTGTGGATTTACACACTGAACCCACTAAACTCAGGGATCTCAAAGAGGAATATTGTTTTTCAAGCTATTTTTATATTTATTGTCATAATTCCTTTTTTCTACCTCCTTTGACTTAATATTATCCATGGTCATTCTAAATCATGTGTTGCTATGTTGCATTTTTCTCTTGCTACCATTGCGCCAAGGACGTTTATGTATGCACTAATTTTAGTTCTCATGTATACTTTTTATTTATAGTTTTTTTCTCCATGATAGACCATCATGCTTTCCACTATATGCAACAATTCATTTTAAGGTATATCCTTTCATATGTATATCACAGCTAACTGAGCACTTTACATTTGCACAATTTCTATTTATTTTTATTTAAAAAATGTAATTTGAGCACCGCAGGCATTTTTCATTTATATTTGCTACCTGTGTGTTAGAACAATGGCATCATGCTTACAGTACATTGAATCCTTGCTTTTGGCTGCTTTTAAATGTCAAATTACATTATTCTGGGATGTTAATTTAGGTGGGGGTTACAATTTCTACAAGTAATCAAAATATCACCTTGGCACAACACTAAGAGAAAAATATTCACTTGGAGAATTAAACAGAAGAAAATAAATCACAAAAAGGAAAAAAGAAGACATTTAAATAGAAATATAAATTTGGTTAATGCATGGAGAAAAATGTATAACGTTATCTACCCGTAATTTTGAAGAAAAGCTTTATTGATTGTCAGCCATAAGAAGTATATGATATGTCATAAATTTCAGAAAAGAAAAAATTTACCACAACATATATTTTGCTTTTTCCATTGAGTAAAACACTACCGGATATGATATATAGTTTTAAAACAAAGGCATACATTTTGTCTAAAAAACAAAATCTTTTTATTTTCTGGTTAGTTTGCTCTGACTACAAACAAAAGCAAAAACATCTTTGTGCAGAAAATCCTAGGGTAAGTGTAATGGAGAATAAGCTTGGGGTGCTGGAATTATAATTTTTTTTAAAATAATTATTAATTTATATTTTATTTGTTTTGTTTTTTAAACTTGAGGAGACTTAATAAGGTAGAGGAAACTGTGAGGGACATGGCAGCAACTATTAGATCCAGATTACATTGCCTATAACTGCTAGGAATCAGTCTGATTAAATAATAAATACGGGATTTACTAGTGTTTGGTCTTGTACCCTTGCAAGTTCATAAAAATAAAATGTGTTACAATAATGTGTACCATGAGAGATGTCAGTCAATTGGTACTAAAAGGACTCTCTAAAATAAGATAATGTATATTAAGTCCTATTAACTATGAGTCAATCCTCATATATAAAAGTTTTTGTTTGCCCTAACAGTACCATTTCAAGGAACACTTTTGAAATGTATTAGGCTAGGTACACACTATAGAATTTTCCGACCGATGTGTTATCTACAACATCTTTCCCTTTGACCGTTTGATTGCTTGGACGATTATCGAAAAGTTAGTCACATTTTAGACGATTAATGAAAGACCGACCATCCGAGAAGCGACTTTTCACCGCCATATTGTCATGAGCAAAGATTAAAATTTTGTACATACTGAAACGGCTGTGTAACGATATCCCCAAGAAATTTAAATAAGGGGCAGAGCATGTTCAATAGTAACAACCACAAATATTATAAAAAAGCGAAGGTAACATGTTTTCTTCATACATTCATTAGCATGTGTAAAATATATGTTTGTTCTCAACCGCACATAAAAAAAATATTTTTACTAATATAGATACTTTTGAAGAACGGCAAGCAACTGCTCTTTTTCTGCTCACTGTGGCAAGAAGACTGCAAGTACAGACCTGAAGAGAAGAAGGAGAAAGAAAAGATCTTGTTGGACCAAAGAGTTGTTCAAGAGGAGAGACTCATTCTCTCATATGTTCCTGCTGCAGGAGATACGGGACAACAACCCCGATGACTTTAGGAATTTCCTGAGAATGAATGAACCCACATTCCAAGAACTGCTCCAACTAGAAAGCTCCATCATCAAGAAGGAGGACCCCCATTCAGGGAGATCCATCACTGCTGAGCAGAGACTGGTTGCTACCCTAAGGTTTCTGGCAACAGAATGGACACTGACTAATCTGAAATACAGCACAGCAATTTCACCGCAAGCTCTGGGTTTGATAATACCTGAGAACTGTGATGCTATCATGAAGTTCTTCATCAACAGTATATGAAGGTTGGTAAACATAAATAGTCTTTTTTAGATATAAATGTATAATTTTATTTACATACATAAAATTTACAATATATATTAAACTTATAAAATACAAACCAAAAAAAGCAGCCAAATATACAGTTTATAGTTGTTCATATTGCAACACTTTGCTATTATCTAACTGTGATGACCTTTCACTGAACTGTTGCATGTTTGAGCTGGGTATAGGGGTAGAAGTCAGGAATGGTTTTGGCATTAAATATTGTCCTCCCATACTACCATGCTGTATCTGTGTTGGCCGAAATGTGTACAAACGTGTCTGGCTATGGTTTGCTGGCGTTAGAATTGTATCCAGTTACAAATATGCCTTGGTACCCCTGCACAAGAGATCGCACACAAAACGCTCCATTTCTACTTGCATTGGTCTACTAGCACTTTTCATTTTGCTTGCTAGCATTTGTCCAAATAGGTCAAAAGTGTGTGGTTTATGTTCTTTGCCCATAAAAGTGTTTGCGCTTTCCACCGTCTTTGTAGTTAGCGCATCACTTTCATCAACCTTGTGGAGCCTTTTTTTGTTCTCTTGTGTTGCGTTTCTGGTGAAATTACAACCTCAGGTACATCCTGGCAGTTCCCTGTACAATCTTCGTGGTCAGTAAATTCCATCATGAGTTCTTGTGACAGATCAGCTGAGTATTGAAAAAATAAGGGAAAAAAGAGTACAATATTAAATGCATGTAATTAAACTCTTTCACTCATCCTTATGTTTCAGTTTCCTGCAACGGTGGTGCCATTGATGGGAAACATGTCAGAATTATGCCTCAGTCCAACAGTGGATCTTTCTATTATAATTATAAAGCATTTCTCAGTATTATTCTAATGGCCATATAGGACGAAAATTATGAAATCTTATTTGTTGAGATAAATGGTAAAGTGTCTGATGGCGGTACATTGGAGCAGACTCCCTTTCATGCAAAATTAAAAAACTATAAAATTAATATTCCAACCGGAAGTAATACAAAATATGGATAAAATTTTGTGTTTGTAGCGAATTAAGCATTTGCATTGCACAGCAATGTATTGAAACCTTACCAGCAATGCAATCTGTCTACAGAAAGGTTGATATTTAATTATAGACTGTCGCAAGCTAGTCGTGTTGTTGAAAATGCGTTTGGAATTCTCAGTAACAGTTTCAGAGTTTTCCATTCTGCTATTAATCTGCGTTTGGACAAGATAAAGTGGTGAGGGCCTGTTGTGTTCTGCATAACTTTATAAGACGTAAAACCCCCTGTGTACGCAGTTCACATATTTATGAGGACAACAATGTCGAGGAAACGGAGGTAGTTGGCTTGACACCTCTAGACAGGGCTGGATTTACCGCTAGGCAACCTAGGCAAATGCCTAGGGCCCAGCGGGGTAGGCAAGGCAGAGGGGCGCTCCCCTCCGCCTGTCATCCCCCTCTGGCCACCGGCATAAATACATGCTGAAAATGGATTTAACAAAAAAAAAAGTCAGCTGACCGCTTGTCGGTACCCGGCACTCTCCTCTCCTTCTCTCCCACTGAAAATGACGTCGGGCGTGACGTCAGCACGAAGTCGGCGAGGAGCAATGCCGGAGCAGCGGCAGCGTGCCTTAGAAAAAAACTAAACAAGCCAAGAAGAACAGAAGAGAGCAGAACAGAAAAAAAGGAAAAGGAAATTGAAAGGTAAGTTAATTAACGGAGGGCCCATGCAAGAGAAACTTGGAACAGGCATTAAGGGAGGGAGCATGATGATCACAGAAATATGGAACAGAGGAGCATGAGGGGCATAATGATAGAAATATAATACAGAGGGGCATGAGGGGCATAATGATAGAAATATAGAACAGTGGAGCATGAGGGGCATATTGATAGAAATATGGAACAGAGGGGCATAAGGGGCATAATGATAGAAATATGGAACAGAGGAGCATGAGGGGCATAATTTTAGAAATATAGAACAGAAGGGCATAAGGGGCATAATGATAGGAATATGGAACAGAGGGGCATGACGGGCATAATGATAGAAATATGGAACAGAGGGGCATAAGGGGCATAATTATAGGAATATGGAACAGAGGGGCATGAGGGGCATAATGATAGAAATATGGAACAGGCAGTGTGAGGGGAAATAAACAAGGGGAGTAAAAATATGGAGGGCACAGTGTGATGATAAAAGGGCAAAAGCATGATGGAGGGCACAGTGTGATGAAGGGAGTACAGTGTACTAAAGGGGAAACAGTTTGAATGAGGAACAAAAGTGATAAAAGTGATGAAGTTGGGGACATTTTTTTCTCTTCTGTACTTCAACTTATTTGCCCAAATACATTTTTTGTAGGAGGGAGCTGTGAGAGCTTACACAGGCCCAGTGTGCTTGGACTGGGCGTGCAGGGACTGAAGTGACATCATACGGAGGATCAAGGTACAGTGCACAGAGTTGGACCAATAATATCAACCTGCAGGGACTGAAATAACCTCTCTATTCATCAGCAAATGTGAGTAATGAAAAGTAATCATTCTAAAATATTTTTAAAAAAGTATTGCTATGGATTGTTTCACGGAGGGGGCCCCCAAACCAGTATCTTGCCTAGGGCACTATGAGGTCTATATCCGGCTCTGCCTCTAGAATCGGGCCACCTTAGAAATGCAAGTGCCAGTACAAAAGTAAACAGGGAGGCATACCTTCAATATTTTAGCGGGGAGGGTGCTGTGCCATGGCAGAATGAGTATGTGTAACAATTGTACATAATTATTAACAAGCATGTTATGTGTGCAAACTTTATTGTTATGTATTTCTACTGTATTACTTACACAGCAACAGCAAAATATACTTTACTTACAGTTCCACTAGGAGGTATGTCATCTGTCTGGACCACATCAGTAGGAGTACTACTGTTCGTATGCAGGCTGCAGTCTGACTGGCGTGTAATTTCATTTTAACAAATGAAATGCTGAAGGTCAAAGTATTTTATTTTCCACAAACAGGGGTGCGCCCTATAAGTCTCAATAAAATCCCTCATGAGCTCCACATTGCGGTCATATGACATTTTCAGGTTCTGTTTAAAAATAAAAGAAAGAGTCATCTTTTGTCCACTGATAATATCAGAAAAACTCTACAATATATAGTACTATATTTAGAAAATATTTTCAGTATTATTTTATGTACTAGTACTAGTGTATCATAAATAATACTATAAAGTATAACCAAAATATTTTGCATATACACATATTAACATTCACAAAATATTTATTTATGCAGTTGTTACGATAAGCACAATGGTACAAGAAAACATTCATAATCAGAACTAGAGATGTTCATTGACCCCCGAATTTTGGTTTTGGTTTTGGATCTGGATTAACTCAGTGTTTTGGTTTTGGCAAAACTACACTTGCGTGTTTTGGTTTTGGATCCCGATTTTTTTTTTCTAAAATCCCTTTTTCTTTTTGCTAAAATCACATAATTTGGCTCTTTTTTTCGCCTTCATTATTAACCTCAATAACATTAATTTACTTTCATTTCCAGTCAATTTTTGTCAAGTGACAAGAACTGTTTCTGTTTGAGAAATGGCACTGAGTAATGGCAATGGAGACTGGAGAGTAATAAGAACACTGCTACCCCTGTTTCTGTGTGAGCAATGGTGCTGGAACTTCTGAGGAGGGAGGTACTTATGGAATCCAAAATCTGCGAAATCCGACAACACAACATGATGTTTTGCCTCGATTCAGATCCGAGGACGCGCAAAAGTAATGACCCGGCTTGCAAGCCTACTCGGATCCCCTAAGTTTGGGTGAGCTCTGTTTTCAGAAAACTGAGCCTGAGCATTTCTAATTACAACTTACCTTGTTTGGCAATGGATGTAAGGTGTAAATCGATCGTTGTAACCATTAGTATTTCTCGGACGACTAGGGGTTAAATATATTCGCCAAACATGAGGTTATTAAACATCAATGGCCTTCACCCACAATGCTCCATTCTGTACAGATAACACCACTGATTGGTCCACAACTGAAACAAACGCCCATGTCTGAGTGTATAAAATTACTGAGGAGCCTGTTTGGCGCCGAGGGGCATAAGAAGATGGCGGATGAGGAGCAGATGTTGGTGGGGGTGCGAGAAATAGCAAAAAAATTTGTAGAAGTAGTGGCGGGAGATGGAGAAGAAGAAGAAATACAATTAATGTGTGTGTAAAGTGCAAATGTAATGAGCCCATATTGCTCTACTAATTTGCTCTACTGTCTCTTTCTAAGACACGCAGGCCCTAAACTACGATAAAGCTAAACTAAGAAAATGTAATAGTACTGCATGTGTGTATTCCAGTGAGCACTCAAATCTGTGAATTAGCAGCTCCACCATTTTGTGAGTAACAGCAATCTCTCTCCATGATAGTACTGAATCTGCAGCTAACCACAAGATGTGATGGCATACCATGTCTGTATTGCGCAAGTAACACGTCCATTAAGGTTTCTGTCTTAATCGTTGTATTTTCATTGCTTTTTGGAGTTTGAGTGAAAAAGTTTCAATAGTTTTCTTACATTTTAGATGGTGTGTAAGAAACCTTAATCGGACATGTTAAACCATAAGGTTTTTTGTCTATGGAGTTTCATGGCTCTTTGTAAAGTAAAAATATTGATAAATATATAAGCCTAGAATTGTACGGCCGTTAAGAATAACTTGGCCCATCTAGTTTTCATTATTTTTCTTAATCCCTAAAAAACAAGAGTTTTAATATTGCTCTATTATATTATCCACTACCGTTTTGATAAAAAGCAGCCATAATTTGAATTGTTTTAACGATTATGCCCAAGTACAACAAGTATTTTTTTAACTTTGTTTATTCTGAATATTTTTAGCATTGGGTATATGATTAAACTTGTTAAAAATTAATTAAAAAAAATAAAAATTACTTGTTGTACTTGGGCATAATCGTTAAAACAATTCAAATTATCGCTGTTTTTTTATATAATCGATTTTATTGTTCGTCTCCACCAAGAGATGAGCGCTGTTCAAAGCAGTGAAAGGGACTCTGCAATATACAATAATCCAGCTAATCAATAAATTGTCATATGTTATAATTTGCCAGAGCTAGAAGTTACCTGGGAAGATTGGTGTGTATGTGGGCATGGTCCTAGATCAGCAGCTGAATAAGTCTGTGTATTCTTATTTCACATGTTTCCTACTATACATTAGGAATAAGTGGTTTAAATACAGCCTGTTTAAACGCAATATATCACAAGTTAAACTTGTTCACATCTGGGTGGACTTCCTCTTGTGGGCAGAATGTGCCCTCAACCTGCACTTTACTCAAGTACAGGTTCCACACCATTCCTTGCACTACATAGGTACCATCCGCGACTTCTGAACCTCCGGTCATCATGACATTGGAAATGCCCGCAGTGGGCAAGGTACACAGACAATTCCAAGACATTTTTTTACTTTTCTTTTTTACTGTTTCCCTAAACTAACTAAATAAAAATAAAAGAATATTTACTTTAAAATGCCACCAATAGAAGACCCTCAGCGGGGATAAAGAGCCCATTTGTCGTGGGGGCAGATTTCCCTCCTATTTGTCTTTCATGTAACACCCCTCTATATGATATCCATCATATCCATATGTGGAGATCTAGGATAGGAACTGTCTGCTCTGCGAGGATGTATCAGTGGAGCTGTGATTGGTTGCTGCCTTGCAGAGAAAATAGTGGTACCGGCCCTATGTATAAAGCAAATGACGTGTGACCTGGTGGGATCTATAGGTGGTGTGGTGTAACCTGGTGAAATCTATAGGTGGTGTAATGTAACCTGGTGGGATCTATAGGTGGTGTGGTGTAACCTGGTGGGATCTATAAGTGGTGTGGTGTTGTATGTGTTTGTTACTTACTTCTTAATCCATTAGAGTTATGAAGTTGTCGGGAGATCTTCCTCTCTTTTGGTTCTTTGCCTTCCTGTTCTTAGTTCGGTGGCATGGTCCTGGAGTGGCTAATTTTTGATGTTCCATAAGAGTGAAGTGGTTGCTTGGTGATATTCCTCTTGTTTGGTATTGGGGCAGTTGTTTCGTTTATAAGTCCTGAAGTAGTTTGTCCTGTTGAAGAAGCAGATGGGAGATGAGTAACAGAATGGGGGCGTTGTTTTGGATCCCCCCCCAAAAAAGATGAAAATGGTGATATTTATTTCTCTATGTTACAAGAGCAGTTGAGGATCAGGGAGATGTGTTGTGCAGATGTGGTGGATAATGGGAGATATCTAACCAGTGGGAAAAATAACAAAATGGTGATGGTACCATTAATAGGGCACAATGTATAATGGTTGGGTATGTGTGGCTAGGTAGTGTGGGGGCAGCTATAGTACAGGTCACATACGGTGAGCCTGATGTCTGTTAGATGAGCTGTGTACACTGCACAGGGAATCTGCTGCTGAGTAGCTGCACTCAGCAGAGCTCCTGAAGTTATGGGGAGAGCAGGAGCTGGGTGACACAATGCTGCTGGTTGTCGGTGGCTTCAAAATCCAACGTTTCTTTCTGGTTGTGGACTTCATCAGGGATATGGTGTAAGTGACTGTGTAGTAGGAATGGCGGTGTGTAAATAGCGTGTGGGAGGAGGAGGTAGGTCTGTGTGGGAGGTGGAGGTAGGTGCGTGTGGGAGGGGGAGGTGGGTGCATGTGGGAAGGGTAGAAGGCGGGGATCAGAACACTCTGTACTGAAGATTAACGGTGGGGGGAGGAGTTGTGGGAGGTGATCCTGTTGATGTAGATGTCTGTGTATGGTGAGGGGCAGTATCTAAGGGACTTCATCGCTGTCTATGGTAAGGACAGGTAGATCGCTGCAGATGTGAGCAGAGGACTCGGACCTGCTCCATTCTGATAGCATGTAGGAAAGACTGTCAGTCATAACCTGCACACAGTGTAATAAAGTGTATTAGGGTATGTGAGGTGTGAAAGCCCTGTAGGAGAATGCTACATGAGGAGTAAGAGCAGCACGTTACATTGCTAGGATTAGGGGGACAGTTCTGGACCTACTGGCTCCTAACTTCGTGATCATACTATCCAAGTGTTCATCATCATTTATTTATGAGGGGCAAAAAAACTTAGAGCCGGACACTCATCTTACAGATATGACACACATGACTACAATAAATATTATGACTGATACAGATAATAACAGTGACATGAATACAATTAAGCATAATAACATTTCCATTGGTGGCCTGAAGCTAGCATTAGTGCAGGATTGACATTAAGACATGAGAACAAGGTTGTACGAGGGAGACAGACATGAGGATGTGAATTTAACATTAGACTGTATGCTGTTCCAGGGAGTGTGGGGCTAGTCTCTAGCACTAGACAAGCTATGTGTTAGTGGCACTTGGTGAGGGAGTGGTTGGGTTGAAGGTGATAGTAGGGGGGATGTGGGGTAGTGGGGGTAAAAGGAGGGGGGTGGGGCCTAGTCTTTAGCCCTGCACAAGCTATGTGTTAGTGGCACTTGGTGAGGGGGTGGTTGGCTAGGAGGTGATAGTATGGGGATGTGGGGTAATGGGGGTAGAAGGAGGGGGATGGGGGTTAGTCTCCAGTACTAGACAAGCTGTGTGTTAGTGGAACTCGGTGAGGGGTGGTTGGGTAGGAGGTGATAGTAGTGGGGATGTCGGGTAATGGAGGGGGTGGTAGTAGGTGGATGGGGGGTAGTCTCCAGCACTAGACAAGCTATGCGTTAGTGACACTTGGTGAGGGGGTGGTTGGGTAGGAGGTAATAGTAGGGGGGATGTGAGGTAATAGGGGTAGAAGGAGGGGGATGGGGGCTAGTCTCTAGCACTAGACAACATATGTGTTAGAGGCAATTGGTGAGGGGGTGGTTGGGTAGGAGGTGATAGTAGGGGGGATGTGGGGTAAAGGGGGTATAAGGAGGGGGGTGGGGGGTTGTCATGGTGTGTGAGCCCCTCTGTGGTGTATGGGGCATAGCTGGTCTGGGTATTAAGTCTCTCACAGCTCTGCCATTATAATAACCATCTCTGCTATTACTAACAGCCTTCTTCTGACTGCAGTATGGGGCACAATGAGAATTATGTAGCAGCTGATGTGATAGCTCACGCCGCATGTTTGAAGTTCTGATCGCAGGGAGGCTGCACATAAACATGGGGTAACTCTATGGGGGTAAATCCCACTGTCTTATATATTATTACAGGGAGATATTACCTCCACCTTGTACAGAGCCCGGATGTCGCATCCAGGTTCTAAGGTGGCGGCTGAGAGATTGTGTGGCCACGGCCCTTGTGCTGTGTAGGTTGTTGTCAGGGGCGGAGATATTTCTGTAAGACAAATAGTGTGCCTTGGGGGTCTACAGAAAAATGGCCTTTGCTGTCCTGCACTGAGGACAATACAGTAATAGAATCTATAGATTAAGTGAGTGGAAATGTGTGAGGGGAGATGCGTATAGTTGGAACAATATGGTTTTAATATAGCAGTTTAATCACGAGCAAAACAAATAGTTTCTGCTACTGTATTGTATTGACTCCGATGTGCAATGAGCTTAGCTCATTGCTCTAGGTCTAATTATAGTATTAGGGGATTTCCCCATGAGCGTGGGAAAATCAGCTAATACAATAATTAGAACTACGCAATGATCATATTGGTGCTTCTACTAGGTAGAAGTTGTTTGCGGCGCACCAGCTTTTTTTTTTTCTTCAATCAAGAAAGAAGAATCGGAGGGATGTTACAAATATAAAGCCCTTCTGGCTGAAGCAAGAAAGATTTCAATCAATAAGGGGGGCTTTATGTCCAAGAACAACAGAAGAGATTTCAAGCATGGACTTTTGGATAAAAATACTTTGGTGACATTGCAGCATGGACTTTGGGTATTACAAATTTAATTTGGACTTTGGTGACAGTCATTTTTGGATTAAAAGCTGCTGACAACAGCAGAAAACTTCAGTGGAAAGTATATTGGGGATTTATTATTTTTAATAAAAATATATGGTGTAAATGAGGGTGTTTACTGTCTTTATTGTAAGTTTATTATTTTAAATAAATGCTAGTGGTTTTAATGAGGGTGTTGTGGTTTTGTAAACATTTTCTATTGTGGAACTACAGGTTCCAGCCAGCCGTGGGTGTCAGGGCATGTTGGTACTTGTGGTTCTCCAAGTGCCAGCATGCCACACTCTATTTATGGCATCCTGGCTGGCTGGGACTTGTAGTTCCACAAAATAAAATAGTGTCTGTTTGTTTTTTTACACTATATTCACCGTTATTACCCTACACCCACCGCCCAGGGGTGTAGGAAGAGCCCTAGTGCTATTAGCACTGGGCTGGATGTCTCTAGAGGGGGGGCCTGCTCATTTTTTCAGCGGGCCCCACTCCCTAGGGAATCCAGCCCAGCACTGAACAGCCTGGGGTTGGATGTCATTATGGCATGGGGACCTCTGCCGCGTGTCCTCCTGCTTTAGTACCATCAACCCCGGCTGGTTTGCCTAGTGTTGGTTCCATGAAAATCGGGGGGACCCTATGCAAATATTTTCCCCGTTTTTCATGGAACCAGCAGTAGGCTGGTAGCACTAGGGTTAATAGAGAATAAAGGGGGACCGCACGTTTTGTTTTTTTAAATCACTGCAGTAAACCTCAGATCACTTTTAAATTTCCCGCCCCCCAGCTCAGTGCAGTGAATAAACTAACTGACGTCACAGAGGGGCGGGAAGTTTAAACCTGCTCTGTAACACAGCTCTGGCACCACTCTGAGATATTATTAAACTGTGAAATGAGATCGGTACCAGGGCCAATACTAGTATAGTGTGCCCCCACTCAGCCCCAAAACACCAACCAGCCCCCCTGTAACCAATAAATATGGCTAAATTCTCCTGCTCACAGAAGACAATTTCTTAGCGAGATGGTCAGTCAGCCATATTTGTACTCTCAAGTGAAGCCACTTTCGGTACACCCAACACACACCTTTATCTGACATGCGTTATGAAATCCCCTATCTTTAAAATGGAGCATATTTTACAAAAAAAACTGTAACTTTGTCAAACTTGTGAACCCTTAAAGGCACTCCTCAGCCCTTACAGCTTTCTAACAAAACTTACCGCATGTCTTTAAACGCCCTGTACACCGAATTACGCTCTGCCAAAAAACACAGAAAAACGGCAACTTTTGCAAAACAGGAAGTGGAAAAAAACGGCGAGATTTTGAAGTTTAGATTATTCCTAATTTGTCATTTTTTATTCTTTTTTCTGAAATTTAGCAGGCAGCACCTGTGGACAGTTCTCCATTCACATGGCAAATTTCAGCTTACTAGCTTTAATATGTTTTAAAATGTAGACCCTCAAACACCATGCTCCCCCTCTCTCAGATTTTAAATGGCAGAATTTCGTTGTGTATGTGTGTATATATATATATATATATATATATATATATATATATATATATATATATATATATATAGTTGCTATGACTTGGAAGGAGGGCCAGTTTAAAAAAAATATATTATTATAACAATCTGAGCAAATGGCAGAGCTGTGTAGAACAGTCAGATGTCACTGTACGGACACTTATATATGCAAATTTTTTCACATAAGCCATAAGAATAAATAGAAAAATGGATAATCATACTTTTATAGGGTTTTGGTCATGTATTGGTGACTGTTGATTTGCTACAGGCTCATTTGTGTAAACTTTATTGAGTTTTACCTGATTCTACATTGTGCATTTTCTATTCACTGAATCCTGACCAAATCTAATTCAGATATTGATTTGTTTCATTAAAATATACAAAATTTGAAAAAATTTCAAGTTCAGATGAATCTTCCATTATCCTTGAAAGGTTTGCCAGATATTTTTTAAAAGAAAAAACATTTGGAAGAATTACATGGAAAAACTATTGATCTATTAAATAAAGACCTAAGCATTCCCTAAAATAATTAATTTTTGCTATGCATTATCTTTGAGAATCCATTACTTTTGGCTATGTAGAAAGCCATATCTGGATTACTATAAAACACATTTTGTGGACTTTTTCTATACACACTACTGTACCTCAACCACAAAGAATTAGATTACTATTTTTTTTAATTGCAATAACATGTTTTATTTTATTTAATAATAAAAATAAATGCTATTGCTTGCCAGGAGAGAATCATTGTGTTGGATGAACTATCGGAGATGCTCCACATCCAACCAAACCACTTAGTCCTGAGTGAACGAGTCATGAGTGGCAAAGTTGAAGCGAATGAGTTGGAGAAAGTAAAATTGTGAGTTATGAAGCTGAAGTCGATGAACAGGTAAACAAACCAAGACTCTTTTAAGTACGAACAGATAAATACAAATCCTTGAGTGAGAGTTATATAAGGCTGCATACAGGTAAGGTGTCTTAGTGGTGATTCTTTTGACCTTTTTACCTGAAGTGCTCATCCTTGCATTGCTTAGACAATTGCTAGCATTTGTAAGGAAACAAAAATAAACTTCGTATCAAACTGTAACACACTACAGAAATTGAAACAGTGAAATCTCAAAGAGGAAAATAGGTGAATCTGTGCCCAAAAATTTGAACCTTAGAATATCAGTTATTATCAGGCATGGTTCTTCAGGACTACTAATTCCATCACATGACACACTAGCAATACACTGCATGTACAGTACATCGGTGTTTCTCACGTCCAGGCCTCATGGACCTTTAGGGCTAGATTTACTAAGCTGCGGGTTTCAAAAAGTGGGGATGTTGCCTATAGCAACCAATCAGATTCTAGCTGTCATTTTGTAGAAGGTACTAAATAAATGACAGCTAGAATCTGATTGGTTGCTATAGGCAACATCCCCACTTTTTCAAACCCGCAGCTTAGTAAATCTAGCCCTTAGTGTTCCAGGTCCATCTCACAGACGAGGATCAAAATAATTAATGTTATACATTTACTAATTGTGTGAAATCCAAGTGAAGCTGTACAGTATTTGATGCAATAGTGTGGCATATTGTAACTTGCATAGTATCATTGGAGGTCTCTATTCTGACATGAATTTATTAAGCAGTCATGTATATAGAGAAAGTGACACACCGAGTACCACTTAATTTACTATAATTTATAAAGTTAGTGGATAACAATTGATTTGAAAAAAAAATTGTCAAGAATGTAAATACACTACTTTACATTACACTATGTGAAGGACTACCATTTGTGGCATCAGCACCCTTCTGACGATACACACAAGAACAACTTCTTGCTTTGTTCTTTGCTTTTATTGTCATGATGGTAAAGTAACTTATAACACAAATTTCCACACACTTTCCTGTGATCCGAACAACTCCCTAGACCCTGGCTACCTTGTTCAGTATCAGTTGCCTTTACATAATGAACAATTACATTCTTTACACTCCTCCCACAGCCCTAACTTGATGGACAACTGACACTCACATATGGTATTTATAAAGGAATTTTCCTCAGGTGCTCTGCTTGATTAGCCCACACTGCAGACACACCTGGTCAGCTGCTGTTAGCTGTATAAAAAAGTAACTCCAAGCTACATTAAAATATGTAAGTTGCATCACACTCTTACATTGTCACACATGTGTCCTCCACCTGTATATCTTTAAACTAGGTGCACTGTTGTACAAAAGTGTAATATCTGCAGGCTGTCAGTTGAATACCTAACTCATCTCTTAGATGCCTGTGGAAAACAAGTCCCTTTGTCACACATTTAAGTGGATGACATTCTCTTAGGTTGAGGATACATAAATGTACTCATAGTACTCAATTCTTACAAACTGATGTGGCTGCTTACACCAATAACTCAACTTCTAAACATTTCCTGGCTATTAAAACAAATCATATAGCACATTTAAGAATTATGTGAAAAAAATCAGAATAAAGTAAGAAAGTACAGTATTTTGTACATCAGCAAGACAAGTTATAATTTGTCTAAAAATATAGGGGGTTTATCCATATTCTTCCCAAATCTGTCCACTGTGGTCCAATCTGGTCTAATTTTTTCAGGTGATCATTAAGCCAAAATTTCACTGACCTCCAGTCCAATAAATGGTCTTCTAATCTACCCAGTGATTAAAACTCCACAACCAGTCTGGTTCAATATGTTGAGGACCACATTAAATCAGTCTGATCCACTGCATCATGCACTATGAGTTATACATCTACCCAAGTCCAATGTATTAAGGTTCACATTCAGTCTTGTTCAATGTACACATATTTACATATTGAAAAATCTGGTTTAATATGTACATGTACAGATATATTCTAGTTAGATGTGCAGATGTCTGCATTTTAATGTTCCATGCTGGATAAACTGTGCAAATTCTAAACTATTATACTTGTAAAATTTTACAAATTCTTACTTTTCTTCATACATTTGGATGAGCTTGCCGACCAACCTGGATATTGTGTCTATAAAGGATTACCAGGGACCATACCAGTTGTGCACATGATGCATTGGCATTAATGCTCAGCATATTGAATCATCATAATAAACATTTGTTTATATAGCATCAGCAAATTCCATAGCGCTTTACAATTCGGAACAAACACAGCAATAAAACAATACAGGGTACTTTAAACAGACAGAGAGTTAAGAGGGCCCTGCTTGCAAGCTTAAAATCTGTGGGATATACTAAATTGTCTACCTTGAAATTTTATGTGCTTGCATGTTTTCTGCTCATCCTGTAACAAGACTGCAGCTCTAATGCTTGAAAACCCTGAGTGGTTAGAAGTGTTACTGAACATGCTGTGCAAAAATATGGTGGGAAAATATTGTGTGACAAAGGTGACAAAAGTATACCTATGATCTTGGGTCTCACCAAGTTATCATCATGCATACAACTGGGGACAAACACAGTAATAAAACAATACTGGTTAATATAGACAAAGAGGTAAGAAAGCCCTGCTCGCAGGCTTACAGTCAGTGGGACATGAGGCTAAGTCTACATGTTGCATTTCGGTCCAGCCATAGTGCAAAAGTAAAAAGTGATTTGAATGCTATATGATCCAGTCACACAGCAATGTTGGTCAGGAGGTCAGAGGATTGTTGTCTTGTGTAAATAGTGTAAAGTGTGTTAATAAGGTAATCTAGTGAGGTTAAGATGGTGGTTGAGAAATATTTTAAGCTTGCCTGAAGAGGTGGATTTTCAGAGAACATTTGAATGTTTGTAGACAAGAGGAAAGTCTTATTGTGTGAGGGAAGAATTCCATAGAGTGGGTGCTGCTCAAAAAAAGTCTGGTAAATGGGAATGGGAGCATGTAATTATTGTGGATGGGAGACACAGATCATGTGCAGAGCGGAGTTGTCTAGCTGGGAGATATTTTTAGACAAGTGCAGAGATGTATATGTTGGCGCAGTTTTGTTGATGGCCTTGTAGATTAGGAGAAGTACACTCTATGGACTCTAAGTATTTGGAAGCTTGACCATTACTCCAAAAGGTTCTGTAATGACATTTTATTAAAATACATATACTTTAATATGGAGTTGGTCCCCCTTTTGCAGTGATAACAGCTTCCACTCTTCTTGGAAGGCTTTCCACAAGATGTTGGAGTGTTTTTGTGGGAATTTGTGCCCATTCATTCTCTTGAGCATTTATGAGGTCAGATACTGATGTTGGACGAGAAGGCCTGGTTCATAATCTCCGTTCCAGTTCATCCCAAAAGTGTTTGATGGGGTTGAGGTCAGGGCTCTGTATGTGTCAGTCAAGTTCTTCTACACCAAACCCATCAAACCATGTCTTTGGAGTCCTTGCTTTGTGCACTGGGGCACAGTCATGTTGCATAGCATTGTCAAAAATGACTTGGTATGCTGAATCATTAAGATTGCACTGCATTGGAGTATGTTGCCTAGCCCAAACCCTGAAAAACAGCACCCATACCATTTTCCCTCCTCAACCAATTTTCACAGTTGGTATAATGAAGTCAGGGAGGTAACTTTCTACCGGCATCCGCCAAACCCAAATTCACTCATCTGACTGCCAGACAGACAAGCCTGATTCGTCACTCGACAGAACACGTTTCCACTGCTCCGTAGATAAGTTGGTGAACTTTACACCACTCCATCCAACGCTTGCCATTGGTCTTAGGGATGTGAGGCTTGAATGCAGCTGCTCAGCCATGGAAACACATTACATTAATCTCCTGCTGCACAATTTTTGTGCTTACATTAATACCAGTGGAGTTTTGGAACTCTTCAGCTATGAAATCAGTAGAACTTTGACAACTTTTACTTACTATGCGCCTTAGAAGTCGTTGACCCGACTCTGTGATTTTGCGTGGATTCCGCTTCATAGCTGAGTTGCTGTTGTTCCTAAACGCTTCCATTTTCTAATAATATCACTTACATTTGACTGTTGAACATCCAGCAGGGATGAAATTTCATGAACCGTCTTATTGCAAAGGTGGCATTCTATCACACTAACACATTTGAAGTCAATGAGCTCTTCGAACAACCCATTTTGTATCACAAATGTTTGCTAATGGAGACTACATGGCTAGGTGCTTGATTTTATTCACCTCTGTCAACAGGTCTGATTAAAATACCTGAACTCAATAATTAATGGCCAAATACTTTTGTCAATATAGTGTATTTTATATTGGATTCTGTCAAAAACAGGCAACCAATGTAGAGACTGACAGAGCGGTTCAGTAGAGGAAGAACGACTTGCAAGGAAATCAATCTAGCTGCTGCATGAAAAAGAGATTGTAGGGATGAGAGTCTGATTCGGGGAAGAGCAGTGGGAATTGCAATAGTAAATGCGGGATATGATGAGTGCATGAAATAGAGTTTTTGCAGTGTTTTGTGTAAGATTTAAGCATATTTTTAATTGTTTTTTTTTTAAATGTAGGCAATATGATTTAAATATAGAGTCGATGTGGGGAACAAAGGGTAGTACTGAGTTAAGGATCACACATAGGCAGCAAGGGTGGGATTTATGGTCATGTTGTCAACAGAAATAGAAATGTTAGATAGGTAACTTCTGTTGGTGGGTGGGAATATTATAAACAATATTTTTGAAAGACTGAATATGAGTCAACAGGACATCCAGAATGAAATGGCAGAAAAACAGTTAGTAACGCAGGACAACAAAGATGGTGAGAGAGGAGGAGAGGAGAGCTAAAATAGTGTATCATCTGCATAGAAATTATATTAAAATCCTAATGAGTTTATTAATTTCCATAGAGAAGTGGCATAGATAGAGAACAGCAAAGGATCTAGAGCCGTGTGTGGCTCCAACTGATAAAGGAAGCAGAGCGGGAATGGATCCAGAGAAATTTATCCTGAAAGGGTAATTAGAAATATAGGATGTGAACCAGGCAAGGACAGTGTCTTGAAGATCTAGGAATTATAGTGTTTGTATGAAAAGAGAGTGCTCAACATTGTGAAATGCAGCAGAGAGATGCAGGAGAATTTAAAGAGAATAATGGCCTTTAGTTTTAACAGTAAACAAACCATTGACAACCTTAGTCAATGCAGTCTCTGTGGAGTGTTGGCAACCAAAGCCTGGCTGAACAGGGCCCTCTTAACCACATTATAGGCCCCCGGGCAAAGCAGTGCTCCGGGCCCCTATATATATATATATATATATATATATATATATATATATATGTTAAAAAAAAAGTTATATATATATGGCAGACACAGGCCTTCCAGCAGCATTTCAATTTAGCAGAAATCAAAGGTAACCTATGGGATAACCTAATGTGGCTGAAGATTGAATACATCCTCACAGTCTACGGGATATCCTACAGATAAGCCATTGAACAATTGGCTTCTGGTACGCATACATCTTTATTGGTGTGACCTGTTTATACCTTTTTGAACGTCTTCTGGCTGTGTGTGACTTTCTATCCTATGAGCTATACATATCTATTTTAGATACTGTTGATACCCACATGGTGGGAAGCTCTGGCTCACTCATTTCTGGTGGTTTGGTTCCTTTTTGGGATTTTTTTACTTGCCATACTACACTATTGTGCGCCTCTTCTCATTTACTTTTAGATTTATTCCTGCTACACCGCTTGCTACAGAGGATTGGCAGCCGCCCGCACAGGGGAAGTGTCATATAAGAAGGAATCATCTTAAGACATTGGACTTTAATACTACTATACTGGTGCAGTGTCCTAGCGCCTTTTTGTATCTATTTTGTGTCATATATATATATATATATATATATATATATATATCAATATATCACTTTTTTTTTTACTTTTTTATTATACTTACCTTGCGGTCAGCTGGCGATCCGTCTCTCTCCCTGGTCTCCTCCTCCATGCTGCGCTCCACAATGGATGGATTTGCAGGATTTTTTGCTTCAGTGCTGCCTCAGACGGGCCCCCTGGCCCCCTGGCCCCCGGGCACCTGCCCATTGTGCCCAATGGAAGAGATGGCCCTGTGGCTGAACAGGATCCAATAGGTTGTTTGTGGGCAAAAACCATGTTAGGTGAGTGTAGGTATCTCTCTCAAGAGACTTACAGGGGCATGGGAGCTGAGAGATGGGTAATTTGAGAAAGAGTTTGGGTCAGAATTTAGTTTTTTCAGAATAGGAGTAATCACTGCATGCATGATAATTGTTAGGAACTCCCAAGCCAGTACAGTGAAACACGGGGGCCCGGTGTTCGCTGGAGCCCTTAGTGGTGGGGACAGACTGGGCTGCGGGCCGACCGAGGGTCGAGTAACGTATACTAGCTTAAAGGAGTACCCAGTAGTGGAGTGATTGGCGGGCTGTAGTTAAGAAGAATCCTAGGTCAAAGGGTCACAGGCACAGATGCAAAATCCAGAAACAAGCGAAGGGTCAGACACACAGGCAGAGAAGCAAAATCCGAAATCCAGGCAAAAGGTTGAGGTCAGAAGAGAAGGGTCACAGGTCCAAGAACAAGCAGGGGTCAAAACACGGGTAGTCAAATCCAAGGTAGCAAGAACCAAACGGATAGCACAAGCAGGCAGCAGGACTGAGGACAGAACGCTATAACCGGCAGTGAGGCTGCAGACCTCACTGCCTTAAATACCAGTAGTGGCCAATCAGAGCCTAGCTCTGAAATCACATGGGCAGGCTCAATCCTGCCACATTAATCAGCCCACAGGCTTATGGGCGCTTCTGCGCATGCGCCCGGCTGTTCCCAGCTGCCGGGACGCAGCGCCCCTGTAGTTAGCGTCCCACCGTTGCCAGGGCAACGGTCGGGTAAAGGCAGGAAGTGACGTCCCGGTTGCCATAGCGACGACCGGGACGCCTACAGGAACCAGGTGAGAGTCGCGGCGGTGCCCGCGGCCACCGCGACTGCTAACAATAATGATGGGAAGTTACCAATAGAGAGGGAGAGAGAGAGATTACAAAATTTTAGTTAGAGGTGGAAAGATAACAGGAAACAGGGATCTTAACATTTGTGAGTGAATAGGATCAAGTAGAGAAGAGGTAGAATACTAAGATAATAACATAGAAGATACTTCATCTTCATTTATAGGATCAAATGAAGAGAGGGTGTGAGAGGGTGCTGGGAAGGAAATCAGCTGATTGCTTACCGAGGAAGTTGATACCATTTCTAGTCTGATCTTATCAATCTTGTCCTTGAAGTAGAAATGAGGATTCCGGGTACTGATAGTAGTCAAAGAGTTTGGGGCGGGAGGGTTGAGAGGAGTTTTAAAAGTATTAAAAAGGTGTTTGGGGTTAAAAGTCTGAGCAGAGATGAGTGATTGAAAGTATATATTCTTTGCAGTGTCCAAAGCATTTAGATAGGAATGGTAGAGAGCAGTGAAGGAATCATTTAAGATTAGGAGTTAAGATTTCTGCAGGTATGAGGAAGCTTGGTAGAGTTTGACAGTGGATAAGTTAAAGTACTTTGGGTGAGTGTGTAGTTAATAAGGTGATGATTCGAGAGAGGGAAAGGAGTGTTAAGTAAATCAGAAACTGAGCATATTCTAGAGAAAACAAAATCAAGGCAATGGCCATACTGATGAGTAGAGGATTCAACTCACTGGGAGAGGCTAAGGGAGGAGGTTAGAGAGAGTAATTGGGAAGCAGTGTTGGAACAGGGATTAGCAATGGGGATGTTGAAAAATTCCAGGATGATGATGGGCATGTCAGAAGATAAGAAGTGAAGGAGCCATGTGGAGAAATTGTGAAGAACCTGTTGGTGTGGTCCAGGAGGGCAATAGATCACAGCAACATGCATAATGTATTAAAAATATGAATAGCATGAATAGCTTGTACTTCAAAAGATGTGAATTAAGAGATGGGACATTTTGGTAGAACTGTGAATGTGCACTGTGGGAAGAGAAGCAGTTCAACCACACCTCCTTGTCTGCCTCCATGTCTGGGGGTATGGTTGAAATGGTTGCCACTATGTGAAAGGGCTGCAGGTGATTGTGTAAGCAAGGTTTCAGTTTTTCCCAGAAGATTTAGGTTGTTTGAGATCAATAGGTCATGTATGGAGGTAAGTTTGTTACAAACAGAGTGCACATTTCAAAGGGCACATGTAAAGCACTTTGGAAGAGACAGGGGACAGGTGATGTGTTTGAGGTTTACTTGATTTCTGTATTGTGTGTAGTGATGTGCACCGGCGACTTTTGAGGTCTCGTGTTTTGTGTTTTGGATCCGGATTTTCGTTATTTTTGAGGTTCGGATTTGTCTCGCAAAACACTTGACGAAAGGTCTCGGTTCGGATTTAAGGTTTTGGATTCGGATTTTTTTTGAAAAAAACATAAAAAGTTTAAAAATCAAGTTTTTGGGCTTATTTTCACTCCTAGGCTATTATTAACCTCAATAACATTCAATAACAAGCATTTCCACTAATTTACAGTGTATTCTGAACACCTCACAATATAGTTATTAGTCCAAAACGTTGCAACAAGGTATCTTTCTGGACTGCGTAGAGGAGTGGGTCACCACAATATATATTAAAAACCCTGAACTTTTATGATTCGCACCAATAAATGTACCTGGACTGCGTAGAGGAGTGGGTCACCACAATATATTAAAAACCCTGAACTTTTATGATTCGCACCAATAAATGTACCTGGACTGCGTAGAGGAGTGGGTCACCACAATATATTAAAAACCCTGAACTTTTATGAATCGCACCAATAAATGTACCTGGACTGCGTAGAGGAGTGGGTCACCACAATATATATTAAAAACCCTGAACTTTTATGATTCGCACCAATAATTGTACCTGGACTGCGTAGAGGAGTGGGTCACCACAATATATTAAAAACCCTGAACTTTTATGATTCGCACCAATAATTGTACCTGGACTGCGCAGAGGAGTGAGTCACCACAATATATTAAAAACCCTGAACTTTTATGATTCGCACCAATAATTGTACCTGGACTGCGTAGAGGAGTGGGTCACCACAATATATTAAAAACCCTGAACTTTTATGATTCGCACCAATAATTGTACCTGGACTGCGTAGAGGAGTGGGTCACCACAATATATTAAAAACCCTGAACTTTTATGATTCGCACCAATAAATGTACCTGGACTGCGTAGAGGAGTGGGTCACCACAATATATTAAAAACCCTGAACTTTTATGATTCGCACCAATAAATGTACCTGGACTGCGTAGAGGAGTGGGTCACCACAATATCTTAAAAACCCTGAACTTTTATGATTCGCACCAATAAATGTACCTGGACTGCGTAGAGGAGTGGGTCACCACAATATATTAAAAACCCTGAACTTTTATGAATCGCACCAATAAATGTACCTGGACTGCGTAGAGGAGTGGGTCACCACAATATATATTAAAAACCCTGAACTTTTATGATTCACACCAATAATTGTACCTGGACTGCGTAGAGGAGTGGGTCACCACAATATATTAAAAACCCTGAACTTTTATGATTCGCACCAATAATTGTACCTGGACTGCGTAGAGGAGTGGGTCACCACAATATATTAAAAACCCTGAACTTTTATGATTCGCACCAATAATTGTACCTGGACTGCGTAGAGGAGTGGGTCACCACAATATATTAAAAACCCTGAACTTTTATGATTCGCACCAATAATTGTACCTGGACTGCGTAGAGGAGTGGGTCACCACAATATATTAAAAACCCTGAACTTTTATGATTCGCACCAATAAATGTACCTGGACTGCGTAGAGGAGTGGGTCACCACAATATATTAAAAACCCTGAACTTTTATGATTCGCACCAATAAATGTACCTGGACTGCGTAGAGGAGTGGGTCACCACAATATCTTAAAAACCCTGAACTTTTATGATTCGCACCAATAAATGTACCTGGACTGCGTAGAGGAGTGGGTCACCACAATATATTAAAAACCCTGAACTTTTATGAATCGCACCAATAAATGTACCTGGACTGCGTAGAGGAGTGGGTCACCACAATATATATTAAAAACCCTGAACTTTTATGATTCACACCAATAATTGTACCTGGACTGCGTAGAGGAGTGGGTCACCACAATATATTAAAAACCCTGAACTTTTATGATTCGCACCAATAATTGTACCTGGACTGCGTAGAGGAGTGGGTCACCACAATATATATTAAAAACCCTGAACTTTTATGATTCGCACCAATAAATGTACCTGGACTGCGTAGAGGAGTGGGCACTGGGCACCACAATAAAATATATAAAAAACCTTCAACAGATCTGCATTACACTACACATACGGCTGCTCCTCCATCCTCTCCATCATATACATGTTGGAGTTTTAGCGTGTGACAACCTCTTGTTTTTGATAATGTCAGTGCATTTTGAATATTTTTCAATTTGCCCCACACCACTGAATGTACTTTATCTATGATACGCAATACGCATCTATCTATCTTGACTGCGTAGTGTGGTGGCCCCGGTACACAATTTGGTACCGAGGCCACAATATAATTAAAAAACCCTCCACGTGTCAGAATTCCACCAAACAAGTATCTGGACTGCATAGTGGGGTGGCCCCGGTACCCAATTTTATACCGGGGCCACAATACCTCCTCCAAACATGGTACAGACAATTCGTCATTGAGATCCCAGACAGACAGGGTCAAAGTGTTATTGTTTGACTTTGTAAACCCAAAAAACTGTCCCTGTTGCACATAGTCGTGCAATGAAGACTGACTTTTTCATTTAAAGGCACGATCTTTCAAGTGTAGTGTTTGTAAGTCTAAGTCATATTATACTTTTGGTAAAATTGGTTTATTTTGTTCCTCTTTATGGTAATTAGTAATAGAATTAAAGTATGAAATAGAATTAAAGTATGAAATAGAATTAAAGTATGAAATAGAATTAAAGTATGAAATAGAATTAAAGTATGAAATAGAATTAAAGTATGAAATAGAGTGGTATAGAGTTGTAGTGTGGTATAGATAGAGTGGTCCACACAATATAATAATAAAACCCTCAACTGGTCAGAATTCCACCAAACAAGTATCTGGACTGCATAGTGGGGTGGCCCCGGTACCCAATTTGATACCGGGGCCACAATACCTCCTCCAAACATGGTACAGACAATTCGTCATTGAGATCCCAGACAGACAGGGTCAAAGTGTTATTGTTTGACTTTGTAAACCCAAAAAACTGTCCCTGTTGCACATAGTCATGCAATGAAGACTGACTTTTTCATTTAAAGGCACGATCTTTCAAGTGTAGTGTTTGTAAGTCTAAGTCATATTATACTTTTGGTAAAATTGGTTTATTTTGTTCCTCTTTATGGTAATTAGTAATAGAATTAAAGTATGAAATAGAATTAAAGTATGAAATAGAATTAAAGTATGAAATAGAATTAAAGTATGAAATAGAATTAAAGTATGAAATAGAGTGGTATAGAGTTGTAGTGTGGTATAGATAGAGTGGTCCACACAATATAATAATAAAACCCTCAACTGGTCTGAATTTCACCAAACAAGTATCTGGACTGCGTAGTGTGGTGGCCCCGGTACACAATTTGGTACCGAGGCCACAATATAATTAAAAAATTGGGCATCAACTGTCACCGTTGTTTAATATCTGATACACCTAAATATGGACTGCACAGTGGAGTGGCCCCGGTAGTAAATTTGGTGCCGGGGCCACAATACCTCCTCCAACTTCCAAGTGTAGTGTTTATAAAGACAGACAGCGTCGAAGTGTTATTAGTTGACTTTCTTAACCCTAAAATTGTCCCTGTTGCAAATATTCGTGCAATGGACAGTTACTTTTTTATTGAAAGACTCAAACTTTCAAGTGTAGTGTTTATAAAATATAAACAACAATACAGTAGTTTTAGAGCACGTCAATACCTCTTGTTTTAAATTATGACACGGCATTTTACTTTTGGTTTAATTTCTTGTATTTTTTTAAATTTGGTTTTACTTTTTGAACATGGCAAACGACTGTTGATTGGTCATATAATGCAAAAAAAAAGGTCCAAGATGGAATTGTCCTTGGGCCCTCACACCCACCCTTATGTTGTTTAAATAGGACATGCACACTTTAACAAACCAATCATTTCAGCGACAGGGCCTACCAAACAACTTTGGCTGAAATGATTGGTTTGTTTGGGCCCCCACACCAAAAAAGCTATTCATCTCTCCCTGTACAGACTAAACAGGCTCTACTGAGGCAAGATGTCGTCCTCATCCTCAACCTCTGATTCCTCTCCCCCTACAGTGTGTACCTCCTCATCACACATTATCAATTCGTCCCCGCTGGACTCCACAACCACAGGTCCCTCTGTAGTATCTGGAGGGCAGTGCTGTACTTCATTGAGGAATTGATTATTCATTTTTATAAACATCATTTTTTCAACGTTGTGAGGAAGCAACCTCCTTCGCCGCTCACTGACCAGGTTCCCCGCTGCACTAAAAACTCTTTCCGAGTACACACTGGAGGGGGGACAACTCAGGTAAAATAGAGCCAGTTTGTACAGGGGCTTCCAAACTGCCTTTTTTTCCTGCCAGTAACAATATGGACTGTCTGACATGTCTACTTGGATGGTGTCAGCAAAGTAATCATCCACAATTTTTTCTATTGTGACAGCATGCAATGCAGCGAGAGTAGACATGTCTGCAATGGTTGGCAGGTCCTTCAGTCCGGACCAGATGTTATCAGCATCCCCACCAGTGCCTCTTTTGGGAAAACTGAGCTTTTTCCTCGCAGCCATAGATGTGGAAGAAAATGAGGGTGGAGCTGTTGGCATGTCACGGTCCTCTTCAGAGGACAATCTCCTGACCAGCAGGTCTTTGCACCGCTGTAGACTTGTGTCCGCCGGAAACAGAGACACAACATACGCTTTAAACCGAGGATCGAGCACGGTGGCCAGAATGTATTCCTCTGACTTTAAAAGAGTGACCACCCTCGGATCCTGGCAAAGCGTACGAAGGGCTACATCCACAAGAGCTACATGCTTGGTGTAATCGCAATGGCTTACCAGCTCCTCCCTCACTTTCTCCAGCTGCTTCTGCAACAGCCTGATCAGGGGAATGACCTGACTCAAGCTGGCAGTGTCGGAACTGACTTCTCGTGTGGCAAGTTCAAATGGCTGCAGAACCTTGCACAACACGGAAATCAGTCTCCACTGCGCTTGACTGAGGCGCATCCCCACTCCTTTGCCTATGTCGTAGGTGGCTGTGTAGGCCTGAATGGCCTTTTGCTGCTCCTCCATCCTCTGCAGCATATAGAGGGTGGAGTTCCAGCGCGTCACAACCTCTTGTTTGAGGTGATGGCAGGGCAGGTTCATGCTTTTTTGATGTGCCTCTAGTCTGCGGTAGGCACTGGCTGAATGCCGAAAGTGTCCAGCAATTTTGCGCGCCACCGCAAGCATCTCCTGCACACCCCTGTCACTCTTGAGGTAATGCTGCACCACCAAATTAATGGTGTGGGCAAAACATGGGACGTGCTGGAAATTGCCCATATTTAATGCCCGCACAATGTTACTGGCATTGTCTGACACCACAAATCCCCATGAGAGTCTAAGTGGGGTAAGCCACTGGGAGATAATTTCCCTCATTTTCTCTAATATGTTGTCAGCGTTGTGCCTCTTATTAAAGCCTGTAATACACAATGTTGCCTGCCTTTGCATGAGCAGCCATTTTGTAGATGCTGCTACTGATGCAGCTGTTGCTGTTGCTGCGGAAGGGGATGCATCTACCCAGTGGGCTGTCACAGTCATATAGTCCTTCGTTTGCCCAGAACCACTTGTCCACATGTCCGTGGTTAAGTGGACAGTGGGTACAACCGCATTTTTAAGAGCACTGAGGACACTTGATCGTACTTCTCTGTACATTTTTGGTATCGCCTGCCTAGTGAAGTGGAATCTCGAGGGGATTTGGTACCGGGGACACAATACCTCCATCAACCCTCTAAATCCCACTCCACTGATGGCGGACACCGGGCGCACGTCTAACACCAACATTGCAGTTACAGCCGCAGTTATACGCTTTGCAATAGGGTGACTACTATCGTATTTTGTGGTCATGGCAAACGACTGTTGGACGGTCAATTGTTTTGTGAAAGACTTAGCGGTCTTACGACTTCCCCTCTGGGAAGATGACCGACTAACAGCAGCAACAGCAGCAGTGGCAGTAGTAGGCGTACCGCTGCAGGATTCCTCGGATGAATCCCGTATTGAGGAGGACTCAGTCTGGCTGCTGACTTGGGCTGCAGTACTGAATCTGATGGAGATTGTGGAGGAAGTTGACGAGGAGGGTGTTGCTGGTGTGTATCCAACTGGACCACGGGATTTAGGTGTCCCTGTACCGATGAGGGTCCTAGCCCCAGTTCCTGAACTAACCACTGAACTATGAAGGTTATTCAGGTGACGTATAAGGGAGGATGTTCCTAGGTGGGCAAGATCCTTACCCCTGCTTATTTGAGCTTTACATAAGCTACATATGGCCATACATTGGTTGTCTGGATTTGGATAAAAATAACTCCAGACCGAAGAGGTGCATTTTTTGGTCTTCTGACCAGGCATGACGATGGGCTTTTTCATCCCATGGACATCAGCTGTTTCCCCCCCTGGTGCCTCATTTACAATAACCACATCACCATCCTCATCATCAAGTTCCTCCACAGCGCCAGCTACATCATCAATAGCCTCCTCCCGAGCCACCTCTTCCCGTACAGTGATGGGAAGGTCAGGCTTGACAACCACCAACACCCTTGGACTCGCCTTGGGGATTTGTGATAATTTCTCTTTAGAAGGCAGAGTTGTTTGCTGTTTTGTTGCTGACAGCATAACTCTCTTCAATTTTTTGTAGGGGGGGGGAGGAGGAGGAGGGCTAAGATCCGTGGGTGAAGCTGAACCACTAGTCATGAACACGGGCCAGGGCCTAAGCCGTTCCTTGCCACTCCGTGTCGTAAATGGCATATTGGCAACTTTACGTTTCTCCTCAGATGATTTAAAGTTTCTCTTTTTGCTACTTTTTCTTAACTTGGGCTTTTTGGATTTTACATGCCCGGTACTACGAGATTGGGCATCGGGCTTGGAAGACGACGTTGATGGCATTTCATCGTCTATGTCATGACTAGTGGCAGCAGCTTCAGCATTAGGAGGAAGTGGGTCTTGATCTTTCCCTACTTTATCCTCCAAATTTTTGGTCTCCATTATATGTAGTACAAGATACTGCAGAATGTGTGAACTTGGTAATATTGCAGTACCAATGGACTTATACTGCTGTATTGGTTTTGCAAATTTGGTTATAATTATTATATATTTTTTTTTTTTTTTAAATTTTTTATTATTTTTTTACTTTTTTTTAATTTTTAAAAAACTTGGGAATAGTGGGGAAAAAACTATGCCCTTAGAAGCACAGAGCACAGGACACAGCACCACTGGACTGAACAGGACACGGCACAGGACCCAGCAGCACTACGGAACTCAGCAGGACAGAGCACAGGACACAGCACCACTGGACTGATACTGCAGAATGTGTGAACTTGGTAATATTGCAGTACCAATTGACTTATACTGCTGGATTGGTTTTGCAAATTTGGTTATAATTATTATATATTTTTTTTTTTTTTAAATTTTTTATTTTTTTTTACTTTTTTTTTATTTTTTAAAAACTTGGAAATAATGGGGAAATAACTATGCCCTTAGAAGCACAGAGCACAGGACACAGCACCACTGGACTGAACAGGACACGGCACAGGACCCAGCAGCACTACGGAACTCAGCAGGACAGAGCACAGGACACAGCACCACTGGACTGATACTGCAGAATGTGTGAACTTGGTAATATTGCAGTACCAATGGACTTATACTGCTGGATTGGTTTTGCAAATTTGGTTATAATTATTATATTTATTTTTTTTTTTTTTACTTTTTTATTTTTTTTTACTTTTTTTTAATTTTTAAAAACTTGGGAATAATGGGGAAATAACTATGCCCTTAGAAGCACAGAGCACAGGACACAGCACCACTGGACTGAACAGGACACGGCACAGGACCCAGCAGCACTACGGAACTCAGCAGGACAGAGCACAGGACACAGCACCACTGGACTGATACTGCAGAATGTGTGAACTTGGTAATATTGCAGTACCAATGGACTTATACTGCTGGATTGGTTTTGCACATTTGGTTATAATTATATATATTTTTTTTAATTTCTAATTTTTTATTTTTTTTTACTTTTTTTTTATTTTTTAAAAACTTGGGAATAATGGGGAAATAACTATGCCCTTAGAAGCACAGAGCACAGGACACAGCACCACTGGACTGAACAGGACACAGCACAGGACCCAGCAGCACCACTGACCTCAGAAGGACAGAGCACAGCACACAGCACCACTGGACTGATACTGCAGAACACAGCACAGCACAGCACAGCACAGCACAGCACAGCACAGCACAGCACTAAACAGCACAGAACTAAACAGCACAGAACTAAACAGCACAGAACTAAACAGCACAGAACTAAACAGCACAGAACTAAACAGCACAGAGGACCACCTAACACACCCTCCCTCTACCCTGATCAATGCCCGAGTGAAGATGGCGGCGACTAGCGGGGAATTTATAGGATCCGAGTATCGCGAGATCCGACAACGGGATTATGAGTCAGAGCCTCAGTTTCACTTTTGAATTTGGCGCCAATACCCGGATCTGTCTCGGATCCGACTCGGATCCGCAACGTTCGGGTGGGCTCGGATTTCATAAATCCGAGTGCGCTCATCCCTAATTGTGTGGGGATCTGGATTATGTTTTATTTCACCAGCTAACAGAAGCAGAGGGAGAGAAAGATAGATAAGATGATTGCAATAAGTGTGACCTTTTATTTTCTGGTGATAGGATGAGGATGTTCCAGTTAATGAATATCAATAGGACAAAAGTTTAGTTCAGTGTTGTATAGAGGTAAGTGAAATAATGAAGGAGCAATGTGGACAAAGGTGTGTGATGTAGGAAGGGTGAAGGGTGGTATAGTCCTAAAGATAATGCCATGAAAGGAGAGTAATAAAAGTAATTTGTTTAACACTGGGGTTTAAGAGTAAATGGCAGCAAATTTGAGGGAGTTCAAATAAATACCTAGTTGCAATATCCAGTGCAGTTAGAGAAGCAGTGCAGCGTTAGGCTGCGGCAGATGTAGGTTCTTTCTGGATTAAGTCACTCAGGTTGTCTCAAATAATAGATTTCATCTGTGTATGTCACTGAACTTGCACAACTACAAACAGGACATTTATATATGGCCAGCAGTGGCCATTCTATTTATTAAATTTAGATCCCTGCATTTGTACCGACAACTGCTGTACGTTGGAATGTATCATTTAAATTCTTAGACATATCTAACATATTTACAGGCTAGATTAGTCTTATTATGTTAAATTGTTTCTGTTTCTTCTGTTCTGGGGGAACGTTCATGTTTCAGGTTATAGCTTCCATGGAAGCCTGTTATTTGTGCTTTTCCCTTTATTCTGTAACTTCATTTCAATAAGAAAATCATAATTGTATTCAAATCACTCAGAGGTTAGTTAACAAGCCCTTTTTGGAATGATAAATTTCTTGATGTGGGTGTTAAAATGATAATGCAAGACAATGAGCTCCTGCTTATATTCATTATTTGGTACATTGAGTAGTGAGAACAATGGTTTAGGCTTTATGCCCATGTTACACTTTTTAGATAATTTGCATAATTGGTATTTTGCAATAAAAGAAGTTGGAATGCAATGGCCAGGTTTTATAAATTAAAATACCAAGCAACAAGTGTGAAAAGTCAAGGTAAAACAAATGTAGGCAAAGACGGAAACAAAATAAGACTTAGGTATTAAATTTTATAAATAATTATCTACATGATTTCCTCAGACTTTACTTTTGCTATATTCTGAGCTATGAATGCATCCATGCATGTTGGAACAATATACTGTGATCATACATAAAATATTGTAGTCACCTATTAGTGTATAGATATACCTTTGTTGTATCACATAAGATAGAGGATTCAGGAGGGGGCGTTATAGTGGATATAACTGAAGAAAAAATTATACATCTAAATTACTTTAAAACAATGTAGCAGAAAATCTTTTTAAAAAATCTTTTCAATTAACCCTATTTTAAAAAATAAATTAAATATACATTTTCGTAAGGTAAATTGGTATATTTCTTGTAATTATTTTGAATAAAATCTATAGCTAAAATGCAAGCTCATCTAGAAGTATATTTCGATATTTGCATTCTTTCACACAAAACTTCTAACATCTCAAAAGAATATAGCACTCATTGATATATATTATTTACATATAGGTATACATGTAAGTATGCACCCATGTACAATGTAGAAGGCTATGTAAACTACATTGTACATGGGCGCATACTTACATTACCTCCCTAACAGCATTGATAATACCGCCGCCTATGTCAGTGACATCATAAAGTGGCGCCTGCTTCTTCCTTCACCGTTTTTTGTTCAAGTCGGTGGACAGAACAGTCGTCATCGATACTTATCGAGAAGCAGGTGTTCGGACTCAAGATGTCGGGCTAAGTTTTGTCGGGTAGTCAGCATCGATATGCTGACTACCACCGCTTCTCATCACTGCCTTATCCTGACAAAGAGTTTGACAGCTGGGAAGCACGTGCACAGTGGATTTACTGAATTAACAGCCTGCTGCTAATTTAGAGGGCTGGTGTTCTGCAATGTGATTGGTTCCTTTCAGCATTTAAGGCCAGTCGGTCTTAGTATATCTGGCGGTTATAGCGTTTGTGCCACATACTTGCTGACCTGATACCTGTTTACTGTGAATACTCTGCCATTCTGATTTGACTCGTGTTGTGACCCTTGGATTGTTTTCTGGTAACTGTTTGAATGCTGATTGCCCTTACCTTTGCAAGCATGGATTTCCATGCTTGCTGCCAGCCCTGACCCTTTGGCCTGTCTGAGACTAGCCTGCTTACTTCTGTCCCATGACCCTCAGCCTGTTATTAGTTATCTATGGGCTGTGTCACTGGTTTCCTTACCTGCAACCACTGCACTACAGTGATGGTATATAAGCTTTTAAGTTAAGTCCTGGGGCATTCTAGTACCTACGAGTGCAAATAACTTTATCGAAAAGGTGACTGCTATAGGCAAAGACCTCTATGACCAACTTAGTTTTTAAGGCTTATGTTCATTGCCACTAAGCTGTATTTATTCGCAGACAAAAAATATATTGAAGGATTTCACTTTGATGCACTCCAGTCAAACCAGTCCTAGTCCAGCCCAGGTCCTGACCAACCAGATCCAAACCTTATTAATAGCGGTTCAGGAGCTGTCACTTCAGTTGTCTGCATAGGAACAGACCTCAAAATCTTCCCAGACCACTCTAGCGCTTGCAGTCATACTCCCCCGGAGACCGGAGGCTATTCTATAACTTCAAGGAAATCTCTGAGCTTTATTTCTGCCTAGGAGCCTTTTCCTTTGGCTCGGAGCAACAAAGAATGGGTAATGTAATTTTCCTCCTTCAAAGTGACCCTCTGACTTGGGCCTTCAATTTAGGCCCTAGCAGCCCCATGCTGCAATGTGTAGATGCAATTTTTAACACCCTTGGGTTATTGTATGATTATCTTGATCGGATGGCATCCGCTGAATCATATCTAAGATGCCTTAAACAGGGATAGTGAACCAATGAAGAATATTGCACTGAGCTCCAGCACTGGTCCACTGAAAGCGAGTGGAATAATCCTGCTCTCCAAAGCCAGTTCCGTCTCAGCTTGTCCAATCAGATTAAAGATTCCATGGTGCAGTATCCTTCACCAACCTCATTGGAAAATCTTATGCAGCTCGCCATTAAGATTGATAGGCGGTTTAAGAAGAGAAAAGCTGAAAAGGAATCACCAGCCTCCTTCACACCCTCAGCCTCTTTTCTTGTACCTGTGGATACTACAGTGTGAGGCACCAATCCTGTGTTCTTCTGTCTGCAAAAGGAGGGTCACCTTCTTCCTGTTTAGGTGCTGTGTCTGATTGCTCAGCAACCAGACGCATCAATTCCGGGAGCCAGGAGGCCTCCTCTGTGCATGCAGGATGGTGCTTTGGGAACCGGTTGCAGCTGCTTATGTCACTACTGCTGGTAATTAGCATTCCAGCCCTCTATTTAAGGATGACTCTGGGTGCCAAGTTATTAAGTCCCCTAAGCTCTAGAATATTGGATGTTTCATCGCTATCTTCGGTCTGACTTCCTGGTTCCTGACTTGGTTATTCCTGACACTGTCTCTAGGTTCTGCATGTCTGACCATGCTTTTGGATTCGCCATGTGTACCTCACTGCCCGCTCAGCTTGATCTCGGCTTCACTGACTATCCATTAGCATTCTGTTACTTGGCTGGTAGGCCTCCTGGAGAACTGCGACCTGCGTGTCTCTCACAGCTAAATCCAAACTCCCTTGTGGGGGACCCTGGTGAAGACCAGAAGCGCGTTAGACTCCATGCATCCAGACTGGGCTGTGTAAATACCATTAAGTAGTGCATCCGTTGTCTGACAGCATACACTGGCCATTTCTGCGGATGGTACATGGACCCTCCACCCACTAATTGCTGAGTCGACCAACAAGAATCCGAGCAGGCTCAGCTCCTGCAATGTTTTCAAGGGGTGGTATCAAGTCTGGACTCTTTACAGAACACTCTGCCTCTCTCTCCATTACAGTGCCTTCTACTATGGCAACTACACCGACCTCTACCTCTACACCCGCTGCTACTTCCACATTATACATTACCCCGCCAGAGAATGACGGTGACCTGAGAAAATGTAGAGGCTTCCTAAAAAAATGTGTTATCCAGTTTGAATGTAATCATGGACCCGTCCCTTCTGAATGGGATAAGGTGGTTTTTATTATTTCCTTGCTTAGTGGTCAAGCACTTGTGTGGGCCTCATCACTATAACAGCGAGATTAAGCTTTTCTTCAGAATTCTGCTGCCTTTATTGAGACAGTTTGGAAAATATTTGATAAGCCTGGGTGGGTTTCTTAAGCAGCCTCTAGCCTCCTGAGTCAACAAGCTCTCCCCGTTGGTCAAAATGCTGGCATCAGAATTAAAATGAAGCAACAAGGCGCTTGTCACCTCCTTCTGGCAGGGTCTCACGGACCACATTAAAGATGAACTCGTCTCCAGAGAGCTTCCCTAGGATTTGGATTCTTTGATTTCACTTTGTATGGATCTATGTTTTAGGGCATGCAGCCAGAAGAGGACCTCAGCTAGACACTATGCATCTCGCTGCCAGAATCCAGTATCTCCACCTGATGAGCCTATGCAGATTGGATGCTAACTTAATGCCAAAGGAACAGGAGAGGTGATTTAAACAAAATCTTTGCCTATATTGCATAGATTCTGGTCACCTTTTGAATTCCTGACCTAAGAAACCGGGAAGCACCTCATTCTAGGAAGCTAGAGTGAGGCCGCAGTAGGAGCTAATGTACATACCACCTGTTCTTCCCCCGAATTCTGATTTTCTGATGACCATCAAAATGAATGCTTCTTGTGGCCCTTATGGGACTTCAGCTTTTGTGGCTCCACCAGAAAATGTATTTTCTCTGCTCTTGCCTCATAGCTCCGTATTCCCATTTAGTCCTTGCCACAGCTGTATTGCCTTACCGCTGCGGATGGTAACCATGTCATCAATGGTTACATTACCATTGTCACCTCCCCCATTCATAGTCAATATGATCCCAGGCGCAATGTTGGGGTGAATACAGATGTGCAAATCTAGTTTTGTGTATCGCACAATTTTTGTAAACAATCACTCTAATTCATTGAGTATAGTCAAATAAAAACATATGTGGTTATAGGGTCCCCTTATAACCATGCTATATACAAATAACGACAAGTTATACAGTGTCACTGGTAACAATAGCAATATATATCAAGATAAGCAATAGAACAACAGTGTGTACCTTACATGACTATATAAGTCCACAGATATGCTTATAGTGCCAATCAAAGACAGAGTGGCAGATTTTTAAGCAGGACGGAGTTGGTTCCTCTAGTGTTCACTTTTAGAAACCCACGTCTTAGTGCTGCCAGCGTTTTTACATCCAATTTTGGCTAGTGAGATATTCCAGTCACATACCTGGTCTAGCTTAGTAGCAGAGTTCATTATTCAGGAATATGTAGCGTGTCCTTTGCCTAGTAATTTGTATTTGCTGCGCTGCTTCGGAGACTGACCTTAAATCTGGTGATTCCCCGGAGAATTCCAGTCCGCTGGTCTCTCGTCTCTTCTCAGCTGCAGCTGTTTCCTCGGCGACCGCTCTCTGCTTGAGGTCCTGTACGCCGTAAACAGGTCCTTGTACATCTGTATTCACCACAACACTGCGCCTGGAAGCATATTGACTATTATTACTATACTGGGGATTGGGACATACCCCCTCACTCCTCCCGCAGGCTGCAGCATACATTTAGTGTGGTAGCGCAGTCCCTTCCATTACACTTGCACCTCTCCCATTCAGCTGTCCGTGGGAGTCTTGCATCAAGAGTGGATTAAGTTTTTGCTCCTGCCTGGGTCCAGCAATTCCCTCATAGTGCTACCCTGGCTTTGAACCCATGCTTCCCAACTCGTTAGGGACCTGCTCAATTTCTCTTTTGGGAACCTCAATGCCATGAGAGGTGTCTCTACTCTGTGCATCCCGCAGTTCCTCACACAGCCTCTCATATCTCTCTCCTGAACCTGCTCTACCATTAGTTTATGTATCATTCCTGGATGTTTTCAGCAAAGTTGATTGTAAGATCTTATTGTCCCTGGGATTGTGCCATAGACTTGGTTCCTTGTATGTGGATCCCTAGAGGTAGGATCTACCCTTGTTCTATTTCTGAAGCCCAAGCAATTTCCCAATACATTGGCAAAAATCTACAGTGAAGGTTTATCCAGATGTCCTCTTCTCCTGCCGGAGCTGGACTCTTTTTGTGAAGAAAATGGTTATTTGTGTCCCTACATAGACTACCACCAGTTAAATAGTATTACCATCAAATTACATTTTCTGCTTGTTCTCATCTCTGAACTTTTTGATAGAATTAGCGGTTCCAAGAGTTTTTCTAAACTTGATCTTCGTGGTGCCTTTAGTTTGATCCATATTTGAGAGGGGGATGAATGCATGAACATGTTCAACACTCGTGACGCGCATTACGAGTACCTAGTTATGTATTTTTGCCTGTGTAATGCCCTAGTGGTTTTTCAGTCTTTTGTGAATGAGATTAGAAGATTAGAATGAGATTAGAAGACAACTGGTACATTACAAAGACCAAACTACACGATTAGATATTCATAGTGGCCTGACTGGGTGTTAAAATAGATCTTCCATCCCTCGCCTTCTCTAATATGGATGAGATATGGCAGAGATGTAGCAGGCAGGAAAGAAGATGCTTGCAGAGGCAAGTGAGTACTATACTTAACGTGTACACAATGAGACGATGTCACAATTTGCATTCTGCAGCTGCTGTCTGCAGTGACTCTATTGGATGTTATGCATTCTACTTGTAGTACCTCTGCCCACCAAAGGGGCCACTGTGCTACTTTGGTTATTTTCCTTGATCACTGGGAGTTGTATCACCTGCATGAGGCCTATATAAACCTGCCTGCTTCAAACAGCCTGGGCCAGATCATCAGGTCACTCCTGTGAGCATTTCCATGTGCTTTGTTCCAGTCTGCATTACCAAGTTGTTTGTTCCAGTCTGCATTACCAAGTTGTCTGTTCCAGTCTGCATTACCAAGTTGTCAGTTCCAGTCTGCATTACCAAGTTGTCAGTTCCAGTCTGCATTACCAAGTTGTCAGTTCCAGTCTGCATTACCAAGTTGTCAGTTCCAGTCTACATTACCAAGTTGTCAGTTCCAGTCTGCATTACCAAGTTGTTTGATCCAGCCTGCATTACCAAGTTGTTTGTTCCAGTCTGCATTACCAACTTGTTTGTTCCATTCTGCATTACCAAGTTGTCAGTTCCAGTCTGCATTACCAAGTTGTCAACTCCAGTCTGCATTACCAGGTTGCCAGCTTCAGCCTGCATTACCACGTTGTCATCTCCAGTCTGCATTACCAAGTTGTCAGTTCCAGTCTGCATTACCAAGTTGTCAGCTCCAGTCTGCATTACCAAGTTGTCAGCTCCAGTCTGCATTACCAAGTTGTCAGCTCCAGTCTGCATTACCAAGTTGTCAGCTCCAGTCTGCATTACCAAGTTGTCAGCTCCAGTCTGCATTACCAAGTTGTCAGCTCCAGTATGCATTACCAAGTTGTCAGCTCCAGTCTGCATTACCAAGTTGTCAGCTCCAGTCTGCATTACCAAGTTCTGTGAGTTCAGGTCTCTCATCAGGACTGGACTTCCTTTGTGAGACTTACCTGTGGTTGCAGTGCACCGCTATTCCTAGATCTGCTATTGTTGCTCTCTCTACACCTGCTGCGCTGAATACCATCTAACAGATCTGTTAATTCTTCTATATTGTTGATCCCATTGAACTGTTGCTCTGTCTTTCCATTTCGGTATATCTGTGCCACAATCCGTGGTGGATTGTTATTTGTGTTCTTAATAAAGCCACTTTAACCACTTACGCTCTCTCCGTGGTCATACCTGGGAAATCCTGACAGACGATAAGTCTGAAAAGAAGATATTGTTGAAATAAACCACAATAGACACATAATAGACACTCTTTTATTTATTACTTTTTATTACTTTTTTATTACTTTTTTTTTTTCAGTCAGGCCACTATGAATATCTAATCGTGTAGTTTGGTCTCTGTAATGTACCAGCTGTCTTCTAAGACCTCATCAAAGATGTCCTTTGGGACTTCCAGGGCAAATTTGCCATAGTCTACTTAGACAACATTTTGGTTTATTCCCAATCCCTGGCAAAACACCTACTGCATGTCAGAGAGGCAGGGCCTGATCAACCACTAGGCTGATCAGGCTGCAGCCTGGGGCGCTGAGTCCTGGGGGGCGCAGCACGGAACAGTGACAAGCTGTTTTTTTTTTTTCAAGTGCCGGTGATCGGCTTCTTTCTCCTCTAATGGGGCCGCCCCTGGTCTCAAAGGGGCGGTCCCGCATGTTCCTGTACCCAATCACGCAGCTAACAGCATCCAATGCTGCTAGCTGCCCTATCAGTTTATTGCTTAGTGTGGTCACGTGAGATCTCACATCTCACGTGACCACACTAATCACACAGAGCTCGCCCGCAGCTAACAGTGTCGGATGCTGTTAGCTGCGTGTGATGATGACAGAAGCGCCGGCGTCTGGTCAGAGGAGAACAGAAGACAGCAAGGTAAGTGTTTGTTAAATGTCAGGGGGGTGACACATCGGATGTGGAGAGGGGGGAGATGACTGGGGGGGGATCTTATAAATTGGATATTGGGGGATTAATGATCTGCTAGTATGGATTGGATAGGGGGGATTAATGGAGTGAAAATGGTGAGGTAATGAACTGGCTGGAGGGGGGGGTTATGAATTGGATGGGGGGGATTAATGAAATGGCTAGAGGGGGCGATTAATGAAGTGAAAATGGGGATTAATGAACTGGCTAGAGGGGGGGATTAATGAAGTGAAAATGGGGATTAATGAACTGGCTAGAGGGGGGGAGGATTTATGAATTGGATAGAGGGGGCATATGACTTGGATGGGGGAGTTAATGAAATGGCTAGAGGGGGGGATTAATGAAGTGAAAATGGGGATTAATGAACTGGCTAGAGGGGGGGGGCTTATGAATTGGATAGAGGGGGCATATGAATTGGATGGGGGAGTTAATGAAATTGCTAGAGGGGTGGGATTAATGAAGTGAAAATGGGGAGGTAATGAACTGGCTAGAGGGTGGGTTAATGAATTGCATAAGGGAGATTAATGAAAAAGAAATGGGGAGGTAAGGAACTGGCTACGGGGGGGGTTCGTGAATTGGATAGGTGGGGTCATAAACTGTCTGGTGCGGGTTGATAAAAATGACAGGGGGGATGGATTGGTGGGGAGGTGATGAAATAGCTTTAGGGGGTAGGATTTCTGTATTGTGTGGCGGTGATGTTGATGCTGACTGTGGTTTCAGCAGTCACTAGAATACTAAATACTAGATAGACAGGGCTGGTAGATGTTACTATAGGAGTGTAAATAATTTTCATATATTCTATTGTCTGTCTGTACTAGGGGGTGGTTTTGTATCATTCAGGGTTTGTTAAAATTTTGCACTATAATACAATTTTTGCAATATTTTTTGCAATTTTTTTTAAATACAGGGCTCCCAAGTTTCCAGAAGCCAGCCAACGGACAGCACTCCAAGAACAAGCAAAAGAGAACACCAGGTAGTCTACGCTGCACGATCAGGTAAGAGAGGAAGTGCATAATGAAGTGTGTTTTATGTATTAATGTTTTACAATTTTATTTACAGATATATATCTATATATATATATATCTATATATATCTATCTATAATATAAATGTCTAGTGGCGTGTGTTAGTCTGTCTGTGTGTGAAGAAAAAAAAACAAGCTGCAGCGCCACCTGCTGGGCAGAGTTATACACTGACCTATATATTTCTTGAAGGAGAAGTAACAGTTGGGAGTGGTTGGTGGTTGCCGGGGGTGACAGTGGGGAGTTTTTAACAACTTAAGTAGCTTGATTTGACTAGAATGCATGAGTATCATGCACGGGTTAACTGACCTACTAAATTCTTAGTGTGTGTGGAAAAAAACCTCAAAAAGGGCTGAAATTTGGTATACTGACATTATTGACGAGTTGAGGGGTCAAACTCATTTTCGTGAGGTAATTTTACCTCATGAACACACATGTGTACAGTGGCAGATCCAGGGGGGTGCGATCGGGGCAATCGCCCCCCCCCAGCAGGGGTTTGCTGCCGATGGCTGCACAGTATGTGCAGGTCCATTTGGCAGTGACAGTGTGCTGCCCGGCTGCTCTGATTGTGCTATACGCAGACCACTGACTTTCCCGCTACCTACCTGCACCTGGACAAGTCTTCTCATCACAGCAGTGGTACAACTTGCTGTACGCAGACCACTGACTTCCCCGTTACCTACCTGCATCTGGACAAGTCTTCTCATCACAGCAGTGGTACAACTTGCTGTACGCAGACCACTGACTTCCCCGCTACCTACCTGCACCTGGACAAGTCTTCCCTTCACAGCAGTGGTACAACTTGCTATCCGCAGACCACTGACTCTCCTGTTACCTTACTTAACCTGCTCACGTCCACCCTGGTCTTCGTGGTTCAAACCTGCCTTTCTACTATAGATGCAAGTCGCTGACTTCTCTACCAATATAGCTGCAAGTCGCTGACTCATTTACCAGTATAGCTGCAAGTCACTGACTATCATCAATTCCATTGGCATCCTCTCTCCATCTGCTGTTATATACGTTCCACTATTCACCCTGTTGCCAGAGGACCACTGTGCAAACTCCACCCCTCTGGTAAGCATAGTCAACTGGTGAGATGCTGGGCAAGACTCCTAGTGCCCGTGACACCATTCTATGGGGCTTGCCCAAGTCCTGGCACCTACGGAGACCCCTGCATTCCAGATCCCTTAGGGAAGGCAGTTCTTCTTATGATTGTAAAACCTCCAAATAGCCTGATTTTACCAAGATCATCAAGAACCTTGTCTGTATTGTGTTGTGGCCCTCCCTGTCTGCTGACAACAGGGATTTTGTTCTCTCCTGTGAGGTTTGCACTAAAAACAAGTCTTCACGAAGCTGTCCGATATGTCAATTGATGCATTTATCTATTCCAGAAAACCCATGGACACACCTGTCCCTGGATTTCATTGTAGATTTACCCTGGTCGTCAGGCCACAATACCATCTGGTTGACTGTAGACCGGTTAAACAAGATGGCCCATATAATTCCTATGACCAACTTACTATGTGCATGAACCAAAGCATCCTAGTTCACTCAACATATTTTCTGTCTCCATGGTCTTCCCATTGATATTGTATCGGATTGCGGCTCTCAGTTTATCACTGTGTTATGGAGATTCTTCTATACTCTGCTTGGGATTAACCTCAGTCTGTCTTCAGCGTATCACAGCAGTCTAATGGGCAAACAGAAAGGGACAACCAGTCATCGAGCAGTTTGTACGTCTTGAAGTTGAAAAATGACTGGGCCACCCTGCTCCTGTGGAAGGAGTTCATCTACAACAATGCCTGTCACTCCTCCATTCATAAATCTCCATTCTTCTGCAACTTTTGTTTCCATCCCAGGTCCTATTCCTTGTCTTCTCTAGATCCTTCCGGTCGGCCTGAATTATGCCATACTGCCTCCCATCTCAAAGTTGTTTGGAAAAAGGTTTATTCTGCTCTACATCAAGTCTTCTTTAGATCTAAATTCTTTGCCGATCAGCATTACAGACATTACTCCTTTAAGGTCGATTACAAAATCTGTCTCTCTCTCTGAACATTAGATGCTGCAGCCCTGCAGGAAATATAATAATAGTATGGGGCTGTTTTTCAAGGTTTAAACTAGGGCTCTTATATCCAGTGAAGGCAATCTTAATGCTTCAGTATACCATTTTGGACAATGCTATGCTTCCAACTTTGTGGCAACGGTTTGGGGAAGACCTTTTTCTATTCTAACATGACTGTGCCCAAGTGCACAAAGCAAGAGCTATAAAGACATGGTTCGATGAGTTTGGTGTGCAAGAATTTGACTGGCCAAAATAGAGTCCTGCCCTACACCCCATTAAACACCTTTGGGATGAACGAGAACGGAAATTACGAGCCAGGCCTTCTCGTCCAACATCACTGCCTGACCTCATAAATGCTCTACAGAATGAATGGGCACAAATTCCCCCAGAAACACTCCTACATCTTGTGGAAAGCCTTCCAAGAAGCTGTTGTCCTGCAAAAGGGGGACCAACTCCATATTAAAGTATATGTATTTCAATATTGTCTTTACAGTCCCTGTTGGTGTATTGGTCAAGAGTCCAAATACTTTTGTCCATAGAGTGTTGTTTGAAAGAGGGACTCCTTTTTTCCTTGAACCGATTAAGCTGGTGTAAGGCTTGAGATTGAAGTTTATCAATATTACCCCCTCACTACTTCACTCCCTTATAATATGCACTATTAGTTGTAATATTCTCAACATTTTGCCACAAAAGAAAATCTTTTAAATCTTTTAAATCTTACCATTATCTTTCTACCTCTCAATCCTTCTGCTTATAACAATTGGTGATATATCACTATTTCTAGGTCCTCGGCATCTCCCATACATGTCATTCTGATTCAGCACACTATAGAATTCCAGCAAACCTTAACTATATCACTTTCAAAATCTTTCTAAGAGCCCTATTGAACTCATGTGCTGTTTTTTTTAAAAGAAAACAAATCTTTAATCTATCAAACAATGCCAATAATCTGGCAATAGCAGAAACATACTCACACAATTAGACCATATGTCAGCTGCAGTCTTTTCACAAAGTGACTTTCACTTCACCCACACCTCCATACCTGGAGGCAAAGAAGATGGTGGGGTTGGTTTGCTCATTTACCCATGCTGTACATTCACAGTTCTACCAAATGTTTCATTACCCATGTTCCCTTCTTTAGAAGGACATCTTGTCTGGATCTTCAATCCCTTCTCTCTGTATGCTGCTGTGAGCTAACAACTCCCTAGACCAGTGGTTCCCAAACTTTTGCAGTTCGCGGCACCCTTAGAGTCTCCAAATTTTTTCAAGGCACCCCATCAAAATAATTATTGAGCAGTCCTGTTTTAGAAGTAGTTGGGTCAAAAAAATGTAATAAGTATTTAGGTCAGGACAGAAATTCTTATTTAGTTGTATACAAAAATGACCCCTCTGCAGCCAGACACTCTGCCCTCAGGTTCTCTGGCCCCTCTGCATCCAGACACACTGCCCCCTCTGCATCCAGACACTCTGCCCTCAGGCACTCTGCCCCCTCTGTATCCAGACACACTGCCCCCTCTGCATCCAGACACACTGCCCCCTCTGCATCCAGACACACTGCCCCCTCTGTCACGCTGTCCCCCCTCCTCTGCTCTCTGTCATGCTGTCCCCCCTTCTCTGCCCTCTCTCACGATGCCCCCCCCTCCTCTGCCCTCACTCTCGATGTCCCCCCCCTCTGCACTCTGTTACACTACTGCCCCTCTCACGCTGTGTCCCCCTCCACTGCCCCTCTCAGGCTGAGTCCCCCTCCACTGCCCCTCTCAGGCTGAGTCCCCCTCCACTGCCCCTCTCAGGCTGAGTCCCCCTCCACTGCCCCTCTCAGGCTGAGTCCCCCTCCACTGCCCCTCTCAGGCTGTGTCCCCCTCCACTGCCCCTCTCAGGCTGAGTCCCCCTCCACTGCCCCTCTCAGGCTGTGTCCCCCTCCACTGCCCCTCTCACGCTGTGTCCCCCTCCACTGCCCCTCTCAGGCTGTGTCCTCCTCCACTGCCCCTCTCACGCTGTGTCCCCATCCACTGCCCATCTCAGGCTGTGTCCCCCTCCACTGCCCCTCTCAGGCTGTGTCCCCCTCCACTGCCCCTCTCACGCTGTGTCCCCCTCCACTGCCACTCTCCGGCTGTGTCCCCCTCCACTGCCCCTCTCAGGCTGTGTCCTCCTCCACTGCTCCTCCCACGCTGTGTCCCCCTCCACTGCCCCTCTCAGGCTGAGTCCTCCTCCACTGCCCCTCTCAGGCTGTGTCCCCCTCCACTGCCCCTCTCACGCTGTGTTCCCCTCCACTGCCCCTCTCAGGCTGTGTCCCCCTCCACTGCCCCTCTCAGGCTGTGTTCCCCTCCACTGCCCCTCTCAGGCTGTGTCCCCCTCCACTGCCCCTCTCAGGCTGTGTCCCCCTCCACTGCCCCTCTCAGGCTGTGTCCCCCTCCACTGCCCCTCACACGCTGTGTCCCTCTCCACTGCCCCTCTCACGCTGTGTCCCCCTCCACTGCCCCTCTCACGCTGTGTACTACTCCTCTGCCCCTCTCACGATGTCCCCCCTCCACGGCCCCTCTCACGATGTCCCACTCCTCTGCCCCGCTGTCACCCTCCTCTGCCCCGCTGTCTGCCGCACTGTCACCCTCCTTTGCCCCTCTTTCTGCCCGCTGTCTGCCCTGCTGTCACACCCCTATGCCCCTGTCTGCCCCTCTGTCACACTCCTCTGCCCCGCTGTCTGCCCCTTTGTCACACTCCTCTGCCCCTCTGTCTGCCCGCTGTCTGCCCCGCTGTCACCCTCCTTTGCCCCTCTGTCTGCCCGCTGTCTGCCCTGCTGTCACCTTCCTTTGCCCCTCTGTTTGCCTGCTGTCTGCCCCGCTGTCACCCTCCTTTGCCCCTCTGCCCACTGTCTGCCTGCTGTCACCCTCCTTTGCCCCTCTGTCTGCCCGCTGTCACGATCCCTCTCACTCCTCTGCCGCGAGCCAGCTATAGGAAAAAACAAAGAGCACATAAACTTACCAATCCGCGCGGCACCGGGACCCAGCAGACTCCTATCACTGACGTCAATATTCAGTGACAGCTGCGGGAGAGAGGAGTCTGCTGGGTCCCGGCGCCGCGCGGATTGGTAAGTTTATGTGCTCTTTGTTTTTTCCTATAGCTGGCTCGCGGCACCCCAGTGACAGCGCCGCGGCACCCCTGGGAGCCGAGGCGCACACTTTGGGAACGCCGCCCTAGACTATCCCCACAATTCATTGCACATTTATCGGCCTGCCTAACACATTTATTATTCTTTGACATCTCCATCAATGTCTCACCATTGTCTTAGGTAATTTTAACATGTCAACTGATGATCGACATTCTCGTTGTGCCTCCAAACTTCTCTCTCTCAATACCTTCTCTCTTAGCCTCTCCCATTGGAATGATTATTCTATTCATCACAAAGGCCACGGCCTTGACCTTGGTTTCTCCATACTTCAGATTCTGATTTATTTTACCCACTTTTCCCTTTCTCAGACCACAAACTGATCATCTGCAAGCTCACCTACACCAGTCTTTCTGCACTTTGACTCAACTAAGCCTCCTACAGAAATTTCAGTTCTATTTTTATTTAGTTACTTTCCACCACTTTGCAACAGGTTCTCCTTTATTTTTATCTGGTCTCGATCTTGGCTTCACAGTGTCACGTCTTTTACTAGGAATATCACTGACTGGTATTGGCACCACTAAACTGGGAGGCGCGGAGTCTTACGTACCATCGGTGTTCACCAGGGACCCCCACAAGGAGGTATGGGCTTTGCTGCGTGTGATGCGCAGGTCGCGGTTCTCCCAGATAGGTACCAGAGCAATGAATGGAGAGTAGCCAGACAGGCTGAGTCGAAACCAGAGAAGTGCGGTACCACGGAGAGAAGACAAAGCGTAATCAGGAACGGTCCAAGGGTCGAATACCAGTGCGTGCAATGAAGTACAAGGGAGATCCGGAAGAGTAGTCAAACAAGCCAATAATCAGGTAACACAGGAGACAAACTAGGAACTGTAACAACACTGGAGCTTGATAGAACCAATACTCTGGCACCATAATGGTGCCAGAGTGGAGTTAAAATAGTCCCAAACAGGAAGCCCTATCCAATGGATTTCCGGGTGGCGCCTCTGTTGCTAGGCAACAGAAGTGGCGTATCGCGCATGCGCGAGTCCCGCCTGCATGTGATCGCGCCCCGCTGTGAACGCCTCCCGGGACGTGAGATGCGGCCAGAGGGCTTCCGTCTCCGGCACCCAGCGGAGGTGCGGAGATGGTGCCTGACACACAGACTTCTACATTGTTCTGTTCCTTGACCCTTTTGGCCTGCCATGGAAATTACATTATTTGATATCCTTTTGCATTTTCCAGTATTTTTTCAACAAATATCCAAAATATTCTTTTGTGCTTGGAATTGCATGCCTGTTTGCATTATGTTCTGATCTGTACTAACTTGCTATTTGATTCTATATTTCTTGATGCATCTGACATGCTTACAAAACAATTTTCATTATCATGTTATTTGGAGTCAGTACTTACAAAATGATTTACTAACTTGTAATAATCTTGGCCCTTTGTGTTGGCACTTGATACTGTTGATGACTCAATTCTTATATAAATTATACAATTCCAAGGACACTGTTCAATCCTTGTTCTCATCCCAGGGGCGGACCCAGACATTTGCCCTACCCGGGGTGATTTTAGGGGGGGGCGATTTAGGCCCCGCCCCCTTTCTGTGTTCTAAGGCTGTCGGCGGCTGCACAGTATGTGCAGGTCCGTTCAGCAGTGAAAGTGTGCAGTCCCGCTGCTCTGATTGTGTTTAAAACACAATCAGAGCAGCCGGGCAGCACACTGTCACTGTCACTGCTGAACGGACCTGCACAGTGTGCAGCTGTCGGCAGCAAGCCCCTGCTAGGGGAGGCGATCGCCCCGATCGCCCCCCCCTGGATCCGCCACTGTCTCATCCTACTTAATAAACCACTCCTTCACTGTTTGTTTCTCTGAATCCACCTCTTCTCTATTTCCTCTATCAGAGTACCACAGGGCACGGCCCTTGGCTCTCTCATATTCTCTGTCTATTTTACTTCTCTTGAAAAAGCAATAGGCTCCTTTGGATTTCAGTATCACCTCTATGTGGAAGATATCTAAATGAATCGATCTTCTTTGGATTTCATACCATCTGATGAATGTAATTCTGCACTTCATCTTGTATATCCTTTCACCACCTCAATTTTTTAAAAACTGACTCTATTTCTGTTTACAACACCATAATAAACCTTGTGATACCCTGTTACATACATCTAAGAAACATTTCCAGAAAAGCTAGTATTTCACACAAGAAACTGCAAAAACTTTAATTCATGCACTAATAATCTCCCACATTGATTATTACAATAACCTTCTTAATGGTCCTCCACTAATCAGACTTTCACCCCCACAATCTATATAGAGTAGAGATGAGCGCACTCGGATTTCTGAAATTCGAGCCCACCCGAACGTTGCCGATCCGAGTCGGATCCGAGACAGATCCGGGTATTGGCGCCAAATTCAAATCTGAAACTGAGGCTCTGACTCATAATCCTGTTGTCGGATCTCGCGATACTCGGATCCTATAAATTCCCCGCTAGTCGCCGCCATTTTCACTCGGGCATTGATCAGGGTAGAGGGAGGGTGTGTTAGGTGGTCCTCTGTCCTGGTAGATCTCGTGCTGTGCTGTTTAGTTCTGTGCTGTGCTGTTTAGTTCTGTGCTGTGTTGTTTAGTTCTGTGCTGTGCTGTGCTGTGCTGTGTTCTGCAGTATCAGTCCAGTGGTGCTGTGTGCTGTGCTCTGTCCTTCTGAGGTCAGTGGTGCTGCTGGGTCCTGTGCTGTGTCCTGTTCAGTCCAGTGGTGCTGTGTCCTGTGCTCTGTGCTTCTAAGGGCATAGTTATTTCCCCAATATTCCCCTGTGTTTAAAAAAATAAAAAAAAGTTATTTAAAAAAATACCAAAAACTAATTTATTTATTTTTAATTACCACAAAATTTGCACAACCAATCCTGCAGTATAAGCCCATTGGTATTGCAATATTACCAAGTTCACACATTCAGCAGTAAAAGTCCAGTGGTACTGCAATATTACAAAGTTCACACATTCTGCAGTATCAGTCCAGTGGTGCTGTGTCCTGTGCTCTGTCCTGCTGAGTTCCGTAGTGCTGCTGGGTCCTGTGCCGTGTCCTGTTCAGTCCAGTGGTGCTCTGTCCTGTGCTCTGTGCTTCTAAGGGCATAGTTATTTCCCCATTATTCCCAAGTTTTTAAAAAATAAAAAAAAAGTTATAAAAAAAATAAAAAAAAAAAATTAAAAAAAAAAATAATTATAACCAAATTTGCAAAGCCAATCCAGCAGTATATAAGCCCATTGGTACTGCAATATTACCAAGTTCACACATTCAGCAGTAAAAGTCCAGTGGTACTGCTATTACAAAGTTCACTGATTCAGCAGTATAAGTCCAGTGCTACTCTCCTGTGCCGCATATAATTTTTAAAGGCTTTGCCGAGTGTGTGTGGCTTAGGGGTACGCTCTCTTGTGCTACATATAATGGAAAACCAAAATTTGGAGGATAAAGTAGGGAAAGATCAAGACCCACTTCCTCCTAATGCTGAAGCTGCTGCCACTAGTCATGACATAGACGATGAAATGCCATCAACGTCGTCTGGCAAGCCCGATGCCCAGTCTCCTAGTATAGGGCATGTAAAATCCAAAAAGCCCGAGTTCTCAAAAAATAGCTAAAAGAGAAACTTAAAATCATCTGAGGAGAAACGTAAAGTTGGCAATATGCCATTTACGACACGTAGTGGCAAGGAACGGCTTAGGCCCTGGCCCGTGTTCATGACTAGTGGTCCAGCTTCACCCAAGGATCTAAGCCCACCCCCCCCCCCTACAAAAAATTTAAGAGAGTTATGCTGTCAGCAACAACAACAAAACAGCAAAGAACTCTGCCTTCTAAACAGATGACATCACAAATCCCCAAGGCGAGTCAAAGGGTGTTGTTGGTTGTGAACCCTGACCTTCCCATCACTGTACGGGAAGAGGTGACTCCATCCAGCATTTGCAGCATGCCCTCTGCATATGCTGGAAGGATCACCCACAGTCCAGTTACAGATTTGGCTAATGAAGGTGTGAATGTTGTACACTGGGAGGAGGATATTGATGTAGCTGGCGCTGAGGAGGATGTTGATGATTATGATGCAGACAGATACCAAATTGCCTTTCTCAATTTCTATTTATATTCTAAATTATATAACGGCTGAAAAGTTTCCTGTTTTACTCCTAGTGGAGAGGGTATCTGATGCAGACAGATACCAAACTGCCTTTGTCCATTTCTTTGTATATTTGAATTTCTAGTTCTACAGTCTATGCAGACTGCTTTATTTATATTCAACTACAAGTGTAGGGCGGGGGGGGGGGGGGCATAGATAGCCACCAAAGTAACGTGGTCCATTTAATTTCACTTTCTAGCTCAACAGTCTGTGCAGCCTGCTTTTTTTATCTTCAAAGTATTTATATTTACAAGCCTTGCAATCTAAATTAACTAGAGGTAGTGACGTGGTAGAACTCCAAAAGGCAGTTTGGAAGCCCCTGTACAAACTGGCTCTATTTTTTAACTGAGTTGTCCCCCCTCCAGTGTGTACTCGGAAAGAGTTTTTAGTGCAGCGGGGAACCTGGTCAGTGAGCGGCGAAGGAGGTTGCTTCCTCACAACGTAGAAAAAATGATGTTTATAAAAATGAATAATCAATTCCTCAATGAAGTACAGCACTGCCCTCCAGACAGTACAGAGGGACTGTGGTTGTGGAGTCCAGCGGGGACGAATTGATAATGTGTGAGGAGGAGGAAGTACACACTGTAGGGAGAGAGGAATCAGAGGTTGAGGATGAGGATGACATCTTTCCTCAGTAGAGCCTGTTTAGTTTGTACAGGGAGAGATGAATTGTTTTATTGGTGTGGGGGCCCAAACAAACCAATCATTTCAGCCACAGTTGTTTGGTAGGCCCTGTCGCTGAAATGATTGGTTTGTTAAAGTGTGCATGTCCTATTTCAACAACATAAGGGTGGGTGGGAGGGCCCAAGGACAATTCCATCTTGCAACTTTTTTTTTGGCATTATGTGACCATTCAACAGTCGTTTGCCATGTTCAAAAAGTAAAAGAAAATGCCAACAAATTCAATAAATTAAATCAAAAGTTAAATGCCCTGTCATTATTTAAAACAAGAGGTTTTGACGTGCTAGAATTAGTGTAGTGTTAAGATGTTATAAACACTACACTTGGAAATTGGAGGAGGTATTGTGGCCCCGGTATCAAATTGGGTACCGGGGCCACCCCACTACGCAGTCCAGATACTTGTTTGGTGGAATTCAGACCAGTTGAGGGTGTATTTATTTTATTGTGGCCCCGGTATCAAATTGGGTACCGGGGCCACCCCACTACGCAGTCCAGATACTTGTTTGGTGGAATTCAGACCAGTTGAGGGTTTTATTATTATATTGTGGGGACCACTCTATCTATACCACACTACAACTCTATACCACTCTATTTAATACTTTAATTCTATTTAATACTTTAATTCTATTACTAATTCCCATAAAGAGGAACTGCCGCTTCTATTTAATACTTTAATTCTATTAGTAGTTACCATAAAGAGGAACAAAATAAACCAATTTTACCAAAAGTATAATATGACTTAGACTTACAAACACTACACTTGAAAGATGGTGCCTTTAAATGAAAAAGTCAGTCTTCATTGCACGACTATGTGCAACAGGGACAGTTTTTTGGTTTACAAAGTCAACCAATAACACTTCGACCCTGTCTGTCTTTAACATACTTGATGGGATCTCAATGACGAATGGTCTGTACCATGTTTGGAGGAGGTATTGTGGCCCCAGTACCAAATTGGGTACCGGGGCCACTCCACTATGCAATCCAGATAGAGGTGTATCAGATATTAAACAACGTTGACTGTTGCTGCAAAAATTTTAAATAATATTGTGGGGAACACTACACTACGCAGTCCATAAACTTTTTGGGTGGAATTCAGACCTATGTAGGGTTTTTTAATAATATTGTGGTGACCCACTCCTCTACGCAGTCCAGGTACATTTATTGGTGCAAATCATACAAGTTCAGGGTTTTTAATATATATTGTGGTGACCCACTCCTCTACGCAGTCCAGGTACATTTATTGGTGCGAATCATACAAGTTCAGGGTTTTTAATATATATTGTGGTGACCCACTCCTCTACGCAGTCCAGGTACATTTATTGGTGCGAATCATACAAGTTGATGGTTTTCTTGTTATATATATTGTGGTGACCCACTCCTCTACGCAGTCCAGGTACATTTATTGGTGCGAATCATACAAGTTCAGGGTTTTTAATATATATTGTGGTGACCCACTCCTCTACGCAGTCCAGGTACATTTATTGGTGCGAATCATACAAGTTGATGGTTTTCTTGTTATATATATTGTGGTGACCCACTCCTCTACGCAGTCCAGGTACATTTATTGGTGCGAATCATACAAGTTCAGGGTTTTTAATATATATTGTGGTGACCCACTCCTCTACGCAGTCCAGGTACATTTATTGGTGCGAATCATACAAGTTCAGGGTTTTTAATATATATTGTGGTGACCCACTCCTCTACGCAGTCCAGGTACATTTATTGGTGCGAATCATACAAGTTGATGGTTTTCTTGTTATATATATTGTGGTGACCCACTCTTCTACGCAGTCCAGAAAGATACCTCGTTGCAACGTTTTGGACTAATAACTATATTTTGAGGTGTTCAGAATACACTGTAAATTAGTGGAAATGCTTGTTATTGAATGTTATTGAGGTTAATAATAGCGTAGGAGTGAAAATAAGCCCAAAAACTTGATTTTTAATTTTTTTATGTTTTTTTAAAAAAAAATCCGAATCCAAAACCTTAAATCCGAACCGAGACCTTTCGTCAAGTGTTTTGCGAGACAAATCCGAACCCCAAAAATAATGAAAATCCGGATCCAAAACACAAAACACGAGACCTCAAAAGTCGCCGGTGCACATCCCTAATATAGAGCACAGTGTCCTTGCAAAACATTCTACAACTACTGCTCCTATAGGTCAGTCCCTACATTGTTCTTCCAATAACCTAGAAAGCCTTTAGCACTATCAAACAGCTCTTCCCTTGTCTCAAAATATCTCCTAAATCGACCTCACCACCATGTCTAAGATTTGTTTCACTCATCCACACTCCACTAGCCTCAAAACCTTTTTACTGAAAACTCACCTCTGTAAGCAAGCTTATTAAATTCCCTAGTAACTTTTTTAGACTATATAGTTATTCATTTAGCTTATAATGATTTTTTAAAATTCATTCTGATGTGACTTTACACATGTGCATGTGTGTATACTACAGTCTATACTGTCTGTCAACATAGGGCACATAATGTTTAGGCAGAACATACTTACACCCAGTTTCAATTGGAATTGTATCTTGAGATCTGCTTGGATTTGAATATAGTCAGAACTATGCTGAAATGCTGTGCTCTTTTTTAAAGGAGATATGAGCATGTATATGCATATTTTGAATGGCACTATGTTACTTTATTAGCTTTCTGCCACTGAGCTAGTATGCTTTATAACACATAAATGATTTCTTTGTAAAGTTTGGCATTAGTGAGAAAACTAGATGACTAAAATACTAACTAGTAGGTCAAAAATAGCATTAGTTTAGTTCTAATAATTTTGAACTCAAGTTTTGAACTGATGAAGCTCACCACTTTGTTAATCAGTTGCAGATTTTTGTTTTGCTGTTTTGTAATTAGCCAGACATGAGGAAATCCTACCACAAATGATTTCCATGTGATTTTTGTTCTTTTCCCAGCTTGGTATATAAATATATACTTGCTGGTGATATAATTTAAATGCTAACTTTTGGTCCTGTACCTTCTGCTCTAGTTGGTTTCTCGCTCATGACCCCTGGCTCTGTATTACATTGATTTCTGGCTCTCAGTCCCTGGCTTTGCATTATGTAGACCTCTGGCTCCTGATCTCTGGATCTGAATCTCCATTGGCACTGGTTCTTGTCTCTGGCTTCTGATTACAATGATTTCTGGCACAGACTGTTTTGCTTTATGAACACTTCCTCTGTCTGCAGCACACTACTAACAGGTAGCTCTTCTACAGTTACATGCTACAGTACTCACTCTCGGATCATCATTTCTTCCATCCACACTGAGAGACTCCGAGCCTGTCTCACTAGTTCTGCTGTTCTTTCTGAGTGCACAACTGTTTGTGTTTTTTTTGTGTTATCATCAGCCTTTCTGCATACATGCCTTATGCGATCATCATCTATAACAGAGACTGTTTGCTATTCTGAATCAGTGTCAGAAATATTTCTATATTACCAGTAACTGTCTTTTGCCAGCGATTTTCTGCTACACCATGTATCTCCATATTATCATGTATATCATCATTGCCAGCACTGTACTGTTAATCTGTTGTTGTTCCCTATCTGCTGTTGAAGTCAATAAACCATGTGGTATCACAACACAAGCATATTCTTTCTCCCACTGCATTTCTAACAGATTGAGAGCAATGTCCAATTTGGTGAAACCTAAGGGACCAAGTGGCCAGATAATTTCTAGCTTAACTGTCCAGAAGATATCTGTACACAGAGGCCATCAGAAGTGATCTTCAGATTTTAAATATTTTTAAAAAGACCAGGGACACTAGGTGCGAGAGGTGTCCGCTTGTGTCTTTCCGACCATTCCCCCACATCCGGGCCCCCAAGCGCAGGCGAGGTCCTTTTTTGCGTCCCATTGCTAGTCAATGGGAAGCCTTGTAACTTCCGGCCAGTGGTCAGCGTCTCTGACTGCCGATAATCTGCCCTCCAATCAGGGACTACATGGGGGGATATAAGGGAGTCTCTGGCACCATTAGAGTATTGGTTTCAACCTGCTCCAGCAGCTTGTCTGTATTTGGTTCCTGACCCAGTTTCTGACATTCCGTCTGGATTCCGCTTTGTACCTTGCCGCTAGCCCTGGTTTCCTGATATTTGGCCTGCCTCTGACTATTCTTTGGATTTTCCTTTTGTACCTTGCTGCCCGTTGGTTCTGACTCAGTTTGATTGACTATGCATAGTCCACTCTGTTACCATGCTGGTGGCTGTTTGGAGAACCACGACCTGTGCACCCTCTTGCAGTGAAGCCCAAACTCCTTTGCGGGGGTACCTGTGAACACCGGGGGTGCATTAGTCTCTGCGCAAATACCAGCTAGTAACATCCTCTCTGACCAAGACAGTATACTCTGGCCAAGAAAATGAGTGGTCAGGATGATCCCTCTACTCAAGATTCTCTGCTTCATCTCGCTCAGAGAGTGGATCGGCAAAAGTCAAATCAAGCTCAACTTTTGCAGTGCCTACAGGGGGTTGTATCCCGTCTGGACACTCTTCAGGGATACTTGCCTGCGAACCCAGTGTCTGTAGCATCACAGTTTCCTCTTCTGCTACAGCTGCTAACGTCAGCAATTCAACTTCCAGAGGTCTATGTGTTCGCTTGCCTGAAAAGTTTGAAGGTGAACCCAAAACATGCCAGGGCTTTCTCAACCAATGCACTATCCAATTTGACTTAGCTTCTGAGAATTTTGATTCAGAACGCTCCAAAGTGGTGTACATAATTTCCCTCCTCACGGGTCAAGCTCTAGCCTGGGCTTCCCCCCTCTGGGAGAGGGACAATTTTATGCTCCAGAATTATTCTCGTTTTATTGAGAGTTTTTGGAAGGTATTCGATGAGCCAGGCTGGGTTTCATCTGCTGCTTCTGGATTGTTGGCTCTTCATCAAGGTTCCCTAATTGCTGGCCAATATGCAGTACAGTTTCAGACTGTTGCCTCTGAGCTGCGTTGTAATAATGAGGCACTCATAGCCACCTTTTGGCAAGGCTTAAACGAATGCATCAAAGACGATCTGGCTTTCCATGATCTTTCACCTAACCTGGACAATTTAATTTCTCTATGTATCAAGGTGGATAGAGAACGTAACCAAGAGAGGGACCGCTCTTGTTAAACCTTTCCTCATCTGGCTCCACAGTTTCAATCTCCCGTAGCTTCATCCGAGGAACCAATGCAGATAGGCACATCCCATTTTTCCCAGGAGGAACGAGACAGATGCATCAGAAATCATCTTTGTCTTTATGTTGGTGAGTCTGGTCACCACCTATATTCTTGTTCCAAGAGACCTGGAATCGCTCCATCCTTGGCAATGTTAGGGGGATCATCCTAGGATTCAGTTTAAACTACTCCCTACTCCACTAAAGATGACGAATTCCTTATGTCTGTAGTCCTCCTTGCACCGGTCGGTTCCCGGCAGTTGTCAACCTTTGTGGACTCTGGATCTGCTGGGAACTTCATATCCGTCGAGTTGGCCTTCAAGCTTCATGGTTTTCACAGCCCATAAGAATGTCACTTATTTACAGTCAGCACAATGTATGAATCCGCGGCAGGCCGATTGGTTACTCTTCTTTTCCAGATTTCAACTAATTCTGACCTTTTGTGCCAGCTTCAAGAATGTTAGGACTGATGCTCTTTCAAGGTCTTTTGATCCGACTGACTCCTGCTCTTCCGTTCCGAAACCCATCATCAGTCTACTCAATATTCTAGCCTTCACCAAGTCCTCACCTAAGACACCTACAGTTGGGCGTTCCTTTGTAGATATCCATCTTTTCTTCCAATATTTTATCCTGGGCCCACAACTCCCTATTTGCCAGTCACGCGGGCATTAAGAAAACCATTGCTTTCTTATCCCGTAATTATTGGTGGCCTTCTTTGGGCTCTGATGTCCACAAATATATTGCTACCTGTGAAGTTTGTGCCCACCACAAGCCTGTTCTTGTGGTGGGCTGGGCTTCTTCTTCAACTTCCAGTTCCAGTATCTCGATGGAATTTCTATGGATTTTGTCACACATCTACCCAATAGTAATGGGTTCAACACAATCTGGGCAGTGGTGGATTTACCCAGACAGGAGCAAAGTGGCCACACTTTGCTCCTGTCAAGAAATTACCTTGCCTCTGAGCTTGCTCTCCTTTTTATCAACAACATTTTCCGCCTCCATGGTTGTCACTTAGAGATCATCTCTGACTGAGAAATACAATTTTTCTCTAAATTGTGGGTTTCCTTTGCAAACGTCTTGGCAAACATCTTGGCAAACATACTCAGCTAAAATTTTCCTCAGGCTACCACCCCCAGTCCAATGGTCATACTGAGCGAGTCAACCAGGATATGGAGACTTGCCTCTGTTGTTATTAGTCGGACCATCAAGCCTCCTGGAGTGATCATCTTCCTTGGGCAGAGTTCTCTCATAATAACAATCAGCAAGAATCCACCGGTGTATCTCCCTTCTTCACTATCTTCGGTAGACATACTGTCTTACTGAGGATTCCAGTGTCCCTGTCCCTGCTGTTCAAGGTATGGTTCTTGACTTTTCCAGGATCTGATCTCAGGTTCAAGACAAATTGTTACAATCCTCCAACTGACATAAACTCTTTGTTGAACGCCATCGCAGAACCCATCCAGTTCTTCATGTTGAAGACAAGGTGTGGTTGTCCACTTGTAATCTCAAACTCAAAGTTCCATCTATGAAATTTGCACCCCGTTATATTGGGCCTTTTTGCATCTCGCATATTATCAATGCTATTACTTACAAACTCTGGTTGCCTCTCTCTCTCCGTGTCCACAAATCCTTTCATATATCTCTGCTCAAACTTCTAATTCTTAATGAATTTTCTTGAAATCATCTTCCTCCTGTCAAATTATTTATGGGTAATTAATATGAGGTTGAGCTTATCCTAGATTCCCGTACTATTCGTGGCAGAACACAGTTCCTGTTTCAATAGAAAGGCTATGGCTCAGAAGAGAGATCTTGGGTGGACAAGAAGGCCAGTCTACTAATTGTTCTGTTACCGGAAGAGGGGAGGGAGGTATTGTCTTGCGTCGCCTCCGCACTGACACTAGGTGCAAGAGGTGACCCTCTGTGTCTTTCCGATCATTGCATCCCATTGCCTAGCAACGGGACGATTCCCCCACTTCCGGGCCGCCATGCTCATGTGCGGTCCTTTTCGTGTCCCATTGCTAGGCAAAGGGACGTCTTGTAACTTTCGGTCAGCGGTCAGCGTCTCTGACCACCGATAATCTGCCCACCTGTCAGAGCCACACAGGGGTATATAAGGGAGTCTCTGGCACCATTAGGGTGCCAGAGCATTGTTTCAACCTGCTCCAGCACCTTGTCTGTATTTGGTTTCTGATCCAGTTTCTAACCCGGCTTCGCTCTGACCTTCCATTTGGAATTTCCTTTTGTGCCTTGCTTCCCGTTGGTTCTGACCTGGTTTGATTGACTATGCATAGTCCACTCTGTTACTATGCTGGTGGCTGTCTCGGAGAACTGCGACCTGCGCACCCTTTTGCAGTGAAGCCCAAACACCCTTGCAGGGGTCCCTGGTGAACACTGGGGGTGCGTTAGATTCCGCGCCTCCTTGCTCAGCTGCGCAAATACCTGCTAGTAACCTCCTCTCTTATCGTGACACAGGGGAAGGAAACAAGTGACAGTTATCTATCAGCTTAGCTCCTCTCCCAGCATCCAGCCAAATTGGGACGTAGGTTCCATAGACAAAAATGTTGGCAATCACATTGGGGTGTTAGAAGTGGAGAAGACTAACAGTTCTCATTCTGGCCGATTTCATTCTGTGGGGCTGATTTTTCTTTTGACAAACAATTACTGTGGATTACTCTTCTAATCAGTCTGGACTATTTGAGGCATGATTGTGAATAGTTTATTTACTTGTGGTATGGAGTGTGATCTTGATATCATTGATGATCCTGCTAAAAACCCAGTCTCAAAAAGGGTCAGATGAAGCTAAATGTGCATCCTGACAAAGTTGAGGAGGTTATTATCTGCATCTGCACCTACACCTCTCCTCTGTGTTTTGTTCCACCTAGTCAGAGTGAGATGTAGCAAAAATACTATCCTACTGTAGGCAATAGCAGACATGGCTTTAACTACTTCATCTACTTGTGTACTACACTTTAAAATAGATATTTATAGAAAATAATTTCAGATATGATGTGCTGTACAATAAGAAATCATCATGGAAGCTAAGTTGTACAGGTGATGCAAATCAGTATGTACTAAAAATAAGAAATCTCTTTTACACTGTCACATATATGAGTAACATATATCATTATATTTTCTTTTTCTCAGTTTAGTTTCTTTCTAAGGAGCTTCAAGCAAAGGAGTTGTTTATGTGAAATCCCTGAAATTGGACCTGAAGCGAACAGACTTTTTATAATGAGTGTCAAATCAATTTTACCAGTCTGAAACCTAAACTGACCGATCCAGAAGTCTCTGCAATATATACATAACCATAAAATAATATTGCACAATAACAGTCACGTCCAATTGTGTTTTGCAGATTTATTATAATTATGAGAATCAATGAAAGTTAGAAATATAAAGACAGAAAATATGAGATGTAACTATTCAAATAGAACATTGAAACGTCTGTTATCAGGCAACAGTTAAAATAAATTGAATAATAAAATGTGGTTTTAAGCACCTGACAGACTTAAGAACATATGCTATTTCCATTCATTTAAATGTGAATATTGGAACATAATTTACTTGCTAAAAATAGATGAAAAACAAATCTGGTAAAAGGTTGTTTTTCTACATATTATAGAACTTGCAATTGCTTTATGCAATTACATAATAACTAACATTGTTCTGGGCTTACTAACATCAAAACCACTAGCAAACCACTAGCAAAGAAAGTACATAGCCCATGTATCTTGTTTTAGGATTATTACTAGGATAAAATACCTTAGGGATGTTTTGGGATATTTCCCCCCCCCCCCAAAATAAAAAAAAATAACAGACCCTTATAAACTACTAAATGGCAAAAAAGAAAATGAATAGGACTATGTAAATAATACACTGCTTTTCAGGAGGATACACTACTCCTTAAAAGTCATTTGCATACCAGCCCTTTAAGCCAATGGCATTTAAATAGTATAGGTAGAAGTACAAATGGTGCTTCCCTTTCAGGCTTCAAGTATTTGCAGATACTAGATCCCTTTTTGCAAAAATTCCTGAGAGGGGAGCTCTGGTCCTGAAGAAATTCAGAGGAGTAACCATTCTTTCATCTTCTTCCAGATCTGCCAGTTCTCCTAATCAAGAAGCAAGAAGGATTCCACCATTGAACAAGCTGACACTAATCCTGGAACATTTGCTTAAAATATAAGTATAATATAAAAAGATACGTAAGAGGTATAAGTTTATACTTTGATCAAAATATTTAAGCTTGCAACCTAATATCCAAAATCCTCTTTATTGCATGACCTACACTAACCTCTATGCTTCAAACAACACTGAAATGCAGGTATGGAGGCTGACATGCAACAAATACAGCTTTCAATGGGCTGGATGGACAGCAGTCAAGACAAGAAATAAGCCAGTGCTCAATTAATCCCATAAATTCCATGCCACCAGCTGGCATGACAGTATAATTGCCCTATATGAATACAAACAAGAAACAGTTGTTGTCAGCACTTATGCTTACTATTGCAAAGCTGAATGTAGCTAACAAAATGTGAGGTATCAATTTGTATTTTGATCAAAACCTATGAGCTTATTTCTTTTCTATTTTGTTTCCCAATATTGTCAAATATCTGAATACTTAAGGATTCTGATTTGGTTGTGGACTATATACAATCCCTTTGTTGCATGTCAGCCTCCATTGATAAAATGAATCAATGAACTCCATGGATACAATGTAGTTTACTGCTCTATTTGGTGAAATCCCCCTGTAGTTATTTGTGCAATAAAATAGTGCTTAAAGTACCAATTGGTACAAAAGACTATATTGGAGCACACTGTATCTGGGATCATGTTCTAGACCAATTAAAAGGGCCTGTGCAGAGAGGCAGTCAAAACAGAAGTGCACAGATGTTTTTTTTTACTATGCACCCGGGACAATGGCTATATCTATAAAGATTTCAGGTGGGCATAAAAGTCCTGTGGGGCAAACTGCCTTGGATTGCCATCCATGCCAAGTCATTGTGTCTGTTGATGACCCACCGCATTTTCACACACAGTCTTTAGTGTGGCAGCAGGCAGCCCTGATATAGATTCCATCATATCCTTAGTCTTGATGAACTTGTGAATAGTCCTTCATTTCCACAATTCAAGCTGTGCTTCCCTCCAGCTGGTGCTCACAAACTTTTCTACATCCAGCTAAAACCAAATGTCTACTCTGGAGGCTTTGGAGGAAGCAGGGAGACACAGAGTTGCCCAGAGAGCCATTATTTACCTCAAGATGAGTTCTGTAGATAAAGCTACAGACAAAGAGGACTTGGAGCATTGTGAGAATGTCTGGGATCCCTTTTTCACTTTTTAGGAGCTTCTTGAACATAACTACCCGCTTTACTCTGTCCATGTTAGAGCCCCAGATATAGTGAAAGACTGCCCTTGTTATGGTCATGCAGAACTTCAGAAATGGACACAGCCAGGGCTATGTACTGCAGAAATGGAAGAAACTCATTGTGCAGCACCAATACATTTGTTTTGATACTTTCCCTTTGATGGTAAGGTCTCTAAGGCTCCACTTATTTTGTCTAACTTTAGCCAGGCTTTCACCCAAAGACTTAAGGGACACGTTATCAGATGCCGTCCCTGTGCCTCACTTGCCGGGGATGGTCGTCTTCTTCTTCCGGAGCGCCCCGTTGCTAAGCAATGGGGACGCTCCTTCCGGTCGGCTCCTGCGCACACGCGCCCGTTGCCTAGCAACGGGACACGCTCTTCAGCTTCCTGTCGGCGGTCAGTGCGTCTGACCGCCGATCCACTGCCCACCAATTAGGGCTGACCCCTGTGTATTTAGTACCTGCTCTAACACCACTAGGGTGCCAGAGCAACTAGTTTACTTGTATTCTAGCCTCCTCATATATATCATATAGTCTGATTGTATTCCTGTGTACCGACCCGGCTCTTCCTGACCCTCCTTTGGATTCTCCCTTGGTCCTGCATATTACTCACCGGATTGACCCTTGGCTTGTTTGACCATTCTCTGCCTCCCGATTTTGTACTGCATCTGCCCGCACGGTTCCTGACTCCTGCTTGTACGACCACGATAACCTTCGCCACCTCACAGGAAGCTCCCTGGGAGGGCCGCGACCTGCACGTCGTTCGCCGCGAAGTCCACATTTCCTTGCGGGGGTCCCTGGTGAAGACCGGCGGCGTGTTAGACTCCGCGCCTCCTAGTGTAGCAGTGCCAATACCCGCAGATGCTGCAATCTTCTTCGTGACAGCTTGCTCTGGCCATGTCGACTGAAACACCCGGTGAACCGTCTGCCAGAGACCTACTTCTCCACCTTGCCCACAGAGTTGAAAAACAGGAGTCCGAACAGGCGCAGTTGCTCCAGTGCATCCAGGGTGTCGCTGCTCGTCTCAAATCTCTCCAGGCTTCTGTGACCCCTGCTCAAGCTGTTCCTGTGACGACCTCTGGGGCCGCGGCTACCACATCCTCTTCTGTTGTGGCTTCTACCGCTTCCTTACAGCTTTCCCCGCTGGACAAGTTTGATGGGAAACCCAAGAGATGCAGAGGATTCCTTAGCCAGTGTCTAATCCACTTCGAGTGTAACCCTGCATCCTTTCCCTCTGAGCGGGTAAAGGAGGCCTTTATTATATCCCTCCTATCTGGACAAGCCCTTGCCTGGGCTTCCTCCCTGTGGGAACAGAACGACCCTCTCTTGTCTGATGTATCTACATTTATTGAGGCTTTTCGGAGAGTGTTTGATGAACCCGGGCCGGGTATCTTCTGCTGCCTCCAGTCTGTTGAACCTTTGCCAGGGATCTCTGACAGTCGGTCAGTACGCGATTCAATTTCGCACACTCTCATCCGAACTCAGGTGGAATAATGAAGCCTTAGTGGCTACCTTCTGCCAAGGCCTTGCAGACCGCGTCAAAGACGAGGTAGTGTCACGTGAACTCCCTGCTGATCTTGACTCCCTAATTTCTCTATGCAATCGCATTGATCTGCGTTTTCGGGAGCGACTCTGCTCTACCAAACGAATCTCACCACGCCCTGCTCCTCTGTTTCAGAACCCTGCACCTTTGGAGGAACCCATGCAGATTGGCCATTCCCCGTTTTCCCCAGAAGAACGTCAGCGACGCTTCAAGCAGAATCTCTGTTTATACCGCAGGGAACCAGGTCAAGTTATTTCTTCTTGCTCCAAGAAGAGACCGGGAAACGCTCCCTCCTAGTCGGGGGCAGGGAGGCCGACCTAAGAGTTGGGGTGACTACTCCCTATTCTAATTCCGGCACTGATTGCCTCATGCCCATCTTCCTGGATACTCTGGTTGGCCCTTTTTGGACTCCGGCTCTGCCGGAAATTTCATCTCTGCCACACTGGCATCACAACTCCAATTGTCCTCTCGAATATTGCCTCAGCCGCTGTTCCTCACCGCTGTGGATGGGAATCGAATTTCCAATGGTTCTGTTTCTCACATCTGCGCTCCCATTCGGCTGACGGTAGGGATACTACATTCTGAAGTTATCGAGTTCTTGGTTCTACCTCATTCTGTGAATTCTGTTATTCTAGGGATTGCCTTGGCTCAAGCTTCATTCTCCCCAATTTGATTGGAATCGTGCGATGGTTATCTCATGGGGCCCCCGATGCTTCAAGTCCTGCCTCTCCAGCGTTAAACCTGGACAATCCTCCCTCCAGTGTCATCTCTCTACATCTCCTTCCTGAATGTGTTTTGCAAAACCGCTGCTGAATCTCTTTCTCCTCACCGCCCCTGGGATTGCGCTATTGAGTTACTACGGTATAAGCTGCTTCCTAAGGGCAGAATTTATCCATTGTCTCTCCCTGAGAATTCAGCAATGTCTACTTATATCACTGAAAATCTCCAGCGAGGCTTCATCAGGAAGTCTACCTCCCCCGCTGGCGCGGGATTTTTCTTTGTTAAAAAGAAGGATGGCACCTTATGACCTTGTATTGATTACCGGCGATTGAATGCCATCACCGTCAAGAACAGGTACCCCTTACCACTTATATCCAAGCTTTTTGACAGGATCGCTGGATCAAAGATCTTTACTAAGTTGGATCTACGAGGGGCGTATAACCTCATCTGCATACGCCCAGGTGACAAGTGGAAGACTGCTTTCTGTACTAGAGAAGGGCACTTTGAGTACTTAGTTATGCCCTTCGAGCCTTTGGAACGCCCCTGCTGTTTTCCAGTCTTTTATCAATGACATTTTTCAAGACCTCCTCTACATTTCTGTGGTAGCCTATCTGGACGACATTTTAATCTTCTCTCCTGATTTACCATCTCATCGTCTTCATGTGAAAGAAGTCTTATCTCGCTTACGTTCCAATAAGTTATATTGTAAACTCGAGAATTGTGTCTTCGAGGTTCCACAGATTCCTTTTGTAGGCTATATTGTGTCGGGAACCGGTCTTCAGATGGATCCAGTGAAGTTATCCGCCATTCTCAATTGGCCAAAACCAATGGGCCTAAAGGCTATTCAGAGATTTATTGGCTTTGCCAACTATTACCGGCAGTTTATTCCACAATTTCCCTCCATCATTGCTCCCATCACCGCCCTTACAAGAAGGTCAGCTAACCCCCAGAAGTTGTCTTCGGAGGCCATTTCCACCTTTGAATTACCTAAGAAGGCTTTGCATCTGCTTCCGTGCTTGCTCAGCCAGATCAGAACAAACCCTTCCTAGTAGAAGTAGATGCTTCCTCTGTCGGTGTTGGGGCAGTATTATCACAGGAATCCAGCTCTGGTACACATCCACACCCTTTTCATTCGATTTTTCTTCTATTCTTCTTCCCCTCTTTCTTAGCTCCCTCATCCTTTATTATTCTTTCCCTTCTGTTTAATTAACATAAAAACCAAGCCTCAAAATGTTTTATTTACCTTGCTTTTATTGTACAGTTACATTCACTTTGCACTCACTTGCAAACAATACGTTGTAACAAATTTTATCCTAATGTCATTTAACCTCGGATGTTTGTCTGTACCTTGATTGTATGCTGTTAATAAATATTTTTATTTTTTAATGAAAAGGCATTTATTCAGGTCTCCATGGGCTATGAGGTGCTAAGCAGAAAGTAATAAGTAATTGGGACCTTAACAATATAAAATATCTCATTCTTATGCTAGGTGTAAAATGATATAATCTACTGCTATCCATTGTTTTCAAATGACACCTTAAAAAACAAATGTAAACTGGTGTTATGCATCTTATGTCATTTAATGTTGTAATTAAACTTTAATAATGTAAACAACATTGCACAGAAATCAATTCTCCTCAACAGTAATGATTTACTTACATGTTCTACTTAGGGAATAGTTTAAAGATCTCCCTAACATCATATCTTGCACTTTGGAGTCCTAATAACAATGCTTTTGGTGGGAATGGGGGGTAGTTATTTAGCATGCCTGGCCCGGGATTATTTAGCTGGAACAAACATTCCAGCTATCCTGAATGAGTATAACACTAGACACTTTCGAAGCCAAGCATATAGCTCAGACCTTTTGACACTTCTATAAGACATTGTACGGGTCACCTATGTCCTATTTGAATAATATATGCCTCGCCCGTCTTCCCCAGGGCTCAGTGGACTTCTTTAATGCACCTATAACTGTCAAAGAGGTGTATGCAGCTATAGCCACACTTCCGAATAAAAAGGCACCAGGGTTTGATGGTGTTCCCATAGAAGTATATAAAAGGTTCTGTAACTTTTTAATCTCCCAACTACTAGAATGTTTCCATTGTCTGTATGAAATGGGCGCGTTGCCTCCCTCAATGTTCGAAGCCCTCATAGTAGTGTTCATCAAAGCAAGGAAGTTATCCCCTCCTTCCCATCTCTACCTGCTCATCTCTCTCCTGGGATCAGATGTTAAAATCCTAGCCAAAACCCTAGCTATCAGGCTCAATGATGTAATCGGTTAGCAAGTCCACTCAGACCAGACGGAGCTCATGCAGGCTAGGCCTACTGCGACTAACCTCCTCCACCTCTTCACACATCTTTAGATCGCCCATTTAGCTAAGCCAGGGGCAGTGGTTGTGCCTCTTGATGCGGCCAAGGCCTTTGATTCGGTTGAGTGGGTCTACCTGTGGCAGGTGCTGGTCCACTTTGGTCTCTGGGACCCTTTAATCATGTGGTTGAAGTTATTATATTCCTCTATGGTGGCTAGACAGGGTGTCACTGGCTACACCACAACCCTGTTTTGTTTGGGTAGAGGCACTCGCCAGGGGTGCCACTAGCTCCAGCCCTGTTTGCTGTAGCTATAGAACCACTGGCTGTCCTTATATGCACGTGCACAGGAATTGTGGGCCTTCCAACTGGCGGTTGTGTATTAAATTGTCCACTACACAGATGGCAAGCTCCTGTTCCTTCATGACTTAGACCACTCGCTTAGTAACCTCCTATCTGTAGTGGACAACTTCAGACAATTCTCTGGCCATCTCACTCCCTACCATGTACACTTTGCTTTAAATATTTGGGGATCTGGATTTCTCTGCAACCCACACAACTTACAGCACTTAACGCAGACCCCATTAATGCATATTTTAAATCTAGATCTTACTCCTGCGTTAGACTATCTCTCACAATGTCTGTGAAAATCAACTTATTTAGACTGATTATCCATCCAAAGTACCTCTATGTTATGCAACATTTACCTGTGCCATTCCCAAATAGTTTATTCCTTTCTATATATAAATTTGTGTCATCCTTTATTTGGGGGGCAAAGAGACTATGAATTAAACTGAATACCCTTTGTTGCTTCAAGGTGTCAGGCAGACTGGCCCCTCCCAACCTAAGACTCTATTACATCACTGCACAACTGTTTCATCTAATTGAATCAATCTGGACCTAGCACACCTGCGCCCTTTTGGGTTTCCTGACTGAGCAGATGGAGTCCTCCAATTAGCCATACCAGTTACTCATAGCAGGCAGATGAGGAAGGAGAACCGCTCCCTTGATAAGGCAGGCTGTAGAGGTCTGGTCACAGGTACTATTTTGAGTGGGGAGGGATATGACCCCGACATGTCTCTCTAGGACAATAGCAAGCTGAAAGAGCTACAAATGCTAACTGGTGGTAGCATTTGGCTCAGACATGGTGTGTCCTGCCTGGGCCACATATACTCAAAAGGAGTGTTTAAAACGTTTGCCCAGCTACAATAAGACTTTGAACTTATACCTGCAAATGAGACACATAGTTCACTCTTATTTTAGAGTATCCCCCCAACAACTTTCTATTTTTATTATAAAAAAAACTTGCTGTTTATTATGGGTAATAGACAGGTGATTGATACGCTTTACTCCAAGATAAACTTTATAAAGGCACCTGATAATCTGCTCACACTTAAATTTAAATGGGAGATGGATTTGGGTCTGATTACAGATGAGGACTGGTTAAGGCACTTAAAAGACTCAGATATGCCACATTCTGCATTATATTCCAACAGATTGATTTAGTCTCTTTATTCAAGATGGGTGCCAGAATGCACACCAAGGGCCTGATTAATTAAGGATCTTAACTTGAGAAACTTCTTATTTCAGTCTCCTGGACAAAACCATGTTACAATGCAAGGCGTGCAAATTAGTATTCTGTTTTGCATATAAGTTAAATACTGTCATTGTCTGTCATTCCTTGACTTCAAGATTGACACAGTGGCGGGTTGCTGCCACCTTCCCATGGACAAAGTAGACAAATTGCAGGTTCTGATTAGATCAATCTGGGTGGTGGGTAAAGTGTCCCTTCGACAGGATCAGTAGTTGCTGAGTAGTTGCCTACATTTTTCCTGTCACATTATCCTCATGGGTAGGGTTTTTTGTAGGGAGCTACAGAGGGCAAAGGCGGAGGCATCCAAAGCTCATGTCCAGATCAGGATCTCCCAGGAAATTAAGAAAAATTTCTGCGTTTCTTGGCTGACTTTAATGGGGTGGCGTATATGACCCAGTCCTTAAGTTTATAGACGATAACTCCAGTTTTTCACAGATGCAGTGGACTTAAAAGGTTTTGGGGCATATCTCCAAGGGTCATGGTGCGCTGCCCCGTGGCCTTCGGCATGCACCATGTCTGGATTAGTGTCCAGCCTTTAAGTTTTGGAGTTGTTCCACATCATTGTTGTGGTAGAGCTGTGGGCACATTGGTAATAGGACTGTGACATCACATTCTGGAATAACAATATAGGGGTGGTCCAGTCCATAAATAAACAAAGCGCTACCCCCTTCCTCTGAGATTAGATTGATCAAGCATTTAGTGTTGTGCTGTCTCAAGCACATTATTAGTTTCCATGCCAGACATGTGCTGAGTGCTAATATGAATTAGCAGGTGCACTTTTTCATTTTCACTGGGGGAAATTCAGGGAGATTGCCCCCACAGCTGATATTAATGGTACTACTTGTCTTTCATAACTTTTGCAGCTGATCGAACCAATATAGAAGGACTTGTGAGGACATCTGTGGCCCATTCCAACTTAAGGGCATATAGGGTGTTCTGGCAGAACTGGGTGTATTTCTTTGTCAGCACACTGGACAGCAACAATGCATTCTTGATGTCATCTGGCACAAGTTTACATTGAGCGTTTCTATAACTCTAATGTTATCCGTGCTGGCTGGTATTTCATTCATGGCCCAATTACATGGAGGTGGATTTTACTAAAGAATTTTTAAATCCGAAGGCATTGAAGGGGGGGGGGAAGGGTAGGACTAAGCCTCCCAGGGGAGATAATAGGCAGCCTATTTACATTACCATGTTGCGTAAACCTATTGGTGCAGCTTGGACTTTGCTTTTTGGCACTGCTTTTTCAGTTGAAAATGTGATCATGCAAGATGCATTCTTACTATGTAACTTACATAAATCCAAAACAGGGATGCTGAGTCACGATGGCAGCTCAATTAGATATGGATATTTGCCCAGTCGACCTGGCTAGGGCCTACTGGTGGTTAGGCCCCTTCGGGGGCATGTTTGGCTGCTTTGGACTCAACTCCCCTGACCAAATATCAATTTAGCTTCATTTTCAGGAATGTGTGTCCTTAATAGGTTTTAATGCTGATGACTACGGAAGACATTCCTTCATAACTCGTGCGCCCACCTCGGTGGTAGTAGAAGGGTCCTCTGTGAAGTACATTAAGCAGCTAGGCAGACATTAAGCAGTTAGACACACTAAATTATAGTAGTCACTCTCCACTTGGCAACCCTAGACTGGTTCGCTTTTCACCTTTACAGGTGTGGGTGTGAAATGATTTCTTTCAAAAGGAAAGACCTCATAGCATGTCCAAGTTTTTTTTTACGGTTTTAACCTTCACATGGGTTTTGTCGTACCTTCCCCTCATGGTTTTTCCCTTTAGGATTTGGCTCACTGACAGGGCCTGCTGTAAATTAAAGGATGCATCTCTTCATTTATTGCTGCTATGTATGTTACAATGTTTTCTTGTTAAGCATTTTATATGCAATTGTATTGATATTTGGAATGTTGTCTGATTTACAGAGAGTCCCCTAAAGCCAGTACAGATTTGGGTGGTTGGCCACTCTTTCATTCAATAGGCTGCCAGTTGCCAGCTTAAAAAAATGTAGTGGTTTAGATGATTGCCAGAGGGTGGGCTCCTGACATCTTAGTGGTTCATTTAAGAGGGAATTATTTCTGTAAGTGTAAGGTGGTGGGCCTTATTAGGCATGTTATTGTTGACTTGCGGCTCATTGCTGCTGGGTGGTCAGCGGTTAAGATATGCTGGTCCCACATCATTCTGATCATGAATAGGGTCAGGAGTCAGGTCAAAAGTTCAGTCTCTAAATTCTTGAGGGGCTCCGATGGCTTGATAATTCAACACCCGTCTATTCAGTTTGGCCTGCTTCAGCTTTATAGGCCTTATGGGGTGCAATTCACGGATGAAGGGTTAGGTTTGCTTATTGCGCAAATTTCTGGCTTTCTATCAGAATCTTTGAGGTCTGGTGGCGGATGGCTGATTGTCCTTTAAAAGACATCAGCTCTTGACGGGAAAGCAATGCAGTCAGTGGTTTGTATGTGGCGCATGAGTTTGTCTGGTCGCAGGATTTTTCCCCTTTTGATATATGTCGTTGTTGGAGTCATTTGTGTGAATGCCCTGGGTATCGATTTTTGCAAACCTGCACGTTGAGGCCAGAAGTTGAGTAGTTTCACTTACGCCATAATTTAGTGCCTGGGAATTAGGGCCAGTTGGCCATCCCTTTATTGATTGGGCATTAACTGTTTAACTGAATTAGCATCTGCTTTTGTTGCCACCATCATTTACAATAAATATGTTTCCTCAGTGTGCCAAAATTTAACCAAGTGTTTGTATGTTTTTCGTCAGGTAATAGATAAGGTAATAAGATGTAGGAAGGGTTTGTGCATTGGGAGATTATCAGCTATTTGGCGTTTAAAATAAATGAAAACCTGTCAAGTGATAAATGCACTAAATGCTAGGCTTGTGGTATATCAATGTACTTTGCTGAAAAGGGTTAATTTTCTTAGATTGAATTTGAGTTATCTAATTGGTTTGAAGGGGAGTGGATAAGCAGGCCTTTATAGTAAGGCAGGAACAGAAAGCCATTCTTTTTGCCTCAGGAAAATCCTTCCCTCCTGACTCTTTAGTCTATATATGCTCTGCTGTGTTGCTAATTTTGTTAACTTTCTTTTCCTTATTCAGACAAGGCACAGTCAGCAGGAAAACAATGCAGTAAGCGGTTAATACATGGCACATGAGTTTGTCAGGCTGCAGGACTCTTCTCATTTTGATATATATCTCTGTTAGGATAGTTTGTGGGAATGTCCTGGGTATAATTTTTTGCAAACGTGCCCGTTCAGGCCAGCAGGGGTGTATGTTCACTTATGCTGTAATTTACCGTGTGGGATTCAAGTAGAGATGGGCAGGCTCGGTTTCCTTAAAACCTAACCCACCCGAACTTTGGAGTTCCGAGTACCGAGCCGAGTCGGCTAGATACTCTCGCGCATATTTGGATTCCAAAACAAGGCAAGACATCATTGTGACGTCGTCGGATCTCGCAAGTTTTTGAATCAATAAATACCCGCCTCCACAGCGACCTAGCGCCATTTGTGAGAGGGACAGAGACGGGTTAGGTCACAGTATAGAGCAGGCAAAGTGATAGAGTAGAAATAGGAGGGTGGGTATTTTTCTGAATTTGCACTACAAAGTGTTTGGGGTCTCATATTCCCCATTCTAAAAGAGCTTAATTTATGAGTGCTGAAATCCTAATATAGTACTGTATTTTTCTGAATTTGCACTACAAAGTGTTTGGGGTCTCATATACCCCCTTCTAAAATAGCTTAATTTCTGAGTGCTAAAATCCTAATATAGAACTGTATTTTTCTGAATTTGCACTACAAAGTGTTTGGGGTCTCATATACCCCCTTATAAAAAAAGCTGTATTTTCTGAGTTCTGAAATCCTAATATAGCACTGTATTTTTCTGAATTTGCACTACAAAGTGTTTGGGGTCTCACATACCCACTTCTAAAAGAGCCTAATTTCTGAGTGCTGAAATCCTAATATAGCGCTGTTATATAATAACCGTGAGGTGCAGGAGATGCCACAGCTTGTAGGAGATTGCAGCAGCTCCAAGAACAATTTAATTTGCCCTGCCACCAACTTAAGCAAGACGTGTTAACAAGGTGGAATTCCACCCTATACATTCTTCAGAGGATAGAGGAACAGCGCAAAGCCATACTAGCGTATTGCACAAGCCATGACATTGGGTAAAGGAGCTGGAATTTATTTCAGTCTTGCACAGTGGAGATTCCTTTCTGTGTTGTGCAAGGTGCTGAAATCATTTGAAGTTGTGACATGTAAAAGCAGCTTGACAAACTGAAGGAGGAGATGAAAGAAGCAATTCCGCAAAGTATGTTGTCCTTGTAGATCAAAAACTTAATACGCTTCGCAATGATCCAAGAGTTATTAAAATCTTGAAGTCGAATCACTATGTTTTGGAGACTGTGCTTGTTCTTAGTTTTAAGAACTACATCGATTCTTTGCTTCCAAATGACCGAGATCTGAACAGATGCAAGGAGCTCTTGGTCAGCAAGTTGACTGCTCAACTGGTCCTTGGCTTGACGACGTCTCCTCCTTCAGTTTCTCAGGCAGCTGCTGCTCATAAGAAATTGCACTTTCTAAAGAGAAGCAGGGATGATGCAGGTGGCAGACCACAACAGTTTGACATCTGGGCTGGTTTGAAAGATTTTACCAAAAAAAGTGTGACCTCAGCCATAACTCCATCCGATCCTACTATTAACATGCAAAGGATGGCGGTGGATTATTTTCATAGAAATCAAATTGTCAGACAGTCCCTTTCCATAGTGGGAGGAAAAACAAGCCATTTGGAAACCCATGTTCAAACTTGCTTTACAATACCTAAGCTGCCCACCCTCCAGTGTGTACTCAGAAAGAGTTTTCAGCACAGCCGGGAACCTTGTCAGTGATCGACGTAGGAGGTTACTTCCTAAAAATGTTTAAAAGATGATGTTCATCAAAACGAACTACATTTTCCATGAGGAAGGCCTTTACCGGCAAATACATCTAAGTACTGACAATTCTCTAATGGCGGATTCCAGCGGAGATGAATTAATAGTCTGTGATAATGATGTACACACTGATGAGGGTGAGGATATTGCTGAAGATGATGACGACAACATCTTGACAGTGTAGAATTAATTTGACAGCACTGTTGGTCTAACCTGCCTTTAGGACTTTGATAGCTGGTTTAGTGGGGGCCCAAACAAACCAAGCACTTCAGCCACAAAAGTGGTAGCCCTTGTTGCTGAAGTGCTTGGTTTGTTAAAGTGTGCATGTCCTTTGTAAGATCCAACATATGTGTCGGTGGGAGGGCCCAAGGACAATTCCATCTTGCACCTTTAATCTTTCCTGGCACTGATGTGTGTTTCTGCCATTACTCTAACAAGCCCATTGTTAGTATGTTTATGGAGGGCCATGTTGGACTTGCACTTCAGCCACAAAAGTGCCACTCCTTGTGAATGAACTGCTCGGCTTGATCAATTGTTCATGCTGTCTCTCCTAATTGTGGGTGACATTGTTATCTTGTTTATTGAGGGCCAAAAGAAAATAAGCATTTCAGCCACAAAAGTGTCACTCCTTGTGGATGAACTGCATTGCTTGATAAATTGTACATGCTACCTCTCCTAAAAATGGAATGACTGGAAATTAGTGTTAGTGAGGTTAATAATTATGTAGGCACAAAATAATAATGAAATTATGTGATTTTACCCTAAAAAATGAAATTTAGTAAAAAATCAAAACCAAAACCAGAAGGTAATTCAGATCCAAAAACAAAAACAAAACAGGGGGGTCAGTGAGCATCTCTAATATTAACACATGGCATATCTCAAGAAATTATATTTTTTTGTAAATGTGTGTCATATAAGGAAGCAGGAATAATGTATTTTATGCATTTGTAAGATGCAGGAATCTTCCCTGTCACACTTGATCACTGGATATAATTCCAGTATTTACGGTTTCACAATTTATATTTATATAGCTATAATGTGTTCTAATGCTGCAAAGTTATCTTACCAAATGAACTATAAACTGTAATCTGAAGAAGGGCTTTACTGTAAAAATTTGCATATTGAAGAAAAAAAAATGTAATATATGCTTTGCCTGAAACTGATTGTCTTATCTATATGTACAGCTCCATCTATTCTTTTTTATTTAATAAGTCAGTAGAATCCATGGAAATAATTTTAAAAATTGATAAGAATTGCCTTAGCACTTGCATCTGGTTCTGTACTTTTATCTATATAATATTACCTGACATATTCTGAGAAGGGCTAATTATAAATTGATTCAGACATTCACACATTCTCCTCTGACAACAATAACTGATAGTTTCTAAGTCCATTGTTAGTCCTTTGCAAAAATCCAAAGTCACAGTGCGGTACTGTGAGGGAACTTAGTAAGACAGTATTGAAAGATTTTAATAAGCAGAGGTCTTTGCTTGAAAGCAATGTATTAATTAATTCAATTATAGAACACTCTTACAAAGAGTGATGCAGAATACCTCTGTAATTCAGATGGCTCTCCAAATATAAGCAATTCAGCCACATAATAAGTAGCATAAAAAATTGTTGATCTTTTGTGTAATTTAATTTACACGTGTACTACAACATAAATTTGCTAAGGACAGGGATTGTAATTTCTTTTAATAAAAAAAATAAACATCATGGGATATAAAGATACATCACTCAAAACAATCTATAATATCATAATGAGCATTTGCAGAACAATTGCAGTATTAATTCCATAAAATCAAGGTCAATTGTGTCTCTCAACCATTTGACAATTCATCAAATTGCAGTACAACTTAACATTTAAAGACATTTTCCCTTCAACCATCAAATTGTATTCTGTCAATTCATATATGGGATTAACCGTTACAGTATATTGTTAAAGCAGAACCTGATTGCGTGGCCACAGATCCTGTTCCTCAGTTGTTTCCTTCACTGCACACCTCATTTCAGAAGGATTGTCCTCTGTCTGAGTGATACATCCGAACGAAAAAACAAAGGGAGGGGGAAGCTGTGTCCCGGAGCGAGAAGACTGAAAGTCCGGATCCTCTTTCAGTGACATGATATCGTCTAACTATTTTTTTAGCAATAGTAAAAAATGTATGTCATATTTATGCTATTTTTCCTGCAACATTGTTTTTCATTATGTATAGATTTGGAAACAGAAAGGAAAAAAAAATTACAAAGGTTCTTTTTAAACACAGTAAATTAGAAAAGTCTGTATTTCATATTTTAAATACCCCACTATTCAATATACTTTAAGTGGATTCCTAAAATAACTGATGACAGAATGACTGGCTAGTCATGAATGGGGGGGAGGGATCATATAAAAGGTGGAGTAGCAGGTCAATTATTCATTCTAAACTATCAAAATTCCCGCTTTAAGATGAGAGTTATCTGCTAAAAATTTAGTGAAGGTGCTATAGAGCATATTGCTGTAATAGATATTGCCCCTTTGATCACTTGTAGCAAATTGCTTTCTATGGGCATCATTTAGAGTTGGATGTACTGCTTTTGCCTGTACTTATTGTTATACATATCTTGTACTAGTGACTCCTTTTGCTTGAAAAAGTGGACCAGATGTTGACGTGCAAATGCAGTATGGTATGGATGTACAAAACTTAAACACGCTCTGTAGAAATGTGCCCTCTTTTAAGTGTGTACACACCTTTTTAGTAGGCATATTTTTTGTATATCCAAAAGCCTGTGCAAGTTTATGTGTTGACGAAGATGGCTTATGTATCTTTTTACCAGATGTACCTATTTAGATAAGCAGATTTCTTTGAAAATGTTATAATTTACAATGCACATATATGCTATATGCCACAGGTATATCACACATTTACTGTATGTTATGTATGTTTATATACATTTTTTAAAAACACTTTGCACATTGTTAATAATTACGTGAGAAGTGTGAAGCATATGTTCAGCATGAGGTCCCTGCATTAAAGTAAACTTGTGTTCACATTTAAAATGTATTAAATATTGGGCTGTATAATCCACATATGTAACATCCTTTTCTTGTCTTTTTTTGTTAATGAGTTTTATAGGGGCAGTTGCTTCAAATATTAACAGTGGAGCTTCAGCAGCTAAAACATTTTGGGAAGGCCTCATTGGGTGCGTGACAAGTAGGTGATACGGTTATCCTACAAACTTTTAAACCAATTCAGAGTGACCTTAAATCTCTGATAAGTATCCAGACAGCAATGCCACCACTATATTATACACAAATGCTTCCAGCGCTCAAATCAGGATAAGTCTCAACTGGCTGTTAATGTAAATTTAAATCAACGTATATACATACATGGATAAAACTCTGTTTGCATTTGAAAACAGTCAACAAATGTAAAATTTCCTTAAACTATCAGTGAAAATCGTCCACACTCCTTGCTGGATTTATCTCAGTCATGTTGTGAAGTCATATTGAAAATCAAAACGGTTTGTCAGAAGTAGTACAACATTTCAAGTATAAATAAGGTATCTCAGTTTTTCATTACGACAGAACCGATTACTATATAGAGTGGGCTCAATGCATTTCCTTCCTTGCTAAGGTCTCTCAGTCTTTCAATACCGCAGAACCGATTAGTATATGGAGTGGGCTCAACATGTTTCCTTCCTTGTGGAACTTTTCCATAGTGGCATAGTGGTTGACTTGTCCATGGAGTAGCTTCTTTATAAATGAGTATTGTTAAAGGTCCAGCCCATGTTCTGAATTTGTTACTTAACAATTGTGCAGTTTGCCTTATTGCACCTGTGTTTGATTCATTAATGTCTAATTTCCATTGTAAGATACTGAACTAAAGGCTTAATAAAAATAAACATTTATAAAAATTTACTCGGAATGTATACACATGGTATTAATTAATATACAATTAACTATATATAATGGTGCTATTTATCACAAATTTCTATGATCTCACATCTACTCGATAACTAATATAGCGTTCACCTTCCATTAGTGTTACTGTTACTGTCTATTACACATTAAAAATCAATAGTTTATAAGTGGTCACTAGTAAAGTGCTCCAGATATTATGTAAATACTGTATATTATTTTAATTAACTTCCTACATTAATACTTTTTAAGCCTTTCACATCCCAAAGCGTAACTAATATTATTATTTGTTTAATTAATTAAACTTCTTGGTAAAATTGTGGTCCTCAGTAAAAAGAGACCTATTTATTTCTACTTAAGAATAATTTGTTCTTAATTTGTAGTTATGAGTCCTACTTTTATCAAGATTATCATATACCTATGAAGCATTTATGCATGTCTATAATGAAAATTAATCTCTCCAAATATTGGATTAGTATTGTTAGAAAAATAAAGAAATAAGTGAATATCAGCCTATCAAATTTTATCATGAAATATGATATGCAATTCTTATTTATTATAGTCTAGAACTAATTGCTATGATTTATATAACTAAACTTAGTAATATTATAATTTATAATTTGTGCTCCCAACTGGACAAACAGATATCTGTTGTTCAGCAGATATATATGGTGAAAATCTTTTGTCAGTCAGTGCAATGGTATCTACGAGGTTAATTTATAAACTATAATGAAATTTATACAAGCATAATTTTATATAGCTTTGTATATATAAAAGAGATCATTATTTCTTAATGGCTAATATTTAGATGCAAATGATACAGTATAGCATGTTAGATGCTTATTGGATATTATCCTCGCACTTCATTATATATGTAGGGGACGTGGACATTGTTATAAAAAAAATGAAAAAAATGGGGGAGTTATTAAGACACGCCCCTGCTTATTTCAGTAGTGATTTTATATCAAAATCTACATTCATCCCTGTAGGTGCTAATGTCTTTCATTAGACATCCAAAAAGCCTCCTACTTATCTATCTTTTTGAAAAAATCACCTCCTCTCAAGCTGCTTTCTACTTGTTTGCTCGTTAGAAATTTGAGTCCTGCTGTATTGCTATTATGAAACTTTGTAAAATGTTGAAAAACACTATGTAGTTGAAAGTTTTTCATGATATTTCTTACATGCTCAATAATTTGAATTTTGAGTTTACGTGTGGACCATCCTATGTACTGAGTTCCACATGGAGACTCTAACAGATAGATGACATTGCTTGTATCACATGTTACATTGCCACCACTGACTAAATTATTGGCTGTGTTACATTTCTGTTCCTCTTGTTCATCACAGATAGTGATAGCTGTGGTGGCAGGAACAGCTTTTAGTCAAGTACAAAAACAGAAACTTCTCAAAAGCAGAATTGTTCCTCATTATAAAATACGAGGACAACTTCAATACACAGAACAAAATTAAACAAAAAGAAATGAGATGGAGGTAATGGAGCAATATAAACTGGTAGCAGCAATGTGCTATCAGGAATATTATAAGGAAAATAGAAAGTCATCCTTTAAAGTTTAGTATGATGGTTACTGAACTCATTATGTATTAACATTTGCTCAGAAAACAAGTGATTGTTTTAATACATAATGATATTATAAAAAATGTACTCTAATATTACATTGTACAATGATTCTCATGCTTGAAAATGTAATGTACTGGTTCAAAATTCAATAGCATTTCACAGGTCTGCTGGTCATGACTATGTTCATGGTAGAGACGTCGAGAGACCCTTATTTGAAATTGTAGTTTGACATTCAAAGTTTGCATTTATAATTTGCAGTCTGCTTTTGCTAATAGTCTCCAAGATTCACGATTTGCATTCTAGATCTAGTTTGCCCTCAAGGTTCGACATTCACACTCATATCTATATTACTATTTTCAATTGTTTTTAAACAATACTTAAATAATATTTTTAAATATTAAAAAAATATTTCAACATACTTCTTTTAAATCAAACTTTGAACACTACTGCATTCGAAATTCGATGTTCAATGTTTGCAGTTTACATTAAATTAAAAGCCAACAAAATCCTTGTGTGAACTTGCTTAATCTTGTGAAAACCAGCTTGTACATGCTCAAACTGGCTTGAACATGCATCAAACTAGATTGAACATAGTCAAAACTTTCTTGATTTTGGTTATATTTTTTAAATCAACCGAAAATTTGAGATATTTTATCAAACTTTAAAATGTTATAATCATTTTGTTAAACCAGTTTGAGAATCAATTTATGAGCATCTCTAATTGTAATTTCAGATTAGAGTTTTGTGTGGTGTATATAAATAAACTAAGCAGTGTCTCTTTATGGGCAAGTTACAAAACAATTATCTCAGGATATTGTAAAAGGTTTTGCACATGATTGGCCTCAGGTGTGCTGGTAATGGAACATCTTGCAGTCAACATATAATTTTATGTACGGACATTACTCACATCTTGTTATGTCATATTTTCAGGATATTGCTAATGTTTTCTTCTGTTGAAACTTGTCACTATTATCTTATGTACTGTCTATACTGCTATATATTGCTTTCTCTCTATTTGAAGGTGTGCTAGGATGCAGGGACCATTGCTTCCTACTACCATTAATATTACACTAGTTCATGTATTAAAAATACACATATAACAATATATGTGTGATATAGAAAATTTATTTCCAATGTTTCCGATGTGTATTCTCTATGAATATATTTTCATTTCAATGTTACTGCACATATATTTGCATATATAATCAAATAATGTTGGTGTATTAAAATATTTGTTTCCTTGAAATTTAGACATAATTTACATGTATACAGATATAATGTCATTTTCAAAACAGCAAATCAAACGACACGAGAAGTTAAAATGTTTATATATTTGCAAGCATTAACTGGCAATGCCCAGGAGGATAAAATGGAGGTGGCAAAGCCAGACGAGGGAGTGGATCAGGAGGAGGAGTTGATGACCAAGGAGCTGAAGGCAAGTTGGAAATGGACAAGGCGATACTCATTCGTAAATAAATCTCACATGTTGTGACATTATGACAAGAGAGGCCATAATTCAGATGCACTTGATATCCCCCCGCCTTTGGAGAGAGATCAAACGAACTGGCCTATGACCAGCAGTCTACAGAACATCATAAACCCTAGACCAATGAAGAACTTTCTTAGTGTTATCTGTGTATATTTGTGACATCATCACTGTTTATGTTAACTCAAACTGTATTTAAGCAAGTCCCTGGCCCAGTATTAAATCTTTTTAACTGCAGACTTCTGAAGCTGTACCTTGGATCCAGGGGCGCAGGTGTAATGTTTTCGATTATACTTTCCTGTATTTTGTTATACATTCTCATTCATCATCATAGTTTGCTGTAATTCTGGTATCTTTTGCTATTAAATTTCTTTGTGCATTGAAACCACAATAATCGCTTTGGACAATATATATTAGTAGCGGCAAATGCAAACATAACAATATGCATAATATAACACTTTACTACATGGTCTGTACGACATAGTATTACACAGTAACTCTGTACATAACTCTAATGTGCAACTTTTATCTATATATTGAACTTTAAATTAGCTGCTCCTTTACCCTGGACGCATCCATGCACTATTTTAGGTTGCACCTATCTAAAGACACATTTTTGTGTGAACATTCTTGGTGCATCTTTAGAGCAACTCTAAATGAGGCCCTACATCTCTAATATTAGAAAATAATTACAATTAAGTAGAAAGAAGAGCACAAAAAAACTAAGAAAGCAAACATTTATTATGCAAATAATATTTAATTTAGTAAATTTTGATGTAGAATTTTGTTGCATTTAATTAGAAAAAAATGGGAAGTTAAAAAAAGGATAATTAATATTTATATATTAAAATTAAGTATTATTTCACTTTTAATGGAGGATTTTTAATATATCCACAGAGCATTCTGCATAAACATTTACTATTTCAATTATTAAAATCAGATGCTATTTTGATGCACACAAGATTCTAGGGGAAATATAAAATGTGCTTAAATGTACTAAAAAGGAAGAATCATATATTTTTCAAAATTACAAATGCTCTTAGTAAGTAGCCTTCCTATTATATTCTTTGTCAAACATTAATGGTTCCCTATTGCGGGAAAAGGGAATGCAGAAAGTATTAATATTTTTCAAGTGTATGTCATGAATGAGAAAAAGTTTCCACTGCTGAAAACCTTAGCCTTGTAAAAATTAATGATCTGCAGTAGCAGACAGAAAAAAAATCTATGAGTTTCATAAATTCAATCAGTTGAAGTAGAAGTTTTAGAATTCACAATATATTTCAGTTCCTTCATTGCTGTAAAATCTAATCTCTTCCTGTGACCATATACTTTATTAACCTTTTCTAAAAAATATAATACTTAATATTGTGCTTTCACAAAATTGCTTGTATGAGAAAAACATTTCTTGCAAGATCATGTATACTAGCAAAATAATGTGCATTTATGTTACTGTCAAAGGGATGGCAGTTTGATGTCTACACAGATATATAAGACCTACTAGACCTACTACAGTGATGTGACTGACCCTTCCCCTCGGTAACCCAAGGCTTTGCTGTTTGTTCAATCCTTAGAGTTGTTGATCAAAATCAGGGAGGATTTTAAGGTAATAAAGAATAGATGGCCAGCAGTAATCTTGTGCTGGTCTGATGTCATCCCCAGGATCTGGGGAGAGATATTCCTGCCCCCATTATGAGGAGTCTGCTGGGAAAACTTAATAGGGCTACTGGCTGTGTCATTAGGGCACTCGGTGGTATGGTAATTAAACATCCCTTAATTACAGTGGACCAGGCTTGTTTGTTTAGTCAAGATGGGGTCCCTTTTACGGATGAGTGGTTGTGGCATTTTATGTAACAGATTTACTGGAAATTATGACCATAGCATTGGCAGGAATGCATTGCTGTCAGTGGCTGAATCAAGAAGCTTTCGTTGATTGGCCACAGGTCACTGATGTCATCGAAGTAAAAGTGGCTCTTGGACCTGTTTTGTGTAAGCACCTAATTGTGAGTCTAGAGGGGGTGTAGTTTCTCTGATGCCAAATTAAGTGTTGGCCATTCAGTAAGGATAATATTCTTGGTTTAGTGGATTCCAGACCATTTGCTCATACACTAGTTTGGTTTAGTATTAGTCTGATTAGCTGAACTCGCATTTTGCTTTCTCTGCCAACTGTGACCTTATTTAAGTGAATATCAGTGTCTGTGTCTTTATTTCATGAATACTGTAATAAGTTTAATGTGTTAAAGAAGAGGTTTATTGTGCAGTGTTAAACAAGCATCAATATCATGTAGTTTATAGTTCAATAACAGTATAATAGTACAATAGTACAATAATCATGTACATTGACTGTTAGTGCTTTTGAGTTGCCTAGTGTATCTTACTCTCCAGATATCACTGCTGGTGGGATGCCAGAAATGAGCCTCCTAGAACCACCTACAGGTTGCTTCATCTGTAGTAGCTCCATTTCCAATATAAATTGATATACACACTAGTAGTCAATGCCCCTAGGACTTAACATGTGGTAGTAAGGGCTCACAGTATTTATTTTCTGTAACAATGGAATGTCTGGTTGGAGGGTTGGCTCTACCCTAGATGGTTGAAGAGGAAAATTACTAGTGCTTAGGACAGAGGCAATGCTACAGTGCTATGAATGCAGCTATTGTAAATTGACTACACACTGAAAGCAGGGAGAAATTTCCATGGTCCCCTTCTCATGGTGGGAAGGCAAGAAAGCATTCACTGTATTTTCAGGAAGATTTGCAGAACTGTAAATTAGTTGATTTCAATGTTGGAACTGTATTTGTCAATCTGTGTTTTTTCTGGTGATTTTATTGTAGTCCCTATGAGACAGTGTCATATTCTAAAAAATAAAATGTTTTATAAGTGTTATATCTGCTTAGGTTTGAACCTATGTGTGTACAGCACTGCAGTCAGTGGGGAAGTGGGAGCCATCATCAAGAAGCCCAGTAAGATATAGACCTTGTAATGAGGTTTAAGCAGTACTGGACCTTCCATGTTTGTGTTCACACAGTAAGATGGGACCTGCCCCTTGGAATGTGACAACCATACCATACCATACAGTCTGCCATACAGTAGAATCCCTTTAATGACATATTGCAGTATATGTGCCCTAAGATTTTGATATTTTTCATTGCAGGGCCGATCTTAAACTATCTACTATTTGCAATCATTCTTAATCTCCTTTTTGTCTGCGTGTACCCTTTTTTAAAGTAGTCAGGAATAGAAACCTGTACCCTCAACAATCATATGAGGACAAGGTTGCATGTAATATGAGAAGTACCATGATGTAATAAGTTGAAAGAAGACAATCAGGATGCTACATACTGAATCAGTTGTAGTGATGGGAGGGTCTTTTTCATTTTATTGACTGTCTCTTGTGTTAATATTATTGCTATTCTTCTTTTTATTATTTACTTGCCTTTACAGACATTGACATTTTAAATTTCCCCTGCAAAGTCACAGAATATAGATCACTTGCAAAATCCGCAGTTTGCGACATTTATCCCCTGGTGTGTCTACTCTGTTGCATATCTTTGTGTCATCTGCAAAAAGGCATACTTTCCCTACCATATCATTTGCAATGTTATAAATAAAGATATTAAAAAGCACTGGTCCAAGTATGGATCCACTGGTAACCTTTCCCTCCTGGGAATTCACTTGTCAGGCGCCGTCCCGCACTCTTACCTGGTGCCGGGGACGGACGTCCACTTCCCAGCCGCTCGCCCCATTGCCTAGCAATGGGACGTCACTTTCGGCATGCGCCCGAACATCGCATTTCCATTGCTAGGCAATGCAGACGCCAAGCGGCACTTCCTGTAGGCGGTCAGACCAGCTGACCATCGACCTCCACGTCCACCAATGAAACAGGGAGCACCAGTATATAAATTAGACTCTGGTACCACTACGGTGCCAGAATATCTAGTCTCCCTCTAGTCCCAGTCTCTTGGCTCCTGTTTTGCCCCTGTGCTTGTTTAGTCTTCCTGGATTTGACCCCTGCCTGCCTGACTACTCTCTTCGGATTCCTCTGTACCTTTTTACCCGCTCCGTTTTGACCCCGGATTGTCGACTACGATTGTTCACCAGACCTCGCTGATAGCTACCTGGGAGGGCCGCAACCGGCACATCCCATTGGCCAAGTCCAAAACTCCGGCGTGGTTAGACTCAGTGCCTCCTTATGTAGTAGCGCTGATACCAGCAAGTGAGGCCTTCCAACTACCCAGCTCGTGACAGCACTCCATTAACTACAACTTTCTGTTTTCTATCCTACAGCCAAGATCTTATTCATTTAACCATCTTAGAATCTAATCCCAAGATTTCGAGTTTATTTAACAATCTGCAATGTGAGACAGTGTCAAAAACCTTACTAAAGTCTAAATTAACTACATCTATGGCACCTCCTTCATCTATTACTTTAGTTACCCAGTCAAAAAAGTCAATAAGATTTGTTTGACAAGAGCTCCCCCCAGTAAACCCATGCTGTTTGGGATCCTATAAATTACTAGATTTTAGATATTCTACAACTCTTTCTTTTAATAGTGTTTCTATCAATTTCCCTACTACTGATGTAAGGCTCACTGGTCTGTAGTTTCTTGTCTCTTCCTTGCTTCCACTTTTGTGCAGTGGGACATTCACTCATTTCCAGTCGTCTGAAATTAATCCTGTAGTTAGTGACTGCTTTAATAATTCTGTTAATGATGTTATCAGCACCCCTTTAAGCACTTTTAGTATCCTTGGATGTATCCCATCTGACCTCATTGATTTATCCACTTTTAGTTTTGAGAGCTCTGTTAGGACCTTCTCCTCTGTACTTGTACTTGTATCTGCAACAGTTTTATGAATATACTTGAAACTTAACTGTGGCCCCTTCTCCTCTATTTTTGTAGCAAAAATAATTATTAGGATGATTTGCTATTACCTTGTCTCCCTCAACAAGATTATCATTCTCTGCCTTTAGCCTTATTTTTCCTCCTCGTGTTTTTCTGCTTTCACTTATATACCTAAAAAAGTGTTTTGTTCCCTTCACCTACTGAATGGGCCATTTTCTCTTCAGCTTGTGCATTTGCACATCTGATTACCTTTTTAGCCTCCTTGGGCCTGACTTATTAGGCACACATTCTGACAGCAAGTTGTGCTCCATATTTTACTCACATATTCGTGAGCTCCGGACTGCTGAATTTATCAAGATACATGCGCTGTTGAATTCGGGTGTTGGTCTGTTTTTCTCTACTTCACAACATGCTGCAGGATACGCCTTATTCCTTTGTTGATTAAACATTCTCAAAAGAAAGCGTAGGAAATTTAAAAAAATATATAATTAATGTCAACTGGTAATAATAAAGTCGTTAATGATAAAACAGTGATTTTTTTTAATGAAATACATCTATTAGAATGTTGGTAATCTCTACTAAACAAATAAATACTTTTTATAGTTGATGTGATTGCAAAATCATGTATTAGGTTGTATACAAGACTACTATTAGTACTGATTGGGACTAAGACTAGCCCCAGAGCTGGTGCAAGAGACACTGCCATACAGCTTGATACGGCCATGGATTCGTGCATTCGAGTTTGGCATGTCCATTTTGTACATTGAGTACTTCAAAATGCCCTTTCTCCACCGACTTCACTCCCCCAAGTCGGAAGCTGTAATAAGTGCTCCTTGCACTCACTATTACATAGACAAAGCAAATTCATCACAGTCATTTTACAGGCAACTATATCCAGGGACAATTTACATCAGCTTTTTAAACAATTGTGCACTTGACTCCCGGAGTAGGAGGAGTCAAGAGTGTGAGAGTAATGAGAGAGAGACCTTTCAACTGAGTTTTGTCGGCAGTCAAGTGATTAGAAGAGAGAGGACATTATGATTTCAAAACAAAAGATGTTATAGAGAAGCAGAGTGTTATGGTACAGAATGCAGCTGGACCAGATCTATGTGATAATTAATTCTAGAGAGGAAAATTTGATTATCCTTCACAATGTGATTACTCAGTGTCTCAGCATGAGCTAAATGAGGGACCATAAGAGGGGTTGCTAGGAGAATAGAAGTGAAAGAGAGTGGCAGGAGAATTTTCCCCTATCTACAAACTCCACTATTACACTATGGGGGGGAATTCAAATGACCGCAAGTTTTTTTTTTAACACCGCGTTAAATCATTTTAGCACTGTTTTTTTTATCATTTTTGAGCGGGTTAACTTTACCCGCGATTCATTTCCATTTTTAACACATCGGGTTTTTTTTGCGCTCCAGTAGAAGGTCTATTGAAAGTATAGAGTAGGTGAGAGCCTGCCGCGTTAAAAGCTTTTCAATTGTTTTTTAACACGGTGCGTTAAACAGGCCAATATGCTGTTTTATCTTGCACGACTTTGGGGTGTGCTAAAAATTAAAAAACCTAAGAAAACTATTTGAAATCATGTAATAATGAAAAAAAAAAGATAAACTATGTTTATCAGTAATGCATAATATGTAAAAGTTGATTTTGTTTAAAAAAATAATGAAAAAAACAAACATGAAAAAAAAAAATAATCACTAATTAAATATATTTACACCAATTATTAACACGCAGGGGCAGCGTTAGCTCTTTTTTAATTGAATTGCACAAGTTTTAACGCTGCGTTAACTAAAAATGGTCGCTATAGCAGTTAAAAACCCGCGTGGGATTTTGTTTTTTTTTACGCTGCAGAAAAAAAAACCTCTCGGCCAATTGAGTTCCCCCCTATGGGTGAAATAATAATGAGGGTTGATACTCTGAGAGACAATGTATTCCAGTGAATTGCACATACAGACACTGTACATAGCTACCATATAAATTTTCAATGCAAAGTCGCAAATTTCCGGCGAGTTGAAAAAATCGGAAGATGATACATTTACCCCCAGACCTGTAGCTGGTGCAAATGATACAACAGTAAAACATGTACCTTGAGAAGCTCAATGCTTGAAACGGATGTTGCTATGTGTGCTCGAGCTTAGCACTCCCTTACTCTACATTATATGTATACGGCCAGCCCCCTCTCCGTTCCGCCCATGGCATCGTAGGCTGTAGTAAGAGTACTTTGCAGTAAATGATAAATTGGACGTTGCTGTATTCACTGGCATATGGTCCGGTTCTGGGCATGCACAGTGTGAGCTTGCACAAAATATAGCACCATATCTGCATTTACATTCCTTAATGAATCAGGCCTATGATTATTATTATTATTATTATTATTATCGTTTATTTATGATGTGCAACAAAAAGCAGTACATAAGTCAACATACAAAATACATCAGCAACTGTTTCAACTTTCAATTACCATCCTCAGAACAGACAAACACATGGCTCAGTCAGGGCATAGCTGGTTAATCACATTTACCTTTGTTAAATTCTTAAAGTTGTATGCTGTGCAGTTTAAAGATAATGCAATGCAGAAAGCAACACTCTTTCACAGTTTTAGCTCATGATCATGCTATATTTTGTAAGTCAACCACCAATCATTATCCCTGGCTGAGATTACTAAAAGCTAGCTGAACACTCTAGAAAAAAAAAACTATATAACTCTAGGTCTGGGGAGATAGTCTTGTAATTTTTCACCTGGATCCTTCAGTTAATCTTCCAGGAAGTAGTCATTTATCCGATCTTATGCAACAATGCAAGGTAGATAGGTGGGCTACAATGGCTAGACCAGAAGCTGATATAGATTTGGTTCAGATTTGTAAAATAAATGAATGGTCAAGTTCAGTCAAGAGGTCAGGAAATAGGGCTGGCAGCGATGGCCAGAGTTCAGAGAGAATGTCTGCAATGAAGTACAAAAAAATGCTTATACCGCTAATGTAAGCACTACCAATTGCAAAGTTCTACAGTGACAATGGAAATAGTCAGGTTTATAGGATCTAAGATGGTCTCTGAGAGGAAGTGGTCATGTCAGTGGGCAAGATGGTCATTGCCAGGAAAAGTCTAGTAATAAATATAGCCACAAGTAAATAACTAGAATACAAACTGGGCAGGGCAGCCTTTGGAAGACTAGCATGTATCCACGATCCTGAGTAGTAATAACAGTAGGTCAATATAGGACAATAATCTTCATAATAGAGGTCATCAGCAGGTCCTAGAAAGATGGTGTCTTGATATATTTCACTTACATTCTGCAGGAAAACATAAATGTCCTGATAGTGATGACACAAAAACAGTATTCCAGTAAGAATCTTGTTATGTTACCAAAAGGCACTATTTGGGAGAAATTCTTTTACACTAATTGCTGTATACAACAAAAGCCTTTTACTTAAACATGCTATGTAATGCAGGTGTGTTTCCCCCTGAGTTATGAATGGAAGGCAGCATTTTATAAGCTCTCACCTGTCCTGCACTCATTGCTAGTGATAGCATTACACGCTAGCTTCCTGGTTCCTGTAATTGTGTCAGTGGCTTCTGACCTTACATTAAGCAGTTCAGCAGTCTCCTGTTTCCTGATAGCCAGCATTGCAACTTATTGTCTCGTGGTTAATGATATCTGACTTTGCTCTTCATAATATTTCCCAAGACTACGGTAATTATCTTTGCTCACTCTGTTGTGTATTCACAGTAATTCCTTTATTGCCATAAAGACTGTTATATCCCTGCATCATCACTAAGATTGTTATATCCCTGCATCGCCAAAAAGCCTGTTATATTTTCGCATTGCCACAAATACTGTTATATACCTGTATTGCCATAAAGACTGTTATATCCCTGCATCACCCCAAAGACTGTTATATTTCTGTTTTGCAACAAAGACTGTAATAATTACTGTTCCTTTAATTTATTTGAAGAGTTTTTTTTATTTCTGAACTTTTTATGTTAAATAATGTAGCTTTCCTTTTATAGAACTACTTAACATTGTACATTATTTTGCAATTCACACTTGTTCCAACATTCTCAATTGTATCATGAAATAATATCTTGGGACATTGCAATAATTTTACTGTCATGTCAAGCTATCTACAAACCACTAAATGGAACAGTCACTTCCTTTCTCTTATTCCCTTGACAATACTTGTTCAACTACATATTGTTTCCAAGTTCTTGAATTCTAGAATGTTTTTAATTGCTAGAAATATCACACTTAAATGAAAAGGCTCAAAATTCATTTGTCTTTAGTCTAAATGTTATGTTGCAAGAGAAACATATCTTCTGAATTTTTACACCTTACTCTTAAATAATTTGATATGTAGCAATTTCTATCAATTGCTTCACAAAATAATGTAACATTTATTTCAGTGACATTTAAAGGGGCTCTCCATCTAAACTTATTCTCCCTCTCTTACTCTCCTTAGAGAATTCCTTAATGTAGTATCGGGAATCAAACACAATAAGATTATGATATACAGTACTGCCCATTATTGTTCTAGGATCTGAACGTCTATTGGATCCTGGCTGTAAGTGGTTCTGTTTAGCGTTTGAAAGGGGTTTTGGTATCTATACCACTTTTATACCCTCAACTCTCGTAATGACTGATTTGTGCAAACAAACATCGTGAAGCTTTCTTGATCTGGGATCATGGTGAAGAACATTTGGTGGTATGGTACAGCATTTAAGAGCATGGTCTAAATTGTTCTGCTACTCAATCATGACTGTTAGGAGATATGCATGATATAGTGTTAGAACACATTATCATGTTAGCTATTCTACAATGTGTTATCATAATAAAAAATGTGCAGTCTCTAGCCATAGCTTGGAATTTTCTTAACTTGATATCCACAAAATGCCCTGTAATATTCCATTCAATAGCTTTATAAAATTGATCTTATTAGAAAGATCAATATTTTCTTGAACGTCTGCCAAAAAATAATAGTGCACATTACTTAAACTTATTAAAATATTATACATGCAAATGAAACACGTAATTTCCTTTTAACTAATAAGTTGGAAAAAACCATAGGCACTGAAATAGCTGGCAGTCACTGTAATAAATACAATAAGGGACATTGTAATGACACAAAGAAAAAGCTCTAAGCTGAGTGACCCTGAAATATTAGCCGTAAGCTCTGAGACTTTGAAAATTACCTAAAAAGCAGCATGTTATTATCAATATGGCTGCTAATGTGGGACAAGATTGAAATATATAGCAAAGAAGCTAGTTAACGCAGTGCAGCACAGTGGCTTAGTGGTTAGCACTTCTGCGTCACAGAACTGGGGTCATGAGTTCAATTCCCAACCATGGCCTTATCTGTGTGGAGTTTGTATGTTCTCCCTGTGTTTGTGTGGGTTTCCTCCGGGTGCTCTGGTTTCCTCCCACACTCCAAAACATACAGGTAGGTTAATTGGCTGCTATCAAAAATTGACACTAGTCTCTCCCTCTTTGTCTGTCTGTCTGTCTGTCTGTGTGTGAGTGTGTGTCTATATTAGGGAATTTAGACTGTAAGCTCCAGTGGGGCAGGGACTGATGTGAATGGGTTCTCTGTACAGCGCTGCAGAATTAGTGGTGCTATACAAATAAATGATGATGATGATGATGATGATGATGATGAATTATCACAATCTGTTTCAGTGTTTGCACTCCATACATGGATGGGTTACTAGTCTTTAAAACAAATAAGGATTTATACTATCACTGACCTTCATTTCCTCACATTTCTTACTACTATTCTTTTAACCATGTAAGGACTAAATATTGCATACTGGTTAAGATTTGTGATGTTGGTACATACACTATACGGACAAAAGTATTTGTACACTTAGCCATTACACCAACAGGGACTGTAATGACATTGTATTCAAATACATATACTTTAATATGGTGTTAGTCCCCCTTTTGCAGCGATAACAGCTTCCACTTTTTTTGAAAGGCTTTCCACAAGATATTGAAGTGTTTCTGTTGGAATGTGTGTCCATTCATTCTGTAGAGCATTTATGAGGTCAGGCACTGATGTTGAAGAAGACCTGGCTCGCAATCTCCATTCCAGTTCATCCCAAATGTGTTTGATGGGGTTGAGGTCAAGGCTCAGTGTGGGCCAGTTAAGTTCTTCCACACTGAACTCAACAAACCATGTCTTTGCAGTCCTTGCTTTGTGCAATGGGGCACAGTCATGTTAGAATAGTAAAGGGCCTTCCAAAACTGTTGCCACAAAGATGGAAGCATAGAATTGTCCAAAATGACTCTGTATGCTGAAGCATTAAGATTGCCCCTCACTGGAGATAAGGGGCCTATCCAAAACCCTGAAAAACAGCCCCACACCATTATCCCTCCTCCACCAAACTTCACATTTGGCATAATGCAGTCAGGCAGGTAACGCTCTCCCAGCATCAGCCAAACCTAGAGTCGCCCATCTGACTGCCAAATAGTGAAGCATGATTAGTCAGTCCACAGAACACTGTCCAAGATTTTCCTTATTCTTCTCTTTAAATAATAATTGAGATGAGCAGGTTTCCAAAATATAATATTTCTATTGTTTATTAAAATGATATTATGCATAGATACAGCCATACTGGGCGAAGCAGACATACGCCCAGGGTCTCAAATGCCAATTGACAATCTATATTTGATTAAATCATTCTTTTATAGAAAATGTTATCCATTACTTTAAAACACACCTTCCCAGCTTACATCACTGCTGGCACTCTAAGGGCTAGATTTACTAAGCTGCGGGTTTGAAAAAGTGGGGATGTTGCCTATAGCAACCAATCAGATTCTAGCTTTCATTTATTTAGTACTTTCTACAAAATGACAGCTAGAATCTGATTTGTTGCTATTTGTTGCTATAGGCAACATCCCCACTTTTAGTAAATCTAGCCCTAAGTCTCTATCATTAAAGTGACATGTTCTTGGAGGGGCCTTTTTTTGGAAGGGTCATCTTGACCTTATGTGGAGCCAATATATCTTTGGCCTTATTCAGTGACTGTGAAATAATGGAAATTTACTAAAAACATGTCTCTGGTTATTTTTTCTCTGTATTGTGCAATATGTATTTTTCCGTTCTCTTAAAAGCACAAACACATAAAATTCAAGTTTATTGGTTCATTCTATTGAACTAATTGGTAATATAGGGTTTTTGTTAATTATTACTTCAACAACACGTTTCCACTGCTCCACAGTCCAATGTTGGTGTGCTCCATCCGACGCTTGGCTTTGTGATGTGAGGCTTGCATGCAGTTGGTTGGCCATACAAACCCATTCCATTAAGTTCCTGTCACACAGTTTTTGTGCTTACATTAATGCCAGTGGAAGTTCGGATATCTTCAGCTATGGAATCAGTAGAGTGTTGGTGACCTTTACACACTATGCACCTTAGCAGTCATTAACCCCGCTTTGTGATTTTACCTGGTCTTCCACTTCATGGCTGAGTTGCTGTGTTTCCTATACGCTTTCACTTTCTATTAATATCACTTACAGTTGCCCGTGGAATATCCAGCGGGGATGAAGTTTCATGAACCGTCTTATTGCAAAGGTGGCATCCTATCACAGTACCACGCTTGAAGTCACTGAGATCTTCAGAATGACTCATTTTGTATCAGAAATGTTTGCAAATGGTGACTGCAAGGCTAGGTGCTTGGTTTTATACACCTCTGGCAACGGATCTGATTGAAACACCTCAATTCAATAATTAACAGATGTGGCCAAATACTTTTGTCCATACAGTGTATAATGTTCTATATATGATTATTATGTTATACAACCATTATCAAGATATCCAACCAGAGTAGAGTAATTTTCACTGCTGCTGAAAATTCCTTATCATATACTTTTGTTGTTAAGGATTGTAAATGAGCAGTTATATTACATATATTATATCAATGAGAGTAGTTTGTTTAATAAAGATTAGAAATGGATCGGATCAAGAGCTTTTGTGCACGTAAATTTGAGTGTAAGGGGCTGAAGAAAGGTGAGTTTGAAGGAAAGAAGCTTGTGATCAGAGGGCAATAATGCATATTTGGAAAAGCTAGAGATGGAGCAGATGTGGTAAAACAGGGACAATTGAGTGCCCATCACAGTGGGTGGGAGTTGAAGTCCACTGGCAAGATAGTGGGGCTGGCAATGGTAATTTTAAAGTCACTTGGTATGACAGTAGACAAGTCAAGGAAAGGTATAGTACAAACTAAAGGGAAGAAGTGGGGAGGGGTGGTGTTTGGGGGATGGAGGAAAATACTGGAGCTGCTATAAGTGGGTAGTCAGGTGGGGTACACAGTGGTTTCCATCACGAAAAGGTAGTATCTTCCTAGTTGGAGCCATAGTGTGAGAGTGCAGTCATATGAGTAGCGTAGTAATCAGACCAAGCAAACCACTTCATCAGGGGGGAAGAGGCTAAAGTGGAATATTTAAAGCATATAGTTTGCATCACATAGCTATGTTGAGTTTTTGCTATAGTTTTGGAGAGAGGCGGAAAAGCCGAGTTCTTCCAGTCTTGAATGATAGCTGCTCTAGCGGCAATTAAGATGTGTCACGTTATGGTGATGAGCCGGAAACTCTGGTGAAAAGTGCTGGAGAAGGGCCAGAGATGGATGAGGTGTAATGGCCAGTGATGTTACTTGTCAAATTAATCCCAAAACTTTGTTCCATAGAGGATTGATTTTAGGGCAGGACCATAAAACATGGAAGAGGGATCCGGCTTTCCTGCATTCCCCCCCAACAGAACTGGGAAACCGTGGGCCAAATTATATGCAATTTAACAGGGCAGTAGTATAATATATGGATCATTTTAATGAGCATTTCCGAGTGATTGATACATTTCGACATGCTGTAAACATTTTTGAAAACATGATCCCAGTCCTCATCTGTCAGAGAATGACCAAGATCAGTTTCCAATTGCACTTGAATTTGCAATTTACAGTGCTCAGAAGCTGTCAAGAGACATTGGTACCAAGAAGGAATGCCCCCTGCATGAGAACGTGAATTTATCAACCACTTACCGACAGGGAAGGCCGTGCAGGGATGGGCAGGACTGCTGCAACTGGACACAATGACATACCCAGAGGCATTTGTAGAAGTCAACAGTTGGGATTTGTAAGCGATCCTGAAGAGCAGAAAACGGGACCAAAATACACAGCTCAAAGAGGTCTGAAACTTTAGTGACTACGTGGGAGATCCAAGGATCCACTGCAAGAAGGGAGACGTGGGAGGACAGGAGGGAGACGTCCTTAAACGCCTTAGCCATCTTATCCCAGCTCACTAAGGAGTCCCTAACAATAGGCAGGAACTAGGCAGGACGGGCCACTGTGGGCGGCCTAGACCTACCATCTAGCCAAAGCAAGTCCTCTATAGGGAGCCGGGATACTGCGTGGTTTTCAATAGAGACCCATCGTTTACGAGGGTAAGGGGCTGTCCAGGCCTTAAGCTGGTCAAGCCTTGCAGCTTGAAAGAGTTCCAGGTCAGGATCTGCCAGGCTGCCACTTAATTTAGGTCGCAACAGATGGGGAGCTTGCCTCTCCGCACAAAACGCAAGGTGCTCATGTAAAAATTTATTTATCTGAGTATTTGGCGGAGGAGCCAACACTGTAACGGAGCTTAACAAGTGCAGAATTTTTGACAAGAGCATCATTTTGAGCGCAGCTATCCTACCAAGCCATAAGACCTCAAACTCCGCCCATGAGGTAGTAAGAGTGGGGTATAGTTACAGTCTATAAGATCTTTAGGATGAGATGGGATATAACCCAAAAGTGCCAACATGCCCTGACACCCACGGCTGGCTGAGACCTGTAGTTCCACAATACAAAATGTTTAAAAAACCACAACACCCTCTTAACAACCACATAGTTTTACTAAAAATAATAAAACACCAAAAAAGACACTAAGCACCCTCATTTATATCACATACTTTTATTAAAAATAATAAATCCCCAATATACTCACCAGTGATGTTTTCTTCTTTCGTCATCAGCTTTTAATCCTAAAATGTGTGAATACCAAGTCCCAATAAACTTTTAACTATTTTTAACACTTTTGACAGCTGCCGGGACCTCTGGCTTTATAGTCAGACAGTGTAACAGTGATGTGTTTACTAATCACGCTGCTAGAATGCAGCGTGTTGTATGTAGCGATTTTTAAAGCAAACTCAGGAGAGTTTGCTTAATCACAGGTTCATACATTTGAGACTTGTATAGCTAGAGTGGCAAACAGTCGGGAGTTTGATCGCAATCGATTTTGGAAACAGCGCTTTTGACAGAAAAACATCTCTGGAGATTTTAAATGAAATCTGTGGTTCATACACCTGCGAGTGTCAACTCTCCCGAGAAAATCGCTTGATTTGCAAAATCGCACCTTGATACCTTTACCCCCTGGTCTTGATTGATGAGGCTCGGCAGGATAAGGTTGAGCCTATTGCCAATCAGTTTGGCAAATAATTTAAGATCTGTGTTTAGGATCACAATTGATCTATAGTTCTGACAATGGGCAGGGTCCTTGCCAGGTTTGGGGATGGTAAATATTCTAGATTCCAACATTTCCTTGGGTAAGTAAGATTCCTCTGTGGTCTTCTGAAATAGAGACATGAGCACCGAGCTAAGCTTTCCCCCGGAAGGCAAAGTAAAAGCCATTTAAGAGACCATCGAGTCCCAGCGCTTTGTCTCGTTTAAGGGATTTAATTGCTCCTTGGATCTCATCCTCTCTTTAGGGAGAGCACAGTCCAGCTACCACATCCGGGTCTAGGGTGGGGAGCTGGAGGGAATCCAAAAAGGCAACTATACTTGTAGGGGAGGGGTGGAGCTGAGAGTGGTCCTGATAGAGATTGTAAAGCTGTGCATAGTAAGCGGCGAACTGGTTAGCAATGTCCGACGGGATATAGAGCCTGCAAGAGTTTTAATACGATTACTGGCATTTTTCCCCCTAAGCTTACTAGTCAGAAGTTTGCAAGCCCTATTCTTCAAAGTATAGAACATTTGATTTAGCCTATACGTGTGTGAAAAAAACACAATAGATTATAACAGGCAACATACACCATACCTGTCTCCCAGAGATGTGAGGAACAGAAACAAAGTGAACCAGGCAATTGTGGGACTCGGCGGAGACAGTGCAAAGTGAAACTGGGGATCCGGTTGATTAAAACAGTATGTTACTATATAAGAGCAGTTTATGGTGTCCACAGAAAGGTGATGGACCTAAAACTGTTCATAAGAGAAGGTTCATGTCAGGAGGGGGAAAATAAGACCATCAAGTAGTGGGCCACAACCAAACCTCTTGAACCCGGGCGGCAGAGGGCACAGAGGAATCTTCCAGGGAAAAGTTCCATTCACAAAGTACAGATAGACCCCTTTCCTGGGTGGGGAGTACAACCTGCATTTCATTCCTATGGACAAGGAGCTTGGTAGGAAATCCCCAGCGGTAAGGGATGTTCACCAGACATAGAGATGCAGTAACTTGGTGAAACAGATGGCGTTTGGCCAGCGTAGCAGCTGAGATATCGGGAATAGCTGGAGTCTGCCCAGGGCCTACTAATTAGGCCTCGTTGGGTTACGAGTCAGGAACTTTGCGAGTTTTGGGAGCCGGTGAATCCTGTCAATAATAAGGTCCAATTCTGATGCCTCCTGAATAGATCTAGGTCTTGATGTTGTGACGGCGGGACCGATCTTACAGTTCTGTGAGTTTATCCCTGTTAGCCGGAACCTCTTCCTGCAGCAGGTCATGAGCAGTAATGAGATCATTATGCGAGAAGACCAGCTCCTCCAATTTGGTCTAAAGAAGGTCCGTTCTAGCTCCAAACGTCGCTAAGTCAGATTTAATTTCTTTGACTTTCACCAAGAGCTCATATGTGATGTCAGACTTCAGAACTGTGAGAAGAGATTGTATAGATCTGAGTGTGACGGGGCCATCAATGGCGATTATTGGGGGGAGTCCCAGAGCCCTATATGGGTCCAGTTGCTCTTGAAAGGTTGGGGAGGTTGTTTGCCTGATTATGGGGGCACGTGGGTCTAAGCCACTGAGGATGTTGAGGTCCCAGAACCCCTTCCAAAGAAGTTCACAGTTGGTGGCGACTAGGTGAATGTAACTTTCTTGAAGGGTATGGTGGCACAGGTTGAGGAAGAGAGGAGATCCCTGAGGGAACTGTTTGGTAAGGCAAATGCCCAGGCTTCAACAGAGGACCCTGGAAGATCCAGCAGTGTCCGACGGTGCCGCTTGTATAGAGGTAGGGTCAGGTCATATTCCAGGCATTAAATTTAGTCATCCATCAACCAGCCACAGAGTCATGGTTGGAGCCGATAGAGATAAGGAAAGTTTTATGCAACTCAGGATGCAGCAGGAGGGATCATAATGCCCCACCTCCCAGATGGACGCTAAGTGTTGGCACTGTCCAATTATAAAATCAATAGTTGGAAAAGACAAGTGTTACTGGTTATATGCAATATCTCGGATGAACACTAGGCAGTATAGACCAGTGTAACACGCCCGAGACAGACGCTAAGCATCCCGGGGTAAGCAGCTTAGCTCTGGCAGGTAGGAGAGGAATCCAAGTACCACAGTGGCCTTTGGTAAAACAGTGGTACTGCAGGCAGGATACATATAAATGAAAAAGTCCAACATAGTACTTGGCAGACAAGAGCTGCAGGAGGCAGATCATGACAGTCTCTTTGAAATCTGGGAGGGAAAAATAGCAATTTGGAGCCCCTTTTACAAACTAGCAATGATGTCTACTCTGAAAGAGTGCTTAGCACAATCGGGAACATTGTGAGTGATTGTTGTAGGAGACTGCTTCCAAAAAATTTAGCAAAACTGGTGTTTATCAAAATGAACTTCAAATTGTATGAGGAATATCATTCTTAACCCCAACTACAAACAGTATCTCTAAAACTGGATTTCAGTGGGGGTAAACTAATACTGAGTGATAACGATATTGACAACAGTAATGAGGTGATGATGATGAGGGTGATGGCATTGTCAACACTGAGGAGGATGACAACTGTTATCCAAAAGCCAATTAGTAAAATGAACCAAAATGGTTTATTTTATTGCGGGCCCTAACAAATCAAGCTTTTCAGCCACAAAAATGTCATTTTCTATTGCTGAAGTGCTTGTTTTGCTAAACAGTGCATGTCCTTTTTAGCATACAATATAAGAGTAGGTGGGAGGACCCAAGGACAATTCCATATTTCACTTTTTTACTTCATGGGCTTTGCCCACTTTGGTGTATCATCTTTTCTATGATGGCCTTTTATTCAACCACTACTATCCCTTTCCATGTCATACATCCTGTATAACATTGAGAATAAAATATGGCCATATTCCTTCTCAAACCATTTCAATTCTGGGTGAGGCCCACCTTAGTAGATCCACTTTTCAAAAAATACCTTTTATTACTGCTGCTGCTACTCCTCTTCATGTCCCACATGCTATATAATGTTGAACATTAAATAGTACAATTTTCTTTTTTAACTCATTTACCTTGGTGTATCTTTTTTTCTGAAATGACCTTTAATTACTGCCTCTGCTCTGCCAAATCAAAAACACAAAGATGGTTTTAGAAGAGAAAGCAAAACTTTATCACTAAGGTCCAACACATACTTAAATTATCAATCATAGTTACGGAACATTGCAATATTTCAATTATGTTATCTTGAAGCACAATTTGAGATGTCTGTACATTCATTTGCATATTATTATGGGAATATATGTACAGCTTTGCTAATGTTTGTGTTTGATAAAGTTGCCACAGACCTTGGTTCATCCTATTTGAGATCACATGATTACCACAAAGATGTAGCGAATGTTTCAATTAACTGTAATCTGCACAATTTAAAACAGTTGGTGTATGAGTTAAATGTAAATGGATTTATATAGTAGCATATATAAAAATTTGCATTACATCCATTGGAATGAAAATAAAACCTTATCTAAACCAAACATACAGCAATAATTCAAAGGACGATGATAAGCTTCAGAGGTTTGAGCTTAATTATTTTTTTAGGAAAAAATAATCACATTTAACAGAGTATATGGTTTAAAAGACAAATTTGAGAGAATGGGTAATTTTATTACGATAGTTCATCTGTCAGTACCAGTGATTACTATTATACATAGCATCAAATAGAAGTTAGTTAATTACTTGATGTGTCTTAAGACAAGCAGGAAGTTTGAAATTAATTTACTAGGAAACAAGTTATTGAGACTCATTTTAAAATCTTATATTATACATATTATTATTGTATCTCTAATGCTATCTCAGTCTGTCATCTAACTGACAATCGATAAGTATTACATAGCACATGCCTTCAATGTTCTATCTTATTCACTTAAATAGATCACACACAACAAACTGTGTATTTGTTATTAGAAGAAAAAGCAACAATTTTGTTGTACGCACCATTAAAGTTACTCTTCAGTAATAATGTTCTTGATGACAACATTATCTATTAACTTACTCTTTGTATGCTGCACCAAATATGCAGAACTTGGTCACTAACTCTACAGAGATGTAAAAAGGATTGTTAGTTGCAAACAAGTTGGTTGTATGATCTGAATTTCATATAGCGGTGCATTTGACACCAGTTTTCCTGCATCAACTTGATAAGGAGCCGCCCTATGCAACTTTGTGCCTTAGTTGCCTTGCTGCTTCCACTATTTCGGTCTTTTTCATGCTATTTTCACCTCCTCACTTCATGTCAGACCCTTTGTTGTATGTAGACTTGTTCTCACTAACATAATCACATGAATAGAAAAGTTATTGCCTTCCACAACATCAGCACATTCAATTATACAATTCTGCTATTGGGAATTTTCTAAAGACTTGATTATCAGATTGTAGAGTAACATTCCTTGAACTGTGGAGGTGTTGACAGAGGAAGACTAGAGCAAACGGTGAACAGTAAGGGTGTGTTCACATAAGAGCAACATAATTAAGATGTGGGAGCATCCCAAAATATACATAATTGGTGACGCATCTCTTGCGAATACTGGAGGGCTGGTGCCAAAAATATGATTATGGGCAGCATGGTGGCGTAGTGACTAGCACTTCTGCCTCACAACACTGGGGTCATGAGTTCTATTCCCAACCATGGCCTTATCTGTGTGAAGTTTGTATGTTCTCCATGTGTTTGCATGGGTTTCCTCTGGGTGCTCTGGTTTCCTCCCACATTCCAAAAACATACTAGTAGGTTAATTGGCTGCTATCAAATTGATCTTAGTCTGTCTATGTGTGTGTGTGGATGTTAGGGAATTTAGACTGTAAGCTCCAGTGGGGCAGAGTGAGTGAGTTCACTGTACAGTGCTGCGGAATTAGCAGCGCTATATAAATAGCTGATGATGATGATGATCATTATCATCATCATCAGAAGCACTATCTTGCCCAGAGGTGGGGAACCTTTCTTAATCGTCAGGCCATATACCATTTTTGGATCTCATTAGACTGCACTTTCTATTGCAGGTTGCATAAGTTTATACATTCAGCATTTATGCACACAAAAATATATATTTAGTTAGATATATTCATTGATAGAATGGCTGCAAGCCAGTGATGGCTGTATAGGTAGTGTGTGTCTAGTTCTAAGTGTGTCAGTTAAAAGTGGTAAAAAATTTAACAAGCATAATTCGGAGTTATACCAGAGTTAAACAGGAGGAAACAGGAAAAGAACATTCTGCCTATTAAAACAGCTACACAAGGACAACAGTCAGTATTCACCTGAAATTCCATATTCTACCTCTGATGTTTTCAACTCTCCCTGGCTACAAGCTCCATGCACCATGAGGACTGTTTTGGACTCTGATCTCATTTTCTTCTCATCTCATGAAAGTTTGTTCTATTTGTCAGTTTGTTTTCAATGCAAAATCCACTCTGTTTAATCAGACTGCTGTACTACTTGCACAACTACTCCCTACCCATGCTACAGTTATTTCAGTCCCCTAGCTCAGCACTGTACTTCAATTCTATTTAAGCTTTTTCTCCCATCACAAGTATGAAGAAATTATACTGTCTTCCAACCACTCTCCTCTCTCATGACTCTGCAAAGTCTCAGCTACTCAATTACCTGCTCTTTATTACTCTCCATTCAACACTTCCACCCACTCCCCCACATGGCTCCCACATCATTACTTTATACTATCCAGACATCCAGGAATACACTACATTTGCTGCAGCATAGCTATGCACTACTTATCTGATTACACTGGACATTGCAATTAGGCAATTCCTTTAATTCCTCATTTTGCTATTTGACTCATAATCCCAATGCTTGCCAAAATATTTTTCTTTCTCTCTTTTCATGGCATTATCTTTAGGACTATATCATCCCTTACCCATCCTGCAACACACACCTCTGCCACATTGCCCCTTCATTACTTCACTCACCTCTAGTGAACACTCATAAACTCTTTTCCTATTTAAATTCAATAACTTTAACAGCCTCACCCTGCTGCCAGAAACTAAAAAGACACACATCTTACAATCATCTTTCCTACCTTTCTTCCTCCCTGCTTCTATTAGCTGGTGATATATCACCTAATCCAGGTCCCCTCAATTCTCCCACACGCATATATCTGAACACTACAGAAATCCGGCAAACCTCAAACACATAACCTGTCTCCCCTCTCTTCCAAAGTCCTTTAAATGTGCCCTTTGGAATGCACGCTCTGTTTGTAACAAACTTACCTCCGTACACGATCTCTTCATCTCAAACAACCTCAACCTTCTAGCAATAACAGAAACATGGCTCACGCATTCAGACACTGCCTCTTCTGCAGCCCTTTCACATGGTGGTCTTCATTTCACCCACACCCCCAGACCAGGAGGCAGACAAGGAGGGGGGGTTGGACTACTTCTCTCCCCACAGTGCACATTCACAGTTCTACCAAGTGTCCAATCACTCACGTTCACATCTTTTGAAGTACACACTGTTAGGATTTTTAACCCATTCTCTATGCGTGTTGCTGTCATCTATCGCCCCCCTGGTCCACACCAACACTTTCTTGAACACTTCTCTGCATGGCTCCCTCACTCCTTATCTACTGATATCCCCACCATCATCATGGGTGATTTCAACATCCCTATTTCTAATCCATGTTCCAATGCTGCTTCCAAACTACTCTCTCTAACCTCCTCACTTGACCTCTCCCAGTGGATTGAATCCGCTACTCATCAGGATGGCCACTGTCTTGATCTTGTTTTCTCTAGATTATGCTCAGTTTCTGGTTTCCTTAACACTCCTTTCCCCCTCTTAGATCATCACCTTATTAGCTACTCGCTCACCCCCAGTTCTTTACTCTCCCTAGTGTCAAACTCTTCCAAACCTCCTCACAACCGCAGGAATTTCAACTCTATTTATTTTCAACAGTTTTCCACCTCTCTCCAAAACCTTCTTTCCCCAATTTCTACATTCTCCTCCCCTGATCGGGCAGTACCACATTTTCATCAAACCCTAGCAACTGCCCTGGATCAAGTGGCTCCAGCGACACTACATACTTCGCGTAGAATTCGTTGCCAACCGTGGCACACTACAGTAACACGAACTCTACAAAAACTTTCTAGTAAAGCAGAACGTCACTGACGTAAATCTTGCACCTCTAATGATTATATCACATATACTGATATCTACCACTCCTATAGAAATGCTCTGGACACTGCTAAACAAACCTACTTCCAATCTCTCATATATGCTCAGGCTTCTAATCCCAAACGCCTCTTTACCACATTTAACTCTCTTCTGAATCCTCCTGCTCCAAATCCTCCAACTAACATCAGTGCACAGGATCTTGCTTCCTATTTCAAGGACAAAATTGATAAGATCAGGCTTGAAATGGTATCATCTCCCTTGACAAGCAATCGGCTCAATTCCTTTGTAGCACCCTCTGACACTCTCTCTTCATTTGATCCCACAAATGAAGAGGAAGTTTCTACTCTCTTCTCATCTCCTACTCTACCTTCTGTCCTCTTGATCCCATTCCCTCACAAATTGGTATGTCCCTGTCTCCTGTTCTCATTCCCCCTCTAACTAAAATCTGTAATCTATCTCTTTCTACTGGTATTTTTCCATCACTATTCAAGCATGCAGTGATTACGCCCATTTAAAAAAAACAGAATTCTGACCCTAACTCTCTCGTAAATCACCGCCCCATCTCCCAGCTCCCATGCCCCTCCAAGCTTCTCGAGAGAATTGCCTCACACACTTTCTTACACCAAACAACCTATTGGATCCTCTTCAGTCAGGCTTTCGCTCTCAACACTCCACAGTGACTGCACTGACAAAAGTTGTCAATGATTTGATCACAGCAAAAAATAGTAACCAATACTCTCTTCTAATTTTCCTGGGTCTCTCTGCTGCATTTGACACTGTTGACCACTCTCTCCTCATACAAATGCTACAATACCTAGGTCTTGAAGGCACTGTCCTATCCTGGTTCTCATCCTACCTATCTAATCGCTCTTTTAGTATTAATTTCTCTGGATCCACCTCTGCTCCACTTCCTTTATCAGTTGGAGTACCACAAGGCTCAGTCCTAGGTCCTCTGCTATTCTCTATCTACACCACTTCTCTTGGAAAACTAATAAGCTCCTTTGGATTTCAGTATCATCTCTATGCGGATGATACACAAATTTATCTATCCTCTCCTGATCTTTCTTACCATCTGTGTTGTCTCGCGTTACTGACTGTCTTTCTGCCATTTCATCTTGGATGTCTTCTTGCCAACTCAAACTCAATCTCTCAAAAACTGAATTAATAATATTCCCACCCCAAAACGGAAGCTTCCTGCCTGACATTTCTATTTCTGTTGATAACATGACCATAAATCCCACCTCGCAAGCTAGTTGCCTAGGTGTAATCCTTGATTCACAACTATCGTTTATTCCCCACATCAACTCTATATCTAAATCCTGTTACATACACCTGAAGAACATTTCCAGAATACGCACATATCTGACACAAGACACCGCAAAAACATGCACTCATCATCTCCCGCATCGACTATTGCAATTCCCTCCTTACTGGTCTTTCCAAAGTCAGACTTGAAGCCCTACAATCTATTTTGCACGCAGCGGCTAGATTGATTTTCCTTGCAAACCGTTATTCCTCTGCTGAGCCACTCTGTCAGTCTCTACATTGGCTACCTGTATTTCAACGAATCCAATATAAAATTCTTTTACTAACATACAAGGCCATCAACAAAATTGCACCGACATACATTTCCTCACTTGTCTCGAAATATCTCCCTACTCGACACCTCCGTTCTGCACAAGATGTACGTCTCTCCTCCACTCTCATCACATCCTCCCATTCTCGGTTACAGGATTTTTTCCGGGCTGCACCCACTTTGTGGAATTCCCTCCCACGTACAGTAAGACTTTCCTCTAGTCTTCAAACCTTCAAGCGTTCACTGAAAACCCACCTCTTCAGACAAGGTTATGATATTCCTCAACCATCATCTTAATTTCTCTAGATTACCCTATTACCATCCTCTACACTGCTAACACAAGACAACAACCCTCTGACCAACATTGCCACACACACAGCACACTCAATACTTTTACCTTTGCAGTCTAGCTGGTCCATTGTGCAATATGATATAGCACATGCCCTTGTGTTTCTAACTCCCATTGTCCCATAGCTTTCAAGCAGGGTTCTCTTACCTCTCTGTCTGTATGTATTACCCAGTATTGTCTTATCAATGTTTGTTCCCAATTGTAAAGCGCTACGGAATTTGCTGGTGCCATATAAATAAATGTTGATGATGATGATGATGATGATGTCTTTACTGAAAAATAGAATAGATAAAAAAGTTTGAAGTCATGCCTTTCAAAACCTTGAAAATTTTAATTTTGCAGTTCAATGAGTAGGGCATGCTTAAAGGTTCTGGCCGTCCTAGGCTAATACACCCGTATCACGCCCCTTACCCCTTCCTCAAATCATTAAAGGAAAATTCAGGAGAATAAGCCAGCAAAAATGTAGACAGTTTCTCTTACCTGTTCTTGCTGTTCTTTCCTGCTTTGCTGTCATTTAGCTGTCTTCTGGAAAGTTGGGGTTCTATTTTGAAAATGTGCAAACCCTCAATGATTAGGCTCTTTAGAGAGCATCCTCATGAATGCCACATAATATAGGTATCATGCCCCCCACCAGTCATTTCCTCCACCACCAGTAGCCAATTTGAGACCCCCAAGCTATTTCATCACACCCCAGCGGCCAATTTATAACTCCACTGACAATTTCATCAACCACTTCCCAAGTTATTTCTATCTAATCTATCCCCCCAGCCAATACATTATCCACCTTAGCTCCCACTACATACCTTCCACTTGCTAATTTATAACATTAGTGAAAAGGATGTACCCTTAAATGTCTCTTAACAGTGGCCAATTCATGACCTTCTTCCACCAGCCATTAGATCACTCTGCCCCTTATAACACTGCACTAAATACAATGTGCTCTTTATCACAAAGTCACCCTCCATCACACTCTGCCCCCTTCTTCACACTCTGTCCCTCAGTACACTGTCCCCCTTGCAGCACACTCTGCTCCCTGAAGGAGTGGGGAGGAGTGAGGTGGAGGAGGGGGAGGGAGTAGCAATGACAGCGTCAGCACAAAGGGCAGCTCAGGGGTGCATAATCAATAATGATAAAACAAATGTTAGAAAAAATCTTAAATACTGCCGATGCTGTCGGTGCTGTGCGCCCCATGTCCCAGCATCCTAGGCTGCAGCCTAATCAGCCTATTGACCAGGCCCTGTAAATGAGTGAATCAACCATGCTTACATATTGTTTTATATCCCTATTTTGCATATTATATATATGTTATGTCTGGGAGAAACAACTGGCTTAACCAGTGCAGATTTTAAAAAATTCAATAGGCTTTTACTTTTTACCCGCTATTGCCCTCATTTTGGAAACATGATATTCACTTGGTTTTTAAACATTTTAAATCAAATATTTTTTTTTATAATTTTGAGCCAGCCTGTCCTTCTGCACTGCTTTTGTCCTCATTTGCTTCTCCTGTTGGTTCCTGTTTGCTCATAGAGAGCCCTTTCTGAGCAGCTAAGCTCTCTGATTGATGCCCCAAGTTACAAGTCATTCAAGGTATCAATTTCTTAAAGAGTTGGTACAGAGAGTTGTTTATTATACCTCCCTCCTGCTGATCCCTGAAAGGTAGCACTGGCTCAAAGGAGAGACAGTCTTCTGCTTGTAGGCCACACTCGAAGCTTCAAAATGCCACAGTTTCTCCACTTCTGATCTTGCCACTTCTGATTGACTGATTGCATATTGACCACTGCAATGCATACTAATTAACAGGCCTCAACATGTATACATGGTGGTCACACAGTGTATAAATGTATACTGCCTATACACTGAAATTAATCACTGCATCTACCATATTAATTGGTTATTATGGAATAAATAAAGCTAATGTGTAACATTACTAGAGATGCAAAATTTTCAAAACTGTTCCATGAACCCCATACTCATTGACTCCCTGTTGAAATGGAAACGAGGCCAGGCTAATTAAAAAAAAAAATACTATCACACTCAATTCATAGTCTTCATCGTAGATAGCTTACAAATATTTCTCTTTGACTCTTATTGGGTGTGGTATGTTTTTTCAGCTCTGAAATTGCCGACATAGCGTACAGCAACATTAGAAGCCCAAAGAATACAAAAGCGACACTTAAAAAATAACGAAGACTATAACAGCAACCATTATTAAATGTAGAAATACCATGTAATAGACAGTTACTGTTTCCGGCATGCTCAATGACCACCAAATGTAAAATCTGAGTTAAAGAACTGTCTCCAGCAATAAATTATGTCACTTCTAATAGCCACAGTTAAAAGGACGTTTTTAAAGCAGTAATGAGTGGACCCGATGCCTGTATAATGTAATCCAGGAAGCGGGTCCACCCATTGCCTTGGTGCAGAAGATCTCCAACTATCCATATACCAGAAGCAAGCCAGACACTAGAGAAAGCCAAGGAGAGCTCAGGATGGAAGGCATGAAACCTCCAGAGAGGCAGGATAAGAAGGTGGAATGTCAAGATGAGGCCGGCAGGTCTCCCAGATTGTTGCCGAAAAGAACAGAGCGGGGAGGCAACCTATAAGGGGTGATCTAGAATGTTTTGAAAGGCATCATATGTAGGAGAGTAACGGGAGGTTGCGGTGGATTCAATGTCGATCCACAACAGAATCGACGGAGGAGCAAATGAAGACACAATCTGGTTCAGGTGAAGAGCCCAATAGTAAACCTATTAATCCTAGAAGCCACTTCCACGGCATATATTGGGTCTCTATAGGAAAACCAGCTTGTCCGGCCATTCCAGACAAACCTAGAGAGGCTTTTTTTTTTGTTAGAAGAAAGCTCTGAAAGAGGAAACCCTGATGGGGAGTCTGAAAATAATAGAGAAGCTTAGGAAGGAGATTTATTTTGATAGGGATGATCCTGCCCAGTGACAAGCTAATTAAAGAGTGCCATGAGAAGAGATCCAACTTCATTTTTTCTAAAAGGCATGGATAATTCTCTTGGTAAAGGGAATCAACGGAGCCAGTGAGAAAAACTCCTTGAAATTTAATTGTATTTTTTACCATCAGAAGCTAAATTGAGAGGTGAGATCTTGACCTTCCCGGTCACGGATATAAAGCAGAAAAGCTTCCGATTTGGCAATGTAAATCTTGTAGCCCAAAAGGCTCCCATAATGACTTAAAATGCTGAAAAGTCGAGGAGGAATGCTCCTGGCTGTTGGAGAGTCAAGAGGACATCACCCAAGGAAAGAGTTTGTTTTCGAGGTCCCCCATATGTCAGGGCAGGCTTTAATTGATGCAGCAAGAGGTTATATGGCAAGGGCAAAGTTAAAAGGAGAAAAGTGGCAACCTCGATAAGTACTGTTATAGATGGAACTAAGGTCAGAAGGAGAAATGTTGATCATGACCCTCGCTGATGGACGAGAATTCAGGGCTTGAATACGATAAGGAGGCTTCCAGAGATACCAAACACCAAAAAGGCGTAGGGCATAAAATTTAAGGAAATCCCGTAAAAAGTCTTGTCAGCGTACGGAGAAAATAATTGCCGGAACTTTCCTAGTATTGATGATATGAATCAGATCAATGGTCCTCCTGGTATTATCCCGTGCCTGGCAACCCAGTACAAATCTGACAAGGCCATAATGGACAAGGGATGGGAGTACCGAATTTAATCTATTTGCTAACATTTTTGCATACAATTTGACATCTGTATTGAGTAGGGAGATATGGCTGTAACTAGCACAGTCAGTCATAGACATCTTTACCTTCTATATGTATCACAGAGATCCGAGCCTCCAAGGATTCCCAGGACCAAGAACTGCCAGCCAGGATGGAATTGAAGAGAGTGTGCAAACGGGGAATCAAGATCTTAGCAAACGTCTTGTAGCATACAGCCGTGAAGCTCATACTCATGTTTTAAATATATTTATAGTGCTGCATATGTGGAATAGCAAAGTAAAAGAGTAACTAAAAAATGTATCGCTGGAGCAGTGTGTCTCCAAAAATAACCTGTTCTGCAGCATAGCATTATCACATAAACATCCTCCTTGGGTGTTGTTACTCCTTGTCCAAATATCTTTCTAGGAGCTTTTCCACACCTTCTTTCTCCAAGTGCAGTTGCAGGTCTGGATGTGTCTTGTGATGTCAGCAGGTACCAGACTCAAAACTGAAACTGAAATGCTTAAGCAACAAAATGATATTGAGCTTCTGTTGAGTGTTCTGGTGAATTGTAAGTTCACTACCTTTTCTGTCCCAGATTTTTTCTGGCCATCCTAAAAAACAAGCTGGCTCAGAATATCTGTGTCCTGTAAACTGTAAAAAAAAAAAAAACGATTTGTTTCCTTCATTACTGACACAGAATGTCTTAGATATTCCATGTCTGCCTAAAACTCTCACCTTCGACTTGCACCTTTGACTCTGAATTTTGGACTCGTGTTGCCTTCCATGACCTCTGGTCCATCTTAGACCATGTTTGTGTATAAACCTCTGTCTTTTGAACAGCCGGAGTCAGTTGCTGTCTGTTCGGATGAACCTGGGGTGTCTTTTAGCAATCATGAGACTATGCACCCCTTTTAAGCCAGATTTAATCATTAGCAGTACAGTGGATTCACAAAATTTTCCACAGTCTGTGACAATTAAGAAATGTTTTCAAAATTAGGCAATGCAAATTTTGCTACTCTTAGACAACATGTTTGTATTTTTCAGTATTGCACTCAAATAATTTGTAAGATCTTATATTTCTTATGAGTTTCTGTGTATATTCTGGAGGCATTGTGCATATTAAGCAGATTACATATAGTATAGGACAGAGACTAACTATTACTAATCAGATATATGGCATTGGTTGTTTGTTATTGTATCCATTACATCTATTGATGTGGTAGCAGCCATATAGGCATTCAGGTTGTGTTGACTATTAGTTATTAAATATGCTATGTGCCTATATCTACACTACTATTCATAAGTATTCAACAATTGTGATCAAATGCATCCTCAGTCAGCGTTAGAGAGGTAGATAATGTGCGTGTGTATAAATATATAGAAATATATATATATATATATATATATATATATATATATATATATATATATATATATATATATATGATTATTTACAACATAACTTAGGTATCAGTTAACAAAATTATACAATGAATTTGTGATCTATTAATTTCAGTGTTATATTATTTTTTGTTTAGGGCCCACAGTATGGTTCTCAAAACTGTACAGATACTATTCTTCATCACCTCTGGTCATGTTTTATTAAATCGTTATTTATATTTCCCAATTATTTTTTTCTGCTTTGTTTCTTTTTGTATGAATCAGAGGTTGGGTCATTCACCCCGAGGCTTTCTTTTTTCGTTCATATGAAAAATTCTGCACATTTCTAAACATGTCTTGCAATAGTTCAGAAAAGTAGATAATATAAACTTTTGCTTTCATTCTCTTCCTTAAACTATTCCTTTAAACCATTGAAATGATCTCTAAAATGCACTTGGTTCTATATTAATCTTAAGGAAAAAAGAATGGAGTAAAAGAGTAGAAATAAGTCTATGGAGCATATTATATTATTATGTAATAGCCATATATGCAGGGACTGATTGGGAACTTAAAGTGGCCTTGGAAAAAATTATAAAACTGGCCTCATTTAAGTGGGTAAGTCAACACCAAGTAGGCAGGTTTAGTACACTGCTAGCCCTAGCCAAACAGTGGAAAGTAAGGTCAATGAGATAACGAAAACAGAATAGATTTTTAAGTTTGCAAAAGTGTTTTTAAGATACTTGTTTAATAGGCTTATCAATGCAAAGGCAATCTTTAGTCCAGCATGTGGGGACAGAGGAGGGTAATGAAGCCAAGCAGGATCTCACAATCTGAGAGGTAGTGGAAGGGACTAGGTTCCACAGCACAGACACCCAAATATCTTCACTAATAACTTAATGCTGCTTGCATGACATTTTCCAAGCTGACTTGAACTTTTAGAAAGGGGTTTGCTGCGTACTGTACAATACACTGACCTTTGGGCTTGCTATATGTATTGAAACATAGCATGAAGGGCTTGTTTTATGTTCTAGGGAAGTTTTAATTGGAAGGCTTACCATTGGGGAAAAGCAATGAATGTTGTTTAGTGGGTGAGAGTGGCAAAACTGTCATTGGTGAGGCAGGTGCCGTGCACCAGGGCCCATGGAGATAATGGGTACTGCTGCATGGCAGATGCAGAGAGAAGGGAGACCTAGTTCCCTCATTTCCATCTCCCTGCACCAGGGCTCACAGCTCAGTAGTTCTACCTCTGGTGGGTAATCATGGTTAAAGAAAATATACAGAGTGGGGGCACATTGGTTGAGATCCTCTACCATCCTCTTGTCCACGGGTGAAAGGGGTGGATCAGAGAGGTGGTAATCATATTTCTTATGCACACACTAATGACACAAAGAATACTGATGCAAAAATGCCTACACTGAAAATACTGACAAGTAGGAAACACCTAATGTTGTAAACACTGACAGGCAAGAAATCCTTCAACCAAGTCTTGTTCATTCAACCATTTTAGAATCCAATCCCACTTTCGAGTTTTTTTAACATTCTACAATGTGGGACAGTGTCAAAAGCTCTACCAAAGTCTAGATGAGCTACATCTATGGCCCCCATTTGATCTATCAATTTAGCTACCCAGTCAAGAAAGTCAATAAGATTTGTTTGACATGATATCCTCTCAGTAAATCCACGCTATTTGGGATCCTGTAAGTTACTGTATTTGAGATATTCTACAACTATTTCTTGAAAGAGTGTAGATGACAGCTGCGTCTGAATATTGAGCGTAGGCATTTTGTTAAATATGACACTAGTTTTTTTTTAAAGTTAACTCTATCATAAACATACATAGGGACATCCAGATAATGTTAGGTTGCAATTTGAAATATCCAATACCACTTATGCAGCATCTTTGGCCAAATAAATAACACCCCTACACCATTTTTATATGGACTGTATCTGTGATGTTATTCTGAATCACATACTGACTCACAAACATCACTACAACATAGCAGGCCTTAACTGTTTTTTGTTTGTTTTTGTTTTTTTAATTAATAAATGTGAGTTTACCCCTGGCAATCTTGGCTATCAAGTTCATGAGGAGTTCAGGCTGCCTCCTCGTTAAGTTGCTCCAGTGCCGCTGGATTTGCACTATCGTCCGCCTGTGGGAGAACAGGCTCAGACATCTAGGAACTCTCATGTAGGTACACAGCTTATCCTCATTTGGTATGTACTGAGCTGCCAGTCTGAAACAATTGTCCATTATTTGCAAGTGAATGAGAATTTTTAATATGCAATTAGGGACGTGGTCCACTGCAGGCATACTCAGGTGACAGGAGGTGGTCTCCCTGCCTTATTAAACCTCAGTCCTCTGGAGAACACTGCATTGGCCTGTATTGATGAACAAGTGGTTTGATTTTAGATGCAACCCACCCCTTAAAGGTACATTATAAAGACTAATACACTGATTACCCAAATTACATCTTTTAGCTTGACCTAACTAAGCCCCCACCCCAACATTAGCTGACTTATTGGTAAATTTTCGAGTCTACTTATACGTAGCAGCTGCCAATTGTTATACAGAAAAAAAATCCTTGCCATTTATCCTGCAACGTAGTCATCCAAGTGTACAATTAGACCATGCTATTTAAGATGAAGGATTATTTCCTACTAAGATGTTTTTCTAATTTACAAATGATACATTGTTAACAGTCCACCCAACATACATCATATATGCTGGTTGATATAGTCATGTGTTTTTTTCCAAAATTGTGGAGGTAGCAATTAAACATAGATATACCCCAAATTGGGATGGCAAACAATTGTCTATCATTTTTTGGACAGTGATTAAGATGACTTTTATATTAGTAAGTGACCTTAATTTTATTTTTTTATACTTTTTAACGGTGAGGATGCAGATCCGGATGACATGCAGGAGGAACTAGTGGAGAAGGCCCATGATGTGGAAGAGGCTCAGATTTAAGAGAAAGCAGTGGTTATTTGGCAGAAGCCTCTCCTTGAACTCTATCAAAACCTTCACCTCTCCAACACAAGACTTGAAAACATATCCCAGGAGATGAGCACTACCCTCACCCACATTGAACATAAGTTGGACACTTCCCTCACCACAATGAATAACATTGTCAACAATATCTGTAATATATCAATTCCACCTTCCTGGCCAAATGTCACATTTTTCCTCTACTTTCCCACTAACAAAATACTTCACTCCAGTCCATCGTCCAATCTTACCCACAAAAGACCCTCTGTCACATCATCAATAATAATTTTACCACCGTTATAATCCACACTTTTTAAATGCTGTCCACTACTCTCTTCAACTCAAATGCAGTCTTTTGCAAACAAAAAATAATTTTTACAAGCCAACCAAAATGATATCACTGCACTAGGTGCTCACCTTCCCAATTAATTGCTTCCATATTACTTTATTATTATATTATATATCTGGTGGTGCATCCGGAACATTAGAAACTATATATCTTAAAACCCAAAGAAAATAATGTTCTATGCGGAGTACTCAGTGAGTAGATAATATATCTCCAATAATATTTAAAATGAATTACTTTATTAGATTCTTTAAAACGAAATCTCACTTCATCAAAATATATTTGTAGCAAAATATTAAAAACAATAATGTGCAAAAGGTGCAAAGTAAAGAAAATATTGCATTTAAAAAGTGAAATTGCCACCAGCCTTGCTATGTGTATTAAATTGTATAGTGTATAGTGTTACTCAATTACAAGTTTCTTGTTGTTATTAATTACCGCCTCTTCCACCCATGGAGTCCCACTCCTGGCGATGTTATGAAACACCATACACAGAGCAATGATGTTGCATACTGTCCTCGGCACATACATAAAAGCATCACCAGACCATTCAAGGCACCTAAACCTTGTCTTTAATAGACCAAATGGCCTCTCCACAACCGATCTGGGAGCCATATGTGTATCTTCCCCCTCCTTGTGTAATTTCAAAATAGGAGTGAGGAGCCAAAGGTGTAACGGGTATGCATTGTCTTCTATAAAGGGTGACAAGAAAGACAAAGAAAAATAAATGAGTTGTAACTTTAAAAACCTAAAAAAACAAATTTAGTGATCTGATAAAATGATATTGTGGGATTGTTATTGTCCAATATCTGACATTTGAGTCTATGGGACTAATTATTTGGGGCAAGCAAAGTATCAAAAATAAATAAATTTGCATCTTTGCAAGATCATGTGGCATTGGAGATCGGTGGTAGTCAGTTTCCCGATGACTACAAAAACGACAAGAATGACACCAACATAAACATCACGATGACCATAAATGCAATAGTGAATAAATATCTACCTACCATTATTTAGCTGTACTGTATCTCTGGCAACAGTTATAGTTGTCACCTGTAAATCATGAATAGAGAAAATCCGGCGACTGCTAAGTTCATCATTTACAGTGTTCACATTGCGATTGGCGCTTTTAAGGTGGCAATGGGTTCGGCTTGATGCCTCTATAATGTATTCTAGGTCCACCCATTGCCGCCTTAAAAGTGCCAATCGCACTGTGAATACTGTAAATGACGAGTTTACAAACTGTTGCTTTATGGGCACAAAGGACTCCTCATCAAGTGGCATATGAATGAATTGCCTGAGTGCTACAGGAATGCTCTGAGCACAATCTTAAGCATATGACTGAAGGTGGCTTAGGACATCCCTGCTGTGACTCAAACTGTGGTCTGGAAGGACAATATCACCAACAGTTTGGTCAATGGCATGTTGCACATTGGTTCTAGGTTACTCTGCACAATGCACAAGGTATCCATAATGACATGAGAAGGGAGCCGATAGCGATGGGCCACCTCAACAATGGATATCCCAAAGAGGCTGATGCGTGGCATGAAGACACGCTTCCTGGGCCATTGGTGGTAGATCAGTTGCTGTTTTCTGAGAGGTGGACACCTGTTGCCCTTCTCTTCGACCACCTGTCCTATGTCAATGACTGGCTATATATGAGAAAGATGGATGAAGGAAAGAAATAAATAAATAAATTACCTTATACCTTGCAACCTTTGTAGTCTGCTTATACATTAAAGAGTCAAAACATACTTACATCTACAACTGGCCTTGCCATGCTCATTATATCTCTACTCCCACCACCCCAAAAAATATTTTCTGTACATAAAATTACAAATTAACCATTTTATTGAAAAATAAACAAAATAAATGTGTATGTCAATACATAGGCAGATATAGTAGAAAATATAGGAAAGCCTTGGAAAAACTTACAGAACAAATTAAAAGACACAATGCTAATGTACCCAAGAAGGTGATAAATTATTCAGATGGGGTACCATTTTCCGATATCAGTAATTCCAACATCAGTTACATCTACAAAAAAAAAACAAGTTAAACAATGCCTGCAAAATTAAATATTGACTTACAATGAAAATGACAGTGCACATCCTCGACACGCTTACTCTGTATACCGATTTCTCTGAAAGCCGGCACTTTGAAATTATGTCACTCTCCATAGCCAGACACATATCTCGGTATTTAAAGCGACAATGCCTAACCCCAACATGTAACTGAGATGTTAAAGTTGTGGGGTTAGGCATTGCCACTTTAAATACTGAGATATGTGTTTGGCTATGGAGAGTGACAAAATTTCAAAGTGCCGGCTTTCAGAGAAATCGCTATGCAAGAGTAAGCATGCCGAGGATGTGCACTGTCATTTTCATTGTAAGTCAATATTTTATTTTTGTAGGCATTGTTTAATTCTGTTTTTTTGCAGATGTAACCGATGTCGTTATGGTGGTAGTCATTAATATGACTTGTGTGCTACATGAAAAAAACAGTCAGTATTTAACTTATGTGCAAAGCAAAATACTAATTTTCACCCCTTGCATTGTAAGATGGTTTTGTTCAGGAGACTGAAATAAGAAGTTTCTCAAGTTAAGATCCTTAATGAATCAGGCCCAAAGAGACCTCAACTGTTTACAGCCCTTATAAAGCCCTTACTCCTACTAAGTTTTACATGAACAACGTGTGTATTTGCATTTCGTTGTTGGTGCTTTAAAGAGTCGAGTTGATTTGCCTGATCATCAACTTCAGCTTTGTCCATCGCAATTCTAATTTCTCCAACTCAATGACTTCAGCTTAATTATATAATTCTACCGTATCCAAGCTATCATCTTCAACTTTGTTCATTATGACCAATCTTCTTTTAAGGTGTGCCTCTGATAGGTATTCAAGTCAAGTGGTTCTCTTCTTATTTAATCCATTGAAGCTGTTTTTCATCATCATCATCATCATCATCATCATCATTTATTTATATAGCGCCACTAATTCCGCAGCACTGTACAGAGAACTCATTCACATCAGTCCCTGCCCCATTGGGGATTACAGTCTAAATTCCCTAATATAGACACGCACTCACACACAGACACAGACAGAGAGGGAGACAGACAGAGATTATGGTAAATTTTGATAGCAGCCAATTAACCTACTAGTATGTTTTTGGAGTGTTTTTGAAGGGGAGCATTATTTGAGCTGTATTCTAGTTGTACTTTTTATGTATCTTTTGTTGCCTTTATTTTGCTATATGTAGCATTTTGGTTTCCTGTATGATATTAGAAGAGATCCAAGCAAAAATGCTTTGATTTCAGTAGGGTAGAATCTACATGAAGAGGTAACTTATTGTTAGTTTAACATGTTTATTGTGACAGAAACTCATTGCCATTCATTTCCAACAAAGTCCAATTAACGGTTTATTTTATATGTACTCTGTAATCCTTTATATCATTTAATAATTTTATACAGCTAAATGCAGATTACTTGACTCCTCCCAGCAGCAAACACCCCTTTCTCGCCATGGAAACACATGCAGTTTTACACAAAACCTGTCTTAATCAAGGTGTGTGATGACACCAAACATGATTTTACATTCCATCTCTGCAGTTTTGCTCATAGCTCATAGCCTCCAAAGTTTTCATGTCAACCTATTTTAAGAGTGTTCTGATGAAAAATGTAATAATTATGATGCAAAAATTGTTTTTGCTGTTTAATATCTTATAGAATCAAGTTTTTGCTCACAGATTATTTTCTTGTTCAAAATCAATGTAATGTTACAACTTGTCATGGAACAGTAAATATTTTTACGTAGCATACTTATTGTTCTTAGGAATCTTTTGTGTGGGGAGGCATTATGGGTTGTCCATTGATTAATGTCCACTTTTTAAGAATATAACAAACTTCGGTTTTTGCTTTTGTTTCCACCAGCAACACTTAGCACATGTTCAGATAATACACACGACATGGGCAAAAAATAGTTTCAATGGCACATTTTGATCATTATGGCCACTTGTCAAGCCTCCTGACAATATTCCAGCAGATCAAAATGAGGTGAATATACTTTATGGCAAATCAGGTATGCTTTACTATTTCTGGGAAATAGTAAAGCATAGCTGAATTGCGACATAGAACAACTATGCATAAAGCATTGTCGTTCTCTTTTTTTTTTACAACATTTCTGCATCATTACCAGTGTCGGACTGGGGCATGAAGGGCCCACCGGGGAATGCAACACTAGGGGCCCACCAGATGGGGTGTGGTCAGCCATAATAGAGGCGGGGCCAGACACTAGAGGGGGAGTGGTCAGTCCACGAAGGACAGCTAGCACCTTAGTGCAGTATATAAAGAATTGGCCTGACATGCAGTAACCCACGTCTTATCTGCAAAGGAACTGTGTTTACTTTCATCAAATCAATGCAAAGCCCCGTGCAGTTATGCCTGTTTGTTTTTATGTTATGCTGGATTGTCTCCAGGTTAAAGCAAAGCTGCTGATCAATTTTGCTGCCTGCAATTTGACATTAAAGCTGCCAATGTAATATAGATTAATCTGTTGACTGCCGCCACAGGATGGACTCGATATACAGCTGCTAAACACCAGATTGGAGGACTCCTTTTTTGGTTTTGAGTTAAAGTGCACCCAACACCTACACGCAGAGGGAGACGGTCATTTCCAGAGGATACAGACCAAAATGGCTATTTCCATGTGTCACAAAACACTGCTCCCAAAATCCCACCTCATTTATTATTGCAGTTACCTGTGATAAACACTTCTCCTGACAATTTATTAATTCAGTACAGGTAGCTGAAACAGCAATTTAAGTGGGATGTTTGGGGGCGGAGCATTTCTCACAGGGTCTCAGTAATGTCACTAGTTCCCAGTGAATTGATTGGCTGCCTGCTCTGGGATATTGGTTCACAAAATGGCTGCCTCCACTGTGAGAAGGTACATTTTAAGTATTCCTGTTAAAGATATTTGAATTTGTATTCTCTCAGAACCAGCCACTGGTTCATGTATGTGTTCAGATTTCCCTGGCCACCTTTTCAGAATATGGCATGCGGGACATGAAATGTTTTTTGCACATCAACTTTTTAGTGGTCTAAAGAATGAAATGAGATGTAATGCATTTTGTTACAAGAATCCACAAGTAAAGGCACAGTAAAGCTTTTTAACAAACTGGCAAAAATGAAGATGAAGCTGCCATTATGTGATGTTATACGTCCGATTTCTCCACAAATATGCCAGTGTATATGGGGAAGCATGTGGACTGGTATCTGTGAAAGGGGGCGGTACAAAATTGTGCATCTCCTGATCGGAGCAGGTGGGGGCTATGGGGCTGTGTGTTTGTGCACTTCTTATTGTGCCCAAACAAGATTTTGTTTTGCAGGATGAGATATTTACAAAACTTCAGTGGGTGCACTGAGCATTTATAGGGGTGCAACCTGTCTAGCGGGGGGCTGCACAGACATTTTCTCCTTACATATGGGCTTGAATTTTACACACTCTTGCCACTGTTTTTTGCAGCAACTGCAGCTTGAGAAGTTTGCAGGATGGCGGGGGGGGGGGGGTCAGGAGGCGGAGAGTTATTCTTGGTTTTAGGTGGAGAACCCCTTTAAAAAAATGAGAGGAAATTGAAGGTGGGCCTATTGGCAACAATCTGCAAGTGGAAGTGGGTCTGCACCTATATATGCTGTAGGTGGACAGATGAATATATAAAAAGTGCTTTTGAAATGTTAGTCAGGTGCTATACACACACACTAACTAACTAACTAATATATATATATATATATATATATATATATATATATATAGCACAAACAATATAAACAACTGGTTACAGTCTACTTACCCAAAAGTTGATTGCTGCAGCCTCTTCTCCCTTCAGCAGCGCGCGAACATCAGCTGACAGGGTGAGGGGGCGGGTCACATGATCGCAGCTGCGATCGCATGTGAAAGATGACTGCCTGTCAGTGACAGCCAGTCATCTTTCAATTGCGATCGCAGCTGTGATCGCAATTGAGCAGTGGGGACACAGCGGGGACAGCGTGAGGGGCCTCCAGGTAAGCTCCGCCCACTGGTGAAAGGGGGTGTGGCCGTAAGGTAGCCGGGCCTACCGGTGCTCTAACCGGTAGTCCGCTGGGCCAGTCCGACGCTGAATATTACCATCAAAATAAATTTTATCTTCCTGAGTTTGCAGAATTTCATTATTAATCCACTATCACTGAGCTGAAGTTGTTTTGAACACACCAACACATAAAACTTTAAATGTTAGTGTAAAAATAAAGCTATCAAGTATTTGTGTGCTATAGCCAGGGGGGAGCATAAATATGGTTAAGATTAGCATCGTGAGGACTAGCAGTCCTGGAAGTAAGCAGCAGACTGTCCTTGCCCATACTTGCCTACTCTCCCGGAATTTCCAGGAGGCTCCCAAATTTCGGGATGTCCTCCTGGACTACCATAAGAATAGGCAATCCTCCCAGATCCTAATAAATGCTGATACCCATGGCATTGTATATCGGGGTGGGGCCTAATCGCATTATTAAGCCCCGCACACGCTATTCAATGCCGTGAATATCCACATTTTATAGTGGGGGCAAAGTTATGGTGACGCGAAGACATCACCACGCCCCCTCCTACCCGTCACATGACTTGTCCTCCCAGAGATAAGGGTCAGAAATTCAGCAAGTTTGCTGATACCTAATCAGTAGTAAACATCAATGTGGATTAAGAGCAAGAGTCAAAGGTTACTATGTGGCAGGACCATAAGTGAGAGGAGAGTTAAGGAGAGAAGAGCAATATTGTGTAGCCCTGAGGTGAGGCACTGTAATGCAGATTCTTCCCACAGACAATGCATGAGTGAGCCTGAGGGAGGGGTTATTAAGTGATCCACATTTGGGTAGTGTGATCTGTGTTTGGGCAGAGCAGAAAGGTGAACATGTGCGCTTGACTGATATCATTTGTAAGAAATCAAGTTATTTGTCTTCTGCTCCAGGTACAGCATCAAAATTAATTTATGTGGTACATTCATTTGATATACAAATTAAAACATATTTACATTGACTGCAGCCCCCACTTGCACAATCAGGTCATAATGTACCCCAATTTATTAATATTATACTCCCACTGAGTAGTGTATGTGTAACAATTATCTGGATTGTTGCCCTTGTGTCAACAGGAATATTTACTCTACCAAATAAATTATGTGCCAGTCATCATCAAAACATCAAAATTTTGGTTCCTAGGCCAGGAAACTCCCCAGACCTTAATCCCATTGATAACTTGCGCTCAATCCTCAAGAGGTGGGTGGACAAACAAAACCCCACAAATTCTGACAAACTCCAAGCATTGATTAAGGCAAGAAGAGGTGGCCAACAGTCAGTATGTGGCCCAGAAGTTGATGGACAGCATGCCAGGTCAAATTGCAGAGGTCTTCAATAAGAAGGCTCCAAACTGCAAATATTGACTCTTTACATAAACTTAATGTAATTGTCAATAAAAGCCTTGACAATTAAAAAAAATATTTGTAATTTTATTTCAGTATACCATAGCAACATCTGATGAAAAGGTCTAAAAACACTGAAACAGCAAACTTTGTGAAAACCAATACTTGTGTCATTCTCAAAACTTTTGGCCATGACTGTACAATAAATAGCTCATTCTATGATGTCTGGTGTGTAATACAGAGCCCTTTTGCTCATTGCAAGGGTAAACCAGACTAAACACTTGCAAGGCTGGTGTACAATAAAGGCCCAATTCTCTCAAGGCTAGAGTACAATACAGGACCCATTCTTTAGTGGGTAGTAAACAATGCAGACTGCATCCTTTAGTGCTATGTACTCACCTTCCATTTTGCTCTTTATTTTACATACTCTCTCCCAGTATCAGGGCTGCCATCAGCTGGTGTTATTGTTTGCTGAAAGTAATTAATTTATTGCCCTGTACTGAACCCTGGCAGTAAATTGATTTCAGTAGAGTCAATTACAGAACGAAAATTGGAGCTGCTATCAGTCAACAGGGGCACTGTCTTGGGCATACATTGCCTGGATATCTCTTCTCCTTTGCTGAGATAGCCTGATGAAATTTTTCACCATGTTCATCATTTAATGCACCTCGGTCGACCAGGAGAAATCCAAATGAGAAAGAAGGAAAGTGTATTTTTAAGGACATGTTGCAGCCTAATTTGTGATAAGATAGCAGTAGGTTTCTCACAAGGCTTTATAGATATCAGCTTTGTTGATGTTCAAAAAGTTGGTTGCTACAAGTTTTAATACATCCCAAGCCATCTTCAGATCACACCTGATTATCTGGTAAAGAAGTCTGTCTTTGAGAAGCTTTTGTATCTGTATCCTTTATTAAGTATAGGATATTTTTGTTTGAGGTAGCTGAAAGCTGGTCCATGTTGATCCATGGCCTTAACAAAATTCTTCATAATGCAGAAATTAACATATGTGGCACTGACAAATGCTTGGCTTGAATGGTTCAAAAACAACACATTGAAATGGACATAGTGTGACATTGCAAAAAATCCCACACAAACTATGACTCTCTGACAAATATTCCCAAAACTAAACAAAACATACTCTAATTTGTACTGTATCTTGAAAACAGGAGCTAATGATCCATTTTGACTGTCATATTCTTATTTAACATATTAAAATTAGTCCAAATTGACTGATTTAATTGCCAGTGTCATTTCCATTTTTTGACATGTGCAATTCTCAACCACATACACTCCCAACCACCACTGACCCAACAAGATTACATACAAAACAACATGGTCCTCCATGCAGAATTATTTAAGCTGAAACAACCCTACATACAGGAATGGAACGATAGGAGGTGCTGCAGCTATGCAACCAGAGGTGAGGGAGGCCATTGCTCTCCCCTCAGGCCCCCACTCTGCTCTCAAAAGAGCATAATGAAGACCTCTTCCGATCATTTCATGTACAATGTGTTCGTATTGATAGCAGAGAGGGGGGCCAGGGAGGCTATCATGACATCGTCTTGCCCTACCCAGATTTTGCTAATGGGCTGGTCAATTTACTGTTCAGCTCCTGCCCGCTTACAAACAGAGTAAACTTTACTTTTAACCTTAAACTTTTCAGTATTAACAGAAAATAGAAAGTAATGTACAATTTATTTTGTGTTACCTATAAGCATAGTTTTTTCTTATATTTATGATTTTGTGTAGATTGCATGTGTTTTGTAAGCTTGTATATTTGTTTTTCTTTTGTATGTTTTACATTTTGACTCAAAATTGTTTTAATATTAAATGCAATTGTGAACGACTTTGATGTTGCATGACTCATCTGCACATTCTCTTTACTGTTTCCTTCAAAGGAAATATCAATTGAAATTTCCACTCACCTAGCTCATAATGCCACCCTGCAGCAGGTGATAATTTCCACATGATAAGCAAGGCTTTGATGTACTTCTGATGGTTTTTGACAAGTTTGCATGAGCAGTGGTCTGAAATTTAAATCAAACGTCTTGAATATTTGCAAGGAATTCTCCTGTCAATAAGCAACATAAAAAAAATATTCATGGCATATGGGTAAATGCTCTTGTATTAGGCATCTGAGGGAGATTAAAAAATGTGAATTTGTTTAAGAAATCTAAGCAAAAAATGTGCTGCTATTATTATTATTATTATTATTATTATTATTATTATTTTATTTTATTGTGGGAAAGTATAAAACTATTGATTGTGCAGCCATTTATATAAAGAAAACATACTCTATAAACCCGTTGATGGCTAGTTGAGTATACTACTGAAGTTTTTATCTTTCAATAAGCACCAAATGACTAGATTTTGCTTTGTGCTTTTATGTGTATTCATTATATTTTATAGTCTCAAATCCTTCAAAAAATTGCTGATTCAGAATAAAACCTATGCATGTTTGCGTAGCATAGCTATGTGCTATTTTGCACTGCGCATACTCAGAGAGTGAACGTACGTAATAATGGCTATTGAGACCTGCGACATTTTGGCAATTGCGACTCCTTACCCCTGAAGTAAGGGGATTTTTGAGCAATTGCGTGCGGATTCAGATTTGGATGTAGTTGCAGAAAGAGTTGAAAAAGTGGTTTTATTTGTCCCCCTCAGGACTTCAGCCCTATGCTGAATGTACTAAAGTCAGGGGGACCCCACTCTGCATATTTCCACTTTTTCTTTAATTAGTTAAAGAAAAAATACATTTAAATGCCAGTCATAATCATCAACTTGATAATGATGACTGGCTTCTTCTCTACTGCAAGATATTATACTTAAAACATATCATGCACTTAAAACATATAATATGCTTTAAAAGTACCTTCATTCAGTAGACGTAGTAGTTTACTGAGTTGCATGATCTTAAGGTAAGCGAAGTTCTGCATAGTGTATGAAATGCATATTTTTTTCAGATGCAGTTTATGTTTGTATTTTCTTATTTAAATTACACCTAGCTCTACATCATTAGTGGTTATTCAGTGCTATATGTACTTGGAGTACTATGAAATACTACAGGCTGACAGCAGCTTTGAGATCCAGAAATAGTGGGGGATGTAAGTAAATACCAGGACATCATCAAGATTTACATCAGGACACTCTTCAGTTCAAAGATTATAAAGCTGCTAAAACAAAAGGAGCTTCAAAAATGCATAAAAAAACACTTTCATTAACTAAAGAGGATGCAGTATGTATTGGATTGCAAGGATTTATTCTCTCAACATGAAAATCACATATACTGGTGGGATGCACAGTTCAAGAATGTGGGTGCATCACTCAAAAGAAGTGCTTGACACTAAAGAGGCTTGAATTTTTTTAACCGGTTCAAAATGTTATCAAATTTGTCTGGCTGAAGGCCCTCAAATTTTAAGAGTAGTATGATTTTAGGTGAACTACTGCATCTGAATTTTTGTTTTGTGGTAGCTTTAATATGGACATCAAATATTAATGTGTTCAAGGTTGAAGTTCAAGTTCACCATTTTGATGGAAAACTGTTAATATGATACAGCGTACCTATTTAGGCTCAAATTTTGCAGTGTGTCGACATGTTAATTTATTGCAATTTTTCAATCTTTCAAAAAAACAGTTGAGAACTACTTGTGGGGTTTTAGATCCTTTTTCAGATAAGCTCAGCAGGATTTAGCTGAATTAACAGTCAGGTCAGGTAAAGTTTCAAAACCAGACTGGCTGACTTTTTGCACAAAATAAAGTCCACAGTGCTTTCTGGGCTGTGAGCAGTCAAACAATAAAACAAATCCTGATTATCTAAGCTCTAACTAACAACATATATCTTAACTATCCAGTTTACAAATTCTCACTGACCAATTCCACAGACACACTCTTCTTATAAGAGATCAGCCACCAGGTAATTTCTACCATATTTATCCCCTTCCTTAGAACACATATGACATTGTCCTGGCGGTAAAGTGCATCCCTTCCTAGGCTCTACCAGTCACACTATCACACACATTTAAACAAATTAAGCATATCTACAAGTTTAACATACAATTTTTTTTTTAAGATCCACAACTTTTCATTTTATTAAGAAATAACTGTTCTCATTCAATAAAGAAAACGAAAAACAAATCTGTAACTGCTTAATGTCTCTTCCAATTATTGATGACAGAACTGCAAGTGCAAAATACTTTAATAATTAATATTTTCCCTGCAGTCATTGTGAAATCTATACTGCTTTGAAGTTGAAAAACAATGTTTTTCTTTTTTAGTTTTTAATAAATTGCTATGTAACCTCATACATTTTAATTGCAGTACAATATGTAAATATTCAGGAAGTTTCCAAATGTTTCCAAAATACTTTATTTAATAAGTAGCACAAATATATTCAAATAAAAGTGTGCATTTTCTAAAATAAAGCAAGTTAACAATCAAAGTACCTTAGCAAAGAATTTTAATAGAAATTATTGGAATATCGTCAAGCACTACACTCAGTGTACTACATCACTGGGAATAGGTATGAAATCCTTTATCAAAACAGTTTACATTACACCAATCGCTTTATAATGCACTCACGGATACATAGCCCATCCAATGCAGCTGGCAAACTTCATTTACTGTGCTGTAATAGGCATATGCACACACGGCAATAAATCATGAAATGACTCAAACTTGGCAAGATAAAACAACATGATTTTCAGTACAATTTTTGGCAAGCAGGGCTTTAGAAATTTTTCTAGCAAATATTATAGAACTGTGGACTAATTCTGTAGTGTAGTTGTTGTTGATGGTTGTGTTGATGCTTCTCGCTGTGATTTATCCAGAACTGTAAGAGAAAATAAAACATTCTGCTGAGTCACATATCCTGATTCCCTTCTCGTCTCTCAATCAGAGAATTTAACCCCTGGTTCATCTTCGAACACAATGTGGTCTCAAGAAACATTTCCATTTTAATTATGGGTATAAGTACGCTCTAGCTATCAATTCCCATCAGAATGCATGCAAAAAAGAATGATTTTATAAAATTAAGTTACAACTATTATTACTGTACTCATTAATAAAAATATGTTAAAAAATGTTTGATTTCCTAGTGAACAGGGAGGAATTAGTTATAAGGACCAATAAATAACATAATTAGGGGAATAAAGCCTAATCATACATGCATTGTAAATATTGGGTATCAAATGAAACAATTTATAATTTGTGTTTCTCTGTAAGTTAAATTCAGATAACCTCAAAGCAGGGCCTTGCCCTCAATGGGTTAATGATCTAATTCCTTGTATAAAATATGAGGCCAGAAACAGTGTGTCCTGTGTTAATAGACAACTTTGTTACCTGTAGAGGGAACTGAGAAGCTTCAAAGGCCCCTTGGGATGAGCTACATCCTGGCATAGGAGAGTTTTTGACACCTAAAGAGATATTGGACAGACGGGAGGGAGCCATTTCTAGTAGGAGTCTCACACAAAGAGACATGAGCTGTGTGACCATGACATGCAATATTGTATATAGACAAATATAATTCAGTTTCCAAAATGCCAGTTAAAATGAATATAGTTAGTGATCAACCATATTTTCATAAATAGCATGATAGAGAGGCAGCCCATACATCAAATAAAGCTTTCTGTCATGCAGGGAAGGTGAGGAAATGACCATGGCCTTATTTGTGTGGCGTTTGTATGTTATCCACTTGTTTGCATGGGTTTCATCCAGGCGCTCCAGTTTCCTCCTACAATACAAAAACATACTGGTAGGTTAATTGGTTGCTATCAATTTGACCCTAGTCGGTCTGTGTGTGTGTTAGGGATTCGGGACTGTAAGCTCCATTGGGGCAGGGACTGATGTGAGTGTATTCTCTGTACAGTGCTGTGGAATTAGTGGTGCTATATAAATAAATGATGAGGAGGATGATGATGATGATGATGATGATAATGAAATGAGTATCAGGTCAACAAATTCCGTGGATCTATCTATGTTTGGTATCTATAAATTGGTAAATTGATATTGGATTTATTAATAATTCAATGGGGTCTGTGTGACACTCCCCAGGAAAATGATGTTACATTTTAGCATTGAAAATTAAAATAGTTTGTGGTTGTAAAATGTGTCACTGCCCCCTACTTTTTCCCCTGGAGACTCCTGGAGGAGAGAAAGATGAACCCCCTTGCAAAAAATTGCAATTCTTTTGGGAAATCAATCATTGATAAGCTGTCCATCTTTTAAGCCGATTTGCCTTATACAATTTGTATGTAAGTTTATTTTCTGAAACTTTGAACTTTTATTTTTAAATCTGTTTTATTAATTGTTTTATAACCTGTAAGCATTGTACTTGTTTTGTATATTAAATCTATAATTTTAATAAGTGCTGTCCTTATTGCGCTAAGCAAATTCACTGCCTGTTTAAGAAGAGGTTGAATGCTTGGCTGTGTTAACCCTTTAAATACCAGTGGGACTTGTTAACTATTTTTGCTATCAGAAAGCAGAGGGTGCATAATTGGGTAATTTAATAATAGGCTTGCTACAGGCCTTATACGTAGCTTGTGGCAGTTGAGGAGAGGTGTAGAAGTATACGCCTGTGTTGGGAAAGGGACCAGTTAGATCTGTAGCCTTAAAGATAGGTGAGAATAGGATTGAGACTGGAGTCCTGTGTGTTCCCTTACAGTAAGCTTCCAAGTCTTGAGAGTACAGTGTGCTGTCTGTGACAGGTAAAGGTGGTCAGGAGTGTTTTCCTGACAAAATAGAGGTGATATATTGTATGACTCTTTGAATACATGATCACATGTTAAATCAGGAAGCTGATAGAAGCGGGTTTGCCTGACAGATTTATTTATTTATTTTTTACATGAAAAACATAAATCAGGTGTTCTTCATGTGTACTGTACCTAAAATTAGTTTTTATAGTTTTTCTTACTTGCAAGCACATACACTGGCATGCATACATTTCAATCAACAATATCAGTTGGCACTTACACCAGCCCTGTAGCTGGTGCAAGTGATACATCTAAAAAAGATATACCTAAGAGAAACTCAGTGCCTGAATTTGACGAATGTGCGTGTGCTCGACCTTGGCATGCTCTTACTGTTTTAGGTAGTTGCAAGTGTTATTTGCATTTGTTTATGAATTGGATGCAATTGCGTTCACTGGTGTAAGGTCCATTTCTGAGCATGCGCAGCGCAATTTCACGCAATGTGACTTTGTTCGAAAGTGAATCAGGCCCTTATTGTCTACGTTTGTGGAGATGGGACCAAGCAGGTTGCATTTGGGGTGAAAGAGAAGGTTTGAAAAAATAATATGCTTACATAACTGACCTTTTTGTAATGGATGAATGGTGGTAAAGATGAACTGGGATAGCAGAAATTTAATTTGGTGTCTGTGTGGCTTAAATATTAGCATTGGAGCTGTCACAGCTGCCTTCATAAGAATGAAAGGCACAGGGCATAGTGCTGCCTGCACCTCACAGTTTATGCACTAAGTTTTCACTTGCCATGACTGCCTAAAATCTGCACAACCATGTATACCAGGTGTGGAATGGCAAATATTGGCTCAAGCAATTGGATCAGACTAGCACACCGCAGTGAAAACATGTGAGCATGGTTTGTCTAAAGTAGGTGTGGTTGTAGATAGATGTAGCACATGCACCACCAGGCACCTCAATGCACCTGGAGAAGAAAGTGGTGGTAACCTTCCTGGTTAGAGTTTTTCTCCCCTTTTCCTATTGTCTCAGCGCAGTGCCTCTCAGGTTGCAGATTTTTGACAAAATCTACCAGGGATGATTCAGAAAACCCCTAAATCCTTAAATAACTTGTGTGAACACCACACTGGACAAAATGATAATCAGATGATAGTAATGATAATAATTAGATGCAAAATACTTGATGAATAACATTAAATGAACAATGATGTACAATGATGTACAGTATCAATATCTGAAGACAAAAGACAATAACATGATGAGGTAATATCTGAATGCAATAAAATAGCACTTCAGTACAATAGAAGATGTATAACCATAATAAGATGAAGACACTTTTAGTGCAATAAAATTAATAAATGTTGAATGAAGTGTTGTTAAGGCACTATAATTAACCTTAAAACATGGTAAGGTACTTGGCTCAATAAAAGAAGAATGAGACCATGTATCAGTATTATGTTACTTTAGCATCTTGTGCATGGTTCACAGGTTAGTTTAGTAATAGAGAGGGTCCGTAGACAAAATTAAAATTGCTGGTGGCAACCTACCGCTCATAGAGTGTCATACTATCTCCTGACACACTGGAATAAAAGTTTGGATGTTCTGGGGCAACATCATACCTAGTTGACAGTTCTCAAAAATCTAATTGGTGGATAATTCCAGCCTTTCACCAATCAATGTGTAAACTTTTGACATTCTTATTGGTGAATGTTTAGTGCCATCCACCAATCAACAATAAACCTAATAATTGTTCAGCTGCTTAGTGCATGATTGGTTCTAGGAGTCAGGCAGAGGACACTTCTGGCCATACCAATTGTGTTTAAAGTAAAACACAAGCTTAACAGCCATAGAGTGTCCACTAACTGTCTCTTGGATGCAGCTAAGCACTGTGCAGCTACAGGCAGCCAGGCCTATAATTCCATATCCTCCATTACCTTCCAACCCCCTCGTCTTGATCTTTATATCTATAAAATCACTGAATCAAAAGTTAGTCCTAAGCAAGTGTGCAATTACCATAGGTGCATGGGGTGCAACTCTTATGGTGCCCAGAACTGACAGGGGCCAACCTTCTCTGTCAAAGCTCCACATTTATATGTTATTTTTTTCCACTGGACAGTATATGGAAGCCCTTAAAAAATGTTTTTATGGGTCCACAAATTCCATTCCATTATTTGTGCACCTGGTTTGTACATAGTACAAACCAGGTGGATCGTAAAACTTTTTTTAAAATATAGTAATTCGAATCCTGGGAAACAATTTGCTTTAAAAAAATACTCTATCTGTAACAAATTTCTCCTCCTCCTCTTTTCTCCCTTCTAAAAATAATTTGATTTAATTCTTTTCACTCCACTGATATGGTACTTTGCATTTTTTGGAGATCACCTTGATGATGGGTTGCTTGTTAAAACATTTATTTGGGCCCTGTGGTTTTGCCCTTATTTGTATTCATATTTGTATTCATATGTAGGGTTTCATATATGTCAGCTGAAAACTCATGGATAACTGCAAATTGTGCTGTTATTCAAAAATATAAAAAGCAAATTTACCCCCCTCCCTTCCCCGACCTCAGTGGCCATCCTGACTTCACATAGCGTATAGTAAAAAAAAAATATTAAATAAAATAATAGTATCTTGACAGTTATAAATAAAAGTTAATGTCGTATTTTCAATATAACATTACAATAAATGTAAACATCACCACATCTGTTTTTTTTTTTTTTTTGAAGATTTTATTTTTTGCAAGGGTCAACCAAAAGTAACATTCTGTACAGCACTGTGTTATAAACATCTGAAGAATACATATGCAATAAAACATACAGCGTCTTATTAGAAGAGAGCATTAGTAAGGATGTTGACCCAATTTTTCAAGGGAAGCAATAATTTTAGAAAGAGAAGTAAGACTGAGGAGAGTAAAGAGGGGGGGCGGCGTGGCGGGGCCGCTTAAGTATAAGAGAGAGGAAGGAGTGTAGTAGAATATGGAAAAAGAAAAAGAAAATGAAGAGATGGGAGGGATAGAATAGGGAAGGGAAAAAAGGATCCAGATGGAGTGATGCTGTAGAATCAAATGACAAAAGGGGTTTGGATTTGGAAGTATGAGGTCCACGGCGCCCAAACCTTAAAGAATGATTTAGAGGTATTACGGATTATGCATGTCATGTATTCCATTTGATAAACATACCAAATCTTGCCGATAATCGTCTGTAGAGTTGGAGCATTGGGCTGCTTTCAGTCCGTAGAAATCTGGCATAGGGCAGCAGAGACTACATGGCGAAACATTTTCATTTGATGTTTGGTGGCCGATGGGATCCCGAGAGGGAGAAGGAAAAACCTGGGAGAAAACGGGATGTCAAGCTGCAGTAGCTGTGAGGCGAAGTCCCGAAGTTCCGTCCAAAATGGGGCAAGTTTAGGACACTGCCACCAGATATGGAGGAAGGACCCTTCTGCGCCACAACCTCTCCAACATGTGCTAGATGAATCTGGGAAGATTTTTTGTAGTTTGGTGGGAACCAGATACCAACGATAAAGTAGTTTATAAGCATTTTCTTTCAGTTTAACACAAATTGAACTGGAGGCCGTGTTAGTTCTAATTTCCTCCCAGTCTTCATTGTCTAGTGTTTCCCCCAGGTCTCTCTCCCAAGCCCTCTCATGAGAATCTCGGTCGTCCGAATCAGGGACTTTGAGTTCCCAGTATAGTAAGGATATGAGACCTTTGGTAGAAGATCGCTGGAGCGAAAGCGCTTTGAGAAAGGTCAACGGTCTACGACCTAGAGTTAATTTATTGGTAGAGTGAAAATTTCTTAATTGCAGGTATTGGAAAAAATATGTGTTTGGGGTATTAAGTTTTGTTTTTAATTCATCAAATGAGGGAAACGAGATGTCTTTGGTGATATCATTGAGGTAGCGTATGTCTTTTCGTTTCCAATGTTCAAAAGATGAAGTTATACACCCTGGTGGAAATTTGGGGTTATCAAATGTTAGAATGATCGGGCTGGGAGTAGGAGCAAGGTTAAATTTCATGTTTGCTTGATCCCAAAGAGATAACGACTGGGCTACAATTGGGTGATGAGAAATGGATTGTGGACGACTGGTGCGAGGGAGCCACAGTAGAGAGGATGCAGAAGAGATACCCAAGCTTTCTGCTTCGATCGAGACCCAGACCCTGGAGGAATTAGGAGAGTTCCATAACACGCATTGGGCAAGTTGCGCAACTAAATAGTACTGCCTAAAATTGGGTACCCCTAAGCCACCACCCCGCGCCGACATCTGCAGGACTAGAAGGCGTACTCTTGGGCGTTTTTTGCCCCATATAAATTGCGATGTGTAGTGTTGTAGAAATTTGAAAACATATGGGGGAATGCGTATTGGTAAGGCTTGATATAGATATAGTAATCTAGGCAAGATGTTCATTTTGATTGAATTGATGCATCCTATCCATGAGATAAAGTGTTGGTTCCAAGCTTCAAGATCAGATTTAATCTGGGAGAGTAATTTTGGGTAATTAGCTTGAAAAAGTTGGTTATATTGCTTAGTGACGTGAATGCCTAAATATTTAATCTTTTTTTGATGCCATTTGAAGGGGAATTCCTGAGAGAAGGAAGATCTAGTTTTATCTGTCAGAAAGAAATCAAGAATTTCTGTTTTTTGGGGATTTATTTTGTATCCTGAGATGGCGCTGTAAGTGTTGATATCTGCAAGGAGGGGGGTAGAGAGACTGCTGGGTCCGAGAGAGTCAGGAGAACATCATCAGCATACAATGATATTTTGTGTTCAGATTTCCCTGCTTTAATTCCATGAATAGCCTTATTAGATCGAATCTTTGCAGCTAATGGTTCAATTAGAAGGGCAAAGATTAAAGGTGAGGGGGGGCAGCCTTGCCTTGTCCCGTTGGAAATTGAAAAGGGGGAGGATGAGACCCCATTGGCCACCACCGTTGCCCTGGGTGATTGGTATAGAGCTAGTAGACCGTCTAGAAATTTACCAGAAAAGCCCATTGACCTCAAGATCCTAGACATGAAGGGCCAAGAAATTCAGTCAAATGCTTTTTCAGCGTCAAGCGCCATAATCAGTGATGGGTGTTTAGTGGCATTAATAGAGTGTACGAGGTCAATAGCGCGTCTAGTGTTATCTATGGCTTGGCGGCCTGGTATAAACCCGACCTTATGTGGGTGGATCAGGGAAGGAAGGAGGACATTCAACCGATTAGCTAAAATTTTTGCGTATATCTTAAGATCTACATTCAGTAGCGATATTGGTCTATAGCTGGAGCACAAGGTGGCATCTTTGTCTGGTTTTGGTATAACAACGATGGTGGCCAAGGTCGTCGCTTCGTTAAACGGGGAACCTGTTAATACTTTATTAAAAAAGTCTGTCATGTGAGGGGCAAGAACTTTAGCGAATTTTTTGTAATATTGTGGGGTAAGTCCGTCAGGGCCCGGGGTAGAAGATGATTTCATCATCTTAATCGCTGAGATTATCTCTGTCTGAGTGATACCAGCGTTTAAGAAGGCGAGGTCACTGTCTGAGAGATGCGGCAATGAAAGAGATGATATAAAGGATGTTATCTTCTCTTCAAGAGAGTCGGCAGAGGATGTGGCACCGTGGAGATTGTACAGTGCTTTATAATAATCGTGAAATTCTTGGGCGATTTGCACAGGGTCATACACCGGCTGAGAGTTAGATGTTTTTTTAAGTTTTGTGATCAGTCCTTTAGCTTTTCTCTGTCGAAGTTTATTAGCTAGTATAGAGTCTGCTTTGTCAGTTTTATCATAGTATTGCTGGTTTAATTTTTTAAGTGTATTTGCAGCTCTGCGGGAGAGGATTGTATTCAGTTGGCCTCTGACTGCAGAAATTTGTGTTAGAAAAGTAGTAGATGGGTGTAGTTTATGTTGGGAGAGCAGTAAGGCTAATTTTTTCTCAAGGCATATTATTTCTTGAGAGGCCAATTTTTTAGCTGCGGAAGTCTTGCTTATCATTTTGCCTCGGATGGTAGCCTTATGAGCTTCCCAAATAATTCCTGGGGCGATCTCTTCTGAAGTATTCAGTTCAAAGTATTCTTTAATTGCTTCATTAATCTCTTGATGGACAGAGTGGGACAACAACAGTGAGTCATTCAGGCGCCATCGACAAGGTTTTGGAGCTAATTTTATCAAGTCAAGAGTGATATCTACTTCTGCATGATCTGTCCAGCTAAGAGGGGTAATTCCTGCATCTAATATCGCACGAGTGAGTGAATGGGAAACAAAAATCATGTCTATGCGAGAATAGCTGCCATGAGGGGCTGAATAATGTGTGAAGTCTTTTGCATCCGCATTTTTAAGTCGCCAAGTGTCATGTAGAGCCAAATTGTGTAGACATGCCAGTAGAGATTGAGAGTCTCTTAAGGAAGTGGGTGAAGGTTTTTGGTTGGAGGTGCTAGAGGATCTGTCTAGTGTTGGGTGTAAAATTGTATTGAAGTCCCCAGCAAGAATTATATGATCCTGTGCAATGCGCCCAACACGATTAAACACTTCAGAAAAAAAGAAACTCTGTCCCTGATTAGGTGCGTATAGAGAAATTAGTGTAATTTGCTCAGATCGGAGTGTGCCAATCAGAATCAAGTACCGACCGTCTGGGTCTGAATATGATTTAGTTAGGAGAAAGGGAACCCTATTGTGTATTAAAATTGCCACCCCACGCTTCTTGCAGTCCGCAGAGGCAAAAAACGTTTGGGTATAAAGCTTACTTTGTAGACGAATGTGTTGTCCCGTGAGGTGGGTCTCTTGAAGGAAGACTATATCAGCTTTCTCTCTCCTGCAGGCTCCCAAGACCACCGCATGTTTAGTAGGCGAGTTCAGACCGTTGACATTAATCGAGAGTATCTTAAGCGCCATGGGTGCAGGAGGAAGCGTAATTCCTACATAATTTTAGTAAAAAAATTACATGAGTGAATAAAAAAGAAAAAAGATCTTCAGTCCATCTGGAAGCTTGGGAGAAGGATGGGGGAATGGTAGGGATGCCACAGGTAAGAGAAAGGTAGAAAGAAGAAAGAGAAAGAGGCCTAATTAGGCCAATACCCTCAGAGAGGAGAGCCCTGGGTAGGGCAATCAATAAAATGATCAAACAATGAAGAAAAAACATTGTAATACAAGTAAGGGTGCGTGTGGGGGGTGGTTAGTTTTAGTGAGATACTGATAGGCCGCAAAAGGGGCCAGGTATAATTATCTAGTATGATAGATTGGAGTATTCTGAGCAAAGTTGGAGTGGATAAGTGACCAGAGGAAGGGGTGTTGGGGGAAAAGGGGGGAGAGGTGAAAATAGCAGAAAGGAGGGAGGGGTGGTGGAAGTAGGGGGTGGGAGGAGGACAAAGGGGGAAAGTGTGGAGGAGGAGAGAAGTAAGGGAAGAACGGTTGTGAAGGAAAGGGATGGGAAGAAGGGAGAATCCGGAAGGTAGAGCTGGAAAAGGGGGGGGGGGAGTGAGAGGAGAAATTAGACTAAACAATATGAACATTCATGTAACATTGAATTTGTAACAACAACATCAAGAATAACAGGTGACATCTGACCAAGTCCCTAATAAGACTGTCAGACATCCGAGGACTTGTTTACATTTTAACTCCCGTAAGGGGATATAATATAAAAGCAGAGAAATACTAGGAGTACATGACAAAAGGCAATTTGGTTATTAAGTGCCTACAGTGAGCAGAAGGCAAACAAGAGTTAGGTGTTAGACTTAAGTCCAAGAAAAAGTTTGAAAAATGTAATGAACTTTTTGTGAGTTACCACTCAGTCTGGATCAATGGGAGGTCTTGTTGATCAACGATTCACCGTGGTCCAGTCAGGAGGCGGTGCTAAATCTCTTCCAGGTCTTGAGGAGTTGTTGCGTGCCGTGGATGAGGTAGAATCTGGAAGAATTTCAAGCTTGGAGAGGATGTCTTGTCCTTGGTCAAGCGATTTGGCATATAGGACAGAGTTCCCTGCAAATACTTGTAATTGGAATGGAAATCCCCATCGATACCGGAAGTTGTGTTGACGTAGTATTCTTGTAACCGGTTGAAGATCTCTACGTTTCTGAATAGTAGAGGGGGCCAAATCTTGGAATATCTGAAGCTGCATTTCTTGAAAGTCAATCGAATCTGTGAGTCTGGTTGCATTAAGTCATTTTTCTTTTGTTAGATAATAATGAAGGCGGACTATGATGTCTCGCGGTCTTTGATCAGCTGCTGGCTTGGCTCTAAGAGCTCGGTGTGCCCGATCCATCAGGATTTCGCTATTTGTTAGGTCTGGAAGTAGGTGTTTGAAAAGGCTGGAGAGGAAGTCAGGCAGAGAAGAGCTTGTTACAGATTCTGGTACCTGGCGAATCCTCAAATTGTTTCGCCGTGATCTGTTCTCTTGGTCTTCTTGTTTCTCTTTCACCGAGTCCACCTCAGTACGAAGCAAGGCTAATTCACGCTCGAAAGACATCTGAGCACGACACATGTCATCAGTTTTTGATTCAAGAGTATCAGTTCTATTGCCGAGGGCTGCTATTTCTAATTTGAATTCAACAATAGCTTTCTTAAGTTCCTGTTGGAAAGTAAGTTTTATATCATTCGCTAAGTTAGTAATAGCTGCTTGAACTGTGGGATCTATGTCCGAATCTAGCGGAGAGCTGGGACTTGAGGTGCGAGATTGATCTGCTGGAGGTGAAGAAGCCGTCACTTTCTTAGAGGCAGCAGTAAAGATGGGAGCTGTCCCTCCTGTGGCATGTTTTTTGTTTTTAGTAGACATCTTCACTGGGACTTTTTCGTGTTTTTCAGTTATTTTTTATTTGTTTTATAAAGAATTTTTTTTGTTTTTTTGTTTTTGGTTTGTTTTTTATTTTTTGTTTGTTTGTTTTTTGTTGTTTTTTTTTGTTTTTATTTTTTAAAATCATTATTTCTCCTGAAATTCCTCTACCAGAGCGATGGAATAGGTGAGAGGGGAGAGCGGGAGGGTGTAGAAAGGGGACTGGTCACACAGATAGCGAATGAGAGAATACACTTATCAGGTCATACTGGCCTCTTAGGCGGCCGAATCCGCTTGGGGTTTACATTTGTTTATTTGTTTTGAAGTTATGGGAGTGTGGTTCAACACATCAGTGTGCCACAGAGAACAAGTAGTTAATCAGCAGCAAGGGGTTATCAGAATATTAGAAATAGGTAAGTTCAATAAATGGCCACAAGGTGGCAGCAAAGTTCCTTACAGAGAATGAAGCAATCTGATCTGTGCAATCTGCTAAGTCTGGAGCCAGCAACTGTCACAAAGAACTCAACAATGAAGGACACTCACCATCAGTCGCTGGACCTATGAATCAGAGGAAGTCCCGGGCAGTGTATGCTGCTCTGAGATGTCAGAGGAGCCTGCTACCGGACAGAGGCTGCAGGCAGACGGAGACACACTCCGACACTGGAGCTGGATTCAGCAGCGGTCAGCGCATCTAGAGCAGAGATCCAGGGCAGAGAAGGAGCTCCAAGATCACTTGCAGCCGGAGTCTCCCACCGCAGGTGGGATCAGGTATGTTGATTGTGGAGAATGATGTCTCTGGGAGCGCTGTAGGTACAGTAGGATATTTTGGAAAAACCTCTTGGTCCCGCGGCCAGTTAGCGCAAATAGCGGTTCCAGGGTATAGATCTGTGCCACCAAGCTGTCGCAGCGGATCAGATGCACCTGTCAGTTGTGCAGACGGTGTCCACGCTATCAGGGTTCTTCTTCTCTTTAATTTTATTTTATTTAATGTCGGGACTGCCGACGACGGGGGCGCTGTTTCAGCTCCCGTAGAAGAGAGAGGGATCACCGAGGATATAGAGAGATGTTTTGTCCCGGGTGGATGTGGGCTCTGGAAACCCGATGCCTGGGTCCCGCAGCAACGGGATTTCTCCCCGAAATTTGGTGGGAAAACAGGCCCAAAATCAGAAGTGGAATCTGCTTGTTTCAGATGGGGCAAAACAGAGTTGACCGTGGGTACGGGTGGTCTCGGTCACTTCCCCGAGCTGTCAGTGGTCACGAGCAGGCTGTGAGCGGATTAAATCACAGATTTAGGGGTATTTGAGCACGGAGCTCAAATAAAACACGTCTCACTACAATGGCGTCCAGGCCACGTCCCCCCACCACATCTGTTTTTTAACACTTTAAAATCAAAGAGTTATCTTCTTTCCTGCAGTAGTCCATATGGAAATGTCAATTTAGCAATGTGAGTAGATAGAGGCAATAGAATATAGCTGCAATGCTATCAGATGGAGGAGTCAATATGCAATCAGCCAATCAAAAGCAACTTTATAGTGCTGTCACTTCTCCTACTGCTTTGATAGTAAATTCACTTACATTTTCCATACCGCTACATCTAAATTTCCATATCATCACTTCTAAATTTCCGCTTCGACCACTGTATATTTATCATATATGCTCTATATCCCACAGTTTTGTAAAGGCATGTTGGTAAGAGACATTTGTGGAGATAAATAGACATAATAGACCAAGAAAGGTCTATTTTGCAAATAAATATTCCAACCTAGATTTTATATAAATATTATTTAAATATGGTTTTCAAGATACACTATCTAGCAAAGCATATTTATGATACGGTGCAGCTGAGACTCTCCTTCTGTTAAGGCTTCTATTACCACATGATCCCAATAATTAAATAGGGCACTCAGCACCAGCTTCAGGAAATGATTCCTCATTTACAGACTGTTTTTTTAAAAAAAAACAAAGAACTGGAATTTAGTATAAATAGTGTATTATATAGAATATGCATATATAGTACAATACACAAGTACCACCACCTAAATAATGTCCAGCCAACTGCAACAGTGATTCTAAAAGAGATATTTTACTGTAGAACTTGCTATGTATGGTCAACACGGCCGGATTAAGGCAATGGAGCCCCCCCGGCTAAGGGTACTGTGAGCCCCCCTGATATATATAATATAGCAGCTCTGCTAAATTCCTTCTGCCCCCCCCCCCCCCAGAGCGCTTACCTCATATTCCTTGTGGTCCAGTTCTGTCCTTTCTTCACTGCAGAGTGCAGCAGGCATTCTTCAGTCACTCCCTGTAGTATTTACTCCTTACTGAGGAGATCGCCTTGACCGTCAGTTCTGGATTAACATGGGGACTTTCTGAGCTAGAACCCAGGGGCCTCAGGCATCTGTGGGACCCTTGAAACTATTTTAACCTGATCTTTTTTTAAAATTATATTTCTGTGTACCGCCGGCACTCATCCCCGCCCCCGACTCCGACTGTCAGCAGGTCATGGAGTATGGCAAGCAGCTAACAGCAAATGTTACGCTGTTAACTGCCTGCTGCCACTGTTGTGCTTCCGCAGTGCTCAGTAATCTCCTTACTGAGGAGATCTCGTGAGAGTAAGTCATAGTGTCACTCTCACAAGATCTCCTCAGTAAGGAGATCAGGTTAAAATAGTTTCAAGGGTCCCCAAGATGCCCGAAGCCCCTGGGCTCTAGCCCAGAAAGCCCCCATACTAATGCGGCTCTGATGGTCAAGGAAGTGGAAAGGCATCTGATGACCACACCAAGGTCTACTCATCTCTGTAAAAACAAAACCTTGTGCTTGCAATGGTCTAAGAAACACAAACACTAGAGGTGTGACAAAATAGCCTGATCTGATGAATACCTGTCTATTTGGTTTCATATTGCTACTACTTCCAAGATATAGTGTCACGGGCACTAGGAGTCTTGCCCAGGATTTCACCAGATGACTGGGCTTACCAGAGTCGTAAAGTTCACACAACGGTCCTCTGGTAGCGGGGTGACTAGCGGAACAGATATCACAGCAGATGGAGAGAGAATGCCAGAAAATAATAGGAAAGTCAGTGACTTGCAGCAATCTTTGGTCAATGAATCAGCCTCTAGCTGATATAGTGGAAAGGCAGATTTGAACACGGAGATCAGGATGGACGTGAGAAGATGCAGGGAGGTGCAGGGAAGTCAGTGGTCTGCGTACAGCAAGTTGTACCACTGCTTATAGTGAAGAGACTTGTCCAGGTGCAGGTAGGTAGCGGGGAAGTCAGTGGTCTGCGTATAGCAAGTTGTACCACAGCTTATGGTGAGAAGACTTGTCCAGGTGCAGGTAGGTAGCGGGGAAGTCAGTGGTCTGCGTATAGCAAGTTGTACCATTGCTTAATAGGTGAGGATGTGTACAAGTACAGATGAGAGGAAGCATACTAATAGGATGCAGACACTGAGAGCACAGAGGAACTTGATCCCAATAGGTATGCAGCGTATCCAACAAAGTCTATATAACGGTATGTGTGGCGCTGCGTGGTAGAGACTTGCTCAGCACAGATATGCAGGCCAATAATGGATAGTCAATCACAGTTATGCATATAACGACTGAGTAGTACGGTTAATTCCAAACAGGTATGCAGCGTAACAATAACAGTCTATAGCGGGTATGGATACCGCTGCTGAGCGTGGAGACTTGTCCTAGCGGATATGCAGCGTAAACATAGAAAGTCAATAACAGATAGGCATACCGCTATTCAGTAGAACAGTCTGTCCACAGGGAGATGCAGGAACTGCAGAGACGCTGGACGGCAGAGACGAGTGTAGAAACCACAGGTGAGTAGATCCGGTAATCAGAGTCCAGCTGAGGACACAGGCAGGAAACAGAAGACTGTAGCAGGTATGGAAACCAGCGATGAGTAGCACAGGGAATCCACAGGAACTGAAGACACTAGTAGTACACAGGAGATAGTAGCGGGTATGGAAACCAGCGATGAGTAGATCAGGAATCAGCAGGAAACTGAAGACACTAGTAGAACACAGGGAACACCTTCAGAGACTCACAGGGAATGAGACTCCAAGATCAGGCAATGAGGTAATGCACACAGGTGCTTTAAATAGGGAGTTGCCTGATCAACCAATTTGGATTAAAAGCAACAGTCACAAGAGTTCTTGGGAGCTGCGCATGTGCAGTCCATTAGGATGGCGGACGGCCGCGGTTTAGGACAGGTGCGGGCAGGAAGGCTAATGAGCCACGCACCAGCGCAGAGGCACTCACGGTCTGGTAAGTGACATATCGCAGACATTGCATGTGTCCCTGGGTCCATACCAGGGCCGGACTGGCCATCTGGCTCTTCTGGCAAATGCCAGAAGGGCCGATGGCCAGATGGGCCGGTCCGTATGCCCGCCGAGCAGCAGCAATGTGCGCGCTGCTTGGCAGACAGAGAATCAGTGACAGTCGCCTATGCGACCAATCACATGGGACGGCACCTGTCACGTGGTGCCGTCCCATGTGATTGCTTGCATAGGCGGCTATCACTGATTCTCCGTCTGCCAGGCACTGCGCTGAGTGCTGCTCCTGGAAATAAAAAGGTAAGTGTCTGTGTGTGTGTGTGTGTGTAAGTAATAGTGTGTCTGTGTGTGTAAGTAATAGTGGGGCTAACAAACAGTGGGGCAAACTGGGGCTAACAAATGAACAGTGGGGCAAACAAACTGGGGCAAACAAACAAACAGTGGGGCAAACAAACTGGGGCAAACAAACAGTGGGGCTAACAAAGTGGGCTAACAAACAGTGGGGGCAAACTAGTGCTAAAACAAAGTGTGGCTAACAAACTTAGATAAACAAAAAGTGGGGCAAACAAACTGGGGCAAACAAACAGTGAGGCAAACTGGGGCTAAAGCAAACTGGGGCAAACAAACAGTGGGGCAAACAAACAGTGGGGAAAACTGGTTCTAACAAACAAACATTGGGGCAAACAAACAGTGGGGCTAACAAACAGTGGGGCAAACTGGGGCTAAAACAAACAGTGGGGCAAACTGGAGCAAAAAAACAGTGGAGCAAACACTGTGTCTAATAGTGTGTCTAATAGTGCGGCTAATAGTGTGGCTGTGGGGCTAATAGTGTGGCTGTGGGGCCCCATGTTGCTGTAGTGTGCGTGTGTGTTTGTCCATGTTCATATAGTGTGCGGCGCAGTATTTTAATATAATATGTGAGGGAAGGGAGGATCTTAATATAGTGTGGGAGGTAGGTTATTTAATGGTGGAGTGTAGGTGGGGGCTAATTATTTAAGGTGAAGTGAGAGAACCTTTAATTTAATGCTGGGGTGGGCTATCAATTTAATATGGGGCTGATTTTGGGGAGGAGGGCTATTTATTAAATGTGAATATGAATTATTTATTGGGGCTGGTTGGAGTTTTCTAAATCTCATGTACCCCATTTTTTTCAAAATAGGGCATCCAATATTCCAGGATCAAGACAAGAAAGAACTGGGCTAAAGAAACCAGCTGCTACAAGTGGTGAAAGTGAGCAAGACAGGTAGGAGAGAGCAGGACAATCTGCCAACTGTCCTGAATCTGGTGGGGCAGTCCTGAATTTGGGTGACTGTCTCACATAGTCAGGATTTGGTTTGACTGGACAGTTGGGAGGTATGTCCCGCTTCACTACATACTGCTTGTAAAGGGAAAGTTGTGTGCTTCTAACAGTAGTGTACACAGTATTGCCTGTGTATTTGTCTAAAATGATAACCATGTTACATAATAGGGCCCTGCTGTCTTAAATACCCCGGGCCACCTGCGCCTTAATCCAGCTCTGGCTAGGGGAAGGGAACTGATAGCTGCTCTCAGTTCCCGGACAGGACACAGCCTGCAGCAAGCCGAGATTTTGTAATCTCGTGAGACAAAGAGCTTCCCTGCTCACTCTGTAGAAAGTTCCCACCCTTATGGATGTCAGCAGCACCAGAAGCATAGATAAATGTAATGTTTTATTATAATGTATGTATCAATGCCCCATGTTGGCCACACCCACAACACAATGCGGGCACGCCCTTTTCAGCGCCGCCGCTTTGCGGCGGCAGACGGTTTCTTTCATGCTTCAACTGAGGTGGGCCTGTATATTTTAAATGCCAGGGCTGATTTTTAGTCCCAGTCCGGCCCTGGTCCATACTACTGTGTTAGAACAATGCATGCTGGTGATTTGTGGTGAATGTGTAATAGTATGGGATATGTTTCCATTAGTGATGTGTGCAGACCTCTGTGTTTTTGTTTTTTGTTTTCATTCTAAACCATCTTTGTTTTTTAGTTTTGGACTTGGATTTCAATAAAAATTGTGACAAACAGGTAAAGTCCTGTGATTTGAGCTGTTTTTGTTCCTACATTAGTATATATAGCATTAACATTCATTTACAGTCACATGCAGTCTATTTTCAATTGATCTTATCAGAACTGTCAACAATTTTTGACAAAGGCTGCAGCGAGCTAGCTGGCTAAAATTAGTGACATTGCAGATTAATTAAAGATACAATCCTTATGAAACATTGTGACACAGCAGTAACAGACAGGAAGGCAGTTTAATAAAGTAAAGGACACCTTTAGAACATAAAGGCAGAGCACTGGCTGATAGTATGGCCATTTTAGAAAAGTTGATATCCCAGGGTATGCCGTTCCTACAGCTGAAATGGTTTGAAAAAATTGTTGAAGAATATAAAGTGTGAAATTCCACTTAGTTGCTAACTCTTGCTGCATGTGATACATATCTCCGACAGTTACATTATAAACATTTCATGGTTGACACCATAATATAGATAGGGTTGAAAAGTCAACAATAATGATATCAACAGTATTATTAGGTCAGCAAATGAAGTGTAGACAGTATTATTAGGTCAACAATTCAAATGTAGACAGTTTTATTAGGTCAACAATAATATCCCTAACCCTATCCCTGATCCTAACCATATAATACTGTCTACATTTGAATTGTAGACCTAATAATACTGTCAACATTTCAATTGTCGACTTAATTGTACTGTTGACGTTTGAACTGTTGACCTAATATACTGTAGACCATGTGAATTGTCAACCTGTTGTCAACTTTCTGAATGTCGACCAAATGAATATCTAGCCATTGACCGCATGCCTACGGGATTGAGATGCATACAATAATCAACCACAACATTAAAACCACTGAAAAGTGAAGTGAATAACATTGATTATCTCATTACAATGGCCCCTGTAAAGAGGTGGGATATATTAGGCAGCAAGTGAACAGTCACTTCTTGAAGTTGATGTGTTGAAAGCAAGACAAATGGACTAATGTGCAAGGATCTGAGCAGCTACTAACCCTCAAATTGTGAGGGCTAAAAGACTTGGTCAGAGCGTCTCCAAAATGGGAGGTCTTGTGCCGTGTTCCTGGCATGCAGTGGTTAGCACCTAAAAAAAAGTGGTCCAAGAAAGGACAACAGGTGAATCGGCAACAGGATCATGGGCGCCCAAGGCTTATTGATGTGTGTGGGGAATGAAGCTACAGAAGAGTTACTGTAGCACAAATTGCTGAACAGTTAATGCTGGTTATGATAGAAAGGTGTCAGAACACACAGAGATTGCAGCTTGCTGCATATGGGGCTGCATAGCGACAGACCAGTCAGAGTGCCCAATTTGACCATTGTGCACTGCAGAAAGTGCCTACAATGGGCACCTGAGCGCCAGAATTGGACTATGGAGCAATAAAAGAAGGTGCCCTGGTCTGATGAATCATGTTTTCTTTAACATCATGTGGACGTCTGGGTGCACGTTCAACATTTGTCTGGAGAAAAGATGGTACCAAGATGCACTATGGGAAGAAGGCAAGTTGACACAGGGAATGTGATGTTTTGGGCAATGTTCTTCTGGAAAACCTTGGGTCCAGGCATTCATGTGGATGTTACTTTGACACGTAACACCTATCGTAACATTGTTGCAGACCAAGTATACCCCTTCATGGCAACAGAATTCCCTGATGGCCGTGGCATCTTTAGTAGGGTAGTGTACTCTGCTTCACTGCAAAAATTGTTCAGGAATGGTTTGAGGAATGTGATAGAGAGTTCAAAGTGTTGAATTTGACTCCAAATTTCTCAATCCTATCGAGCAGCTGTGGGATGTGCTGGAAAAAGGTATAGTCTTGGAGGCCCCACCTCACAACTTACAGGACTTAAAGGATCTGCTGTTAACATCTTGGTGCCAGATACAACAGGACACCTTCAGAGGTCTTGTGGACTCCATGCCTCAACAGGCCAGAGCGTTTTGGGGGCACAAGGGGACCTACACAATATTAGACAGGTGGTCTTAATGTTGTGGCTAATCGGTGTATGTTCGACTGTTATGAAGACATACCTTTAGAAATGTGAGAATGTTACTTTTGAACTTGCTAATGTGCAACAGGATGAAGGGGATAATTGTGGATCTGATAATGTTACAATGTGTTGTACTTGAACAAGCTAATGAGGAGAATGATGTATGTGTCCAAGTAAGTCAATCACCAGTGGTTCCACCTCATGCCCATTATGAGTGCATTAACATGCAAGGGCAAAAGACTAAATAATTTGAAAATATTTTTATCCCAACCCACACAAGTTTTCCCAAGGCAACTGTAGCCTTTGTGATGCCACCATAAGTTGAGATTGCCACCTCCTCTATTCATCATCAACATCATTTATTTATACAGCACCCGCAAATTCCGTAGAGTTTTACAGTATGAAACAAACACAGTAATAAAACAATGCAGGGTAATACAGACAGACAGAGAGGTAGGAAGTCCCTGCGTGCAAGCTTGCAATGTCTTTGTTTTTTTTGCTGTGAGTTAATTCAAGTAGTTTATCAACATATGTGACACTGCTCCTTACACATTTGCTTTCAGATTTAAGTACGTGGGATTTTAAAAACAAGACATATATTTTTGGGGTGTGCTGCTCACAGTTAAACAGCACTTTTTTTTGTGCACAAAATAGTTTAGATGTCACTGATACTACCCCTCAGACAACTGCATTCAGGTTGAAACACTTTGATTTTAAAAGCAAGAAAGAATATTTTTGGCCACTCCTAATTAGTTAACTAATACACTATAACAACTAGCAGCCACTCTTTCACATCCAATTTATCAGCGCACAATTCAAGCAGACTCATCTGTAAATAAACTGTTAAGATTTATGCAGTAAAAATACAGCTATTTCAATATAGATTGCCTCTTCCACCCTGTCCGAACGTCTACAAGCCACTTTATGAGCACAGATTTGCAACAAACGACCTACCCAAATGCTATCATGTCTAAAATGGCAGCTAAGAACAGGAGGGAGGTCTAAATACAGAAGCTATCAATCCAAACTTATGAAATCTGCCATTTTAACGGAAATTATGTTTTGCCTTATTTTCAGATCCATTTCTGCGCAAGAAAAGAGTTTTGACTCGGTCCGTTTTTGTACCCTAAAATTTGGATATTTCAGATTGCACCAAATCCAAACTGCTCAACTCTAATTCTAACCATAAATACAAAAGGAGGCAGATCAAATTACCTGTGCCCCCTCTGAAAAAAGGGAAACTGTACTAGGAAAACAGACACTACGCTTTGACTATTATGGTTTATCATTCCTAAATGCAAAATATGGAAACTTGTTTTATCACCAAAAGCACACCACATGAGAAAAGGTTAGGAAAAAACAATTTAGGTTTGATGATTTTTTTTTATCTTGCAATTTTAAAATAAAAGTTTTCATCATACATGAAAGCTGATAAATTAGAGCATAAAATTGCGTCTTCGGAGTTCCATTGGCTCACATTAATATATGTAATGAAAGAATGCATTCAAAGTCACGCAATGGATGATTATAAAAGGGTAGGATAAGTCTTGGAGACATTATGGGTCATTTATGAAAGCACAGAAGTGTGAGTCCTGCATTCCATCTCATACTTCATTCCCTCTCTTGTTTGTGATTTTGAGTAATATACATAAATTTTACACCTGAAATTGCACAGTTTTGCTTCTTCTTTTAAAATTCCTTCCTTACTGAAGCCTAGGTCCATGAATGGAGTGAATGTATTTAAGTAGACATTTCTTGTTTTCAAGAAGAGCTTATAGCATTTTTCTTTTTTGCAAAAGAAATTATGAACTTCCTTGGGAATGGCAAAGATTAGACCTTAAACTTTCAAAAAGCCAAGAGTATAATTTGCATATATCCAATCCAATTTTCGTAAAATGCCCCCAGCGCCTCTAAATCAGCATGCATCTCCTATTTCCAGCTGTGTGTACCTAATCACCATGTACCCATTGCATATTACAAGCTTGGTAATGATCCCACTAGGGTTCTGCCCAAGCAAGCCAATTCCCTATATGTTTCTATTTGTGTGTGAGTGTATTTGTTAGTGTGAATGTAAATGAACAGTTCCTGCACCACTCAATTTTTATTTATTGCAATCAGCAACACAATGTTCCCAATATTTTCAGTTCTAATCAAGCAGACTATTTAGACAGAGGAATTAATCTAGGTGCATTTGCTTTGATGGTCAGTAGATGGTGTGTACAGTGCACATCAAGCTGCACTGAATCTTCAAGGGCATCTCCTCTGCACTTGAAGATGCCCTTGCAAGCTAAAAGTTTACCTAAGTGTGCAGCGAGGTGGAAAAATCTGAAGAGATGGGATGCACAAAAGTACAACCTGCTACAGCTCCTCCCTTTTTATTAAATAAAAGTGTTGAGTATTTAAGGGGCAAAGTTTAGCATTTCCCCTTAAATACTACATAGTTTAACCTCCTTTATGGCTTAAATTCATCATAAGAGTAAAGGGACATTACATATTGACACTCATGTGTGTTTGAATCTTTATTTTACTTTGTGCCAAGTGAACCTATAAATAAGCTTCTATGTTGAAGTACAACAGCAAGACAAATATTACGTTCTGCTAAAAGCCCAGAATGGGGTCTGATCTCTATCATTTCAGAGCTGGCACCCAAATTAAGTTCATTTGCAGAGTGTCAATGGCTTTGCTCCTCTCTGAACAGCAATAAAGACCCACTGAAATGCACCCTCACCCTCTATTACCTAAATAAAGTCAATATTCTCACTCAACAAAAACAAATCTACTCTGCAAAACTAGTTTCCTTGGTGTGTCTACTTTATACTTAGCACTCCTTCACTCCACAAACCCTTGCATTATGGTGGAAATGTAGGCATACTCGAATAACTTGAGATGCATGGGATCACCAAGCAGGATTTTTTGCTGCTCCTCAGCCATTTTGTGCCAAAATCTCAGTTCCAATCTCCATGCAAACTATGTAAACTATACATACCATAATTACACATTTAAATAAACAATATTTTTCATGCATAATTACATTTTGGGAAGTATTACATACACTCAGCAATTTTATGGCTCACTGCTATGTCTTATAAGTAGCATGATGGTTCATTACATGCTAGTTGGGAGTTGGATAATAACCTGCAGGCTGCATATAGGTGGATGTATGCCACCTCCTAGGATGCAAAACAAGGAGGAGGAAAAATTGTTCCTGGTTCTCCTAGTCACGTCCCGGCCGATGCTACGGCAACCGGGCGTCACTTCCGGCTCCTGTGTCATGGTTGCCTGGGCAACAACCGGGATGCCTTGGTCTCTCTGACGCCGCGCCCGGCCAGATGTCAAAAAGCCGGGCGCGTGCGCACAAGTTCAGGTAGGGCCAGCCCTGCATATCTGTCAGGTTTAGCCAATCAAGGCTGATCTAAGCTTTATTACTGCTAGCACTCTGTAGACATGATTGGCTGCAGGCTCTGCATATCCATTATACTGCAGCTGAGGACACATTCTGAACTGTGTCCTGATTGGCCATCTATACTATTTAAGGCAGTGAAGAATGAGTCTCACTGCCGGTTATAGCGTCCTGTTCACAGTTCTGCTGCCTGCTTGTGCGCTCTCTGCTTGGTGTTAAAACCTGTGACTGACTTCCTGTGTATGACCCTCGCTTGTTCCTGGACCTTGAACCTACGCTTCTGACCCTGACCATTTGCCTGAAAACCGGATTCTGCTCCTCCGCCAGTGCCCTTGACCTTTCGCTTGTCCCTGGATTCCGAACCTGTGCTTGTGACCTCTGACCTTGTTTTCCTCTGCCTGTACCCCACGCTGCTGTCCGCCAATCACTCCACTACTGGGTTCTCCTTAGCTGGTATACGATTCTCGACTCTCTGTCAGTCTGCAGCCAAGTCTGTTCCCACCACTAGGGGCTGCAGCGAACACCAGGCTTTCGGAGTAGACTCCGAGTTTTATTGTGCTGGCTAGGGAGGTAGAATATTCACTAAGACTCCAATGGTTCGGTTGTTTGTAGGAGCCCTCCATGCGGAGGAGCTCTCTTTCTTCCTAATTACCTGTCCCTCAGCTCCATTGATTCTGGGGTATCCTTGGCTTCGCAGCCATAATCCTCTTATTGATTGGAAAATCATCCGTTGGAGCCCTGAATGTTCTGCTTCTTGCCTCACTCTACCCCTTAGAGCTCTCCAGCTTAGTCTGGATTTACTGCCTGCACCCTATCAGGACTTTTGTGACATATTCTGTAAAAGGAAAGCTGATTCACTTCCACCACATCGAGAACATGACTGTGCGATTGATCTAGTACCAGGTTCCAAGTTGCCCAAAGGGCGTTTGTATTCCTTATCCATTCCTGAGACTCAGGCCATGGAGCAATATGTGGAGGAAAACCTGAAGAAAGGATTAATTCGCCCCTCTAAATCTCCCATAGGCGCAGGTTGCTTTTTTGTTTCTAAAAAAGATGGCAGCCTTAGGCCTTGCATCGATTTCCGTGGACTGAATAACATTAATATTAAGAACAGGTATCCTTTACCATTGATTTCTGTTCTGTTCGATCAGCTGAAAACAGCCACTATATTCTCAAAGATTGACCTCCGAGGGGCCTACAATCTTATCCGAATCAAGAAAGGGGATGAGTGGAAGACTGCCTTCAACACTCAGTCGGGACATTACGAGTATCTCGTAATGCCATTTGGTTTATGCAACGCTCCGGCAGTCTTTCAGGACCTAATCAACGATGTATTACGAGAGTCCCTTGGGAAAACAGTCGTTGTTTATCTGGATGACATTATAATCTATTCCGAATCCTTATCTTACCATCGTCAGCATGTCCGCCAGGTTCTATTGAAATTGCGGGAACAACACCTGTACGCAAAACGGGAGAAATGTAAATTTGAGGTGTCCACAGTGGCCTTCCTGGGGTACATCATCTCCTCATCAGGATTCGCAATGGATCCCGGTAAAGTTCAGGCAATTCAAGATTGGGTCCTCCCTACTAACCTGAAGGCGATCCAAAGATTTCTTGGGTTCGCCAATTATTATCGAAGGTTTATTGGCTCATTTTCCTCGTTAGTGGCTCCTATCACCGCTCTCACCCGAAAAGGAGCTAACCCAGCGGAGTGGCCCTCAGAAGCATTGGCAAGTTTTTCAGCTCTCAAGCTGCATTCATTTCCGCTCCAGTTCTTAGACACCCTGACCCAGAACTTCCGTTTATTGTGGAGGTAGACGCTTCGGATGTCGGTGCTGGTGCCATTCTCTCGCAGAAAGACCCATAGAGTAAAAAATTACATCCTTGTGCTTTTTTCTCTAGAAAGTTTCTGCCTGCTGAAAGTAATTACGATGTTGGAAACTGTGAATTATTGGCCATTAAGTTGGCATTGGAAGACTGGCGACATTGGTTAAAGGGAGCTGCACATACCATTACCATCTTCACTGACCATAAAAACCTCCAATTTATCCAGACCGCAATAACTCTGAATCCCAGGCAGGCCCGCTGGACCCTATTCTTCACCAGATTTAGGTTCCTTATCACATTCCGTCCAGGTTCAAAAAATACTAAAGCTGATTTTTTTGTCCCGAAGTTTTTTGGCCCATCATCCTCAGTCTCCTGACCACCTGCCTATTGTTCCTTCGACATCTATTCATCTCGGACTAACCCGGGATCTGGGAGCCACAATCTGACAGTTCCAGAAAATTGCTCCAGTTCAGACACCTGCCAACAAATTATTTGTTCCGGTTTCCCTAAGAAAATCCGTCCTCATAGAGGGTCACAACAACCGCTCAGCTGGTCATCCTGGAATTCGTAAGACCATTGAAATTCTTTCTCGCTGGCTTTAGTGGCCCACCTTATCTGCTGATGTGGAGACTTACGTCCGTGCTTGCCCTGAATGTGCCAGAAATAAATCTGCTAGAAACCGTCCTTCTAGTCTACTGTTACCCTTGCCTGCTCCAAGCAGGCCTTGGACCCATCTTTCGATGGATTTTATTGTTGACCTTCCAGTATCCACGGGTCATAGCACCATTTGGGTAGTCATGAACCGATTCAGTAAGATGGCACATTTTATATCCTTACCCAAACTACCTGATGCCAGGACCTTGGCCACCTTGTTTCTGACACACATCTTCCGTCTCCACGGTCTTCCAGAAGACATCGTCTCGGGCTGAGGATCCCAGGAGCACAATTTTGGAGATCCTTTTGTAAGTCCATTGGAATCAGTATCAGTCTGTCCTCTGCGTATCACCCTCAGTCCAATGGGCAGACAGAAAGAACCAACCAGTCCTTGGAACAGTTCTTACGCATCTATGTTTCCAAGTTCCACGATAACTGGTACTCTCTCTTGCCCTGGGCGGAATTATAATAATTCCTGCCATTCCACAACACACGCATCCCCATTCTTCTGCAACCTCGGGTTCCACTCGAAATCCAACTCTTTCTCTTGTGCTGTTCCCAGTGGGGATTCCGGAACACCTGCCTTTACTGCCAGGTTGAGGTCTGTCTAGAAAAAGGTGCACTCTGCACTAGGTCAAGCCTCCCAAAAGTCCAAGGTCTTCGTTGATCGCCATCGTGCTCCATGTGCGTTGAAAGTGGGGGATCGGGTCTGGTTGTCCACGCGGAACATCAAGTTGCAGCAACCTTGCAGGAAGCTGGGGCCCCGATACATTGGACCGTTTTCAATTGAAAAAAAGATAAATCCAGTGGCGTTTAGGCTAAAACTACCACCTTTTTTAAAAATACCTTCTACATTCTATTGTTCTCTTCTGAAGAAAGTCGCTGCTCCCAACAAATTCAATCGGCCTTCCTCTAACAGGCCCCGGCCTCTGATGGTGAACGGTGACCATGAATATATTGTCAAAAGAATCCTTGACTCAAGGAAAGTTCAAGGTCAAGTTCAATTCCTTGTACATTGGAAGGGTTATGGCCATGAGGAGCGATCTTGGATACCACAGAGGCGTCTCCACGCTGGAAGACTCGTTAAATAATTTTTCAAGAAGTTCTACACGAAGCCTGGATGTCGGGGTTCCTTGACCCCTCCTCAAGGGGGGGTACTGTTAGTGGTCGCGGCGGCCCCGGGCACCGCTGTGACTCTCCTGGTTCTCCTAGTGACGTCCCGGCCGATGCTACGGCAACCGGGGCGTCACTTCCGGTTTATGTGTCCTGGTTGCCTGGGCAACAACCAGGACGCCTTGGTCTCTCTGACGCCGCGCCCAACCAGCTGTCAAAAAGCCGCGCGCATGCGCACAAGTTCAGGTAGGGCCAGCCCTGCTTATCTGTCAGGTTCAGCCAATCAAGGCTGATCTAAGCTTTATTACTGCTGGCACTCTGTAGACATGAATGGCTGCAGGCTCTGCAGCTGAGGACACATTCTGAACTGTGTCCTGATTGGCCATCTGTTCTATTTAAGGCAGTGAGGAATGAGCCTCACTGCCGGTTATAGCGTCCTGTTCACAGTTCTGCTGCCTGCTTGTGCTCTCTCTGCTTGGTGTTAAAACTTGTGACTGACTTCCTGTGTATGACCCTCGCTTGTTCCTGGACCTTGAACCTACGCTTCTGACCCTGACCATTTGCCTGAAAACCGGATTCTGCTCCTCCGCCAGTGCCCTTGACCTTTCGCTTGTCCCTGGATTCCGAACCTGTGCTTGTGACCTCTGACCTTGTTTTCCTCTGCCTGTACCCCACGCTGCTGTCCGCCAATCACTCCACTCCTGGGTTCTCCTTAGCCGGTATACGATTCTCGACCCTCTGTCAGCCTGCGGCCAAGTCTGTCTCCACCACTAGGGGCTCCAGCGAACACAAGGCTTTCGGAGTAGACTCCGAGTTTTATTGTGCTGGCTAGGGTGTTCCTAACACTGGGTAGCAGTTCAATTTGCCCATTCCTACTCCTGGCTCTGCTAAGCTATCCTGGGCAGTCTACCATTAAATTTTCTAAATTTATTGTATCTAAAAAGTAATAGGCACATAAAAAATGTACACATTCATTTACGGACATAAGTCCCTTTGCATGTTGTATTGTGTGTAAAATTGCCATGCTCATGCTCATAAACGGATCTTAATCCAATTAACGCAATGCTTGCCATTAGTCCGAACACTAATGACACTAGCACCTACACCTTTGAAGGCGGAATGAGGAAGGGAAGAGTCACCAGAGCAGCAGGTCCCACAGGAGCAGGAGGGGCAAAAGGTGGCACACAAGCTGGAGGATCAACAGGTGGCACAGGGGTAGGAGGCTAAACATGTGACACAGGGGCAGGAGGGTAAACAGGTGGCACAGGGGCAGAAGGGTAAACAAGACTCACAGAGGACAAGATAAACACACAAGGGCAGGAGGGTAAAGGAGGCCGATGCCCTATATAATGAACAATGTCATCGGTCAATCTCTTCATGATGGTAAGGATTACGGTAAGAGTGTTTGCCAATTTTTGTTCTAATGATGCAGTGCTTTCATACATGTTAGGAAACAATTATTGAGAGATTTTGCATAATATAAGTAAATTTCATTATGCACATTAGTAGTTTCACATGTGGAATGTATTTCATGCTTTTGTCATATGTGTATATATGGGGTCATATTAGTAGTACACCAAACGATTTGTAATTTCGTGTCTTGCAAACTTTATATTTTAGGATTGATGGCACTTTTACCTATGCATTCATTTATAACTTAATTATTCCCCAAGGGATCATCACTGAACATTCATAGTAATCTCAACTACATGTCCAGATTATCCAATAGACTGGCTAGATTGCAGTGTAGGGTGCTAGCCTTTTGTGGTGTTGTTGTTTAACAATTGACAATCTTTTGTACAAAGGCAAGTGGAGATTAATTTAGAAAACACAGGAATATTTCCATTGCTGGTGGGAGTGTAAGTTTTGCTTAGTTGCAACTTATAGTCATTTATATAGCTAATGCATGCATTCTGATATGAAATTTATCTGGCGTGGATTGCTCTATGATTGAACGGCTGGTTTTTGCCCTAACGATCTGCCTCATGCCTTGCACCAATTGATCGTAAATGCAGGCCAATGTTGTGCGCTCCAGAGTATTGAGGACTCACTGCCTGTCCCCTGACATGTCTGCAGTGGTCTTTAAGTTTGTTCTTAAGATGACCCTTAAAGTCCTCTCATGTGTGTTATGTCCAACGTGAAGTATGTTGCATTGTGTACTGGCATAAACAAGTTCAAAAGACTGGTGTAGACATACATATAAAAAAACATTTCATTTTTTGGGAGGCCTAAATTTCACACAATAATCACAGACCGCTACACAGCCACAATAAATATTTTCAACTTAAAGCAGGTAGCAATGTTAAACATTTAAATTGTTATATTTTTAAGCTTTTGGGTTCGGTATATTTCCATGCCTTGCACAACATTTGTGTTTGACAATATTGACTGAAGGTGGACATTTTTGTGATGTATTCTGAGCACAATATAATTGAAATAAATGTGTGTTCGCTTACCATTTTTTGACCTCAGCCACAGACCTCCAAATAGAAGCCACGACATTGACCTGCTCTGTTTTTGTTATCATGTAATAGTGCATTTTATGTTGATAAGGTAGTACATATAAAAGTTAATATGCATTAATTATCAAACGTAAGTGTTTAGGAGAAATAAGGTAAAGTGGGGTAATTAAGGAATTGAATAAATGTGCGTTCATATTTGAATTTTTGGGAGTAAAGAAGAATGCAGTGAAAGCGCAATTGCTCCAAAATCACATAGAAAAGCATTAGAAACGCATTAGTTTTACGTCAAGTACATGAGTTACTACCACTTGTTTGTATTGTGTTGCTAGATTAATCAGGCCCTCTGCGTCTACTCATTTTCTTCTATCTTTTCTGCAATTATATTTCAACATTTCTTTTTTCATCTTGATAAAACGACTTTTTGAACTTACACAAGGTCAGCAGGTTTGCAAATAAAAATATGAATAATTAATGTTTGCATTTGAAAGTATGTTTTTCAGACTTAAAATAATATATTATAATATTTATATATTTATATTTATATACTTGAAATATAATATTTTAAGTATATAAAGTTAGGAAAGCATGCTCTGTTGCAGAGTAAATTTGCTCTGTCTGGTGCCAATTTACATAATCCGCAAAAGCAGACACCAGGGGGTAAATGTATCAAGGTCCAATTTTTTCAGTGGCAAATCGCGGGTGAAAACTGGCGATTTTAGTCCCCAAGTCACCAAATTTATTAAGCTCCGATTTTTGCTCAAATCTACAAAATCGCTGATCATCTGTGGTGATATGCTGCGATTTCAAACACTCCCGTGTTTAGCCAACTCTCCCGTGTTTAGCAAACTCTCCTGTGTATCCTAGCTGTGAGATTAGTAGACACATCCCTGTTACACTGGTAGGTCCGACAGCTGTCAAGAGTTTACAAATAGAGAAATTTTATAAAAAAAAAAAATGGGTGGGTTCCCCACGTTGAGCACTTTTAACCCTAGTGCTGCCAACATACTGCTGGTTAAGTGAAAATCAGGGAAAAGTCCCCCCGATTTTCATATAACCCGCGCTATTCAAACCAGCTGGGGTGGTTGGCACATTGGCAGGGGCAGGGCTGCCAATAGGAATTCAGGGCCCCAGTACAACAACTTCATAGGGCCCCCCAAAAAATTTGTGCTGCGGAGACACCAAGGTTAATGTGGGTGTAGTCATACTATTTGGGGCGTGGCTATGCATTATTGGCTTGTGCCTGGCAGGTGAAAAGTGCTAGGCCACCCTCCTACACAAAAAAAACCCTGCATTGTTGTGTACACCATTGACACAAGGGTGCAATGGCTGTTTGCTGGAGTGTGACATATGTCCCAACACTCCTGACTTTCAGGACATCTAGCACCATAGTGTAGTATAGAAAGAATGCAGTGTGTACATAAACAGTTCACAGTCTTGGCCTGCCCCTTAGATTGGCCAGAACAGTCACCAAAATTCGGGATTGTCCCACTAGAATCACAACATTTCACACACTGTCCTACCTGTTCTTCTCACTTTCACCACCTGTGGCTGCTGCTTTCTTTAGTTGCGGCTTGTCTAGATCCTGGAATTTTGGGGGGCCCTATTTGGGAAAAAAATGGGTACATTTAGAAAATTACAACCAGCCCCAGTGTTAAATCAATAGCACCCACAAGTAATAATTAGGCCTTCCTCCAGCTCCATTAAAAAAATAGTATTTCCCTCCCTGCAAACAGCCCCAGAAATAAATTAATAGTATTAACATTTCAGAAATATACCTATTTCCCGAAACCATCACTGCCATTAAATAATTCATACTCACTTTTAATAAAGAAACCTCATTCTCCCCAAACTCATCCCCACATTCAATAGCACTCCAAACCACCCCATCTTAAATTAATAGTCCCCACTATTAAATTACCCCACCATCACCCCACAAACAAAATAGCATCTATTAATTAGCCACCACCTACCTCACACACACTACATTGCCACAAGTCCCATGTGCCATCACATACACATTACTGTGCCCCTTCATCACAACCACGCTGTTCCTCCTTACGATCACACTGCACCCTCCATGCTGGCCCCCCTTCCCTTATCACTCTGTGCCTCTCTCTCACCCCTTTCTTTTATCACTCTGTGCCTCTCTCTCACCCCTTTCTTTTATCACTCTCTGCCTCTCTCACCCCTTGTGACTCTGTGCCTCTCACCCCTTGTCACTCTGTGCTCTCTCCCCCCTTCTCACTCTTTGCCTCACACACACTCTGTGTGTCACGGGCACTAGGAGTCTTGCCCAGGAATTCACCAGATGACTGGGCTTACCAGAGTAGTGAAGTTAACACAACGGTCCTCTGATAGCAGGGTGACTAGCGGAACATATCTCACAGCAGATGGAGAGAGAATGCCAATAAAGAATAGGAAAGTCAGTGACTTGCAGCAATCTTGGTCAGTGAATCAGCGACTAGCTGATATTGTGGAAAGGCAGATTTGAACACGGAGATCAGGATGGACGTGAGCAGATGCGGGGAGGTAGTAGGGAAGTCAGTGGTCTGCGTACAGCAAGTTGTACCACTGCTATGGTGAGAAGACTTGTCCAGGTGCAGGTAGGTAGGGGGGTAGTCAGTGGTCTGCGTACAGCAAGTTGTACCATTGCTTATGGTGAGAAGACTTATCCAGGTGCAGGTAGGTAGCGGGGAAGTCAGTGGTCTGCGTACAGCAAGTTGTATCACTGCTTATGGTGAGAAGACTTGTCCAGGTGCAGGTAGGTAGCGGGGAAGTCAGTGGTCTGCGTACAGCAAGTTGTACCACTGCTTAATAGGTGAGGATGTGTACAGGTGTCGATGAGTGGAGGCATACAAAGGATAATAGGATGCAGACACTGAGAGCACAAAGGAACTTGAGCCCAATAGATATGCAGCGTATCCAGCAAAGTCTATAACGGTATGTGGCGCTGCTTGGTAGAGACTTGCTCAGCACAGATATGCAGGCCAATAAAGGATAGTCAATCACAATTATGCATATAACGACTGAGTAGTATGGTTAATTCCAAACAGATATGCAGCGTAACAGTAACAGTCTATAGCGGGTATGGATACCGCTGCGAGAGTGGAAACTTGTCCTAGCGGATATGCAGAGTAAACGTAGAAAGTCAATAACAAATAGGCATACCGCTATTCAGTAGAACAGTCTGTCCACAGGAAGATGCAGGAACTGCAGAGACGCTGAACGGCAGAGACGAGTGTAGGAACCACAGGTGAGTAGATCCGGTAATCAGAGTTCAGCTGAGGACACAGGCAGGAAACAGGAGACTGTAGCAGGTATGGAAACCAGCGATGAATAGCACAGGGAATCCACAGGAACTGAAGACACTAGTAGTACACAGGAGACTGTAGCGGGTATGGAGACCAGCGATGAGTAGAACAGGAAACAGCAGGAAACTGAAGACACTAGTAGAACACAGGAGACACCTTCAGAGACTCACAGGGAATGAGACTCAAGATCAGGCAATGAGGTAATGAGCACAGGTGCCTTAAATAGGGAGAGTTGCCTGATCAACCAATTAGATTAAAAGCAACAGTCACAAGAGTTCTTGGATGCTGCGCATGCGCAGTCCATCAGAATGGCGGACGGCCACGGTTCAAGATACGTGCCGGCAGGAAGGCTAGGGAGCCACGCACCAGCGTAGAGGCACTCACGGTCCGGTGAGTGACACTGTGCCTCTCTCACCCTTGTCACTCTTGCCTCTCTCACCCCTTGTAACTCTGTGCCTCTCTCCCCCCTTGTCACTATGTGCCTCTCTCACCCCTTGTCACTCTGTGCCTCTCTCACTCCTTGTCACTCTGTGCATCCCTCACCCCTTGTCACTCTTTGCCTCTCTCACCCCTTGTCACTTTTTGCCTCTCTCACCCCTTGTCACTTTGTGCCTCTCTCACCCCTTGTCACTCTGTGCCTCTCTTACCCGTTGTCACTCTGTGCCTCTCTTACCCGTTGTCACTCTTTGCCACTCTCACCCCTTGTCACTCTGTCCCTCTCCTCTCTGCTCCTTTACTTACCTTAAATTAGCTTCTTTCATCTCTTCTCTCTTCTGACTTCTATCTTTTTTCTTCCTGCTCAGTTCACACTGAATGTTGGGCGTGGCTTGATGATGTCACGCCCGACATTCAGTGTGAACTGAGCAGAGAGGAGGGATGCCAGCGCTGCAAACACGTGAGAATAATTTAATTTCTTTTTTTTAAAACTATCCAGCCAACGAACAAGTCAGAGCTCAACCATGCTGGCACTTGGAGAACCAAAAGTGCCAACATGGCCTGACACCCATGGCTGGCTGAGACCTGTAGTTCCACAAAGCAAAATGTTAAAAAAAGCACAACTCCCTGTTTAAAACCACAACTTTGTATTAAAATAATAAAACCTCAATAAATACACTAAACACCCTCATTCATGCCACATAAATTTATTAATAATAAAAAAAACAATATACTCCCCAATTTGATGTCTTCATCTGTTGTCAGCAGCTTTTAATCCAAATGTGTTTAAAAGCCATGTCCCAAATTATTTGTAATTCCAAATGCCCATGTTTGTAAACATCTTCTGTTCTTGTGGCCAGAAGGGCCAGAAGAACATTTATTTCTTTTTAAACTTTGACAGCCGCCGGACCTCCGGCTCTTTACACAGGGCAGTCTATCAGTGATGGGTTTACTAATCACGCAGGTAGGAAGCAGCATGTTGTATCTAGCAATGTTTACAGCAAACTCGGGAGAGTTTGCTTACTCACAGCTTCATATATTTGAGACTTGTATAGCTAGATTGGCAAACAGTGGGGACACTGATCTCTATCGATTTTAGAAATTGCGATTTTTGACAGAAACACATTGTCACGAATCGGGGTCTTAGTCCTGTTTACACCACTCGGTGGTACCACATCACCGTACATTTCCCTTTTGGTCGAAGGCAGAATTCTATCCTGGGACAAGTGTGATTTCTGTCTGCAGTACCGGAGGCTGCCATCTTGGGTGAGACATTTGCTAAACATCTTGCTGAGTCTGAACACCTGGGGGTAAATGTATCAAACTGCGAGTTTGCCAGCGTGTTGAAATCGCGGAAAATCGCGGGTTTTTTAAAAAAAACTGGAAATGTATCAAGCTGCGATTTTGACACTCATGTTCAAAATCGCTGGTCATCTCTGGCGATTTTGAGCGATGTAAACACTCCAGAGTTTAGCTAACTCTCCTGTGTTTGGCAAACTCTCCTGTGTTGTAACAGTGAGTTGTAAACACATCACTGTTATACTGCCCCTGTCATACGGCAGCTGTAAAAACTGTAAAGAACAGATCAAAGTTAAAAAAAAAAAAAGCGTGGGGCCCCCCCTCTATTCCAGTTTAACCCTAGTGCTGCCTGACTAGTGCTGGTCCCGTGAAAATCGGGGGAAAAATTTTGCGTGGGGTCCCCCCAATTTTCACTTTACCAGCACTAGGCAAACCAGCCAGGGTTGGCGGCACTATAGCAGGGGGACGCGCGGCAGGGGTCCCCCTGCCATAACGACTAACCAACCCTAGACTGTTCAGCGCTGGGCTGGATTCCCTAGGGAGTGGGGTCCGCTGAAAAAAATGAGCGGGCCCTCCCCCTAGAAAGAACCAGCCCAGTGCTGATAGCACTAGGGCTCTTCCTACTACCCCTGGGCTGTGGGTAGTAGGGTAATACGGCGCTAAATGGTTAAAAAAAACAAACTGACACCAATTTTGTTTGTGGAACTACAAGTCCCAGCCAGCCAGGTTGCCCTAAAAACTGTGGGCATGCTGTTGCTTGTATAACTACAAGCACCAGCATACCCACGGCAGCCAGGGCATGTTGGCACTTGGAGAACCACAAGTGCCAACATGCCCTGACATCCCTGGCTTGCTGGGCCCTGTAGTTCCACAAAGAAAAAAGTTAAATAAATAACAACACCCTTGTAAATACCACACTTATTTATTAAAAAATAAAAAACCCACAATAAAGACACTAACCACCCTCTTTTTTACCACAGCTATTTATTAAAAATAATAAAACCCAAATACCTACCAATGATGTCTTCTTTCTTCTTCCAAACTTGCCCAGTCCCTTAATATTTATACTTCCTGGTTTATCTGGTCTGATATTCAATTAGAATCCAGTTTACTTCCCAGAGAATATGTAGCTGATCCATATCCACACTAGAACTCGAAAGAATGAAGTAACATAGTGTAGTACTTTCCAAAAAGCAATTATTAATCTTAAAAGGTTTTATTAAACATAATCCACTAGCAATTGCCCATACATAAAACAATTTTGTATGAGGCGTATCTGTTTTAATTTCTCCCGTGCAGATGATCCCAGGAAAAAGTTCACTGGCCAAGGAAACACCATCCAAAAAGCAGTCCAGAGAGAAACCAAATGCCTCCTTATCCTTCCCTTAACGCATTTTGTCGAAAATGACTTTATCAAAAGGGTACCAGATAAGCATATATTTACTTGATTTTTGGTACGTGGGTACTGGAGCACATCATTTATTATGTTATAAATGTTATGGTATCACACTATGTCTGGCGCTTCTCTCCCTATGTGTGTATATATATATATATATATATATATATATATATATATATACTGTATGCAAACATGATCATTTGTAATTATACATATATAACTATATATATATATATGTATGTATATATATATATATATATATATATATATATTATAAGGGCAGTCGTGCCCTTATGTTAAGGTTGCATGTAAAAAACGACATTCTGCCATTGGAAATCTGTGAGGGGGGGGCATGGTGTTTGAGGCTCTACATCAATACGTATTAAAGCAGTTAAGCTGAGATTTGGGGCATGCAAATGGGTAACTGTCCACAGGTGTCGCATGCCAAATTTCAGAAAAATAGAATAAAAAATGTCAACTTATGAACCTGTTTTGCAAAAGTCGCCGTTTTTCTGAGTTTTTTGGGAGAGCGTAACTCGGTGTACAGGACGTTTAAAGACATACGGTAACTTTTGTTAGAAAGCTATTAGGGCTGAGGAGTGCCTTTGAGGGTTCACAAGTTTATCAAAGTTACAGTTTTTTTTACAATTTGGCAAAACATGCCCCATTTTAATGATAGGGGATTTCAGAAAAGTTAATAACGTTGCACATGTCAGATAGAGTCTTGTGCTGGGTGTAGTATATGTGGCTTCACTTGGGAGCACAAATATGGCTGTGTGTTCCCCCGCATACCGATTTTTATTTGTAAACTACAGACAAATTAGAGATATTTACTGGCTGTAGGTGGGCTGGTTAGTGTTTTGGGTCTGAGGGGGGCACACTGTATAATTTTTAGCCCTGGCACAGCTTTTATTTCAAAGTTTATCCCTCAGTGCGATGCCAGAGGAATGGATGGGGAATGCACTCAGCAATCTATTCCGGGAGTGGAATGCACTCAGCATACCATTCCGGCAGTTGGAATGGATGGCAAAGGTATGTGCAAAAACATTCACGTATCCTGAATAAGGCCTTTATCATTTTTACATGGAGTTCTAGCAAATTGCATATGTATGTCAAAATTTAGGCTAAGCCACAATATCTTTGATTTATTTTCTGTGTAAAATGGGTCTTGTATCCACACATCTTTACTATTGTATGTTGACCACACTGCTTAAAAACGCTACTTGGAAAAATACTGCTACATTTTCACTTTTAACGGCAGAGCTGTTTGAAAATAGAGCTAGCGAACTTTTGCAACAGAGACACTTTGAAACTCAATACATATATAGGAAGTAGAAAATTATTGATTCCACACGCACAAGAGTGTGGGAGGAAATGAGCTAAGCTCATTGCGCATCGGAGCTCCAACTGTGTAGAAGCTCCGATACGCAATGAACTTAGTTCATTGCATTAGGTCTACTTATAGTATTAGGGGATTTTCCCACTAGTGTGGACATTTGTTAGTACAAATTTATTTGGGACAGGGGCAAGCATGTACATTTGGATACAAATGTATTTTTGAATTTGTTTACAGACATTTTTGGATTGAAAGCTGCGGACAAGAAAAGAAAACTTCATTGGTGAGTATAGGGGATTTATTATTTTTTAGAAAATTATGTGGTGTAAATGAGGGTGTTTACTGTCTTTATTGTGGGTTTATTATTTTTAATAAATGTTAGTGGTTTTAACCAGGGTGTTGTGATTTTGTTAACATTTTATTCCTTGGAACTACAGGTCCCAGCCAGCCCTGGGTGTCAGGGCTTGTTGGCACTTGTGGTTCTCCAAGTGCCAACAAGCCCTGGCTGGTGTGGGTATGCTAGTGCTTGTAGTTATACAAGTAGCAGCATGCCCACACTATTTAGGGCAACTTTGCTGGCTGGGACTTTTTATGACTTTATCGCCGTTATTACCCTTCACCCACCACACAGGGGTGTAGGAAGAGCCCTAGTGCTATCAGCACTGGGCTGGGTGTCCCTAGGGGGTTGCCCGTTCATTTTTTTTCGGCGGACCCCACTCCCTAGAGAATCCAGCCCAGCGCTGAACAGCCTGGGGTTGGTTAGTCATTATGGCAGGGAGACCCCTGCTGTGTGTCCCCCTGCTATAGTGCCTCCAACCCCGGCTGGTTTCCCTAGTGCTGGCTCTGTGAAAATAGGGAGGACCCCACACAAATTTTTTCCCCCGATTTTCACGGAACCAGCAGTAGGCTGGCAGCACTAGGTTTAAGTCTAAATAGAGGGGGGACCCCACGTTTTTTGTTACTTTGATCTATTTTTAACACTTTTGATAGCTGCAGGAGCACCAGCTCTATTGCAGAACAGTGTAACAGTTATGTGTTTATACAACAAACTGCTAGCAAGCAGCATTTTGTATCTGGCGTGTTTGAAAGCAAACTCTCCTGAATGTGCTTAATTGCAGCTTCATACATTTGAGACTTGTATAGCTGCAGTGGCTAACAGTCGGGAGTTTGATCTCTATCGATTTTGCAAACAGTGATTTTGACAGAACTTTGGCGATTTTACATGAAATCTCAGCTTCATACATCTGCGAGTTTCAACTCTCCAGAGAAAATCACTGGATTTGCAAAATTTCTCCTAGATACATTTACCCCCAGGACTCCAGTATGACAGGCGATGGGAGTTCCTAATTTAACGTGTCAGCATGCTAGCGATTTTCTAATTGGAAATCAACTATTCTTTGGAATTCCGGAGTGACATTATTCTAATATTGTAAAAGAAACTCATTTAATTTTGTCTGGTCTGTTTTGATACATTAGATATGGTCTAGGATGCTTATGTTCTGCTTCCCGTGACTATCTCCGATGTATGTGTAAAACAGAGGATTGATTGATTGACCAATTACTATTCATACTCTCATGTGAAGTGGTGTATACTTAATATAACATAATACAACATTGGACATTGATGCTCTTTTGAATTAACATTTACAATTAATAGCGCATCAGATATTACTAGATGATTTATGAAGAACATAATTGTCAGGGTAATAAGATCGGACATTTACAACCCTCTGACTTAACAGAGATATGTAGATGACAGCAACTGATGAACTCCAAAATTTTATCTAGCAGCAGGATGATATAATCAAATTGGATGCATCCGATCTCCTTCTCCTCTGCCTGTCATCCGATCCCATTCTCCTCTGCCTGTCATCCGATCCCCTTCTCCTCTGCCTGTCATCCGATTCCCTTCTCCTCTGCCTGTCATCCGATCCCCTACTCCTCTGCCTGTCATCCAATCCCCTTCTCCTCTGCCTGTCATCCGAAACCCCCCTCCCTCCCCACAGAAGTGTTTTTGTAATCCCTTCCGCCCAGCACTGTGTTTGCTATCCCGATCCCCCCTCCCTCTCCACAGCAGTGTATTTGTGATCCTTTCCCCCAGCACTGTGTTTGCGATCCCAATACCCCTCTCCCTCCCCAAAGCAGTGTATTTGTGATCCCTTCCCCCCCAGCATTGTGTTTGCGATCCCGATCTCCCCCTCCCTCCCCACAGCAAATTTGGTGCACAGGGGTGACGTGAAAGAAAAGCTGGTGCGCAAGGTATGATATGTGAAAAATCTGGTGCATAGGCAGTGACATGTGAGAGAAAAGCTAGTGTGAATGGGGGTGACGTGGAAGAAAAGCTGGTGCGCAGGGTGTGACATTAGAATAAAGCTGGTACACTTGGCAATGGCATGTGTGCATGCGATCACAAAGCTGGTGGGCATTGGGGTATGTGTGAGAGAAAGCTATGCACTGGAAATGGAGGGTGCTAGGTTTAGAGGAAATCTTAGAAAAAATTACTTTACCGAAACTGTAGTGGATAGGTGAGACAGTCATCCAACAGAGGTGGTAGAGGTTAGTATAATAGAGCAATATTAAAACTCTTGTTTTTTAGGGATTAAGAAAAATAGTGGAAATTAGATTGGCCAAGTTATTTTTAAAGGCCGTACAATTTTAGGCTTATAAATTTATTATCAATATTTTTACTTTACAAAAAGCCATAAAATTCCAAAGATAAAAAACCTTACGGGTTAACATGTTCAATTAAGGTTCCTTACACACCATCTAAAATTTAAGAAAACTATTGAAACTCTTCCACTTAAACTCCAAAAAGCAATGAAATTACGACAATTAAGGCAGAAACTTTAATGGACGTCTTACTTGCGCAATACAGACAAGGTATGCTATCACATCCTGTGGTTAGCTGCAGATTCAGCACTATCATGGAGTGAGATTACTGTCACTCACAAAATTGTGGAGCTGCTAATTCACAGATTTGTGTGTTCACTGGAATACACACATGCAGTACTATTAAATTTTCTTAGTTGATCTTTATCGTAGTTTAGGGCCTGCGTGTCTTAGAAAAGACAGTAGAGCAACTTCATAAAAAAGTAGAACTACAAAATAATATTAGTTAAATTACATTAAATTGGTGTATAATTCTCTGCTTAGTTTGGTTTTCGGTGAGCAATGTTTGCCATTCATTCTTTTACAAGCCCTAAGCTAACTTTTAAGGATACATAAAGCCAATAAGACTTTATCGGGAACTAATTTATCAAACTGCACAATAGTGTAATCCAAATGCACAGAGAGATTCTCTGCAGGGATCTGTCACTTGCAGGAACCATATTTGGTGAAGAGGCATGTATTGCAGGTATCTTTTAGGAACAGGCACAATATTGAAGGTAGGAATGCTCTACAAGGACCTGTCAGGAGGGGTTAGTATGTTGAGTGGAGGGATACTCTGCAGGGGTCTGTTAGCTGCAGGGAATGTTTTTGGAGGAGGAATGCTCTGCAGGATTCTTTTGGGAGCAGATACTGTTTTTTTGATGAGTTATGTACTGCAGGTATCTTCTAGGAGCATGCATAGTCTTGGAAGGAGGACTGCTCTACAGGGGTATGCCAGGAGCAAGTATTAAGTTTCGGAAGGAGGGATATTCTGCAGGGATCTGTTGGGAGCAGGTACAGTGTTGGTGGAGGAATACTAGGAGGGGTTAGTATGTTGAGTGGAAGGATGCTCTGCAGTAGTCTGTCAGCTGTGGGGAATGTTTTGGGTGGAGGGATGCTTTGCAGGGAACAGATACTGTTTGTTGATGAGCTATGTTCTGCAGGTATCTTCTAGGAGCAGGCACAGTCTTGGATTGAGAAATGCTCTGCAGGATTTTTGTAGTTCTACTTTTTTATGAAGTTGCGCTATGACTCTTTCTAAGACACGCAGGCCCTAAACTACGATAAAGCTAAACTAAGAAAATGTAATAGTACTGCATGTGTGTATTCCAGCAAACACACAAATCTGTGAATTAGCAGCTCCACCATTTTGTGAGTGACAGCTAACCACAGGATGTGATGGCATACCATGTCTGTATTGCGCAAGTAACAAGTCCATTAAGCAGTGGCGGATCCAGGGGCTTGCTGCCGACAGCTGCACACTGTGCAGGTCCGTTCAGCAGTGACAGTATGCTGCCCGGCTGCTCTGATTGTGTTTTAAACACAATCAGAGCAGCGGGACAGCACACTTTCACTGCTGAACGGACCTGCACATACTGTGCAGCCGCCGGCAGCCTTAGAACACAGAAAGGGGGCGGGGCCTAAATCGCCCCCCCTAAAATCTCCCGGGGTAGGACAAATGTCTGGGTCCGCCCCTGCCATTAAGGTTTCTGCCTTAATCATCGTAATTTCATTGCTTTTTTGAGTTTAAGTGAAGGAGCTGCAATAGTTTTCATACATTTTAAATGGTGTGTAAGTAACCTTAATCGGACATGTTAAACCGTAAGGTTTTTGTCTATGGAATATATATATATATATATATATATATATATATATATATATGTATATTGTAGCAAGAACCCGCTACTGGTAAAGCACACGCGAACAACTTCTTCCTTTTTATGGTTCTTTATTGTCAGGATGGTAATAATATTTTGATACCGTATACTTGTACAGCAATAATGGAGACCCTATACGCTTACTATACATAGTCCAGCTCTCTGTCCAGATCAGCCAGCTAACCCAGCGTTGATCTCCCTGAACAATGAAACAAGCAGGGTTTTATACCTGACACTCCTCCCACAGGCCTAGCTTGATGGGCAGGTGACACACCCACCTTCCCTTTAAAAGGAAATGCCCATCCCTGGCTCTGTTTAGACACACCCTGTCTGTTTGTTGAGAGGAAGCAGCTTTTAAATCATGTAAGTTAACACACTCCAAACTACACATATGTTTTTACCTGGTTCAATCTCCACCTAGGTGCATAACTGTGCCAATGTTTTATTCTGTTTGTATACTTTATCTGCCTCTTGTCAGAAAAATGCCTGCCTTTGTTACAATATATATATATATATATATATATATATATTTTACAATATATATATATATATATATATATATATATATATATATATATATATATATATATATTACAATATATATATATATATTTATATATATATATATATATATATATATATATATATATATATATATATTATATATATATATATATATATTTATATATAATGTAGTGTCGAAGGATATGATGGCCCGCACATGTGTACTAATGTCAGACCCAGGGACCGAAGGAAAAGTGACAGCTGAGAGGAATGACTGGAACCTGGCAGTTGAAGTGTAGCGAGGGTGCAATTTCAACATTGTCAATCATCTACAGAGGTGTAAAGACAATTCACCCAAGCATTCCGTGGATCCCTCCAGCAATACAGTCAAAACTTTTGAGAATGACACAAGTATTGGTTTTCACAAAGTTTGCTGCTTCAGTGTTTTTAGACCTTTTTGTCAGATGTTGCTATGTTATACTGAAGTAAAATTACAAGCATTTCATAAGTGTCAAAGGCTTTTATTGACAATTACATTAAGTTTATACAGAGTCAATATTTGCAGTGTTGACCCTTCTTTTTGAAGATCTCTGCAATTCACCCTGGTATGCTGTCAATCAACTTCTTGGCTACATACTGACTGATGGCCGCCCATTCTTGCCTAATCAATGCTTGGAGTTTGTCAGAATTTGTGCTTTATATTTGCCCACCCACCTCTTGAGGATTGACCACATGTTCTCAATGGTTTTAAGCTCTGGGGAGTTTCCTCGCCATGTACCCAAAATTTTGATATCTTGATCCCCGAGCCACTCATTTATAACTTTTGCCTAATGGCAAGGTGCTACATCATGCTTGAAAGGCATTGTTCTTTACCAAACTGTTCTTTGATGGTTGGGGGAAGTTGCTCTTGGAGGATGTTTTGGTACCATTCTTTATTCAGGGCTGTGTTCTTAGGCAAAATTGTGAGTGATCCCACTCCCTTGGCTGAGAAGTAACCCCACAAGTGAATGGTCTCAGGATACTTTACAATTGGCATGACAACGCACCGATGGTAGCGCTCACCTTTCCACCTCCGGATAAGCGTTTCTCCAGATGCCCCAAACAATCTGAAAGGGATTCATCAGAGAAAATTAATTTTCCCCAGTCCGCAGCAGTCCAATCCCTGTACCTTTTGCAGAATATCAGTCTGTCCCTGATGTTTTTCTTGGAGAGAAGTGGCTTCTTTCCTGGCCTTCTTAAAACAAGTACATCCTCGAAAGTCTTCACCTCACTGTGCGTGCAGATGCACTCACATGTGCTCCCTACCATTCCTGAGCAAGCTCTGCCCTGGTGGTGCCCCGATCCTGCAGCTGAATCAATTTTAGGAGACGGTCCTGGCGCTTGCTGGACGTTCTTGGGCGCCCTGAAGTCTTCTTCACAACTATTGAATCTCTCTCCTTGAAGTTCTAGATGTTCCGATAAATGGTTGATTTAGGTGCAATCTTACTTGCAGCAATTTCCTTGCCTGAGAAGCCCTTTTTGGGCAAAGCAATGATGACTGCACGTGTTTCCTTGCAGATAACCATGGTTAACAGAGGAAGAACAATGATTTCAAACACCATCCTCCTTTTAAAACTTCCAGTCGATTGTTCTAACTTAATCAGCATGACAGAGTGATCTCCAGCCTTTTCCTCGTCAACACTCTCACCTGTGTTAAAGAGAGAATCACTGACCTGATGTCAGCTGGTCCTTTTGTGACAGGGCTGAACTTCAGTGGAAATGTAGTTTTTGGAATAAAGTTCATTGTTATGGCAAAGAGGGACTTTGAAATTAATTGCAATTCATCTGATCACTATTCATAACATTCTGGAGTATAAGCAAATTGCCATCATAAAAATTGAGGCAGCAGACTTTGTGAATAATAATATTTGCGTTATTCACAAAACTTTTGGCCATGACTGTATATGACAAAAAATTCTGTATAAGGTTTGCTACTGTTGTCACAATATTTTGGCAAAAGCTCTATCACAGTGCACAGCTTGGGGCGACAATTTCCGTTTTTCAATTATTAATACTGCTGCAACTTCAAAATACAAGCTTATACTTTCCTTTTTCTCATGCCCCAACATTTCTTCGGCAACCCAAAAGAGCCAAACTTCAATGATGCTAAGTGGTGTCAGTGGGAATTAAGTATGCAGTGTGCCATGCATTACCCAGCAAAGCTAGGACTAGCAGATTCAAGAGGACTCATTCTAATGCATTAAGTCACAAAGAACGAAAAATGACAAGCTTCAACAAGCATCAAAATGGTAACAAATGTTAGTGTTAGAATTTGTGCACTTTGCCCTTTGTACTGCACAAGCCTTTCCTGTTTTCAAGAGGACTGTAGTGCTATAAATCATAAAGCAACACTCATTCAACATAATTTGTCTACAGGAAACACATTTGTGAGTGGTGTCACGAGCCGCGGCGGCTGCGGGCACCGCCGCCACTCGCCCGCTCCTGTCCCCTGCTTCCTGGCCGCCTCCTTGATGACCGGAACGTCCTTACTGGTTTCTGGCTCGACCGTTGCTAAGGCAACAGCCGGACATCGATATTCAGTGCGCCGCGTCCCGGCAATACAGGGCAGCAGGAAGCGTGCGCATTAATTAGTAAAGTTTGCGGGCTAATTAGGGTTTATAAGTTTTATTAAAATAAGCTATTTTGGGGTCTAATCATGTGATCCTCCTCCTTGTTACTGATTGGCTGCATTTAATATTTAAGGCAGGGAAGGCTTAGCCTCCATGCTAGTTATATTGTTTATTCCCTGTGTATAGCTGACCTGCTGTACTGTGTTTCAGACTCCTGATAGATTCCCTGTTGTGACCTTGGCATTGTTTTGGACTCGCTTGAACTCTGATTGCCCTGACCTCAACTTGCTATTTGGAAACCCCTGCTTGCTTACAGCCCTGACCCATTGGCCTGTTTTTGACTACTCTGTTTGCTTCGGACCCCTGACCTCGGCTTACATCTGACCACCTGTTATCATCTGGATTCCCTCTTCCAGCCCTGCAGCTGTGGCTTTGCTAATAAACTTACACTACTGTAGATTTAAGACCTAGGGTCACCCGAGTACCTTTGAGCACATCAAGCTCTATGGGAAAGGCGGCTGCTATAGACGAAGACCTCTACTGCTTGTTCTGTAAGTTTATTACGAGACCGTTCAGCCTAACAAGTGGCCAAGCTTTTAGCCGAATATAAGACTGGGGTGAGATAGACACACCACTCATAGTAGACACAAGCCTAAGGGTCAGAGTGTTCAATCTGTTTCCTTTTCCCTGCATAAACTTCAGCATGTGGAGTTGGTATATATTTTTGCACAGTTACAATACCTCATTCCTCTTTTGTTTCAGGACTTTTAAACACCCATTCCTATAACACTTCACTGATACATTTAGGATCTCAGTAAATTGCATCACATCCATAAAATTCTGCTGTTGTGTGGATGACTAACAACCCCTGGGATGCTAGCTAGAATAAATTTGATCTCCATTTGTCCACCTCACCCCACCCTTCTCTTCCCCTCCAGTCTTCTTACCCTGACAGTAGAACTGGTCTTGCAGAATGTCATATACTCTCACATGATAAGGTATTTTACTGTAAAACAGCTACACAGAGGATGATGTGTTGCATTGATTTAAAACTGATGAGCACCACACTCTTGTCAATCATGCCTAATATTTGCATAGGTCTGTATCAGACCACTAGATTTATACAGTATTTGTTGAACTTGGCAACAGACCTCCACCCTTGCATTGGAAATGAATTCCTCTTTTGGATCTCACTAAAACCAGAGGAGGAACATCTATTATTTGATAAGGAAACATACTCACATGAGCATAGAGAACATGACTCATCCATAATGGTGTGGGAATCCTTGAAGCACATATACGCAAAAGTTTTACTCAGCAAATTAAATGAAATGTGTCTCTACAGAAAATGAAGATAGTCTGAAGGCAGAGGTGACAACAACTGAGACTGAAAATATCACAAATCCAACTGTCATAAAACTAGAGATGGTCACTGACCCTCGTGTTTTGGTTTTGGTTTTGGATCTGGATTGCCTTCATGTTTTGGTTTTGGCAAAACCGCCCTTGCGTGTTTTGGTTTTGGTTTTTTTTTGCAATTTGTTAAAAAAATACCATTTTTTTTGTCTAAAATAACCTAATTTGATGCTCTACCTGTTTCTTGGATAAGTGAGTTAATTCTACAGCTAATAAATGTCAACAAGTGCTGCCCTTCCCCCGGGATGTGTGCTTTTATCAGACACACACCAATTCAGGGTGCCAGACAACGCACTAAAAAGATTGATCGAAATTCCTAGCAAAAAAGGCAGTTTGGTGCCTAACTTTATATTACACCCTACACTTTAGTTAAATAGAAAAAAAACAGCCTGCAAAGACTGTACAATCAATCGAAATGCCCAAAGCAGCTTTTGTGTTTGGGTGTATATTACACCCAAACCTTCTCAGTGCAAATTATGAAAAATACAGTTTAATACCTGGTAGACCGTTCATATTTCTAACACTTGCCTGCAAATTATACAGACAAGCCTGCTTGTCTTCCTCTCCATCTTTGCCTATTGGCAATGTAGCCATGGTCTTTGGGTGTATATTACACCCTCCACTTGTAGTGAAATAGAAAAAAAGCCAGCCTGCATAGACTGTACAATAAAATAGAAATGGACAATGGCAGTTTGGTTTCTGTCTGTATAGGACCCCCTCCACTTGTAGTTAAATAGAAAAAAAGCCAGCCTGCATAGACTGTACATTAAAATAGAAATGGACACAGGCAGTTTGGTTTCTGTCTGTATAGGACCCCCTCAACTTGTAGTTAAATAGAAAAATCTAGCCTGCTTATACTGTACATTAAAATAGAAATGAACAAAGGCAGTTTGGTTTCTGTCTGTATAGGACCCCCTCCACTTGTAGTTAAATAGAAAAAAAGCCAGCCGGCATAGACTGTACAATAAAAATAGAAATGGACAAAGGCAGTTTGGTGTCTGTCTGTGTATGACACCCTACACTTATAGTGAAATTGAGAAAACAGCAGCCTTTAAAGACTGTACGTGAAATAGAAATGCCCCTAGTCCCTTTCCTGTTTGGGGGTAAAGTGCATCCTACACGTAGAGTGAACATTTTAAAAATGATATTATCATCATCATCTTCAGCATCATCCTCACCCTCATCAGTGTGTACATCATCATCACAGACTATTAATTCATCTCCACTGGAATACGCCATTAGAGAACAGTCAGTGCTTGGATGTCTTTGATGGTAAAGGCCTTCCTCGTGGAAGATGTAGTTCATTTTGTTGAACATCATCTTTTCCACATTTTTCAGAAGTAACCTCCTACGTCGATCGCTGACAAGGTTCCCGGCTGTGCTGAGAACTCTTTCAGAGTACACACTGGAGGGTGGGCAGTTTAGGTATTGCAAGACTAAACATGGGTTTCCAAATGGCTTGCTTTTCTTCCGAGTAAGGAAAGGGACTGTCTGACATTTCCATATCAATTACCTCTTGAAAATAATCCTCCACCATCCTTTGCGTGTTAATAGTCGGATGGGATAGAGTTATGGGCAAGGTCGCACATTTTTTTGTAAAATCTTTCAAACCAGTCCAGATGTCAAACTGTTGTGGTCTACCACCTGCGTCATCCCTGCTTCGCTTTGGAAAGTTTAATTTTTTTCGAGCAGCAGCTGCCTGAGAAACTGAAGGAGGAGACGTCGTGAAGCCAAGGCCCAGTTCAGCGGACAACTTGCTGACCAATAGCTCCTTGCAAAGGTTCACATGTCGCTGATTTTGAAGCAAAGATTCAATGTAGGTCTTAAACCTTGGATCAAGCACAGTCGCCAAAACGTAGTGATCCGACTTCAAGATTTTAATAATTCTTGGATCATTGCAAAGCGAATTAAGTACTTGATCTACAAGGCCAACATACTTTGCGGAATTGCTTTATTTAATCTCCTCCTTCAGTTTGTCAAGCTGCTTTTCCAATAGTCGAATTAAGGGAATGACTTGGCTCAAGCTCGCAGAGTCTGAACTCACTTCACAAGTCACAACTTCAAATGGTTTCAGCACCTTGCACAGCACAGAAAGGATTCCCCACTGTGCAAGAGTGAAATACATTTCCCCTCCTTCCCCAATGTCATGGCTTGTACAATATGCTTGGATGGCTTTGCGCTGTTCCTCCATCCTCTGAGGCATGTACAGGGTGGAATAACACCTCTTGCTTAAGTTGGTGGCAGGGCAAGATATATTGTTCTTGGAGCTGCTGCAATCTCCTACACGCTGGGGCAGAATGCCTGAAATGTCCCGAAATTTTTCGGGCCACCGAAAGCATCTCCTGCACCTCACAGTTATTTCTTAGGAAGCTCTGAGGGGTGAAAAAAATGAGGGTGAAACACGTAGAATAGAGGGATGGTTTATTGACAATACACTCTAACTATTGGATTTTATCAACACAAGAGACACGGAGATCAGCATCATTATTTTCACATAGCTGTAAGGACCTGAAGACGGAGGTTTGCGCATGCGCCCAGGATTCCGGAAGCACTTGTTGGAGAAGAAGCGCGTGTGACAGGGAACACAGCCGGCTGGCACCTCCCTCTAAGGAATATCAGCTGACCGGAGTTCAGGGATATACTTCATCTGTAAGGTATTTCCGATTACCAGAAATATTTGTGACAATGAGAGTTCAATACTTTAATTTAACTTCTGGAGTTATTTTCTCAGTCGGGACTTTCTTTTTATAGTGTGAAAATGTGGAGGAATCTGTATAGATCAAGGAAATCTCCAGTGTTTCTCAGTGTTTTTAGGACCCAAATATTGGCCATACATTTTATGCATGCTAAATATCTTTTTTTTTATATACAATTTTATTAGACAGTATTGAACAGTGTTTTGATTTTTATCTGGTTTATACGTTTTTTTCTGTCTTCAGACTACTGGTAATTTTACCTATATAACGTTTTTCTATATTTTACGCTTTGAATTTTGTTTATGTTGTTTTTATTTACAGTACAATTCACATTATCTGCCTAACACTTATATTTTTGTTATGTAAGTTCTTAGTCCTTCCATTTAGCGCCGGGGATTTTAACTGTTTTATTGTTTACTGTCATTGCAGGTTACCTCATATATCCAGAGATTTACATTATAATACCTCTAATACTTTGTGCATTCACTTGTACAGTATTGTTACAATAATAGACCATGTTGAAATTATACAAGAACACATACCCTGCCTAGTGTTTTTCTTACTTATTCTCTATGGACCTGTTTAATCAAGGCATATGTCAGTCGATTTTGAGTGTATCATCCGCAAAATCACTTTGCACATAACCAGATCCCAGGAGCAGGATCCCAGGATCCCACTGCATGTGCGTATAGAAAGGACACTTAATACAGCCTATGATTTCGGCGGGTGTCCTGGGCGGGGAAAGGGTGTTTTGCCATAGTGAATTTACAGTAAGGGAATGCCAAACTGAAGCACACTCAGCCACATCCGATTCCAGCTCAGAGCATCTCAAAGTTACTTGTTTTGCTTCCGTAGCTCTTTTTTAGACTGTTGTTAATGTTTATTGAACATAAAATCAGTTTTTACAGTTGCTTGCAATTGCAAACACATGTTATAGCATGCATATGAGACTGTCAACACTATTGATTGGGATTTATGTGGAGCAAGAGATATGGCAGAAAAAAAAAGTAACTTTGAGACGCTCAGAGCTGGATATGGACGTGGCTGCGGGTGCTTGAGTTTGGCACGTTGCTACTGTAAATGCACTACAGAAAAACGCCCCTTCACTGCCCCTTTCACTCCCCAAATAGTAGGCTGTAGTTAGTTTCCTTTGCGTACGAACACAAAGTGGACAGGGCTGCGTTCATGAACTGATTTCTCGGTCCTGGGCATACGCACAGCGATTTTGCGGACGCTACTCTCAAAATTAGCAGATATGTGCCTTGATGAATCAGGCCCACCATCTCTTTCTTTTGTGCCTTTGGATACCCTTACAACCTTTATTTAAGCAACCTGTGACTATTTAATACTCTGTCACTTTTTTATATTTGCTTGTTTTTTTTGTAGATTTAGAATCTGATTTTTCTCATTTTCTCTTCTTACAATGTATATTTTATCAAATCTAGTAACCTTTTCTGTGTAAAATGGGCCACATTTTTTGCACGAAGCACATAAAGATAGAGCAACTTTAGTTTTACACTGTAATGTATTGTTGAACTGTTACGCATCTTCATCCCAACTTTAAATCTGTCCACACATTTTAAATCTGTCCCTTCCTTTGGTGTATCATGGTTTACCAAACTGCAAAACTGAACCTTCTATCTGGATTTAGTCCTAACTGTAAATGAGCCCCTATTATGTGGACTGAATGTCATCCCATCAGAAAGTTTAACTATTCCTTGGTCATCTCCTCCAGAAACATTAAACTGGCTCTTCTTTCTACATCCCATCATTATCAATAGCATGCTTTAATATCTTATTTAATTGCATTTTCTAATTTCATACAGCTGTGCACACAAATAAATATGGAATATAAAATACAATTGAAGGAAAAAACAATACATTCAGTCTTTAAATTATAAGAATAAATATTGATATTCTATTAAGCAGTACAACATGGCAGCTTTCTCAAGAACTTGGCATTTGTCCAGTTATTCCGTAAATCAGAAGGCTATGTTTAGTCTTTTTGTTTTTATAAAGCTGAACAATGGATATAATGATTATACAATGAACATTAAATGAAGGTATGGATTACACTTTAAATCACATCTAAGCTAAATATTTTTAATGCAACATGCATGCATGCAATTAAAGACTAAATTTAATATAAACATTGCTATATTAAAAAGACGTCAAAGCAACCAAAAAATTTTTCATCCCAATCAGTAGTTAGTAGTATACTACAAATATTAAATTAATAAAATACATTAAGCTATGAATATATGATTCAGCATGAACGCACATGAATTCTGATCAAAACTTAGCATTTCTATTCATTCATATGCGGAGCACATGTTCTCCATAAACTTAAGCTTATCACTTCAGAATTGTATTTTCCAAACAGTGCTCGTGTCATTTGAAAAGTTAAATTACTTTTTGAAAGTATAAAATTACTTTAATATGTACCAATCTTCATTTTTCATTTCACAGGTCCCTCTGCTTTAAGTTCAAGATTGAAGTCAGCAATACCATTATGCAGGAAACTAAAACACAAATATATCAAATCCATTTCTTAATAGAACTTTGCTGTATTTTTTTTCATTCATTGTCTGATTTCTGTTTTATAAAGTGTTCTTGTATATAGCTGCAGTACACACTGTAAAGCACATTTAAATGAAGTATCTAGTGGTAACATCTAGAAATAAATATGAAAACTTTAGCATTCTGAATGAAAGCCTAAAATAGGAAATCAGGTGATTGTATGCAATAACAATGTATATTTTATTTAATAAACCTCACATTTTCAAAATGAGGGTAATACATTTTTTCAAAAACAAACATTTCTATTATGCTTTCCATTGAGTTAAACCATCATTTACAGTAAGCACTCATGAGCAGGGTCCAATATACTCCTCTTTTGTCTGTAAAGGACTTCTTTCCTTCTGTCTTTTCTGTACCCACCTTGATCGCATGTGCTTCATTGTATCATGCTTCTTGCGTGTTCTTCATGACACATGATTGCTATAAACTTTGCCTATTATGTCTTATATACAGTATTATGCTTCTTGGATGTTGGGAATTTCGTTTGTTGGTCCACTACTTCTTTGAAATATGCTCTGCTTCTCCACCGTGTGGTGCTGCATCTTTTTGTTGTTTGCTAAATAAACAATAATAATAAATTGTATCTCTGTTTAAATTTTAGCATTGCCCTGTGTTGCACATGACGAAAATAACAAACAATATTGCAATTAATTAATCAACTCTTACAGCTTTCACTTTCAGTTTTTCATGGCTGAACCTTCTTTTACTTAAGTGGTGCTCATATGGGTCTTGTTACTAGTTATTTTGTTATTGCTTTACTTTTTCCTTATAGTTTGTGTTTGATAACTACATTATTGGTCTATAAAAATTTCTATCTAGCTTAAGCTGTCTTGGTGGTAGCCCACTGTTTTGAGTACAAGAGTCTTGGTTCTGCTACATTTTTTGATGCTCTTGTTTTAAAAAACTTGAAAGTACAGTTTAACTGGTTTCGTTTTTGAAAGGCCTCTGTTCACCTTTTTAAACACAAGACTCAAATCTAGACAAGTATAAAAGTGCCCAATCCCAAAGCAATATAAGATTACGCAGAAACCTGGAGTTTATGTGGTTAGTATTACATGTCCTGGGCACACCAGGGAAAACTTACAGCTCTTGGCATTAGACAAGAGCTTTATTTCACAAGGAGATGGAGCCCCAATGCAAGATGTGTGACTTTTGTCAGCACTAGGATGGAGGTGATGACTTTTGCAGTTCCTTATTGTACTAGGTTAGTGTCACAGTGCTGGCAGCTCCCAGTAAAGAACCACTTGGCTGGGGTAGCTATCAGACACACACCACATTCGGCCAAGCCACTTATTCTTGAGATAAGTGGTAGTGAGATACGAGCTGAAGTCAAAGGATTGCTGAAGATAGTATAGTGATGGACAAAGCCAAGATCAAGGGACTGGAGATGATAGAATAGTGTGGGATGAAGCCGAGGTCAAATAATTGGAGAAACTAGAATCGTGATGAACAGTCCAACAAAACAAGTCTTCTTAAAAGAACAAGCAAAGAGAGATAATTGGTATAATTGAAGAACTTATAAAGGCTACAAACAGGTGAGATGAATTGTTCTGATTAACAAACTTTTCACTGAAGAGCTGATTACAGAGTAGGGAAAGCTATGTAGTAGTCCAGGCAAGGTGATTAGCTAGATTGCTGTTCTTAGGAGTGTGCTGATTACAGGAATTGAGAAAAGGTGTTATAGATTTATTGTAAATATTTATCTGACAGCTGTCTTCTGGAACTAGTGTGTGAATCCTCAGTTGGGAAACGCCAACCCCTAATCTGCTCTTGTGGGGTCAGATTGGGGACATTGAAACCCTCCTCTATTTCTGGTACCTGCTCCATTTATGTTTCCACACAGTTTGCTTCTATCAAGTTTAACTCCTCAGCCTTATTAGCCTCCGGAGCAGCTGGAAACTTCATTTTATATTCCTTGGTCTTTCGGTGGTCTTTGCCTACAGTATCTTTGAAGATTCCCATTATCATTACTGTCATTGATGGTTCTCGGCTCCCTAATGGGACCATTTATAAACAAATGAAACCAGTCACCCTTCGAATTGGAGCACTGCTCTCTGAACAGATCTCGTTCCTTGTATTGCCTCAAACTACTACACCCATGATCCTCGGGTTACCGTGGCTTCAACGACACTCTCCACATGTATATTGGAACTCTTCTCAAGTTCTGGCTTGGGGTCCCTCCTGCCACTCTCATTGTCTGGCTCAGGTCAAACCACTTCATGTGTCTACGGTGTCAACAAGCTGTCCTCCTCCAGCATTACCTTCTCAATACTCCTCGTTTTCTGCCGTCTTTGACAAGGGATGCTTCGAGCTTCTCCCGCCAGATCGCCCCTGGGATTGTCCGACTGATCTCTTTCCGGACAAGACTCTCCCCAAGGGACGTGTTTATCTTCTCTCCCTGCCAGAGACACAAGCCATGTCCACCTACATTTGGGAGAGCCTACAACGTGGATTAATTCAGCCTTCTACCTCCCCTGCTGGGGTAGGCATATTTAAAAAAAAAAAAAAAGATGGGACCCTAAAACCTTGTATAGACTACTGCGGCTTGAATTCCATCACTGTAAAGAATCACTATCCTATCCCCCTGATCACAGAACTGTTTGTTAGGATTAAAGGTGCTAAGATTTTCACTAAATTGGACTTGCAAGGGGCTTACAATCTCATCAGGATCCGAGCAGGCGATGAGTGGAAGACCGCCTTTAACACCTGGGGCGGTCATTATTAGTATCTTGTCATGCCTTTCGGACTATGTAATGCCCCCCCTGTTTTCCAAAGTTAAGTCAACAAAATTTTCAGAGATTTGCCCTATTCCTGCATAGTAGTATATCCCAATGTCATCTTGATTTTTTCTAAAGATCTCAATTCCCACCATCTACATGTCTCCAAAGTTCTATCCAGACTCCGCAAGAATCACCTCTTTTGAAAACTGGAGAAATGTTCTTTCATTCCTGGGTTACATTGTTTCCGGCAGCGGCTACAGATGGATCCCGAGAAGATTGGCCACTACCATCTGGCCTCAAGGCTATCCAGCGTTTTCTTGGTTTTGCCAATTATTATAGACAACTTATCCAAAGATATTTACCATTATCACTCCAATTACAGCTTTCACTCACAAAGGAGCCAATACCAAGGTTTGGTCCTCGCAGGCCTTCACCTTTCTCAAAGGGGCTTTCTGTTCAGCTCACATCCTTAGACAACCGGATGACTCTCTACCTTTTTTCTTCGAGGTTGACGCCTATGCAGAGGGCATTGGAGTAGTACTCTCCCAAAAACCCAACTCCAATAAATTCCTGCCTTGTGCTTTCTATTCTCGCAAATTTCTTCCTGCAGAACGCAACTCCACCATCGGGGACAAGGAGTTACTCACCTTGAAAATGGCACTCTCTGAGTAGCGCTACCTTCTGGAAGGACCTCCGTTTCCTGTTGCCATCTTCACGGACCATAAGAATCTCTTATACTTGCAAACCGCCCAGTGCCTTAATCCTTGCCAAGCTTACTGGTCACTATTCTTTTCTCGTTTTGATCACCGTGTGACTTAAAAAGCTGGCTGTATGAATAAAAAGGCAGATGCTCTTTCAAGAACTTTCTCCACTCAGAAATATGACCACGTTCCGGAACATCCCATCTTGGATACCAAGTTTCTACTTTCGTCAACTATGTCCTCTAGTCCTGTTCCACCTTCAGGTAAGACTTTTGTTCCTCTTCATCTGTGGAAGAAGCTTCTACACTGGTTCCATGCATCCCGCTTCTCACACTGGCTTCCTCAAATCATTGGAGATCGTCTCACAAGACTATTGGTGGCCTACCCTTTGCTCCAATGTAAAATAATTTGTTGCTGCCTGTACCAACTGTGCTCAACACAAATCCTCCCATAAACTTCCCAATGGTCCCCTTTAGCCTCCACTCATGCCAACTAGACCATGGACACACATCAGTATGGATTTTGTAAGACCTTCCACCCAGTTAAGGCTTCAATACTATCCGGGTTATTGTAGACTGCTTATCTAAGATGGTACATTTCATTCCCTTAGTTGATTTGCCTTCTTCTTCAGTTCTGGCACAGCATTTTATAAATGGATGCATATCGGACGACGGAGTCCAATTTGTCTGCAAGTTCTGGCGAGCACAATGCAAGGAACTCAAGATTTAATTAAATCTCTCCTCATCATATCATACACAATCTAATGACCAGACAAAGAGAGTGAATTTTTTACTCAGCCAATCAAGATAACTGGTCCGAATTCCTACCCTGGGCTGTGTTCGTCCACAACAATCTGTTTCACGAATCTACATCTTCAACTCCATTCTTCATTATCTATGGGTTACACCCCTCTCTACCCAAATTCTCAGCCATCCCTCCCAACCAAGTTCCTGCTGTAGACATTCTCCAGCATGATTTCTCGTCCATCTGGTCCCAAGTTGTTACCTCGCTTAGGAGAACGTCAGAGTGTTATAAATAGTGGTGTGTACCGGTCACTTTTAGTGTTTTGTGCTTTGGGTTCTGATTAGCTTGAGGTTTTGGGTTCTGATTTGTTTTGCCAAAACACCCGAAGAAAGGTTTTGGTTCTGATTTAGGGTTTTGGGTTCTGATTTATTTTTAAAAAAGCATAAAAAGTGCTAAAATCCAGTTTTTTTTTTTTTTTTTTCACTCCTACGCTATTATTAACCTCAATAACATTCAATAACAATCATTTCCACTAATTTCCAGTCTATTCAGAACACCTCACACCTCACAATATTGTTTTTAGTCCAAAACATTGCACCGAAGTAGCTGGATGTGTAAGCTAAGCGACACAAGTGGGCGGCACAAACACGTGGCCCATCGTAGGTGGCTGTGTAGGCTTGAATGGCCTTTTTCTGCTCCTCCATCCTCTGCAGCATATAGAGGGTGGAGTTCTAGCGCGTCACTACCTCTTGTTTTCATTGATGACAGGGCATTTTCATTATTTTTTTATTTGGCAGCAACAGTGAACGTAATTTAATTACTTTAATATTTGATACGAAGCTTTCTTGACTGCGTAGTGGAGTAGCCCCGGTACGCAATTTGGTACCGGGGCCACAATACCTCCTCCAACTGGTCTGAATTCCACTGCACAGATGGCTGCTCCTACATCCTCTGCAGCATATAGAGGGTGGAGTTCTAGCGCGTCACTACCTCTTGTTTTCGATGATGACAGGGCATTTTCATGATTTTTTTATTTGGCAGCAACAGTGAACGTAGTTTAATATCTGATACGCAGCTATCTGGAATTTGGTACCGGGGCCACAATACCTCCTCCAACTGGTCTGAATTCCACTGCACACATGGCGGACACCAGATGCACGTCTAACACCAACATAGCTGTTACAGCCGCAGTTATCCGCTTTGCAATAGGGTGACTACAGTCGTACTTACTGCTCATGGCAAACGACTGTTGGACGGTCAACTGTTTGTTGAAAGACGTAGCGTTCTTACGACTTCCCCTCTGGGAAGATGACCGACTACCAGCAGCAACAGCAGCAGTGGCAGTAGTAGGCATACCGCTGCAGGATTCCTCGGATGAATCCCGGATCGAAGAGGACTCAGTCTGGCTGGTGACATGGCCTGCAGGACTAAATCTGATAGAGATCGTGGAGGAAGTTGATGAGGAGGATGTTGGTGGTGTGTATCCAACAGGACCAAGGAATTTAGGTGTCCCTGGACTGATGACGGTCCTAGCCCCAGTTCCTGAACTAATCACTGAACTATAAAGGTCATTCAGGTGATTTATAAGGGAGGATGTCCCTAGGTGGCCAAGATCCTTACACCTGCTTATTTGAGCTTTACATAAGCTACACATGGCCATACATTTGTTGTCCGGATTGGGATAAAAATAACTGCAGACCGAAGAGGTGCATTTTTTGGTCTTCTGACCAGTCATGACGATGGGCTTTTTCATCCCATGGACATCAACTGTTTCCCCCCCTGGTGCCTCATTTAAAATAACCACATCAGCATCCGCCTCGTCAAGTTCCTCCTCAGCGCCAGCTACATCAATAGCCTCCTCCCAGTGTACAACATTGACACCTTGATTGTCCAAATCTGGATCTACACTGTGGGTGATCCTTCCAACATATGCAGAGGGTGTGCTGCAAATGGTGGATGGAGTCACCTCTTCCCGTACAGTGATGGGAAGGTCAGGCTTCGCAACCACCAACACCCTTGGACTCGCTTTGGGGATTTGTGATGTCATCTGTTTAGAAGGCAGAGTTGTTTGCTGTGTTGTTGTTGCTGACAGCATAACTCTCTTAAATTTTTTGGAGGGGGGGGGGAGGAGGGCTTAGATCCTTGGGTGAAGCTGAACCACTAGTCCTGAACACGGGCCAGGGCCTAAGCCGTTCCTTGCCACTCCGTGTCGTAAATGGCATATTGACAAATTTTCCTCCTCTGATGTTTTTAATTTCCTTTTTTTGCTAATTTTAGTGAACTTTGGGTTTTTGGATTTTACATGCCCTCTACTATCACATTGGGCATCCGCCTTGGCAGACGACGTTGATGGCATTTCATCGTCTATGTTATGACTAGTGGCAGCGGGTTCAGCATTAGAAGGAAGTGGGTCTTGATCTTTCCCTACTTTATCCTCCAAATTTTGGTACTCCATTATATGCAGCAGACGTTGTATTACAGTAATATTTTTTAAATACTGCTGGAACAGTGAACAATTTTTTATAGATTGCAGTATTAATGTTTCTGGACTGTAAGAAAGAACAGTGAACAATTTTTAATAGATTGCAGTATATTAATGTTTCTGGACTACAAGAAATAACAGTGAACAATTTTTAATAGATTGCAGTATATTAATGTTTCTGGACTGCAAGAAAGAACAGTGAACAATTTTTAATAGATTGCAGTATATTAATGTTTCTGGACTGCCAGAAAGAACAGTGAACAATTTTTAATAGATTGCAGCATATTAATGTTTCTGGACTGCAAAAAAGAACAGTGAACAATTTTTAATAGATTGCAGTATATTAATGTTTCTGGACTGCAAGAAATAACAGTGAACAATTTTTAATAGATTGCAGTATATTAATGTTTCTGGACTGCAAGAAAGAACAGTGAACAATTTTTAATAGATTGCAGGATATTAATGTTTCTGGACTGCAAGAAAGAACAGTGAACAATTTTTAATAGATTGCAGTATATTAATGTTTCTGGACTGCAAAAAATAACAGTGAACAATTTTTAATAGATTGCAGTATATTAATGTTTCTGGACTGCAAGAAATAACAGTGAACAATTTTTAATAGATTGCAGTATATTAATGTTTCTGGACTGCAAGAAAGAACAGTGAACAATTTTTAATAGATTGCAGGATATTAATGTTTCTGGACTGCAAGAAAGAACAGTGAACAATTTTTAATAGATTGCAGGATATTAATGTTTCTGGACTGCAAGAAAGAACAGTGAACAATTTTTAATAGATTGCAGTATTAATGTGTCTGGACTGCAAGAATTTTTTTTATACTTTTTTGAATTTTTTTTTTATATTTTTTTTTAATGATTTTTGTATAATTTTTTTTTTTTATTATTTGTTTTAATTTTTTTGAAGATTTTTTAATAATACTTTTAAAATAACTATGCACTTTGCAGAACAAAGCACAGGACAAAAGCACCACTGTACTCAGCAGCACAGAGCACAGGACAAAAGCACCACTGGACTCAGCAAGGACAGAGCACTGGACTGATGCACCACTGGACTCAGCAAGGACAGAGCACTAGACACAAGTAAAGAGCACCACTACACTATACACCCTTCCTCTTCCCTGATGTCAGGCAAAATGAAGATGGCGGCCGCAAGGAGAGTATTCATGACATCCTAGTCTCGCGAGATCCGACACGAGACTTGGATGTCATAGCCTCGGTTTGGTTTCGTTTGGCGCCCCGGAAGTTCCCGAACAGTGCTCGGATCCCGTCGGATCCGCACTGTTCGGGTGGGCTCGGATTAGCGGAATCCAAGCCCACTCATCCTTAGTTATAAATGCTTTGTGGATAAGAGGCGACGGGTGGTTCCTGCAATCAAAGTGGGAGACAGGTTATGGCTCTCTACCCGGAACATCCGTCTTAAAGTACCATCCATGAAATATGCTCCACATTTCATCGGTCCTTACAAACTCCTACAAGTGATTAACCCTGTCTGTTTCAAACTACAAATTCCTCCATCTCTCCGTATCTTCAATACATTTCATGCCTCTCTTCTAAAACCAATCATCATCAACAGATTCTCTTCTGTTTCTCCTATGCCTCTTCCACCCAAGTTTCTACATGAAGAGTAGTTCGGGATCACCCAGATTCTGGATGCCAAAAAAACTTGGAACAAGATTAAATACCTAGTGGATTGGAAAGGCTTTGGCCCCGAAGAACGGTCATGGGTCAATGCTTCAGATATTCATGCTCTGGCTCTTTTACAGAAATTCCACTCTACAATTCTTCAGAAGAACTTTCCTAGGTGTCCAGTGGCCACCTTTAAAAGGGAGGGTACAATCACATATCGCCCCTATATAAGGGGTTCAATACTCTCACCTGGCAAATGTGGGGATCCCCACGAGCGCCGGGCGCAGAGTCCGTCCGATGGCGGCGGCCATCTTTATTCTGGGTCTGAGCAGGCGCAGATCCGTCCTATCATAAAGAACTCCTTTCCTTTGCTCCCATTCATCCAGAATGTCATTACTTCACTATTTAAGGCACCTGGGCCAACACTCTGTTGCCTGTTCTTTGCATGTCCGATCTGACTGTGTGAAGACTTGGCTCCCTGGCTCCAGCTTAACTGTTCCTGTATTTCTGCATGACTGACTCAGCTCTGCTCATTCCTGGATATCAACTCACAGAGTTACCATCCTTTCCAGCTCCTCTGATCTGCTGCTCCAGTGTGTCTAATCTACTGTACTCAGCTCACAGACCCCTCCTACCGGTTTCTGTATTTCTGCATGCCTGACTCAACTCTGCTCATTCCTGGATATCAGCTCACTGAGTCTACCATCCTTTCCAGCATCTCAGCTCAGCTGTTCCGTATGACTAATCTTCAGATATCAACTCACAGAGTCCCCCTACCTGTTCCTGTATTTCTGCATGACAAACTCTGGAACCATATTCCCTGCCGTGAATCGTGACAATATCCTTGTAGAGTCCTGCACCAGGTTGTTCCATGAGAACTCAGCCCACGGAAGCAATTAGAACTAGTCAATCTGGTCATTTGAGACAGGAACTGTTTGATGGATTGGTTTGCATGCTTCACCTGTCTGTTTGACTGGAGGTAGTACCCAGTCAAGAATCTGAGTTAAATTCCCAGACCCTTGCAGAAGGCTCTCTAAAACTTTGCCACAAACTGAACTCTTCTTTTGGATGCTATCTCCAAGGGAAGTCTGTGCCGCTGGAAGAACTCCTTGGTGAATATCTGGGTGAGATAGAGTGTCAATAGCATATTTTTTAAGGCTGTGATGTGAACATGAAAAAGGGATACACTGCTACCAGAATGGTGGTGGTTTCTTGAGAGCTGAGATGGTCGGTGATAAAATTAATGGACACATGGGTCCATGGCCTCTGTGGAATGAACATTGTCATCAACAGTTTGGATGACAGTGTCCATGGTACCTTGGTTCAAGCACAAGTAGTGCTCGATTGGACGAAGGAGGTGATATTCTTCCTTACAGAGGGGCACAAGAATTCTGGGAGAATGAAATCAATAGTCCTACTGATACACGGATGCTCTGCCAATTGTGAGTCATATGCCCTTTACAGATCCTGCAGCTGGCAGTAACAAACATCTTTCCTTACGGTGCCTCTGGCATCTTGTTGAATGCTGCCGTTCTGACCTGGATCCTGTTCAGGAAATCTGAAGATATGGATGCTACTAGAATCAAGCCTGAAGGGATAATTGTTTTAACATCCATGGTGGATCATTCAGGATAGCATTGCCGGGAGAGTGCATCAGCATTGACGTTACTGGACCCCACCTGGTATGTTATAAAGAAGTTGCAGTGGGTTAGGAATAATGCCCACCATGCCTGTCGAGGGTTCAACCTGTTGATCCCCTGAATATACTGCCAGTTTTTGTGGTCAGCAGGGATAGAGAGAAGAAATCTGATCCCCTCTAGATGGTGCTCCACTCAGTAAGAACCTAGATACTGACAAGTAGCTTGTGGTATTCCTTGTCATAGTTTACCTCGGCAGGGGTCGAGGACATCCTTGTCATTAGTTTGACATGTCATAGCTCCTACTCCACTCTCTGATGTATCCACCAAGGGTATAGGAATTACTGGTGTTGGGATACCAGAAGATGGGTGTTGAGGTGAAGAGGTTTTTTAAGGTGTTACAAGCCTGTTATATCTGGGGAGTTCATGCTTCCTTGGGAGTCCCTTGCTTGGTCAATACCGTGATAATAGGGCTAACTACTCTTGAAAAGTTTGATTGCCTTGATCCCTCTGGGGAATGGCAAATTGAGCACCATGGAGATCTTCTCCAGTTACATTCTTATGCCATTTGCTGATATTATGTGTCCCAGGAAGCTAACACTGTATTGGTTGAAGGAACACTTCTCCATTTTGGCAAATAATTGATTGTGCAGTAGCCTTGCAGTACCTCTCGCACATTGTTGTGATATTTCTTAAGTGTGCCAGAGAAGATAAGTATATCATTCAGGTAGATGAAGACTGATGTCTCCAGTAGGTTTGTAAAAGAGGAATTCACATAGGCTTGAAGATGTCTGGGGCATTACACAAGGAGAAAGGCATGACCAGGTAATTCTAGTGCCCATTCATATCATGAATGCTGTCTTCCATTTGCCTTCCTCTCGTAAATGGATCAGCTTTAATGCACCTCACTGGCCCAGTTTTGTAAAGACTGTGACCTGACAGAGCCTCTCAAAGATGTCAGAGATCAGTGGGCGGAGATACCAATTTTTGATTATTATTACATTAAGGCCCCTATAACTGATACAGTTTTTTTAGGGAACCATCCTTCTTCACTATGAAAAAGAAGCCCAAACTGGCATGGAAACTGTATTCCAGAATGAAACCTTGCTCTAAATTCTCCTGTATATAGATGGTCATGACCATGCAGCAGGTTGATTTGACTGTCACATTCTTTGTAGGGTGGGAGTCTGTCTGCCTGCTCTTTGTCCATGACCCCGATGAACCCTTAGTACTCATTGGACAGTCTCTTTGATGTAGACTTACCTTGGGCACAACTATTGCCATTGTTGCTGGTTGTAGGCAAGTTTTATGTATCTGTTTTGCCCTGCAATTGATCAATGGGATGTGAATGCATAACCAGGGATAACTCAGTATGATTGAGCTCTTGGAATGTAGATGGTGCTAAAAGAGATCAGCTCCCAATGACTGGAACCAGCCCTCACCATCACTCTGATGATGTCGTGGGTTACCAAAGTTGGGATTATATGTTATCTATCCACAGCTTCTACAACCACTTAAGAACCAGAGGTAGTTCCATGTTTTGGGCAAAGTCTATAAAATTCTCCCTTGCTCCAGATTCCAAAAAGGTCTCAGTGTCAATGGAGCAAGCCCCACAGGATAGGATGATGAATAGTTGAAATTGAATTGAGTGAAAAGTGAAGGAAAAATTGCACCAATGCTCACCAGACTTGAATACAATTTGCTCAATTTGGAATAGTCTTGCTAGATCATTGACAATGACACCAGGAGAATCAAAGATCAGTCTCAACATGGCCAAAAGTCCTTACTGTTACCCATCAGCGGATCATCCCTAACATAGAGTGAAGTGGCCCAGGCCTAAGCCTGGCCAGTCAGCAGGGAGATGGTATATCTTACTTTGATTCATTCTGTGGAAACAAGGCGGTTTGTAGTTCAAACTGTAGGCGAATGTCGGTCAGGAATCCCCTGGAGTTACCATCAAAATGCAAAGGTGCAGTAATATTAGGCTCCCAGACAACAAGCTGTGATCCTGTGGTCAGGTGGTTAAGTTGGCTGACCAACCAATCATAGCGGGCATTGGCTGCATATACTTCTTAAATCAGAATTATAATCTCTACTACATGCATTTCGGGGCAGTTTGGCAAAGCTTCACACCACATGTATCTCTGAGCAAAATGTTGCAATGTCGGCAGCTTCTAGCAAAGAATCAATTGGCTGGTGTAGTTATCAGACACACACTAGGTCCGGCCAAGCTACTTAGTCCTGAGAGGAGTGGTCATCAGATACAAGCCAAAGTCAAGGGATATGAGATGTTGTCAGGATTATCCATGGGGATGCTGCTAATGTCTGCTGGATTAATGTTTGGACTCTGTTTGTATCAGGCCTGCAGTACCTCTGGCATACCAAAAGTGCTGCTGTTGCACCATTGCCATTTTCCCTTCACTAGCAGGGGTTAACCTTCTCCCCTTGTTAATTACCACAGTTATGTCACTGACTATATATACCAGCTCCTCACAATTCTCCTGGCTGGTCACTCTTTGTTCCCATGGACTTCCTTCAAGTTGCTATGTGTTTCAGCGAATCATTGGTCCTGGCTAACAACCATTAAGTTAATCTGTAGCTGTTAGTTGTATTCACTGCAAGTTACCTGTTTCCAGCCACATCCGGGAATCTGTTTATTATACTCAGCTTTACTTGATCTGTACCTTGTCTGCACTATCTAGATTGAGTTATGGCTTCAATAAAACAATTTATGTTTTCACCATCTTCCTGGCTCTAAAGCTGTAATTACAAAATTCCAATTATTAGAACTGAAATGTGACAGATGGTAGAATAATGGGGGACGAAGCTAAGGTCGAAGGATTGGAGACAGTAGAACCGGGATGTACAGTTGAGCCAAATAAGTCTTCTTCAAAACAAAAGCAGAGAGATCCAAATGAAAACTTTGCTCCTGAAAAGGTTTTATAGAAATAAGGGACTTATAAAGGCTACAAACAGGTGAGATGAATTGTTCTGGTGGACTTGACCTTTTCACTGAAGGACTTATTTCCGAGTAGGGAAAGCTGTGCAGTAGTCCAGGTGAGGGTACTAGCTTGATTGCTGTTCATAGCAGAGTGCTGATTGCAGAAATTGTGAAAAGATGTTTACAGCTGTCATTGTAAACTGTTTTTTGACAGCTAGCCTCTGGGGCTAATGTGAATCCTCACAGTAATTGCTTTCTGACAGCTGACATCTGATGCTAGTGTTGTAAATCCTCACATTAATTAGGATGTAGCCTGATTCTGCCTGGACTAACATATGGTTCTGTTTCATAAGTATATCTGTGAGTCCCTCAATAAACTTCCAATTTACTATCTTATTTTAAATAATTTCATCTGTATTCGGCATTGCTTCTTCTTGATAACATTTACAATGTTATCTACAAGTATCCAATCAGAAGGAAATTGTGTGGAGCCTAACGTTGTACTGGATATCTTTAATGTCCATTAAAAGAGGTAATTTCCAATGCTACATTGCCTGTAATTTCTTCAAGATAATATTTTGTAGAAAGTTGAAATTCATAAAAGCCAAACTAGTTACTTCCTTTTGCTTTAGTAGCCTTGAACACATGATTCAAACTTTCTGAAATGTTTACTGTTGTACCTGTTTTATTTTATACTCTGTTCTCTTTAAACAGTCATCTTTAACTGTTTTTCAAAATATCACTCCTTAAATATCTGTCAAATGCGGCGCAATACTTTTCTTTTAATATTTAAGAAGCCTCCAGATTTGAACTAATAGCCTCAGTGCATTATTAATGTCCTTTCCATTTTGTAATGTTCAACTCTGTTATGTATATGTTTAGTCAGATCCAGTTTCAGGATAGGATGGACAAAAACATTATAAACACTTGAAGTCTTTATTCTAAAAAAAATTGTGGGGAACTATATCTCTAAGAATTTACATAATTATTTTTGTAGCTTGTTGTAATCTGAATTTCAGTAACACTGTCCTTGAAACTTTCCAGAATGGTAAAAGACAAAGTTATAATTATTTACGTATCAATTATGTTTCACAGATAATTCAGTCATTCATTTTTCAAAATGCTAATTGCATTTGCCAGCTGAATATTAAATGTAGGAATTGATTATACCTGTTTTTCATGTTATTTGGTTCTTTAATTTGAATAATGATTTAATAATAGTTCTGCAAAGATTTGCTATTTGAACAGAAGTTCTTATACTCTCCTTACACAAAGTTTGTAAAAGTTTAAACGGAAATAGTCACTTTTTAAACAGCGGTGGTAGATTATAAATTCTTGAAGAAGGTTGTTTTCATATATTTTTTAGAAGATTGTATTTTATGATATTCTGTGTTATATGCTTAGTTTTGAGAACTAATAAGAATTCGTATAATGAATACACATAACCCCTACTATTGTACTGTTCCATACAAAAACCAGTGACTAGATTAAATGTGTAAAGTAAGCGCTAAAAAGCTAAACGTAATTTCTCTAAATATAGAACACTATTTATAATAGATTACATTAGATTACATCAAATTGTGATAAAAATGTGAAAAAAAAATCATTATAAGTATATACAATGACAATATTAAACTAGGAAAACACAGATAGCGGGAGTGAAGGAGCGAATGTGCCAGAGGGAGAGACTATTTTGTTGTCAATTTTGTTTTTGAAGTAAGTGACAAAGTTATGAATTGCATGAACTGAAGGTGGAAAGCGGTGTTGGGGATTTAGATGACTGGGTGAATTTTAGAGAAGTGAAAAAGGTTTGCTTGGCAAGTGAGAGAAGAGTGTTTTCAGATGAAATGATGCATTTATAATGAAGATGAAGTCAGCACTGAAGCGATATTTCCTCCTTTGGTTGCATAATATGGGCCTAGTATAGCATAGGGACACATAAATATTTGCAGCACAATTAGACATTAGGATATCTGCGAAAATGCCTTTTAGGAGGTATATCTCTTGTGGGTCTTGGAATGATACTCACTACTCAGCACTATCTTTCATCCTGTGATTACCTAATTGTGTATTGATGTTTCCAGCTGGTAGTATTGAAATCATTAGTGTGGCTGCCATATTATATGAAGTTGTGAACATCTAATTGCACTACTTATGTGTCCACTGCTGTCCGGTGTAAAGCAGCCCAGTGCATAAATGTCACGAATCAAAGTAGAAATACAGCTATGGAGCCATGAATAAGGTGAAAAAACATACAAGTTTATTGCTGAAGAGTCTGAACAGATGATGTAATAATGGTATACAGAAATTACCAGGTATACAGCAGTTGCAGGTAAACAGGAGGTGTGGAAAGATTCCAGGCAGCACGTACAGGGAAATGCCAAGGAAATTACCAGGATCACAGATGAAACAGGTCAGCAGAATGCATGTTGAGATCCCAATGCAGCATAAACAAAGGAGCAAAGCAGGAGGAAGAAACCACAGGGTGTAACATCAATAATCAGCAATGAATGCTGGGAGAGACAGGTATATATAGGGGAAATGAGAACACACCCAGGTGCATTGGATAATTGGTGAACAGGTTAACCTCTAAAGCAAACAAGAAAGGCACAATAGCAGCACCTCTGGTAATCAAAAGGTACTGCTGCAATAATAATAAGGACAAAAGGCAGGAGCTGCCAGGCAAAGCAGCATGTAATGCATAAGCTACAGGCAGATCCTGACAATGAAGTTGTGGCCAACCATCTAGATCCGCAGGGGATCCGATGTGCTCTAAGACATGATAGAAATCACAACATCAATCATTAGAGAGGCATTGAAGTGTCAGACAGAAGAGTCCAACTAAAGAGGCAGCATAAGAAACAAACAAAGGACGGCAGCCACCATTGCAGCATTACTGAAGCAAACAGAGTCAGGAGGCATATCCAAAAATGAACAGCAAGGAAACAGGCTTGGGAAAGAAAAAAGGGGGAGGATGTAAGCAACTATAGAAGAAGAACAGGAGACACAAGCAAAGGTAAAATCATATGAAACTTTGTGACGACAACAGTCAATCAGGCCCACTTGTAGAGGAAAAATTGTGTAAAATCCCTTTGGGCCTCGCTCTATGGAGACGAATACAGGCAAAGTCAGTAACAATTTTATCGGAGCAAACCAAGTAATTTCTTCTGGGGAACAAAGTAACCTGCCGCCTCTAAAGGATCCGTCTTGCACTTTGTAGATCGCTGATGAAGCAGCCATAAGAGGCTATCAAGGAGCCAAAAAGCATAATTACAAACGTGGTGCTAAATAATGAACATTTCAATGCATCATGCGCAACACCTTCGACAGCCCCAAGTCTGTCCCTTGACATAGTGGGGCTAATGGGCCTCCTTTGATCTGGCAGGACTGGTTGCTTCTGCAACCAACCCTTCAGGGCTTTGCTGATGAGCAAACTCTGAGACACATCCACTTGCCCATGGAAGTTAGCAAAGAAGGAGATACCCGCCAAAGTGGCGGATATTGACCACCTTGGACATCCCGCTCTTGTAGTTAGCTCAAATGAAAGCAAGCATTCACTGGTACAAACCTCTGTTTTTACAGACTCCAGCATCCAGAAACTCAGCCCCGAGAACCAATGAGAGCAGCATCGGTTGACAAGGCCTTAAACTTATCACAGAACCCTCTTGACAAGCCATCAGCTAACTCGCTATCAACACCTAGTATATGCCTAGACCGAGGTTAATATCAAAATGCAGGTAATGCAAAACCAGCCTGTGCAGCAAACTAATAACTGGGGGAAAAGATGCACTCTGTTTATAAATGGCCTGTGCAACACCCAGGTTATCACACCAGAAGTTGGTTTGTTGTCTTGAAACCTAGGCTCAAACAATTTATTCGCAGAAACAATGGGGAACAGTTCCAGTATGACAAGACTAGCACTCGTTCCAGAACTAACCCATTCTTTGGGCCATGGTGCAGCACACCAATCCCTGGCAAAATAGGCCCCGAACCCCACCTCCCCGGCATCATTCTTGAATAGCTGTCCTACTCTACTGGACACAGGGGGCTCAAGATATAAGTACACACCAATGAAATCTTAGCAAAACACTTCTCAGTCCGTCAAATCCTCCCTGATCTATTCAGAAAGTGGGATACGGAGGTAATGCCTGGTAAAACCTGCGGTCGCCTGTACGAATTTACAGCAAAGAATCCTACCCATCAGGATCACCCAACAGGCCCAAAATAGATTGTGTCTCCTTCAATAAAACCGTTGGGGACTCCCAAATTTCTGTGATAATTAAGTGCAGCTTACGGGGAGTTGCCGATAAAGCGCTAAAGCCGTGTCAATCTCTATACCCAGATAACACAGATGAATAGCTGGACCTTCGGTCTACTTAAGGTCTTGTGACCATTCTCTGGGGATTTCTATCAGTCAATGTTAGCGCTGGCCTTCCCAAGGCACGGAGTCTAATAAACCCCTGGGCTTCACCAAGAACTGGCGAAAGGTGGATTGATTTTGCTACCGCAGGTCATGGCCCTTACGTTAGCCCACTCTTGTGATAGGTGATAGACGGTTGATAAGAGAACACAACTGGACCAGGGAGAGCAGACTCTGAAGTAGTAATGTAGTACAGCGAGGTAAAGCAGGATTTAGTTAGCTGAAGTAGTACAGCACACACGGAAGAATCCTAAGCCATAATTAGAGGAAAACTGGATCAGATACGCTGAAGAAACACTACTATTAAAGTAATTCTATCGTTTTCAAATAAGCATTGCCCAAGCGATTGTGTTGTGTTTCCAATGCACAAAGTAATTTATTTTAGCAGATGTAATAATTTAACAGTTCGATACATGATTATTATATAGTACAGCCAATACCAAGAGATAAATACATACCGCTGAAATCGCATGCGCTCGCTGCGCTCCCACGGGTACCAGTGAACTGTATATCACTCTAGAATACTGTGGTCAGAGTAGACTGAGGCTAGTGGGAGCACAGCTATGACTATATACATTCAGTGTTACAGAGAGAACAATTCAGATGACGTGGCTTGCTTCTATAGGTCCAGACTTCAGGCGGGTCCAGTGTAAACAGGTCATAGGCTAGTTCAAACAACCCCCTCAAAGGCTGGGGGTCAACATTCCAGATGATTCTCTCGCCCAGAAACCAGTTACAACTAGTCCATTAGCATTTTACAGTTTGGTATCACTCTGACTATTTATTCCCTAACATCAATAACTAGAGTATGCAATATGCGATCTCTTCGCCGAATGAACCGGACAGCTGCTGATGAATAGGGGATTAAAATGATATCAGACATGACACATTTCCTATAACCTGAAACTTAAATAACACTCAATGTATACATATAATCATAATATATAAACTAATAATAAACCTAATACTATCTGCTCATAAATCACTGTATAACGGAACCAATATGAATATGAATTATATAAATAACTAAATGTTGTAATGCGAGTGTGTGCGTGCCTATTTTACTGTGCGATCGCAGTATGCCACGTGTAGCGTGGCATACTGAGTGCAATCACACAATAAAACAATATTAACCAATATACTTTCGTTCATCCAATTATACGACTTCGACAGTTCCACCCTTTGATAGTTTAATAAACTATCACCTTAAAGATGTTATATGCAGGATCTCAGTACCATGTTTCATTGCTATGTAATGCAAGTCCCCTTTGGTGTATGACCATGCTGTCTGTAGATCTAAAAAAGTTATCATAAGAGAGAGTCTTAATCCTCAAAACGATTTCTTCTTTTACTTTAGACCGTATACCTCTGGAGCTTGGAGATAACCTTTTGTATGCCCTTCAAGGGTGCAATAAAACATGTAATACATTATTTGGAAGGGTACAGAGTATGTTAGAACATGTATCAGTTATACAGTTCTTCAAATTTAACAGGTTCATCCGTCCAACGCATGTCTTTAAGCTCAGAATACATTTAAACACTTCATGTTTATCAATAACATCATCCTATGTCTATCAATAGTGTCATATACAATCGCCTTCAGCTTGCGTTAATATAGACACTTCTAATAATGTCATCAGTTCTTTTCATCAACACTTGTGGGCGGGCTATTGTCTACTCGTTCTTCCTAGTCTTCCAATATTCAGGTTTCTTTGTACGTGAAACAGTGATCGACTTGCAAAATATTGGGAGACTCCAGACTAAGGGACCTAGGTGTCGTACTTTTCCCCTAGTGACCTCCCAACCATAATTCGGGTACCTCAAGAATAATTAGTGGAAAGAGAACTAGTCCTACTCGATATAATCACTGAGGCACGTGTGAGCACGCCCAGCACTTTGTTTGGTCTAAAACCATACCCACCCAAGAATGATAATCATTCTCAAGGATGCCTGCTCAAGTCTGAATATTAATGGACTGGCATCGCTGGGTGTACCTCTCTTCAACTATGGGGTCAACGTACTTACGGACGTAATGCTACTCAGACAATAGCCCCTTCCACTTTCTCCAAGTTCCAAGGTTTCCAAATTTTCCTTTACCCCTGAATTGAATAGAGTAATTGGCTGGACTGATTGTGCTACTAAGTTCTCCTTCCTCCCCAATATCATTAACTGAACCAGCCTCTTTTCCCTGTCAACAATCAAAAGAATTGACCGTCCTGAAAAGAGAATGTGATGAGAGAAACACAGAACAGGAAGAACTACAATTTCATGCTGGACAACTGTCTTAGCCTTTGGCTCAGGTGCTACTAACTGCCTTCGAGGCCTCCCAGAACAGATTCATGAGTGCACTTGGACCCTTCTCTGAGTGTTGGCTTCTCTGCAGTGGGTGTAATGGGTACCAGTGTCTCCGCTACTCTTGGTGCTGGTATCTTACACTTGGCACTTGTCTGTCAAATAACCTGAGCCTAAGAAATTACTGCTCCACAACTTACTCTCCCGATCCAACATCCTGACAGTTAGTGTGACTTTTCAGGAAACAGTGTTTTGAACGTTCTCGGTTGCTGTCTCACTGTTTACCTTCCCTCTAAAGGTCTAGACTAGTCGCTCAGTTACGAACTCATCCCAAGAGGAGTCAACAGATTAAGAGGCAGCCTAGGAGTGATCTTGATAGCGGGGAAGGACTAGTAGCCAAAGCTACCAGCCACTTCAATCAAGTTCCAACTCTCATTCTATTCAATTCGTTCTACCTAGTACCGTTACTTTATGTTCACACTGGTTTGTGGTTAATCAAAAAGTATGTAATTTGTTACCACTACTCATACATTATACATTTATTATCAATAACGTGAATACCCCTATCACCTATTATAACTCTAGGGCTATCACATTGAATAACAAAAACTTTGAGTATGACACAGTAATACATTAGACACATTTCAATACACCTTTACCTAGACATTATTCATCAGTAAACCAGTGTACACTTGATGTTCCTGCAAGGTGGTAATTGGATGACGTGGATTTGTTTCACCTGGAGAAATTCTTCAGGTAACCCAAATCTTCATATATTAACTAATATGTGTATGTGTGCGTGTGTGTATGTGTGTGTTCACATTTTGAAACAATACAACGAAAAACAAAACATAAATTTGTCAGCTGTCACATAAAACCCTGCTGTCTATTTGACAGCTATGTTCGCCCTGGTGTGACAGTCATGTATGGTTGTGTGTGTAAGTGTGGACCTTACTAGCAGCTACTTCAGTTGGTAACTGTGTCACTGTATAAAGTCCTCTATGTAGTGTCCTACTCATGTGCTGGTATTGCTATAAAAAGATTTTTCAGTCATCTCAACATCGCCCCCTAGGCTAGAAAAATGCTGAAGACCAATGTATATCAATCGATTTTCCCTCTGCCAACTCATATGCCATTTTCAGTACCCCATATTCAGCTACTTGACTAAGTGAGAAGGGCAAAGGAGTCTATCTCTATAACACTTTCTTCAAATATAACAGTACTCAGTACATGTCTGTGTAACAGTGAAAAATATAAAACACGAAAATTCTACATTTTCTAGAGTTTCACATTATGTTGTATCTTGTGGCAAAAATCCTACTCCAATGTTCTAAACAGAGATGCATAACTGTATGCCTAACCTCTAGCAATCTCTCCACCCTTTGTGCATAAATATAAAGGCACACTTTGTACAGGAGGCAAAAAGCAGATATGCAATCTAAAAAAAAAAACATGAATCATATTTCCACAACAAAAAAAACTTTCTGCTTAACATTAGCAGCTTCTATACACATAACACCAAACCCCTAACTGTTTCTGTAACTCATGCCAATCTAGTGTGTATCTCCCTGAGTTTGTCTTATGTAAAAAAAAAATGTCTTAGCCCCATTAATGAGACTGTGTCTATGTCTTTTCATATCTCTATACAAGAGAAGAGAGAGAGAGAGAGAGAGAGAGAGAGAGAGAAAGATAGAGAGATACTAGCATAGATGTAAAGAATGAGAAATAAGAAAGCTAATGAGTAATAAGAATACAAAGATTTTGAATACAAGGGTTTGAAAAAAAACAGACATGCAAAAAGGGAGATTTTACAGCAAACATGACAGCTGGATTGGACACTATGGGACAATGGCTGTATTCACCAAACTATGACCCCTTCCCATACTTGACTAGGTGGTCTTAGATCAACCGTGCAATCCAGTGTCGTTCGTCATTTGTTCATTAAGAACTCGGTATCACCATAACTACATACCTTTGCAACGGACTTCCTGACTTATAAAAGAGAAATGGGAAAAAAAAATATTCTTGGTGACTCATCTGAGATACTTAAAACGATATTTTGGAGCAAAGTATGTACATACTTCATTTTTGGATAATGATTATCAGCCAAACAAATTATCATGAGTCACTGCAGCCTAAAACAAAGAGTGTTCCAATGATCTGTTGTTAATTTGTTTTCCAAGAGTAATTTTTCTATTTCTCTATTCCACCCTCTTAAGCACTAAGTCTATATTCCTTTTGTGTACCCTTTTCTGTGAGAAGAAAAAAACAAGATAGTTATCTTAAAACAGAAAATAAAACAAACATTTTCTTTACCATCAGCCAGCCATCAGGAAAGCAAACATGTGATAACATAAAACAAACAAGCAAAAATCGACAAAGTATACTTTTAAATCAGTAACCTGCACACTAATACATACCACAGTTTAACATTTACCACGCCTGGTTGTAGGACTATAGGTGTGACCTGACTTATAGGGTGTTTATGTAACCCTCCTCTAGGATTGTCTTTTTATTTTCTACAATACTTCCTAATATGTCCTTCTTCTTTGCAATTGAAACACTTCAAAGATTTCTGTTTCTTTCGTCCCTTATAGTGGTTATTATAAATCTGAGGTTGTGAATGTAATCTTTCTAAAGCCTGGATACTCACCATCATTAGTCTATCACTCTGTGCTTTTTCCTTTTTGCATATATTTTTATCATGTTCTACAGCATGCTCTCTAATTTCATTTACTGTGAGACTTCTCCAGTTAGGAAAAGAGGTTTGTATCCAGGTCCTTAGATCCTCCCGGAGACCGTCCATTATTACTGCAAAAGCTACCTCCCTATGATGTGGATTTTCCCTTATATCTGGTATCCCTGTGTACTTAATCATGGCCGCTAGAGCCCTAGCGAAATAGTCAGTTGTAATCTCACTACCTTTTTGTTTAATAGTGAAAAATTTTTCCCATTCCACTATCACTGGAAAATATATGACCGACTGTGTAATTATACGTCTAATATTGTCCTGATTATCATCCTCTGTTAAGGATTTATCCTCCTCCAACATACAATCCTTGATGAACTTTTGTATGTCAGTATCAAGAGGAAGACAGGCTCTAAACACCACTCACCAATCTTTATTAGTGGGCTCATGTGCATTACCTAAATGTCTAATAAATTTCTGACACTTGGCCAAATCTTTTCTAGGATCAGGGAATCAGATATAATTGTAAACAGTTCCGTCCTAGTCCATGGATAATGCGTTACTACATGTTTTATAGGAATTACACCATCTCTGTCCGCCTTCCCATTGGGAACTGCTGTTGTGCAGACAGGATGTAGACCTACCAAATCACTAAATCCTGAACTAGTTGTTGGAATTGCTGCTGCAGTACAATGAATTCCCCATTTCTATTAATTTCCATATTATTCTCTCCGATTTCAGCCGCTGTCCCTGCTGGTAGGATTGTTCCTTTTCCTTGTCCATGTGGTGCCCCTTTTACATTACCAGCATGAGCAATGGCCGAAATGACGGTGGGTACATTTCCTACTTCTGAAACATTACTCTTAACACAACTTAATACAACATACAAGTTACTGGTTACAGTTTGCACAGTTTTGGTATTGGCTGTACTTACCGCCCCAACCACATTTGTCGGGGGCGCGCTTGCGCTCAGTTCACCAAGCTTTGCAATGCACACTTCCGGAATGATTGTTTCTGGTACGCTTACTTCCGCTGAACACGCGCTTCCTTGCCACGTGTACCCTTCTTGTTGCCACAATTTTAAACAGCTATCATGTTCAGTTCTTGTTTCTGTCGATTTAATCAACTGCACTTTTTCTTTAACATTATTCAACACCTCTGACTCGAAACTACCTATGTTTGGGAAAGGTTTCACACACTCCCGAGTCATCTTGACCCATTTGTCGCAGTATGCCGTTGCATACGCACCATATTTATTATGCATTACATACTTTGCCGAACTAACTGGCCATTCATTAGGCAGCACAACATGAACTATCTCTAGTGTTTGCTGCGCATCCATTGTGAAAACAACCTATTTCTCAACGCTACACAAAAAGGGCCTTTTTAACTGTTCTCGTTTCAAACAGAGCCTGCTAGAGATTAACCGTGGATGATTTATTAAGGCTATGCCACCCACCTCTTAACTGTGGACAATTTATTGAGGCTACGCCACCCACCTTCTAACTGTGGACTATTTAATCAGGCTACGCCACCCACCTCCTAACACAGAAATATCACTATGGGCAGCAGAAATATCAGCTCCTCGATATCCAGGCTCAACACATAAAATCTGTCGAGTATATTACTGAACTGGTAGTATCAGAGTTTACCCGCCTTACCAGCGTAATTCCTCTTGCATCTCCACCCAATTTACAACCACGGTTGCACAATAAACCATGCGGTCCAATCGCACCGCTTAGCGATACTAGCTATCGCTAGACTTTGCGATTACTTATTGGGGAGTAGGTTTCAAATATTGTGGACGATTTAATCAGGCAATGCCACCCACCTTCTAACTCATACAATTCACAAACACATACACCTTTTTTTGCGCAGAAAATAAATTTCCCAAACAATGGCACTATCTTTCCAGAGGTTTTACCAAGTAATTACATTATACATATATATCAGACTATGAACACGATTGTTTAAACACGAGCAACAATACCGGAAGTTCATATACGTTAAGCAGGAAGTACATATACCCTATGCAATGCAATACCATTTAAAACGCAAAACGACAATAAAAATAAACATTTTTCTTTCTTGTCAGTAGATTCAAGTTAGCGTTCCTTCAGATTATGCAATAGCGGACATTCGGTTTAGCAACACAGAGTGAACAACAGGTTTTGAACACATTGCGTTCTTTCCCGTATGTGACGCGTCAATCCACCCTTTGTTGAGGAACCGAAATCCGTAAGCGCTGCATACCTTCCGATAACGTAACCTCACCTTCGAGCCCCCAAATTATTAAAGTAATTCTATCGTTTTCAAATAAGCATTGCCCAAGCAATTGTGTTGTGTTTCCAACGCACAAAGTAATTTAGTTTAGCAGAAGCAATAATTTAACAGTTCGATACATGATTATTATACAGTACAGCCAATACCAAAAGATAAATACATACAGCTGCATTCGCATGTGCTCGCTGCGCTCACACGGGTACCAGTGGACTGTATATCACTCTAGAATACTGTGGTCAGAGTAGACTGAGGTTAGTGGGAGCACAGCTATGATTATATACATTCAGTGTTACATAGAGAACAATGCAGATGACGTGGCTTGCTTCTATAGGTCCAGACTTCAGGCGGGTCCTGTGTAAACAGGTCATAGGCTAGTTCAAACAACCCCCTCAAAGGCTGGGGGTCAACATTCCAGATGATTCTCTCGCCCAGAAACCAGTTATACCTAGTCCATTAGCATTTTACAGTTTGGTATCACTCTGACTATTTATTCCCTAACATCAATAACTAGAGTATGCAATATGTGATCTCTTCGGCGAATGAACCGGACAGCTGCTGATGAATAGGGGATTAAAATGATATCAGACATGACACATTTTCTATTACCTGAACCTTAAATAACACTGAATGTATACATATAATCATAATATATAAACTAATAATAAACTAAATACTATCTGCTCATAAATCACTGTATAACGGAACCAATATGAATATGAATTATATAAATAACTAAATGTTGTAATGCGAGTGTGTGCGTGTCTATTTTAACATGCGATCGCAGTATGCCACGTGTAGCGTGGCATACTGAGTGCAATCGCACAATAAAACAATATTAACCAATATACCTTCGTTCATCCAATTATACGACTTCGACACTACCCATGGTCGAGTTGCCGGTTGGATACACTGAAGGACAGAAAACAAAATATTCAGTATGGATAGTTGGGTCAGATATACTGAAGCACAGACAGCAGAGGTGTCAATATGGATAGTCGGGTTGGATACAAAGGAACACAGGTAGCTGAGTATGAAGACCTTTAGCAGGAATCCAGTAATTATCTTCGGGTCAATAACCCTTCCAGGCAAATTGAATTTGAAGAGCCCCTGGAAAAATGGGAGTTTAAGGCTTAATTAACCTCACATTCCTGGTCTTGTACAGAAACAGCAACGGGAGGAAAATTTGTTAAGTGGCTTTAGAAGAAAAACAGAAAACACATCTTCATGGTGGGAGGTAATTTCAGTTTAAATGCCACAGGGTTGATGACCTTCAAGATCTTGATGGGACCTATAAAACAGGGGGCAAGTTTCCTGGAGGGGATTAGAAGATGCATGTTCCGTGTAGACAACCATACTTTTGTGTCCTGGAGAGAGAAGGGGAGCAGGTTGTCTCTTCTTATCAAAAGACCTTTTAATAAGAAGAGAGTTTTGGAACAGCTTCTGCTTGATTTGTGCCCAATCTCTGGAAAATCTCTGTAAGAGGGATGCCACCACAGGCACTCCGGAACATTGTAAATCAGAAAACAGAGAGAGTTTGTAATGAAAACCGTGAAGAACAAATAATGGAGAGACTGAATTAAATTTATGGCAATGATTATTATGGGTGAATTCAGACTAAGGTAAAAGGTCGACCCAATTATCCTGTTTAGCGGAGCTATAGCATCTAATGAATTATTCGAGCTCCTGATTTGTTCTTTCGGTCAGATCATTGGTTTGAGGGAGCTAAGCGGAGAATAAATGTAATTTGATCTCACAAGTGTGACATTAAGCTCGCCAAAATTTTGCCACAAACTGGTATGCCCGGTCAGAGACTATGAAGTCAGGACAGCTTAGAAGACAGAATATCTCCTATTTAAATATTTGAGTCAGAGAGAAGGCCAACGGTAGCCCTTTCAATAAAGTAAAATGGGATGCGCAGGATAGACGATCAATGGCCACCCATACCATGGAACATCCTTTCCAAAAGGTGTGAGAGTATAAAATAATTGATAGTTATTAAGATGTACAAATATGTGAAATGCCTTAAACAAAACTATACAGGACTACGCTTTGAAGAAAAAAAACAGATGCTTCCTATGTAACAGACAGCAGCAGGAATCCAGACTGAAGGAAGCAGCTGGCAGGAAAAGCATGTAATGCTGAACAGAGGATGTGGGCTTATATGTATATTTGCTGAGCTAAAGAGATTTCCTTATATGTCCTTGTCGTTAACCAGTTAATGCTGGTCACTATGTATAATAAAGGATCAGCTTGCATGGACCCTCAGAGCTGATTTTGAAACTGCAACACCTTGTTTGTGTTTCATTTCTCCACTTTGCTGTCGACGGCAAAATACCACATAGGAAATCAGGTTATCAGAGATTGATAGTAGGGGCACCAAGCCTCGGTACCCCGACATTTTCTGGGGACTTCGCCTGGGATACTCAACATACCAGCCCAGGACTGACCAGAGACCTCCTCAATCTTCAGGAACAGCAGAACAAAACCGTGCGGTGAGCAGTTGAAGTTTTTTGCATTTGCAACTCCCTACTCCATCTGCTCTTCCTGTAAGATATAAGGTGGGGTTCAGCAGGGGATGGTATAACGGGTATTTGAACAAATTACTGAATAACCTGTTTTCCTGATATACATTTGTTTTTTGTGAAAAGTAGATAAGTGAATGTATGTGTTTGTGTCGATACAGGATATATATAAAAGGATGCAAATACATAACTTATTAATTGACCTTGATAATCAAAAGCATTCCTCTATACTTGTTGCTGAGACCTCGCCTTGTTTTGTGTAGATGATTGTCCTTGGGTTTGAGAGGTCATTATAAGAATCCTTCGCTCCTGAAAAGAAGTAATAATTGTACTAGTATTAATATATTGTTTCATAAAAACATCAAAGGGAGCTGAGGGAAACAGAGACATGCTGTGGGGAGTATAAATGTCAGAAAATAATCTTAGTTGTCCAGACTGTAAATGTGTTGTTATAATTCAAAAGGCTTTGACAATACAAACTAGTAAATTGATAGCGGTGATAGGAACTGACACTGATTGTTCAGTAACATATGGTAAACATAAGGAGGGAATTTTTAATCCAGCAATATATACAGCAATAGTTGGAAGTCATGGTTGTCCAGACTATCTAAAAACCCAAATAGGATTGGGATGGTGGCTAATATATAATTTTTTAGAAGGATAAGACCACCTACATGTCCATTAATTAATAAAATATCAGTAAAGTATGTACCCAAGTTGATCAAGCAATCCATAACAGGATTTAATTGTAAAGGTGTATAAAATTAGAATAACAGTCACTTCTCAGGCACACTAGGGGCCGGTATTCCCATAACTGCAGTAATGGGGGCCCAGGGCAGTAAAGGTATGATGGTACAGACATCATACACTCCTGCGGATCTAGTTAAGGAAAGAGAAGGTATTGTGGCTGTTAGAGAAATCTATATCATCTTTAGGAAGGCAGGATTGCCAGATTTTCAGAAAGAATATAGTATATGGATTACTAGGAATAATAAAGAACACCAAGTATCAGCATGGGTAAGGGCATGTAGACAAATAGAACAAGAACAAACTGTAAAGGAAGAGATGTTAGAAGACATCCAGGGACATACAGCTGTAAACTTGCCTCCTACTCAGCCACCCCCAAGTGCACCATCAGACCCACATAGTCATCCATTAGGAGGGACGTCAGGACAACTACCCCCTGTAAAGGAAATTGTGATATTTTTAATTAAGCAATATATAGCTTTCATAGATAATGTAGAAGTCAATTAGTTAAAAATGACTAACTACAGATCTTCGTAGGTAAAGAAATTCCAATTAGATTAACAGATTTAAAGGATGAGCGGTTATGCTTCAAAAATTTGGATATAACTCACTTTCAGTAAAGATAAGCAAGATAAGCTGTCTGTCCTGCTCTAAGTGAGAAAGATTTACAGATGTCTTTGTTCAATTGGTTGCAGGTCATAGCTACAATTTAAAGGATTTTGTTTATTATTATAGTATGTAACCATAAGAGGGTATGCCAGGTTTTATGTATAAATATTAGTATTCCAGTTTCAGTAAAACAGAACTGATTAATCTAGACAACAGTGTGAGTCTCAGATCAATTCTTCAGTGTGCACCGTACACCTGAATTAGAAGGGATTTTACTGGCGGCAAAAGGTCTATTGCCTTTAACATACTTAGAGGCCACAGTGAGCTTTGAAAATCTTCCTGAAAAACTGTGAAGGAGTCGGGGAGAGGCAGAACTAGGAACGACAAAACCGCGGTGGGTAGAAGTTTTATTCTGCTCTAAAAAGATTGTTGTTATTTCTGTGTCTTCTAAGATTCATCAGTTTGATGTGAAGGTTCAAGAATACTCACCCTTCTGGTTCTGATAAGATTCATTGTTTGTATTTGTTATATTTTGACATATTGCTTTATATGTCTGTTGTTGAAGAAAGGTGTACAATAATATTTAAATTAGCCACTGAAGGATTTAGAGTTAACAGTATTTGTGCTGGTAGAAATTCGAGAAAGCCTTTTAAATTCAGAGGGTCATTCTATTTTTGGCTATTGGAACTTGAGAATTGCACTGGACTATTTTTAGCTGCAGTCTTATTTTTCATATATTCTCTTTTGCGCCAGATATAATACTTTTTGTATTGGTTGTGCAAAATGAATTAGGAAAAAGAAAAGACAAATTACACATTGTGCATATTTTTTTTAGTTTTTGTTATGTTTCTGTCTTACAACCTGTGAGTGAGAGACAGAGAATGGAATGTCTTCCCCTTCCTATTCTGTGTGTTGAGAAAGGGAGGGGGGATATTAGCAGAGGGGGAATGAAGTTGCAGATTCTCTCCCCAGTTTGTTCAGTGTTCAGTGTGAAAGAGAAGGATTTATTTGACAATATATGTGATTGATAGAAAAAAGGTTTTTCACGTGTGCTTCGGTAATTCAAGAGTAATTGAAATATCTCAGCAGTGGTAACAACATAATTGAAGCTGAAGCTAATTGAATGCTGGGACTTGTTGTTCCACAACTCTATGCTGTAACATATCAGTTATATTTATTTTTTTCTTCCTCTTTTAGCAAGAAAGAGAGTGTTTTGTGGATTACTGAAAGAATAATCTTTTCTGCTTTTCCATTTTTAAACTTGTATTAGTATAATTTTACCACATTTCTGGATATTGATTTGAAGGGATTTTTTGTTAGTAATTTGACTTGTGGTACAATGTTAGAATTCCAGCTAGGTCATTTAGGTCTACTGTAGGTGCAAATGATTTTTTTTTTTTTTTTGGTGTTGCCTCTATGGATAATTGTATGCCTGCTGAAATGATATTCAGCTGAGAGAATGTTAGGTGAACATTTGTATGTGATTTAATGTCAGACCCCTAGACCAGGTGAATTGAAACCAAAAGAACCTCCTGCCCCACCCGCATACAACGATATGTTGGATGCAGGAGATTCAGTGACACAGGCTATTTCACAGAGTCAAATAAATGAAGTAGCTGGTCCTGCTGGAGTTGCAAAAAAAACCAAAAAACAAAACAAAACTGTAGGTTCTGGGGACTTGTGGTTACAGAGGTGTTTAATACATTGTACACAATTACTAGAACAGGCTCCAGCAGCTGTTGAATAAAAACAAGACACTCTTCTAATATGTAGATAACTTATTACCATATGCCAAATGAATGAGAGGTGTCAGGAAGAGACTACATCATTCATTAACTTCTTAGGGCAGCAAAATTGCAAGGTATCACCAACAAAAATAAAAGCAGCGCAGAGTAAGGTAATATTTTTAGGACATTGTATCTCACAAGGTACCAGACACCTCACACAGGACAGGATAACTGCAATCCAGCAGATAAAGCCACCACAGAACACCAAGGAATTAAGGGCATTCCTAGGTTTGGTAGGGTACTGCAGGGAATGGATTGCCGGAGCATCCCTCCTAATGCAACCCCTCTATGATGCTCTTAGTGAGGTAAAAGGGTCCAGGATATATTTAACTGAATCACAACTAACATCGTTTGAAACATTAAAAACAAGCCATTGTGCAGGCACCAGCGTTAGGATTACCACAATATGATAAGCCATTTACCTTTTTCTGCAATGAATCTAAGGGACATGCACAAGGGGTCCTTTCACAGGTACACTCACATAAACAGAGACCACTGGCTTACTATTCATTACATCTAGACAGTATCATAAGAGGAGCCCCGTCCTGCATAAGGGCGGTGGCAGCCGCAGCCTTGCTAAAAGATAAGGTGGCAGATATAGTACTAGACCACCCCTTAACTATACAGGTCCCACATGCAGTTACAGAAATACTAAACCAAGCAAGAACAAAGCATCTGTCCACAGCAAGGCTCACTAAGTATGAGGTGTCATTATTAAGTCATGCACATGTAACAATTAAAAGATGCACAGTTTTGAACCTGCTACACTGTTTCCAGTTGAAGCAGGTTCAACAGAGGGGAGAGAGGTAGGTGGGGACCTACCCACCCTTGATGAATCAGAAAGGGAGAAATGTATCAGTACCAGACAAAATACACACAAAAATTTTCCCTTTTCTGAGTCACATGACTGTGCTGAACTAATGAAGCTAGAACTGAAGGAATTAGAAAATGTGACAGATGTCCCTATACCTAATGCAGATTGGAACTTATTTGTTGACGGTTCCAGGTATTATTATGAAGGGTCACCACACACAGGGTATGCTGTGACCACCCTGGAAGAGACTTTGATACAACAACCACTCCCACCTTTCTGCTCAGCACAAGAGGCGGAGTTGCATGCACTCACTGAGGCATGTATAATGGCAGAAAACCAAACAGCTAACATATACACAGACTCCAGGTACGCATATGGTGTGGCCCATGATTTTGGGCCAATATGGAAGAGCAGGGATTTTGTGGGGTCAGCAGGAAAACCTATCAAGCATGCAGAACAGATAAGGGCTCTGTTTAGAGCTCTGCAGCTACCCATGAAGGTAGCTATATTAAAAGTCCAGGCACACACTAAAGAAAAGACTAGGGAGGCTATGGGAAATGCAAAGGCAGATGCTGCTGCTAAACAGGCAGCCCTTATGCCCAGGGTGCAGGTCTGTCATGTGATACAGGGTAACAACCCTATAGAGCCTGTAACCCTTGACATACTGCAAAAGTTCCAGGAACAAGTCTCCTCAATAGACAAAAAAGCATGGGAAAAGGAAGGTGCTACATGTCAGGGAAGGCTCTGGAGAACAGATAATAAGTATTGTCTGCCCAGAAGCCTATACCCTATGATGACTCAATTGGCACATGGGCTGGTCCACAATTCTAAAGAAGCTATGACCAATATTGTCTTACGACATTGGGTAGCACAGGATTCAATGCAGCTGCTATGGCATATGCAGCAGCCTGTGTGATATGCGGAAAATACAATCCAGGTCAGGTAGTGAAAACACCACAGAACACACCAAAGCCATTGTACCCATTTCAGAGATTGCAGATTGACTATATACAGCTACCTAGGGTAAGAACATATGAGTATGTCCTTGTGTATACAGATCTATTCTCAAATTGGCCAGAGGCCTGGGCAGTGGCTAAAAACACTGCCAAGAAACTGATAAGTGAGGTAATTTGCAGGTATGGAATACCTGAAACAATAGAATCAGACCGAGGATCGCATTTTACGGGTGAAGTAATGCAAAATATAATGAAGGATATGGGGATACAGCAAGCCTTTCATACCCCGTATAGGCCGCAGGCAAGTGGAAAAGTGGAAAGATTGAATGGCACATTAAAGTTAAAAATTCAGAAAATGTTTGCAGAAACAGGAAAAACCTGGTTAGATTGTCTACCTTTAGCTCTATATTCAGTTAGAACAACACCAGGAAAGAAGCATAAGTTGTCCCCTTATGAAATATTGTTTGGGGGAGCCCCGAAGACAGGGTGTTATTTTCCTCAGCAATTGCAACATAATCAGATCTAACTGATTATTTAATACAGCTTACAAAGATAATGACTAATGTGCACTCTCAAGTTTTCTCCTCCATTCCAGATCCAAATAACGATACAGGAACACATGCCTTGCAACCAGGAGATTGGGTCTACCTAAAAAGGGACATGAGGAAAACTTTGGAACCCAGATTTGATGGTCCATATCAAGTGGTCTTGACTACTCCCACTTCTGTTAAGTTAGGAGGATGAGACACCTGGGTCCACGCATCTCACTGCAAAAAGCTGACAGTGAAAATTGAAGCACCATGAATCCTTTTTGTGTGATAATGTGCATAGCATTAGTAACAGTACAGATAATGTATATACAGATGTATACACCAGGAAATAAAGTTAAGAAGGTAGACTTAACCAAATGTGTAGGTATGATATGAAATAAATCAAGTAATCAAGAAGAATGTCCGATGGTAGATGTAGGAACAGGAAGTAGTAGAAGAATGATTCCATATCCCTGTTGTGAGTTAAACTTTACATTTACTGGTGGCCATGGGTTTGTAGAAACAGCAGGGAGGAATGAACCCCATCATTTTTGGGCACCAGGGGAAAATGATACTATGACCATGACTAATAGTACTCCCATAATATGCTGCACTGAACCATTTATCAAATTAAAAGGGTATACCCAAGCCTGGATAGAAGCCCTCAAGTGTGTAAATGGCTCCAATAATAATACAGTACCTATAGGAAGGGCGTGGAAGGGAATAGGGGATTTGATGATTATGTGTACCAACAGTACTGAGATACCAGGGGAGTATGTACTCATGAAAAGACTATACATATTAGACCCCAAGCCAAGAATCAATAATGATACTCTAATCAAGTTGCCCTCTACTTGCAGAAATATAGGTACTAGGAAATATGCAACTCAGCACACTTTCAATATCACATTCCCTCTTGATCCCATGTGCCAAAATAGGAAGAAAAGGGAGTGGTATGATACATTATTGGGGGCAACAGGTACTGGAATGGGGGGTACTTAACAGTATAGACATAGAAACATTGATTAATAAGATGAGTGCAGCAGGAGAAGATATAAACAAGGTAATCACCATGCAGGCACAGTGGATGCCTAAGGTTTTCACGCCTTTGCAGAAACTAATATTATGGGACAAAGAATATTTACAGATATTTAATGCAACATTTTTCAATTCCTTAGGAATAGATGTAAATATCTCCTTGATGTTTAACTGGACTGAATGCTCAATTAAGACACTGTATCAGAAAATACAAAAGAGTAACGCTCAAACTCAATTAATGACTAACAATGAACTGGTATATAGGAATATGTTTAATGTAGCTACACAGCTATGGATTCAAACTGATGGAATGGGTGTGAAGTGTACAGAAAACTGGTGCATAGGAAGTTTTCAGACATACAGTATACTGAGGACTGAGATAATGTGTAAATTCCTCATATTGCCTGTCCCACTCTATGCCCAGGTCGGTGGAACACAATTATGGACCCCGCAGATAAGAGGGGAGTATATAGATGATAATAACAACACACATAAGTTAGGATTGTGTTCAAATACAGACAATGGAATAGTGTGCTCTCAAAACACTCAAGTTTATGAACCTTGTAAGCTAGGACATCCAACTAGTGTCTGTAATTGGGAGCTTCATGACAGGAGAAATGATATGTTTATAGAAGTAGCACCACAAATAGTGTGCTTAGTAACCCATGATAAACAAACTATAGAAATGTATAACTTGACTAACCCATTTTCAGGATGTATCCAAAATGTTACTCATCTAATATGGAGGAATGAGACTTATATATTTTATAAGGATAGGGGAGACAATATATATCAGCAATTTATCCCAATTAAACTACCCTCCTATAACTTGACTATTAATCTTCAGGGGATAATCAATGCTATAAACAACACCCAGCGCCTGGCAGAACATTTGGCACAGGTAAACTATTCAGCTAATCATGCACAAATGCAGACAGTAATAGAAGCACGGGAATTAAAATATGTAGCTCGTCAATTAAAAGATAATCTGCAACACCATTGGTGGGATGTGTTTATAGGTAATTCCCCCACTGCAACAGGTATTTTTAAGGTAATGCTCCATCCAATACTGGTAATAATAATGGTTTTGATCCTGTTGATTGTGTGGAATTGTTATTTGTCCTGTAAGTTTAGGAAAATGGTTAATCAGGCCATGACTCCGGTACCAACATATTTTAATCAAATTAAAAAAGTATGTACCTCATGTAAACGGAAAAACCCCTATCAAGCAAAAATAACATGTGTATACTGCAGTGAAATACTGCTAGGGAAAGAATAAATGATGCAAGGATACTTTCTCTTGTGAATGATCAATTCTCTATCCCCATGGAGACTTTAGGTCAAAGTCGGGATAAATGTAGCTTGAGATTAGGTAGCCCTGTATCATGACATAATAGGAAGGGTCAGGAAACACATGTATATTTGTTTAATGTAATAAAAAGAGGGGATTGTGAGAGTATAAAATAATTGATAGTTATTAAGATGTACAAATATGTGAAATGCCTTAAAAAAAACTATACAGGACTACGCTTTGAAGAAAAAAAATAGATGCTTCCTATGGAACAGATAGCAACAGGATTCCAGACTGACGGAAGCAGCTGGCAGGAAAAGCATGTAATGCTGAACAGAGGATGTAGGCTTATATGTATATTTGCTGAGCTAAAGAGATTTCCTTATATGTCCTTGTCGTTAACCAGTTAATGCTGGTCACTATGTATAATAAAGGATCAGCTTGCATGGACCCTCAGAGCTGATTTTGAAACTGCAACACCTTGTTTGTGTTTCATTTCTCCACTTTGCTGTCGACGGCAAAATACCACATAGGAAATCAGGTTATCAGAGATTGATAGTAGGGGCACCAAGCCTCGGTACCCCGACAAAGGGTAGGTCAGTGATAAAGTCCATTAAAAGGTGACTCCAAGGACAATCAGGAACAGGAAGGGGATGTAGTAACCCATAAGAAGTCTGCTGAGGAACCTTATTTTGTACACAGACGGAACACGAGGCAATATAGTCTCCACATCAAAGATCAGATAGGGCCGCCAATAACTGAAGAAAATTAGTTTCTTGATTTTCTTAGCAGTGTTATGTCCAGCAAAGCAGGAGGCATGAGCCCATTGACAGAGTTTATGGCGCAGAAGAAGTGGAATAAAGGTTTTTTGATGAGTAGGTGTGGTAGGCACGATACATTCATGATCAAGACTGGGTCTACTAGCATCCAGATCTTCAGAGTCTGCAGAGTAAAACGAACGAGAGAAAGCATCACTTTCTTGTTTTTGGAACAGGCCTGAATGTAATGAGCATATCAATGCGGGGAAAAAATAAGGACCAGCTGGTCTGTCGAAGGATTTAGGAATGATGATGTTTGTAGATATAAGAGAGTCTTGTGGTCTGCATAGATGGTTATGAGGAATTAAGCCCCCTCCAGATGGTGTCTCCACTCTTCTAGGGCAAGTTTGATAGCGAGGAGTTCTCTAGCACTGATCCCATAGTTTCTCACAGCTGAAGAAAACTTTAGATAGAATAAGCCACATGGACCAAGTTCCCCTGAAGGACTCTTTTGAGACAGAATGGCTTCCAAAGTGAAGGCCTCTATGTTCTCTGAAGGCCAATGTTTAGAATTATCAGATTTTTAAGGTTAGGGCAGGGATGGGTGCAACTAAGGAGGAAAATCCCTGAATGAAACACCGGTAATAGTTGACAAAACTAAAAACCAATGGACCGCCTTAAATCCTACAGATTGAGAATATTGCCTTAAACTTCCTGGGGTCCATTTGGAGACCAGAGCCTGAGAATACATGCCCAAGAAAAGAAAACTGTTCTTTCTCAAAAACACATTTCTCCAATTTGCAGTACAATCTGTGTCGATAAAGCCGTCTGAGAACGATAAGGACATGTTCACGCTGTGCGATAATATTGGGAGAGAGAGATTATGAGATTGGAGAGGGAGAGATTATGAGGATGTCATCCAGATAGATAGCCAGGAACTCATATTAAATGTCTCCAAAGACTTCATTAATGAAATTCTGGAAAACAGAAAGAGCACTGCATAGCCCAATGGGCCTAACCAAGTACTCGAGATGGCCATCATGCATATTAAAAGCCATTTTTCATTCATCCCCATGCAAGATCAGGATTAAGCTGTAGGCCCCTCTAAGGTCCAGCTTGGTGAACACAGAAGCCCCTCTGAATCGATTAAATAGCTAAGAAACTAATTGTAATGGATATTTATTCTTTGCAGTCATGGCATTTAGTCCCCTATAATCTATGCATAGGTGCAGACTGCCATCTTTTAATTTTACAAAACAAACACAGCAGGAGAGGAAGACTTCCTGATAAATCCTCATTTCAGATTATCTTTAATGTAGGCCAACATGGCCTGGGTTTCAGGCAGGGATAAAGGATAGACGTGGCCTCCAGGTGGCGTTTTGTCTGGCAATAATTTGATACTGCAATCCCAAAGATCTTAGAGACCTCCTGTTCACAGAAGGAATCTAAAAATGAGAAATATTGGAAGACAGTTCAGGATTGTAAGAGGTATCACTCTTACACTCCTGTAGACAATGGGAATGACAAGTATGTCCCCAAAAAAGAAAGTCAGGTGTCATTTGAGACTCGGAGAATGAAGTCTGAGCCAAGAAAGACTGAGTACCAAAGGATTGATAGTCTCAGGGATTACCAAAAAGGAGATTGACTCCAATCTGAAGGTAGAAAGAGGTTGTGCGTTTCCTGATAGATCTTCCTGCAATCCTACTACCATCAATGGCTGTAATAGCGATGTGATGATTCTGGGGATGTGTAGGTAAGGATAAATTTGTGACCGTGGCAGTTAATAACCTCCCAATTCGTCTTTGATTTGGTCAGAAAGGCCATGCCAAAATCTAGCCACAAAGGCTTCATTATTCCAGCGCTGTTCAGAGGCTAGGATACGGAACTGAATAGCATTCTGGTCCAAAGCAGGGAACCCTGGCAGAGACACAAAATACCAGAGACAGCACTGGAAACCATGCATGGCTCATCGAAGATCCTTCTAAAGGTCTCCAAGAAAGTGGAGCTATTATGTAACAATGGATCATCATGCTCCCATAAAGGAGATGCCCGGGCTAAGGCCTTGCCAGACAAAAGGGAAATAATATATGCCACCTTGATTTTGTCCGTAGGGAAATTCCCAGACTGAAGCTCGAACTAAAGGACATATTGATTTAAAAACCCAACTCAGGCCTTGGGATCTCCATTAAACTTTGGATCATTCAGAATCTGAAGCTTTGAAGACGTAGAAGAATTCTGTCTGAGATGCAAGCTTGTTCTGGAGAATGTATAAGTGAGTAGGGAGACCCTGCAAGAATTGTAATAACTGAGTCTGATTCTTTTATTGTTCCTCGACCCTTGGTACCAGATGCTCCAGGAGATCCCCCGGAAAGGGTTTACTAGATCTGTCCCTCAATATGTTAGGTCAGAGCAAACTGTTATGATTTTTAGGGAATTTCTATCAGTCAGTGTTAGCGCTGGTCTTGCCAAGGCACGGAGTCCAACGAATCCCCCGGTCTTCACAAAGAAACGCAGCAAGGTGGGATGAATTTTGCTGCCGGATGTCGGCAGGTCGCGGCCCTTAGGTTAGCCCACTCATGTGATAGGTGACAGACAGTTGGTAAGAGAACAAGACTGGACCAGGGAGAGTAGACTCTAAAGCAGTAGTGCAGTACAGTGAGGCAAAGCAGGATTTAGCTAGCTAAATGTGGAACAGCACACACAGAAGAACCCTAAGTCATAATCAGTGGAACACAGGGTCGGATACACTGAAGAAACACAACAAACTTGGAGGTCGCCGGGTCAGATACACTGGAGCACAGACAGCAGAATTGTTGGTATGGATAGCTGGGTTGGATCATCATCATCATCATCATCATCATTATCATCATCATCTACATCATCTATTTATTTATAAAGCGCCACTAATTCCGCAGCACTGTTCAGAGAACTCATTCACATCAGTCACTGCCCTAATGCAACTTACAATCTAAATTCCCTAACATACAAACACACAAACTGAAAGACACTAAGGGTAATTTAATAGCAGCAAATTAACCTATTAGTATGGGAGGAAACCGGAGCACCTGGAAGAAACCCACGCAAACACGGGGAGAACATACAAACTCCAACAGATAAGGCCATGGTCGGGAATCAAACTCATAACCCCAGTGCTGTGAGGTAGAAGTGCTAACCACTAAGCCACCATGCTGCCCCTCTACACCAACCAATTCACAATACATAGCATTATACCAAAAATACATTATATTGTAAAACCTGAGAGGGTTAGGGACCCAGTTAGTATTGTGTTGCAGCTGAGCAGCCAGAAAATATAAATATGGGTTATCATCACCATTCATCAACATCATCATCACCATTTATTTATATAACGCCACTGATTCCCCAGTGCTGTACAGAGAACTCATTCACATCAGTCCCTGCCCCATTAGAGCTTACAGTCTAAATTCCCTAATACACACACACACACTATGGTCAATTTTGATAGCAGCCAATTAATCTACCAGCATGTTTTTGGAGTGTGGGAGGAAACCGGAGCACCCGGAGGAAACCCATGCAAACACAGGGAGAACATACAAGCTCCACACAGATAAGGCTATGGACGGTAATTTAAATCATGACCCCAGCACTGTGAGGCTGAAGTGCTAACCACTAAGCCACCATACTGCCCACATAGGGTTAGGTACTGCCTATTTTTACTTTGGTTTAAATCTCTGTAAATGCTCATTTAGTTGGTATTTTGTTGTGCTCTCTTTTCCAAAGTAATTTACTGTAAAATAAAATGTATACAATAAAGACTTTTTATAGGGATTGATAATGGGTGAATTGTAGGGAATATGTAATCAATTAATTAGACTCACTCTACCTCCAATGTATGGAGTAGTAGAGTAAGAAACTTTGGACGGAATTTGGAAAATATTAGGTGTAAATTAAGAAGAGTATAATCATTGCCAGATGCAGATATAAAACATACCAAGGCACTAACAGGATTCAGTGCACACCAGGGGGTAAATGTATCAGGCTCCGATTTTCTTGGGAGAATTGAAACTTGCAGATGTATAAAGCTGAGATTTCATGTAAAATCGCCAGAGTTGTGCTTCTGTCAAAATCGCTATTTGCAAAATCGATAGAGATCAAACTCCCGACTGTTTGCCACTCCAGCTATACAAGTCTCAAATGTATGCAGCTGCCAAAACACGCCAGATACAACATGATGCTTGATAGCAGCGTGTTGTATAAACACATCACTGTTACACTGCCCTGTCATACTGCCGGAGCTCCGGCAGCTGTGAAAACTGTAAAGAATAGATCAAAGTTTTTAAAAAAAAGCGTGGGGTCCCCCTTCTATTCAGTCTTAACACTAGTGCTACCAGCCTACTGCTGGTTCCATGAAATTCGGGGAAACATTTTGTGTGGGGTAACACCTATTTTCATGGAACCAGCACTAGGCAAACCAGCCGGGGTTGGTGGCACTATAGCAGGGGGACACGTGGCAGGGGCCCCCCTGCCATAATGACTGATCAACCCCAGGCTGTTCACCCCTTGGCTGGATTCCCTAGGGAGTGGGGTCCACCGAAAAAAACAAACGGGCCTCCCCCCTAGGGACACCAGCCCAGTGCTGATAGCACTAGGGATCTTCCTAAAACCCTGGACGGTGGGTGTAGGGTAATAATGGTGATATAAGTGATAAAAAACAAAAATACGCCATTTTGTTTTGTGGAACTACAAGTCCCAGACAGCCAGATTGCCCTAAATAGTGTGGGCATGCTGCTACTTGTATAATTACAAGCACCAGCATACCCACGGCAGCCAGGGCATGTTGGCACTTGGAGAACCATAAGTGCCAACATGACCTGACACCCACTGCTGGCTGGGACGTTTAGTTCCAGAAACCAAAATATTTACAAAACCAGAACACCTTCATTAAAACCACTAACATTTAATAAAAATAATAAACCCACAATAAAGACAGTAAACACTCTCATTTACACCATATATTTTTATTAAAAATAATAAATTCCCTATACTCACCACTGAAGTTTTCTTCTGTCGTCAGCAGCTTTTAATCCTACAATTGCTGTCAACCAAGTCCAAAATAAATTTGTCATTTCCAAAGTCCCCTGCTTCGTGTTCCCCTGCTATAGTGCCACCAACCCCGGCTAGTTTGCCTAGTGCTGGTTCCGTGAAAATTTTTTCGCCGATTTTCATGGAACCAGCAGTAGTCTGGCAGCACTAGGGTTAAAAGTGAATAGAGGGGGGACACCACGCTTTTTTTTATACAACCAAAATCTAGTCCAAAACACACTTTCTAACGAGTCAGGTGCAGACTCCAGTACCTGTGTGTCTTTTGGGTTAAATCAGTACAATTTCTGTAGCATTGTTGTTGGCTTTTAAAGGGTAAAAACTCCAAAACTCTCCTTTGTAGAACACCAACTACATTCCTGCAGGCAACATGGATTTTTACACCATTCTTTGTTTGACTTATAGAGGGCCAAATGTTCAAATGTTTTCTACTACAGTGGCCAATTTGAGGGTATTAAATCTGAGTGTGTTATAAAAACAGACCAATACAGGTGTAGTTTAAAAATAATTATATGTCGATTAAACAATATTCTAATACAGTGAGCCAATACAGGGACTATGATATAGGTGCAAATACAATTATTGGGCCACTTTCCTTTTGGACAAAATTTATGTTTTTGTCACGAGCCGCGGCGGTACTCACAGCCGCCGCGGCTCGCTTCTCATGTGCCCCAGCGTCCCGGCCGTCACCTTGACGACCGGGACGTCATTTCCTCTTCCTGTCCGGCCGTTACCAGGGCAACGGCCAGACGCTAGTACACTAGCGCTGCGTCCCGGCGGTGCTGGTAGCCGGGCGCATGCGCATAGCAGGCAGCCTGTGGGCTGATTAGGCTTATTAACAGGCATTAGCCTGCAACTGTGTAGGTCAGGGGCAAGCCCTGATTGGCCCTGCTGGATACTAGTAAATTAGCCTGCAGGAGTGTGTTCAACTGCTGATTGGTCTGTGTCTGTACTTAAGGCAATGAGGTCTGCTGCCTCATTGCCGGTTATAGCTTCTGTGCTCCAGTCTGCTGACCTGCTTGTTCCAGTCCCTGTATCCTGTATCTACGTTTGACTTCCCGTGTATGACCCTTGGCTTCGTATTGGACTTCGCTTGTGTTTCCTGTGACCCTGATCCTTGGCTTGTTTACCCGTTCTGCTACTTTGCCTGTGACCTCTGACCTCAGCTTGTTCATCATTACTGTTACCTGCTGCCGGCCTTTGACCTCTGCGTGGACCTGACTCTTCTTGCCTGGGTTCTCCCCAGCCGGTACACACTTCACGACCCTCTGTCAGTCTGCAGCCCAGTCTGTCCCCACCATCAGGGGCTCCAGTGAACACCTGACTGGCAGAGTAGACTCCGGGTTGTGTTGTGCCGGCTGGAGGGGTTCCTAACATTATAACCGGCCCACTCACGGAGACAAGATTAGGATGGATGCAAGTGGATCCACACCGTCTCCGGCACAAACCCTAGCAGGCCATGTTGAGTCTTTGTATCAGATGATGCAGGGATTGGCTGAGCGTATGTCTGTTCAAGAAGAAGCCACAAAAGCTTCACAATCTCCTCCAGATCCCATCTGTGAGCCCAAAATGAATTTACCGGATCGGTTCTCCGGAAATAGAACCTTGTTTCGGAACTTCAGGGAGAGCTGCAAGCTCTATTTTCGGATGAGACCCCGCTCCTCCGGTTCAGAGCAGCAACGAGTTGGGATTATTATTTCCCTTCTACAGGGTGACACCCAGTCCTGGGCGTTTTCTTTGCCACAGACCGGTCCGGCCATGCAGTCCGTAGACTCCTTCTTTGAGGCATTGGGTTTACTGTATGATGACCCGGATCGAGTGGCCTCCGCGGAAGCTCACCTACGGTCCTTGAAACAAGGCAGACGGTCGGCAGAAGAATACTGCGCGGAATTCCGTAGATGGTCACCTGACAGTGGATGGAACGACCCTGCCCTACGTAGTCAGTTCCGTGTCGGCCTATCTGAACAGATTAAAGATTCGCTGGTGCAATACCCGTCTCCTAGCTCTCTGGAGGATCTGATGCACCTCTCCATTAAAATTGACAGGAGATATAAAGAGCGGAAAACTGAAAAGGAAACGTCATCACCTCCATCCGCCTTCGTTCCTATCTCCCAGGATGGTGAGGAACCAATGCAATTGGGAGCATACCGTCTTTCCTCTGAGGAGAGAGACAGGAGACGGTCACAAGGCTTATGTTTATATTGTGGCGCAAGAGGCCACTTCTCCCGTTCTTGCCCAAACAAGTCGGGAAACGAGCATGCCTAAGGAACGAGGGGAGAGTTCACTTAGGTCTACAAATTGTCTCCCAGAAAAATGCACTATTGGTCCCTGCACAGCTCACGTTCAGTGCTCGTTCTACGAAACTATCAGCCTTCATTGACAGTGGAGCTGCTGGCAACTTCCTTGACATCGAGTTTGCCCGCTCTGCTGGTATTCCACGGATTAAACTCCAATCTGCCATTACGGTATGTGGCTTAGATGGTAGTCCGTTGCCAGGCGGCAAGATTACTTGGGAGACCCCACCATTACAGTTGAACATTGGCGCTCTCCATTCGGAATCCATAGTCTTATGTCTTATCGAATGTCCTTCGGTTCCTTTAATTCTGGGCCACCCTTGGCTATTCTGCCATAACCCCGTCATGGATTGGGCAAAAGGAGAAATTGTCCAGTGGAGCCCCCATTGTACACAGTCTTGCTTGACACTACCTCTACGTATTATTCAGTCTATTCCGGAGCAGCTCCCTTCTCAGTATCATGACTATTGGGATGTTTTCTCCAAAAAGGCTGCTGACACACTACCACCGCACCGCAATTTCAACTGTGCCATTGAGCTCATTCCGGGCTCTAAATTACCCAAGGGACGCTTGTATCCTCTCTCTGGTCCAGAGACCAAATCCATGCAGGAGTATATTGACGAAAACTTGGAGAAGGGCTTCATCAGGCCATCCAAGTCCCCAGTAGGAGCAAGGTGTTTCTTTGTACCCATGAAGGACGGTGGACTCAGACCCTGTATCGATTATCGAGGGCTGAACCTTATTACGGTTAAGAACACCTACCCCCTTCCCCTCATCTCCGTTCTTTTTGATCAATTAAGAGGAGCCACTATCTTCACAAAAATTGATCTTCGTGGGGCCTATAATCTCATACGTATTAGAGCAGGTGATGAGTGGAAGACGGCTTTCAACACGCTCTCGGGCCATTACGAATACCTAGTCATGCCGTTTGGCCTTAGTAATGCTCCTGCCGTATTTCAGGACTTGATTAATGAGGTGTTACGTGAGTTCCTGGGACACTTTGTTGTTGTTTACTTAGATGACATCCTCATATATTCAAAATCGTTGTCTGTGCACCAGGGTCATGTCAGACAAATCCTACAGAAATTACGGGAACATCACCTCTACGCTAAACTCGAGAAATGCGAGTTCGAGGTCCAGAAGGTATCCTTCCTCGGTTATCTAATCTCCTCAGAAGGTTTCTCCATGGACCCAACCAAGGTCCAAGCAATTCTGGATTGGATACAACCGAATAACCTCAAGGCGGTCCAGAGATTCCTGGGATTCGCCAATTACTACAGGAGGTTTATTGGCGGCTTTGCTGATATCGTGGCTCTAATCGTCACCTTGACCCGCAAAGGAGGTGATCCAACTGTTTGGTCACAACAGGCAATAAATGCATTCAAAACCCTGAAGAAAGCTTTTGTGTCTGCTCAGGTTCTCAGACATCCGGATCCTAGGGTACCGTTTGTTCTTGAGGTAGATGCGTCTGACGTCGGTGCTGGGGCCGTCTTGTCACAAAAAGACCCCCAGACCCACCGCTTACATCCATGTGCCTTTTTTTCCCGTCAGTTCTCATCAGCGGAAACCAACTATGACGTGGGAAACCGAGAATTGCTGGCAATTAAATGGGCCTTTGAGGAATGGCGGCACTGGTTGGAAGGCGCTGCACACCAGATCTCCGTTATAACGGATCATAAAAACTTACAGTATATACAGTCAGCCAAACGTCTGAACCCCCGACAGGCTCGGTGGTCGCTGTTCTTCACTCGGTTCAACTTTATTATCACCTATCGTCCTGGTTCCAAAAATATTCAAGCGGACGCCCTGTCTAGAAGTTTCCTGGCACATCATGCTCCGGTCACCTGCCCAGAGCCTATTGTTCCTGTGTCTATGATTCATGCCGGATTAACTCAAGATTTGAGCTGTACCTTACAAAGGTTCCAGAGGTTGGCTCCTGATAACACTCCGGCAGGATGTTTGTTTGTCCCAGTTCATCTAAGGAAGACAGTCCTTGCTGAGGCACACAACAGTCGGACTGCTGGGCATCCTGGAGTCTACAAAACACTGGAAATCCTTTCCCGTACTGTATGGTGGCCGTCTCTGTCTGCTGACGTCAAGAGTCACGTCCGGTCTTGTGAAGTTTGTGCCAGGAACAAAGTTCCCAGGACTCGCCCGGTAGGTCAGTTAGTTCCGTTGGCCGCCCCTGGTAAACCTTGGACACATCTGTCCATGGACTTTATAGTCGATCTGCCACCCTCTGCGGGACACAATACCATTTGGGTCGTGGTAGACCGGTTCAGCAAGATGGCACATTTCATTCCACTCACTAGGCTTCCTACTGCTCGAGATTTGGCAATCTTGTTCATTCAACACATTTTCCGCCTCCATGGACTCCCTACAGACATCGTCTCCGATCAGGGTTCCCAGTTCATAGCGCAGTTCTGGAGATCATTCTGTACCCTCCTGGGAATCAAGGTCAGTTTATCATCTGCATACCACCCTCAGTCAAATGGGCAGACTGAAAGAGTTAACCAGTCCTTGGAGAAGTTCTTGCGATGCTACATATCGGAGTTCCATGACAACTGGTCCTCCTTGTTGCCCTGGGCAGAATTTGCCTGTAACAACTCCTGTCACTCATCCACGAAAACCTCTCCGTTCTTTTGCAATTATGGTTTCCACCCCAGATCTAACTCTTTGTATTCACTCCAGTCCGTTGGTATTCAGGAGATCCGTTCCACTGCCAGGGATCTCAGAGTTGTCTGGAAGAAAGTACATTCATCTTTAAAACAAGCCTCACTTGTTGCAAAAAAAATTTCGGACCGACACCGTACCCCCTGCTCTCTTAAGGTTGGCCAGAAAGTCTGGCTGTCTACAAAAAATATCAGGCTGAAGCAACCTTGCAAGAAGTTGGGCCCTAAATTCATCGGGCCGTTTCCCATCATCAAGCAGGTGAACTCTGTTGCATTTAGGTTAAAAATTCCGGGCTCGTTAAGAATTCCAAACACATTTCATTGTTCTCTGTTAAAACCAGTTCTTTATCCAGCTCAAGCCCAGTCTTCAGGCAAGCCACAGAGGTACAGTGTTCAGAAAATCTTGGATTCCAAAAAAGTGCAAGGACAGGTGCACTTTTTGGTACAGTGGAGGAACCGCGGGTTAGAAGAACGCTCTTGGGTTCCGCGGAGACAACTCCATGCTCCCAAACAATTGAAGGAATTCTTCAGGAAATTTCCAAGAAAACCTGGGTGTCGGGGTCCCTTGACCCCTCCTCAAGGGGGGGGTACTGTCACGAGCCGCGGCGGTACTCACAGCCGCCGCGGCTCGCTTCTCATGCGCCCCAGCGTCCCGGCCGTCACCTTGACGACCGGGACGTCATTTCCTCTTCCTGTCCGGCCGTTACCAGGGCAACGGCCAGACGCTAGTACACTAGCGCTGCGTCCCGGCGGTGCTGGTAGCCGGGCGCATGCGCATAGCAGGCAGCCTGTGGGCTGATTAGGCTTATTAACAGGCATTAGCCTGCAACTGTGTAGGTCAGGGGCAAGCCCTGATTGGCCCTGCTGGATACTAGTAAATTAGCCTGCAGGAGTGTGTTCAACTGCTGATTGGTCTGTGTCTGTACTTAAGGCAATGAGGTCTGCTGCCTCATTGCCGGTTATAACTTCTGTGCTCCAGTCTGCTGACCTGCTTGTTCCAGTCCCTGTATCCTGTATCTACGTTTGACTTCCCGTGTATGACCCTTGGCTTCGTATTGGACTTCGCTTGTGTTTCCTGTGACCCTGATCCTTGGCTTGTTTACCCGTTCTGCTACTTTGCCTGTGACCTCTGACCTCAGCTTGTTCATCATTACTGTTACCTGCTGCCGGCCTTTGACCTCTGCGTGGACCTGACTCTTCTTGCCTGGGTTCTCCCCAGCCGGTACACACTTCACGACCCTCTGTCAGTCTGCAGCCCAGTCTGTCCCCACCATCAGGGGCTCCAGTGAACACCTGACTGGCAGAGTAGACTCCGGGTTGTGTTGTGCCGGCTGGAGGGGTTCCTAACAGTTTTGCAGCTTGATTTACTTTAACGAGCTTTTTAAAATAACCAATCACCACTAAATATTCATTCATTGGCCTACACAGGCTGTGAATGACTATAAAAAGCTCCCAAATGTACCATTAATGTGTGAGTTGTTGAAAATGGAGTATATGGGGAATTGGCTGCTAGGTCTTATTGCACAAAATGAGCAAATGGAGTCTGAGTTGCCATGGATTTTGGAAGCTGAGCAGCAAGAGGTTTCTCGTCTGCTCTGCAGACCCCGTGGTTTTAGCCAACGGTTCTTTTTTGAGACCCTGACAGACCAGCATATCATTCAAAAAATTAGGCTCAACAGAGCCAACATCCAGCACCTTTATGTCCAGCTACAAAATGATTTAGAGCCAATTACGTGCCGCACACACGCATTACCTGGGATCAGGGCCGCACTGGCCATCTGGCACTTCTGGCAAATGCCAGAAGGGCCGATGGCCAGATGGGCCGGTTGCTAGCTGGCCGGCCCCATCGCTCAGCACACAGACTGTCATGCCAGAATTCAGCATGACAGTTTGTGTGCTGAGCAGTGGGGTCAGCACTACACTTACTTCCTGGTGTGGTCGCTCCTCCCCTCTCTTCTATGAATGGCCCTGGAGATGTCACATGGGACGAGCACCATGTGATAGGTGCCGTCCCATGTGTTAGGAGAGACTGTACAGCGCGCTGCGGAGCGCACAAGGTAAGAGGGAGGGGGTAGTTTGTGTGACAGGGGAGCTATATGTGTGACAGGGGAGCTATATGTGTGACAGGGAAGCTATATGTGGACAGGGGAGCTATATGTGTGACAGGGGAGCTATATGTGTGACAGGGAAGCTATATGTGGACAGGGGAGCTATATGTGTGACAGGGGAGCTATATGTGTGACAGGGAAGCTATATATGTGACAGGGGAGCTATATGTGTGACAGGGGAGCTATATGTGTGACAGGGAAGCTATATGTGTGACAGGGAAGCTATATGTGGACAGGGGAGCTATATGTGGACAGGGGAGCTATATGTGTGACAGGGAAGCTATATGTGTGACAGGGGAGCTATATGTGTGACAGGGAAGCTACATGTGGACAGGGGAGCTATATGTGGACAGGGGAGCTATATGTGTGACAGGGAAGCTATATGTGTGACAGGGGAGCTATATGTGGACAGGGGAGCTATATGTGGACAGGGGAGCTATATGTGTGACAGGGGAGCTATATGTGGACAGGGAAGCTATATGTGTGACAGGGAAGCTATATGTGTGACAGGGGAGCTATATGTGTGACAGTGGAGCTATATGTGTGACAGGGAAGCTATATGTGTGACAGGGGAGCTATATGTGGACAGGGGAGCTATATGTGTGACAGGGGAGCTATATGTGTGACAGGGGAGCTATATGTGTGACAGGGGAGCTATATGTGTGACAGGGGATCTATATGTGTGACAGGGGATCTATATGTGTGACTGGGGATCTATATGTGTGACAGGGGATCTATATGTGTGACAGGGTATCTATTTATTTGTGTGACAGGGTATCTATTTATTTGTGTGACAGGGTATCTATTTATTTGTGTGACAGGGTATCTATTTATTTGTGTGACAGGGTATGATTATAGTGTAACAAAAAATAACACAGAATTTACTGACAGGCGCCAATAAAAATGAGATCGACAAAGTTAAAAAATATATAAATCAAGCTCTGAATGACAATGAATACAAATTACCAAAAAAATAACCCCCAAAAAAAATATCCAAAGAATGACCTTTATGATTATAGTGTGTATGTGTGTAACAGTATAACTATAGTATGTGTGTGTGTGTGTGTGACAGGTTATGATTATAGTGTTTATGTGTGTAACAGTATAACTATAGTATGTGTGTGTGGGCTGGTGTATGACCATAATGTGTGTATGGGTAGCTCTTAATATAATGTGGGAGGTAGGCTGTTAATCTAATAGGGAATTGCAGGTGGGGGCTAATTATTGGGTGCTATTCTATTTGTGGGGTGAAGATGGGGGCAATTTAATAGTGGGGCCTACCCAATTTCAGATGGGGTGATTGGATTTTTAATTTAATGCTGGGGTGCATTGGAGAGAGGGAAATAGTTTTATTTATTAAATGGGAATACTAGTACTTTAATGTTGTGGCTGCAGTGAGGCCTAATTTTAAAACATGGATGCTATATTGATTTAACACCAGGGCTAAATTTCATCTGCTCATTTTTTTCTCCAAATAGGGCATCCAACATTCCAGGATCCAGACAAGCAGCAACTGATCTAAAGACACCAGCAGCCGCAAGTGGTGACCATGACAAGACAGGTAGGAGAGACCAGGACAGTCTGCCAACTGTTCTGAATTTGATGGGTGACTGTCCCACTTAGTCAGGATTTGGTCTGACTACAAGGACAGTTGGGAGATATGTCCTGCTTCACACTGTACTGCTTGTTAAGGCAGAACTGCGTGCACCTAACAGTAGTGCACACTGTATTGCCTTTGTATTTGTCAAAAATTTGTCTAATAGCCAAATTGCTCCATAGGAGCCCCCCTGACTTAAGTGCCCGGGCCCCCCGAGCCTTAATCCAGTTGGTCAGCAGGAGGATCTGTGCTCCGTCCCGGACAGGGCACAGCCTGCAGAGCAAGCAGCGGAGCTCTAGGTCTCACGAGATTTATTAATCTCATGAGACTAAGAGCTTCCCTGCTCACTCTACAGGAATGTCAGCAGCTTCAGAAGCATAGATAAGTATAGTGGGCTGGGGGTGTCATAATGTATCTGGGGGGGTGGCGTAATGTGGATGGGGAGGGTCTGATAAATGTAAGGTTTTATTATAATGTATGTATCAACGCACCATTTTGACCACGCCCCCAACATAATATAGCTACGCCTTTGGCGGCACCGCCACTGCACTGCGGCACACATTTTTTTTTTCCAGCTTATCAACAGAGGTGGGCCTGTGTGCTTTAAATGCCAGGGCTGATTTTTAGTCCCAGTCCGGCCCTGCCTGGGATGCATAAACTGTTGTGTGTCCTTCATTTTTTGGCAACATTTCAGTCTGTTTGTGCCCAGGTTGTAGGCCTCACCCAGGCAACTTTTTCCAGGCATTTTAATGTGGTTTTATTGGCTCTGAACAAGCTGGTGCCTACCTACATCTGCTTTCCCCTCCCAGGCTTGTGATTGGCATGAGTTGAAGGGAGCTTTCTATAGACTCTCAGGCTTTCCTAATGTCTTGGAAGCTATAGACTGCACACACATTGGGCTGAGACCACCTCGTGCAAGGGCACAAGTGTATACAAACAGGTACCATTCCTACTCTATGAATGTGCAGGTGGTCTGTGATGCAAAAATGAAAATCATGAGTGTGGTTGCAGGGTTCCCTGGCTCTTGCCATGATGCCTATATCCTGCGCCAGTCATCCCTGTATCAAAAATTTTAGAATGTACAAATGCCTGAGGAATGGCAACTGGGTATGTATTTATAGGGGGTGGCATTTGCAGTTTTCAGTTTGTGTTTTCCTCACCTCATTATTTCTTTTGTATATTCTAGGTGACTCAGGATATGGGTGTCAATACTGGTCAATGACACCTCTGTTGAATCCACAGACTCCTGCCCAACATCAATATAATGAGTCGCACACAGCCACTAGAGGGGTGATAGAACACACATTTTTCAACTATTGAAGACCAAATTCAGGTGCCTTGATACTTCTGGTGGTGTGCTTCTTTATGCCCCAGGTAAGGTGTCAGATATTGTGTTGGTGTGCTGTCTGCTGCATAATTTGTACCTGAAACAAAATTTACCAGTAACACCTGCAGTAGACAGTAATTAAGCAGGAGAGCTCATTCCATTGGCTGATGTGAATAATACAGAGGGGGGGGGGGAGGCAGGTGAGAGAAAACATTATCCACAGATATTTTGCAGGTGAGTATGCTTTCCTTCGTTTCTCTAAATATTAGGGATTGAGCAATAATTTTTAATAATTTTTATGCCCTACTAGATTAATATTTCACATCCTCCACAGAGAATATGTCCCCCAATCCACTATCAAAATGTATTATGTCTATGTATATGTGTTTTGACTTACACTTTCTGTTTATATATAACCATAAAAGATATTAAAAGTTGTGCAAATGTGTACATGTTAACATAACAAGAACAAAGACCATTGCAATTAACAGTGGCAACACAAATTCAGGTTTAGTTGTTTGCCAAATTATACCAAAAACATATGGCACAGTTTTGGCTTGTATGATTTTTCAATTATTTTGGTCTCTTCCCGGCAGGCCCTGGAGACTTTCCGTGACTGGTGGATGGACACGTTCCACCTCCGAGGCGCACACTAAACCGCACGGGAGTAGTAGGTAAGGAGGGGCTAGGGGTAGTGTCCAGGCTAGTACCCGCTGATGTGGTCGGTAGTGGGAGTCTTGTGAGGAGTTCTCCAACAACATCAATAAAATGGGAAAACATTTCTCGCATTGCCCCCGTGTGATTATTTATGGCAGTGTTGATTTGGGCCAACGAGGTGTCAATGTGATCCATGGTAGTCCCTAATCACCTTTGGTCATCATGCATGTGTTGCAAGATTCGGGATTTTCTATTTAGCTGCTGATGTATCCCACGCATTGAATCTTTGTGGAAGCCCAACAAGTTTTCCTGCATGTTACAGAATAGACAAATTGACTCCGCCAATGTGGGTGCACTTTCAGCTTGGGGCTGAATCTCTGGGGGATGTTGGGCAATGGCTGAGGGTTGGGAATCAGCCTGCACCTGGAGTTCTGGGACATCTGTCACGGGTTCTAATAAACTGTACTCCCTACACTCAGCATCTGTGCCTCGAAGAGTCAGACTTGGATCTTCTTGTGATGTTCCTTAAATGAAACAATATAAAAATAAAAAATGAATACACATTCTGTACTCACTACCAGATACAGGTGCTTGCCATTACAGAAAAAAATAATGTTTTTTATTTTTTTATTTTTATTTAATCCAACATAGGTGTATTTACCTGATACACACTCCTCCTCATCTGGGTCCCCTGCTGATGCTGCTGATGCTGCTGGTGCTGCTGGTAATGCCACTGCCTCCGGACCTGTTGCCACTGGACATGGCTGCTGTTGTGTGGAGGCTGTATTGAAATACATGTGCAATGTCTGATAAAATTAATCCTTTCTGCAAACTTACTAATTACACTTGCTAATAAAACTGATTAAAAAAGAAAAAGAAACAGACTTATGTCTTAGATGTATTGTAACAAATTACAAAGCAGGCTGCAGGATATCTGTTTACACTTACAATGTACAACACGACATCATTACACAATACTCACCAGCCATTGGTTGAGACACAGGTCTGTCTGTGTCCCGGACATTTATCCCCTCCAGGATATCTGGGGGTATTAATTGTTTGAACTCCTCCTCATAGGAGGTATAAGATATCATGACAGGAGACCCACCACAAGTGGCTATGAAATATAATACATAATTATTTTTGGTTACAAAGGTACCCTACACTATTCACTATTGAATGTAAACATGAACTAAAATCACACAACTTTATAAATACCTTTTTATTGATACCAAATACACATATAATAATAACCACAAAGGTCTAAACACATTAACCATTTGACCAGGGTAAAACAAAAAAAACAAAGGTGACTAGGGGCCTGATTCATTATGGATCTTAAATTAAGAAGTTTCTTATTTAAGTCTCCTGGACAAAACCATGTTACAGTGCAAGGGGTGCAGATTAGTTTTTTGTTTTGCACATAAGTTAAATACTGACTGTTTTTTCATGTAGTACACAAATCTTATTTGTACACTGAAATTTAAAGTTGATATTTGTGTGCTACATGAATAAACAGTCAGTATTTAACTTATGTGCAAAACAGAAAACTGATCTGCACCCCTTGCATTCTAACATGGTTTTGTCCAGGAGACTTAAATAAGAAACTTCTTAATTTAAGATCCTTAATGAATCAGGCCCTAGATGAATAAATATGTGATTCCAAGATGGGTAAATTAACACATCCTAAGGTACAGCATGCTCATGTTATGATATTCCCTTGAAAATTTTATAAGTTGATGGCTCACATTCTGAAAATGATGGGACAGTATTACTCTGAAGTAGAGTGTGGTAATATAGAGGACAATAATCTGAATATGCATTTTGTAGCCAGGGGTCTCCAATTTAATATGAAGGTGTATGTTTGAGAGGTGTTTAACAAAATCAGGATCCTTGTATCCCCCTGTGTGATATAATAATGTAAACGCCAGTACCTGCAGCAGCTCGACGTTCCTCAGACATCTTCTCCTTCACCCTCTGTTTTATGTCACTAATTCTTTTGCGACAATTGTCTAATAAACGTTTGATGTGACCAACTGCATTCACAGCATCTGTTAAATTTTGCCACAGGTTTTTCTTCCGGATAAATGGTGTTTTGGCAGCAAGGCTGCCTAAAATTTAATCATAAATTGGCACTAAAGAGTGCACAAGAGCACAATTTTCAGAAAAACTAAAATGGACATTATGCCCGGATTTAGTTTTTCCAGCAGAAGTTCCTGGCTGCTCCTCGTGCTCCTCCTGCTACTCCTGACCTCCTAACTCCTCTCTCTCCTCCTCTCCACTCTCCCTTCCCTCCACACCTCTCCTTCCTCTCAACATACTCACACAAAGTGGGGGAATAAAATAAAAATGGGAAACAGAAGGGAAAGACAACTCAACAAAGAAATACACACTCTACAAATAAACAGACCAAATGGAAAAACAAATGAAAATAATAATTTGCAAACAAGTCAAATCACAAAAAATAAAAAAAGACAAATATGGGCAGACAATGAACCAAAATGCAAAAAAAATATATAAACCAACCTTCTCACACCAACAGAAACACAACCACTAACCTTCCTTAACAAATCTCTCTCTCTAGCTCTCTATGAAACCCCTTAAACCCCTTTCAACTGAAATAAGGAAATACCTGAGCTTTTATAATGTTAGTGAGGTCCAAATCACGTGGGATTTGCAGTTCCAACTGACAACCAATGAGAAATGAGTTTTGTCTTGGCAATGTAAATTGTCACCTAAACACAGGAGAGTTTGCCAAACACGGGAGTGTTTGAAATCGCAGCAAATCGCTAGAGATGAACAGCGATTTTGAATATCAGGGTAAAAATCGCAGCTTGATACATTTGATGAGTTTGGGACTAAAGTCGCGGGTGTTAACCCGCGATTTGCCGCGATTTAAACACGCTGGCAAAATCGGAGCTTAATACATTTACCCACAGATGTCTTGCTGCACCCATTACAGGCAAACAAAATGGTTCAATCTACAACAGAACCAACTTTCCCAAAACATAAACTTTACCATATTTACCATATGCAGATGCACCCTAATAACAGATAACAAACTACTGAATGTGATATTCAGGAATCAAAGTGTACAATCTGCATGTCAATGAATTTGTTTTCATAGACACACCTATACTGAAAACCTATGATCTCGTGGGGCACAAGTATGAGGGCTGTCAGGGGCACCATAGCCATGTTGAATAATATAGGAGTAAGTGATCAACTCTGATACATCTATAGAGAAGAAATTGTTCTGACAATGGCTAAATAATTAGCCATTATCATTGCCCTTGAGAAAGTATATAAAATATTTAATCATTACTTTTTTATGAGTCCAATTTCTTTTCCTGTACTTTCAAAACATAAGCCTTCCTTTTACTCTGTCATATGTATTACATATGTCATATGTATTACACTATTGCCTGCATTGTCACAAAATGGATGTAAAAAGAGCCACAACCACAGACCTATAGTTGGTAGAATGTAACAAGCCATCATTAAATAACCAATTACATATTTCGTGAATTTACGCAGCCTTCAGGTTCGTGGCTGAGTTGCCATTGTTCCTAAATGCTTTAACTTTGTAATAATATCACTTACAGTTGACCATGGAATATCCAGCAGGGATTTCACGAACCATCTTATTGCAAAGGTGGCATCCTATCACAGTACCCTGCTTGAAGTCACTGAGCTCTTCAGAACGACCCATTTTGTATCACAAATGTTTCAAATGGAGACTGAATTGCTAGGTGCTTGATTTTATATACCTCTGGCAATGGGTCTGATTTAAATACCTCAATTCAGTAATTAACATGTGCAGCCAAATATTTTTGTCCATATAGTGTATCTGCTATTCATTTATAACAATAGTATTCTCCCTTACATTCCTTTCGATTTTAATATATCCACTCTATATTCTATTCAATATTTAATTCACCCCACCACTTACTCCTTCTCTCTTCAGCTCTGTCTACTTTTTACCTAATTCTCTAGTTCCACCTTGATTCCCTTTAAATTGCCACTATTCTTACCTTATCTTTGTATTATACTATCCCATAAAAAGCATATTTGTACTGAAATTAAAACTGATACATTTTTCAAATTCTCTCCCAATTATATCTTTAATTCAATCTCCATCCTGCAACTATGTCTCTGCTTTAGCACAGGAATTCATCTACAGGACAAGATTCAACAGTGTTCCATGCTATTGAACTGGTAAGAATCAAAAGAATATTGTCTGTGTAAGCAGACAGCTCAGACAAATCATAGGACATCCTAGATATATAAAGATAAAATTAGGATTTGTATAGGATATGTATAATATCCTGCGCCAGTTTGAGTTTAACACTAGTAGATTTCAATTCAAATCAATTCAAATCAATTTCAATATTAGTATTTTCTTTATTAATTCACATAATTGTTAAAAGATTATTATTAAAATAGTGTTGATACTTTGATAAGTTATTAATCTTTTTGTACATATGATAAGTTTCATTTTTTTTAATCTTACCATAATGATTTTCAATTTATCATTGCATAACTTAATAACAGTTATTTTAATTTATATTAAATCAATTTCTCATTTGCTCTTGAACTTCTCTGTAATTGTTTGCTGTGTCATCAATTACTGATGACTGTTTTTCATTATTGTAAGCATCAATTTGTAGCAAGGTCTCCATATAAATTTATTAATATTATTTTTAAAAGTGCCAAATGGTGCACGTGACGGATGAACAGATATTGCATAACAATACAAACCTTATAAAAGAGAAAGAGCTTACAGATTAATAAGGAGAAATGTGATAAGAGACACAAATTGTGAGTTTTTAGGAAGGTTGGTTGGATATGTGTTGGCTGGAGAAAGCAAGGGCAGAAGATAAGAAAATAAGGGGATGACTTTCTAAGCGGTGGATTTGTATGTGGTTTAAAAACAAATACACACTTTTTTGCTGGATATGGTTTTCAGATCGAACCCACAGGATAGAAGTTATGTCTAAAAACTGAAACCGCAACCGATGTGTTGAGTTTTGCAAACTTCTAAACTGCATGTGGTATAGGCAAGCTGCATATGGTTTAGGTCAAATCGCAAGGTTAAACCAGATTGGAAACATCCTGTTTACCCCTTACATCTTCTCAAAGCCCAGCCTTCTTAATATCGCACCTGGTTTTCTGGGAGAGAGGGGATTTATCAGGCCCCCACAGCTAAAATACTGGCCCAATGCTTAGTAGCACTGGACCCCTCATGAGTGTGCATGCTCTTATTGCACTACAAGTCTTCTTGGCATCCACGACCACAAGGACCCTGGAGCCAATATTTCAATGTTTATTTTTTTTCCATAAGGACCTAATATTCAGGGCTCTTTCCTGTAATAAGCAATGTTTGATCAATGGGTATCATGTAAGTATGTTGATTCCTTTAATGGAGTGGAAAAGTATATAAATACAGTGATTGAAACACATCATATGTGTTGTGCAGTACTATTTAACATTCATAAGTACATTATTGGATCCTCTGATTTTCTATGATTAGGAACCCAAATATTTTGCCTAAGAACACAGCCATCAATAAAAAATGGTACCAAAACATGCTCCAAGAGCAACTTCTCCCAGCCATCCAAGAACAGTTTAGTGATGAACAAAGCCTTTTCCAGCATGATGGAGCACCTTGCCATAAGGCAAGAGTGACAACTAAGTGGCTCGGGGATCAAAACATCGAAATTTTGGGTCCATGGCCAGGGAACTCCCCAGACCTTAATCCTATTGAGAACTTGTGGTCAATCCTCCAAAGGCGGGTGGATAAACAAAAACCCAAATATTCGGACAAACTCTAAGCATTGATTAGGCAAGAATGGGAAGCTGTCAGTCAGTATGTGGCCCAGATGTTGATTGATAGCGTGCCAGGGCAAATTCTTCAATTGAAGAGAGGTCTTCAAAAAGAAGGCTCAACACTGCAAATATTGACTCTTTGCATAAAGTTAATGTAGTTGTCAATAAAAGCCTTTGACACTTATTAAAGGCTTGAAAATTTATTTCAGTATATAGAAACATGAAAAAAAAGGTCTAAAAACACTGAAACAGCATACTTTATGAAAACCAATACTATTGTCATTCTCAAAACTTGACAAAACCATGACTGTAATACCGTATTACAGTGTTATCTGCTGTTATAATTTTATTTCACTCCTATATATAACCTTCTTTTTAGGCAGTACAAATAAATATATTCAAGTGCAGACAAATCACAATAAAATTTAGTTTGTTGTCCTGAAAAGCTTACTGGCCAATTATTATGATAGGAGTGCCAGCATGCAATTTATTTTGTAACTATAGATCATTAGTAACCTACAGCAGCTGCCATTGAAGTTTGTTATAGCAAGAATTAGTTCACCTGCCATTTTTATCCAAAAAGGAGGCCCAGGACACTGCACCCATCTCAAATTTGCCCTGCATGGAGGTTAGAGAATGCAGTTCATCAAATATCTTGCATTTACATTAATGAACAAAATTAGCTAATAGGAGGGGTGCTGAGTCATGTCTTCCCCTGCCTTCAGGACATAAATGCTTCAATAGTGGATGCCAAGATGTGATACCAATTCCAAAGAAGAGGTAAATAGAGATGCATACGACAGTTGCTTAATGCATCTAAATTTTGTTTATACACTTCAGCCACCAAGCATCCAAAACAAGAGGTTTTATGGTCTAAAAGATTGAATATTGTTCCTCAAAAGCTAAATTTGCATCTAGAACATGTTTCAGTAATTACAGGTATGAATTGGCACTCCTAAAATGTATAGGATACTTTTTTATTGACAACACAATATCAGTGTTACGTCGGCATGTAAGAATGTTCTCCAAATTATTTTGATAGACTTTTTCTCTATCACATTAATTGTAATTGGAATAATGTACCCTGTTGTATAAACTATAACAATAACATTTAAACCGCTTACAAGTTCTGTCACCATATTAAAAAGCCCCTGGTCAAAAACTGTTATATAAATCACACAATTCTGTGGTGATCTCTAAATTTTATTTTACAATAGGATGTCGAAATTGAATAATTGGATGAAGTCGGCTAAAGTGATTAATATTGGTTTACTGTGCGATTGCGATTTTTCGCTACATCATACCGGGGTTAATAATGCAATTACACAGGTAAACAGCAGATACACTTACATTCACACCTACATTTGTAAATAGGACACATTTATTAAAGTTCCAACCCACATTCATTTATTAATAAATGAATGAGAGATTATTTATACAAAGATAAAACTACATTAAAGGTATTTATAGTTCAGGTCCTCAGAAATGTATAGAATTTGGTCTCATATTAATCCATATCTTACCAGCAGAAATCCGGTATCAACAGCGATCGCTAGTTATAAATAGTATGAGATTAATACTCAGAAACACTTTGTTTATAGGTCAGTTTAAACTGTTTTTTTCCGAGGGAAGGCATGTATGCAACAGTTGGAGTGAGTTGCTCTCACCTTTACAAAGAGGATCAATTGAATTGGCCTATGACCAGCAGTCTACTGGAACATCGTAAACCTTGGACCAGTGAAGAACTTTCTTAGTGTTATCTGTTTATAATTGTGACTTCAACATTGTTTTTCTAAACCAATATATAATAAACTGGCTTCTGTTACAGGAACAGAAACTGCCAACAGACATCAGCTTTGACAACTGTTCCTGGATCCAGGGTGCTTGCGTATGTATCGGTTATACTTTGTCATATTCTTATTGTATATTGCTGCTTATTTCTACTAAATTTCTTTTGTGTGTTAAAAGCAAACTGATCACATCGGACAATATTTACTGGTGATGATAGGCATGGACATAACAAGAAGTTGTATTATTCATTACTCAAGTTTCAGTTTGAAACAAAAACAATTGCATGTATGTGGCGATACTCATAACAGGTGTGCTTTAATTACTGAACTCATTCAATATGAGTAATGGTATACAAGTTAAACTCCTGCTCTCCAAACGTAAGGCTATATTTTACAGAAGATTTTGCATAATACATATTCATGCTGCTTCTGTGTTATAAAGCATTTTCACTAATCTATATTCTTTGGTGGTTCACCATGGATGAATTTTTTCTCTGATGACTATATAATTCCAAATATATATACTGCACATCTGCACTAAATAAAAACAAAGAAGATAAAGCCTTTAAGCATAATATACATACTTAAAAAGCGGAAACTCTTTTTATTAAGATATAATTATACATTATTTTTTATTAATTGATTCAAATTATTAATCCATTTTAAAATAAATGTGTTTGATGATTTAGAGTTCTGTGTTACCACATTTCAGAAAGGCACCTATGAAGCATTAAACTATGAAACTGAGAAAAAGAGGACAGGTTGATTATATCATATGCAGATATTAATATTTTCATGTATGGAATGCGTCACTGACTGATGATGCATCACGATACAGAGTGATATTTTGAGAATTTCTGATAAAGAGAGCAGCAAATGATGTCAAACTACAGAGTGTTTCGAAATCAATCCAAAAAACAAAATATTTTTTTTTTTACTGTGTTGAAGCGAAAAAGAAGTGTTACTGAGCAAAACTTAAGTAACGATAAAAAAAAAATTGCCAACATGCCATTCTACACACGCAGTGGCAAAGAGAGAATGAGGCCTTCACCTTTGGCTATTAGTGGCAGATCCCAAAAAGTTACCGAGCCTACATTTGGTGCACAACTACTGTTACGCGTCAAAGCCGAGCTGCAAGATAACAGTAAGGCATTAAAGGATAATGTTTGCTCTGATTCACAAATGACACCAATCCCTGTGGAGAGTCCATCCAACAGTGGGATGTCTAATCATGAGCATTCTGCTGATGTGTGCCTTAATAGCCCCAGAGTAGCCGGTGATACACAAATTGATGATGCCACTTTTGAATTTGAAGAGGATGAGGGGGAGATTTGAGTAGGCGACGAGGGTGCTAATGAGGATGTTGATGAGGATGAGGTTTTTTGTGTAAGTCCTGCACCAGTGGCAGCAGTTCTGGCACGTGACAAGAAAAAGGCCATTGTCATGCCTGGGCATAAAACAAAAAAATCCACTTCTTATGTGTGGAATTATTTCTACCCAAATCCAAACAACAATTTTATAGCCATTTGTAGTGTATGTCAAGCCACAGTCAGTCAAGGGAGGGACCTTAACCATCTTGGAACCTCGTCTATGTTACGCCATTTAACGAGAGTTCATGGCAAAGTGTTGGAAAAAGCTGAAAGTTCTTCCCAAAAAATTACAAGCATTCCATAATCAGCTAAGACCCTCTGCTCACCGACATCCCGATGGCTACAAAATACACCCACCACACCATCCTCATCAATATCCTCAGTAGCGCTCGGAGTTAACCCTGCATACCACTTAAGGCTGGATGACTCCTGCACTATTATTGATTCCTCTGAAGAAAGCGTTAGTCCCACTGCTGCTGCTGCAGGTGAATCATCATCCCAGAGGCAGGTCAAGAAAATGAGCAGTCCTACATTTCAGCAATTAACTGTGACACAATCATTTGTGAGGGGAAGCAAATATGACAGCAGTCACCCAGTAACCAAGCGAATCACAGACGCCATGGTTGAAATGTTAGTGTTAGATCTGCGTCCAATCTCCACAATAAACGCAGTTGGTTTTTCACAGTTAATTGAGGTCTTGTGTCCGCGTTACAGAATTCCATCGTGACACCATTTCTTTGGTAAAGCAATTCCACAACTATAACAAAAAGTGTGTAAAAATGTAGAGATTTCGCTGAAAAATGCCATTCTGCCCACTGTCTACTTTACCATATGTGGACAAGTAACAGTGGTCAAACCAAAGACTATATGACTGTGACAGGGTTGGTCATTCACCTTCACCAGCAGGAACAGCAGCAGCATGTACACCACTACGTAACATTTGTCACAGGCAGGCCACTCTTTGTATCACCAGCTTCACTAACAGGCATACAGCTGACAATTTGTTACGCAAACTGAGAGATGTGATTGATGCATGGCTTATACCACTTGAACTCTCCCCAGGGTATGTCATTTCTGATAACGCCAACAATATTATGCGAGCATTACAGCTGGGTTATTTCCAACATATTCCCTGTTCTGCTCACACCATCAACTTGGTGGTGCAGAGTTTCCTACGAAATAACCGTGAGGTGCAGGAGATGCTGTCGGTGGCCAGTAAAATTTCAGGCCATTTCAGGCAATCAGCCCCAGCATGTAGGAGATTACAGCAGCTCCAAGAACAGTTTAACTTGCCCTGCCACCAACTTAAGCAAGAGGTGGTAACTAGGTGGAATTCCACCCTGTACATGCTTCAGAGGATAGAGGAACAGCGCAAAGCCACCCAAGCATATTGCAAAAGCCATGACATTGGGAAAAGAGGGGGCATGTATTTCACTCTTGCACAGTGGGGAATTCTTTCAGTGCTGTGCAAGGTGCTGAAATCATTTGAAGTTGTGACGTGTGAGGTGAGTGCAGACTCTGCTAGTTTGAGCCAAGTCATTCCTTTAATTAGACTATTGGAAAAGCAGCTTAAGAAAATGAAGGAGGAGCTGAAAGCAAGCAATTCAGCAAAGTATGTTGGCCTTGTAGATCAAGTACTTAATTCGCTTCACAATAATTCTCGAGTTATTAAGATCTTGAACTCGGATCAGTACGTTTTGGCCACTGTGCTTGATCCAAGGTTTAAAACCTACATTGAGTCTTTACTTGTAAATGAGCGAGATGTGAACTTTTGCAAGGAGCTATTGCTCAGCAATTTGGCCGCTGAACTAGGCCTCGGCTTGACGACATGTCCTCCTTCAAATTCTCAAGCTGCTGCTGCTCGTAAAAAATTAAATTTCCAAAAAAGAAGCAGGGAAGATGCAGGGGGCTGACCAGAGCAATTTAACATCTGGGGTAAATGTATTAATGTCCGGATTCTTCAACTCCGGCGTGTTCAGCGTCTTCGGCGATTAAATTTAAAGCGGCACTGCAATGTAAAGGGAATTTTCCCTTGTGGCAGGGAATTTTCCCTTTACAATGCAGCGCCGCTTTAAATTTAATCGCAAAAGACGCTGAACACGCCAGAGTTGAAGAATCCGGACATTAATACATTTACCCCCTGGGCTGGTTTGAAGGATTTTTCAAAAAAATGTGTCACTTTGCCCATATCTCCATCCAATACGAGTAAAAACATGCAAAGGATGGTGGAGGATTACTTTCAAGAGGTAGTTGATATGGAAATGTCAGACAGTCCCTTTCCTTACTGGGAAGAAAAGCAGGCGATTTGGAAACACATGTACAAACTTGCTTTGCAATACTTAAGCTGCCAACCCTCCAGTGTGTACTCTGAACGAGTGTTCAGCACAGCAGGGAACTTAGTCAGTGATCGCCGTAGAAGGTTACTTCCCAAAAATGTGGAGAAAATTATGTTTATAAAAATGAACTACATCTTTCACGAGGAAGGCCTTCACCATCCAAGACATCCAAGCACTGACTGTTCTCTAATGGCGGATTCAAGCGGCGATGAATTGATAGTCTGTGATGATGATGTACACACTGATGAGGGGGAGGATGAAGCTGAAGATGATGACGATAACATATTTTTAAAACTTTCTATGTAAGTGTAGGGTTCAATCTACCCCCAAAGAGGAAAGGGACTTGTGGCATTTCCATATCACGTACCGTCTTGAAAGGCTGCTGTTTGGGCAATTTATCCTTAAGGGTAGGGTGTCATAGACAGAGTGACCCCAAACTGGCTTTGTCCATTCCTCTTAATATTGTACAGTCTATAACGGCTGAATTTTTTTGTATTTTCGACAAGTGGAGGGGGGCCTAGAGAGACAGAAACCAAACTGGCTTTGTCCATTTCAATTAATATTGTACAGTCTATAACGGCTGAATTTTTTTGTATTTTCGACAAGTGGAGGGGGGCCTAAAGAGCCAGAAACCAAACTGGCTTTGTCCATTTCAATTAATATTGTACAGTCTATAACGGCTGAATTTTTTGGTTTTTTAACAAGTGGAGGGGGGCCTAGAGAGACAGAAAGCAAACTGCCTTTTTCCATTTCTTTACATATTGAACTATAAGTGTAGGGTGTAATATACATCCAAAGATGATGGCTGCATTGCCAATATGCATAGATAAAGAGGAAGACAATCTGTTTTGTGTGTAGAATAAATGAAGGCCTACCTACCAGGAATTTTTTGGATGATTTATTACCTCTACAATTAGATTACTTATCTATGAAACAGTTGGAGCACTAAATTGGGTTATTTTAGGCCCAAAAACATTGATTTTCCAACAAAATAGCAAAACAAAACCAAACAAAACCAAAACCAAAACCAAAACACACAATGGCAGTTTTGCAAAACCAAAACCAAAACACAACGGTAATCCAGATCCAAATCCAAAACCAAAACACGGGGGTCAGTGATCATCTCTAACATATACATTGTATGATAGAGCGCCAAACATTTTCTGGTCTTATTGAGTTCTCTGTCTACGGAAGCACCCCACTGCTGTTTCATCCAGCATCATGAACTGTGAGCAGAGTTTTGTAAATAAAAAATAATAGCTTTAATAATAGACTATTCAGAGCAGGTCTGGTGTGTGCCAATTTCTATAGGTCTCAAGCCCTTCAATGAACAGCGCCCACTGTGCTTACATTTTTTTTTAAAATAAATAAAATGCAAAGACAGTAAATTTATTTAAGCAATACACCCACTCACCACCTCATTTTAAAAAATGTCTTTAGAAATTAAAACTGCATAAAATGTTTTTCTTGATGGCATGTATTAGTCCAGCAATAACCATGCTTTCAGACCCTCTGACATCTTCTTTTTTGATCCAACAGAGTTGCAGTCCCCTCATTCATTAGTGATGTGCAGCATTAAATGTGAAACATAATGAAGAGAAACCATATTTAGTGGTATATGTAACAGGGCACAAAGCTGGACCATTCAAATGTCAGGATAAAAGAATTTCTCTATTTGAGCATTATTACAAATGTTTTTCAGAGGTAGCCATGTGATGCATGTTAAGAATATCTTTGTGTGAACATCATTTCACCAGGTATGTACATTAACTTAGAGTAGTTGTTTTGTGCTTTTTGCTAACATTACTGTTTTATAGAGATATTTTTTTTAGATGGTTTTGATTCTAAAACATCTTTTGTTTTGTAAATAGTTTTGGCCAAAAATCCTCAAAGGTTTTGGTTTTGGATCTTGATTTTAATTAAAAATTGTGAAAAAGAGGTAAAATGATGTGATTTCCAGCTGGTTTTGCTCCTATAATTCTATGTATTGCATTAATATTCATTTCCAGCAATTTTCAGTCTATTTTCTAATGAACCCTTCATATCTGTTTAAATCTTCACCAATTTTGGCTAAGTTCTGCAGCGAGCTGTCTTAATGAAGGATTTTATAACTGTTATGACTCGCCGGGCTCTCTGTCAGAGTAACTAGATAGATAGATAGATTGATAGATAGATGGATAGAAAGACAGATAGCTAGATAGATAGTTAGGGATAGGTAGGTAGTTAGGTAGTTTAGATAGCCACTGGGTGTTTAGATAAGTAGTTTGTTTTGTTCTTAGATAGATTAGATAGATTAGTTTACATAGATTAGGTAGGCAGATAGATTAACTAGATAGATTAGATAGGTATTAAATAGGGTCAGTTAGATCTGTTCTCTGTCAGAATCTGCCCTCAATTCATGCTGTCTTTTCTATGTAATGCCTCACCTGGCCAGCCTGTTTCTCTTACCTCACTCACTTAGCTTCCTCATTATCACCTGCAGCCTATTGGTTCTGCTCTCCTCTGCAGGATTGCCGGTAATACGTTTACCTTCGTTTTCCTGCTCCTTTGTGTTTTCCCTGTTACCTGTTCCTATTGTTTCCTGCTGGCTTGTGGGATCCCCGTGTACCAGACCGTTTCCGTTCCTGTGAACTCTTCATTGGATTTCCCTGTGTACCGACTCGGCTCCGCTTTGACTCCTCTCCTGTGTGATTACCCGTGTGCCAGACCTGTTTCCGTTCCTGACTATTCTCTATTGGATTCCCCCTGTACGGACCCTTCTATTGCCTTGACGATTCTACAATCATCCTTTGGCTCCGGACTCAACCTTGCCACAGGTACTATTGACTGTTTACTTATATCACTGTGTGCCTATATTGTAGATACCGCCTAGGAACTGTTTTCCTCCAATCTCCGGACTCTCACCGGTACTGTGGGTTGCAGTTACCCCTGGCAACCGCCTAAGAACTGTCTGCCTCCAATCTCTGGACTCTCACTGATACTGTGGGTTGTAGTTAACCCTGGCAACTGCCGAAGAACTGTTACCCCTAAATCTCCGGACTCTCACTGGTACTGTGGGTTGTAGTTACCCTTGGCTGCTGCCTAAGTTCAGTTTCTCATCTTTACCTATCACTGCAAGTTCCTTTCCTTGGCTGTGTATCAAGGGACTTCTCTATCAACTGTTGCTTATTTATTCCAGTGGCCACGAGTGATATATCAGTCTTGACACCATCCACTCAGTGTCTCACCGGACTCCCTCCTGCATTTCCTACTCTACGGCTTTGGTAACTCTATTCCTCGGTTCTCCCCATCCAGTGCACATCTCACAACCCTCTGTTTGTCTGCAGCCAAGTCTGTCCCCACCACTAGGGGCAACAGTGAACACTAGATGTTCGGAGCAGACTCCGTGTTATGCTGTACTGGCTGAGGGGTTCCTAACAATAACTTTGATATTGTAGCATTTGCTTCCTCAGATATAATTTAAAAAAAAACTAACCAGTCTATACTGCTCTCTACCTCCATTACATAGTGTAAATCATCATCCATTATTTCTCCATCTATAAATGTAGCCAGTCCCAAATTCTGTCCTTTTAATTTCTCAGAATGTGGATTTACAATTGCATTGTCTTGTCAAGACAGATGTTTTCGGCAACCAATTCTGCATCAACGTTGGTTAAACATACATGTGTGGGAAGGCCAACAAATGGCCTAGCTGAACCGTCTGTTTTAGATATTTCTTACACTTCACTAATATAACTATTATATTATTTATACATTCTGTATTTATATACATTCCATATTTATAAGCATGGGTCTTTGGAACTACCTCCGCCGCAAGTTTCAGGCAGTCCTCTTTACCCTGGGGTTGTGCAAAGTAAGGGTTCCAGTCCCACCACCACAGCATTTTCAGAAGTTGAGCAGATTACTGGTTTTCGTTAATGAGCTAGAATTAACAGCATGAAGGCGGCTGAAAAAATGAGATTCATCTTGTGGGACAAGATTATTTTAACTGACATAGGGGCACACCACTTTTTTCATGCTGTTCCACCAGTCCCTGTTCCAATCTCACCACCAGTGCATTTTCATGTCACCTCCATACCCCGACCACATCATCATCGACATCAACATTTATTTATATTTGGCCAGCAAATTCCATAGCGCTTTACAATTGGGTATCTACTTATCTAAATATCTACTGATGCCTCTGTCAATCTAATGACATCTGATTGTTACTGCCTCTTCACTCTCCATGATGCATGCTGTGTAACATTCCAAATTTAGTGTGCAAGTAGTGTTTTAACATTTTTATCTCTTGCACCTTACACTCCTTACACTATAGTTTTTGTTGTTGTTTAATTTATCTAATTAAAATAATTTATTATCCTTACATACTTCATACACTGTACCCCACCCTACATAAACCCTACATACTACACTACACAACACAACACAGAAACAGTGCATTTTCAGGCCATGTCCCCCAGAATCACAGGCTACTCAAGCTCCAAACACAACCAACCTCCTTGCATCAGACCAAGGAGACCTGTCCATTTAGAGTGTTCCAAACCAACGGTACTAGGTCAGATACTACACTTTAGCTTAGCCAATAGGACAAATCAAGATTGACATTTTAAACTCAATCTGAACATTAGTATATACTTGGTAACTGGGTGTAGATATGTATGGTAACTAGCAATTATATCACGCTCCTCTTGTTTGATTCACAAGGATATCATTACAGCACATATTGCTATTCAGCCAGATGAACCTTACTAGTAGCATAAACAACCACTTATAAATAAAACAAGGTATTTCAAATTTCCCATTGAGAAGTGCATAGTACTAGTCTTTGATTTTTTTATTATGGGTACACACCACCTTCGTCTAGTTATTTTTATAAATGTCTAACTCTTCTCATTCATACCCCACGCCATCCAATGACCTCTACCTGTTTCTGTAGCATTATTGTATATGATGGATGCCCTGTACTGTTCAAAATGCATTGAATTGTTATTATTGTTAATATTATTGTCATTAATATTTGTATTAATAGTAACATATTACTATTCAGCCAGATCTACTTTGCTCATAGCAAAAACAACCACTTATATATTTTTTACTATTATTAATTTTTATTTATAAGGCGCCACAAGGTATATCAAAGCTCCGCTCTTTGCTCCCTATGAATGGTCTGCCCCTTGAAAAGCGTATGGTACTAGTTTTTCATTTTTTTAATATGGGCACAGACCACCTTCATCTATTTACTTTTATAAATATCCAACGCTATTCATTCATACAATTGTCCATTCAATGATCTCTGCCTTTTTCTGTAGCATCATTGTCTATGATGGATGTCCTATTATGTTCCAAATTTATTGTGTGCATAGTCTTCAAAGTACTTTAGTATGGGTGCAGTCCACTTTGTTTATCATCATCAACATTTATTTATATAGCGTCAGAAAATTATGTAACACTTTATAATTGCATCTACTTGAACTCTGCTGCTTACTGTTTCTTCACTCTCCATGATGCACGCTGTCTAACGATTCAAATTTAGTATATGCGTAGTGTTTCAAAATTTTATCTGTTGCACCTTACACTCCCTACACTACAGGATTTTTTGCTTAATCTATCTAGTGAACTAAATAATAGTTCATCAGAATGATATCTAACTCATATGGTGTTATATATGTAAACATTGATCTGCAAAGAATTCTACCAAATTGATCTCTGGAGAATTAAACTGCTTTAAAATAAATTATAATCAATCACAGCTATTCTATTGTTTCCTCTGTCCCTTGCACCCAAACACTGTAATATAGTTTAAATGTGATTTTCAGAGGAGAGCACAGCAGTTGACACCATCCTTACACGCTGTCTATTGTAAAATGGCAGATGAGAATATGAGGGATGGCTATAGAAGATATTCTCGTGAGATCCGACAGTTTGCCTCATTATCACATCTGATTTGGGCGCGAGGAATTGAGTCATGACTCGATTTCACACATGGGGATTATCTGTCTCTCAGACAACACTGCATCTGAAGACTGGGAGGGCATGATTGTAATTTATAATAGGTTCTTTTTAAGTTTGGTTATAGTAAATTCACCTGTATGTTGCTGCATCTCCTATTATGTGGATTGAAGATTGTAAATCCTTGATCTCATTGGATGGAATATAATTTTTTCACCGAAACCTGTGAACTTTTTCAACCCACTCTGTACAATGACTTTGAAAAATTTCATATGGATTGCAGTCTTCTGATGGCTTTGAATTTTCATGATAGATTATTGATATTGAGCCTTTCCAGTTGATTACCTATAGGTTTTATGAAATCTGTGATATAATTAGATGATTAACATAAAACAATATTTAAAGTGAAAAATGCAAATATAAGTGAAACAGTATGAAGTGTAAAGGGAAAACAAATATTTTAAATTTTTAAATAAAATATTATCTTTCTTTCTATTTCAGCATAATTATGGGCAAACAATTTATAAACCACTCTGTGTCTTTAATAATGTAGTTTCAACAACAATTGCTTTTGTGTGGCAGCATAGCACAAAAATATTTTGCAGAAAATCCATGTATACCTATTGAGTGAAGAGTGAGTCAAGTAAGAGTCTATTAAGGGTAAACATTTAGAGATAATTTAGTTTCTTGAAAATCTTTTAATCAACAGTTTCAATTTCCTAATGATTTGTTTTTTACTAAACCAACAGATTAATTATAATGCAGGTTAACAAAATGTGAAACAACATGTTATATGTTAATTTGTGCTACCTATTAGAACAAGAAGACCATAAAACAAAACAAAAAATTAAATATTCCTGATGCCATAATTTGGATGATATGATTTGTGAAAGACTTGTGCAAAAAATTGGGAAAAATGAGTAGAGTTTAATACTGACCCAGATTGTATGCACTTTTATCTCCAGTGGCAAGGAGAGGTCATGAGTTTGAAATGAAAAAATAAAAAAGTGTTATTAAAGCATCTTTGTCTCATATTTCCTTTATTAAAATCATCACCTTTATATCACTTTTATTATGTTCATTTCCAAAGTTTTGTTACTTCAGATCAAACTACACATATCAGTCAGAATGCCCTAGACTTCAGTGGCAGTAATGGCACAAGATATTGCACAATAGGGAACAATTTCCTTAATTACTGTACATTGTATCTGTATATAGTGTGTGGATAGAATGACTATGAGCAGCAGCATCTCCTAAAAAGTTTGTTGTAAAGAAAGCAGATATACAAGATGACATTATTCAGCTGCACATATCTTGTGACACAGGGAAATCTGGGCTAATATTATTGTAACAATGCTGAATAAGTATATATTTATATGCAAAAAAGGAACAATATAAAAGAAAATCCATTATTATTATTTTTTATTTAAATCTATGTTATAATTATAAAATATTACAAGAGACTTCTGGTGTGCATTGCAATTCAAATGGCTATATATGAGAGGATTTCCCATTCTTGTATCTCATTTGGCATTAATCTTGAATTTATAATGCTTGAATTTATCCTTCTAATTTATAATCTTGAATTTATAATGTTTCACTTAGACCTAAATAAATGATAACTTAGCCTAAAGGTTTGCTTATAGGGTCCCATGAAAAAAATTGGATCCCTAAGTCATAAAACCCCTGAATCCTGCAATAGAAATGTAGGACCAGCATAACTGCTCTATGCAAATCATAATGCATGACACTTGGCTACCACACAAATACCTTGATCAAATGTGCCAGAAAAAATATAATACCCTGGATCGGAGGTTCACTGGTCCAGCTGAGCTTTTTTATTAACCGACTCAAAGGTTAAGTGATTCCCAGATACAGGAATACTCTACACCACTGCACTTGATAGAGCGAGGTAAACCTATGCAATCAATTCCTTAATTCAGCAAATGCCAGAAATGAAACCTTACAGAACCCCCTCAAGAAAAGTAGTGCTTACCAAGTCCAGCTAGTTAATCTATCAAACAAATAAAACGTTAACATATTCTAAGCAAGCCAATTGGGCACATAGAGGTGAAGAACAGCCTGTACACAACCCCATCATCATCATCACCATTTATTTATATAGCGCCACTGATTCCGCAGCACTGTAAAGAGAACTCATGCACATCAGTCCCTGCCCCATTAAGGCTTACAGTCTAAAATCCCTAACATACACAGACAGACGACAGAGAGAGAGACTAGGGTCAATTTTGATAGCAGCCAATAAACCTATTAGTATGTTTTTGGAGTGTGGGAGGAAACCGGAGCACCCGGAGGAAACCCACGCAAACACAGGGGGAAGGTACAAACTCCACACAGATAAGGCAATGGTTGGGAATTGAGCTCATGACGCCTGTGCTGTAAGGCCTAAGTGCTAACCACTTAGCCACCGTGCTGCCCATGAACCCATGAAGGACCATTGTGTTTAGAAGGGTAAGGAAAATACATAAAGCCAACTCTTGGAATCTGTCAATTCTGAGTCCTAACAATAAAACCTTATAACACTCTCCCCAAGCAAAATATCACTAGTTATTTCTAAGCACCCAGATCAGTGGTCAAAAAAAGCATGGCAGAGAGAGAGAGAGAGGCACAAGGGACAAAGTGCTCATTTGGCACTTTGAAATTTCTAGAAAGCAAAGCAGTCCATCACTGGACTAGAACTTCAGCTGTAAGGAACATATTAGTGATCCCAGCTCTGCTGCACTTAGATATGCAATTTGATTCCATACTCTCTGGTAACCAAAAGAAAGCTGCAACTGATCCAGACATCATTCATCTTTGTCTTTGATTTGGTTTCAGATATGCTAAAACCTGTATATTATATGCATTATGTTTGCTGTACACATATTGAATTTACAAACTTACATATAATTGACATAAGATTCAATTTCTACCATCAACATTTAATATTTTTGCATATCTTACACCAACATTGTACAACCTAGTGAATGTCCGTCCAAAGATGTTACAAATACATTTTGCTAGATAAAATAAAACCAAACTCTTGCTAACTATGGGTAACATTTGGGACAGGCAATTGGACCTGATATAAAGATCAGGGGTTTAGCTACATGTCTAACCATCATTAAATAGAAATTGGTTAACCATTAATTCCTTTTGAGATGACAGAGATTATGTATAACTAGCTATGTTCCCTGGGAGATACATTATTTGAACTTACACACTGGCATCACTAGGTACAATCAGTAACAATTTATAACAAATATTAAATATTTAGCCACATATTATATTTTTAAGACTTTAACATACAAATATAATTGATAGCACACAAGCAGTTTTATACTGCTATTTTAATCACATTTGCACAATTTATAAACAAAACACTTGTATAAGTTTTAATATTTCACAATAATATACACAATCACGAGGTTGCTATATACTTTTTAATGAATTACCAATAAAATTATTTTTCATTTAATTTCACATTACAGAGTGCCCCTTTAAGAAACACAACTTCTTTAATCTTTGAACATGTAAATTAATATGTGTATGAGTGCAACTCTAAATAGAAATATAAGTTTGACTTTCTGGATGGATTCATATCTTTAAAATTCCTGGGGATGCACAATACCTGGTGCAGTCTGAATGTGTTTTTGTATGTGGCATGATGATTTTTACCAGCACCAAGCTATGTCACACTGGGCAAGTCACAGTATAACATAGACACCCACAGGGTAATCTAACCAGATCTAGTAGAATTATCTTGCCCAGAAAAAACGTGCAATCTTTCCAGGGCAAATCAAACCCATGCTGAATAGCGTTAAAGCTCAAGGCCCACTGGACAGACATATTTTTTTAAAAAGTTTTATCAAAATAAAGACACACAAGTATCTTAATGACGCTGCAAAGGTGGTGATACCGGTACACTGGAGGTCACCGTTGGTCCCTACCATAAAAGAATGGTTCACACGGATAGATTTCTATATGGTAATGGATGAAATAATTTACTCGGCAGAGGATAAAAATAGAGCATTTTACATACTGTGGTCGGAATGGGTTGAGTTTAAAAATAAAGTGCATGCTCAGTGGAATGTATGAAGCCTAACACATACCCCTTCTCTCTCCCATACTCACGCTCCCCTCTCTTTCCTTCTACCTTCTACCCCCCTTTTTTTTACACAATTATTTCACCTTATTTTATCGTACTTTCTCCTTTGAGAAAGATTAAGCAGATGTATATCACCATGGGTGAACACATAACTGCTGAAGTGCAATGTAAAGTTTGAAGTGTTGGATTTTTGAGCAAATGTTATTGCATATACTTGTATACGATGTTAAACTTCAATAAACACAGATTATATAAAAAAAAAAAAAAAAGACACAAACCAAACTGAAAGAAGTAGGGCAAGCTTATGCCACTCAACCAATCACAGACGGTTTCCCATGCAGGCCACTTGTGACTGGATGAGTGGTGAAGGCTTGTATGGGTCAATTCAGTTCAAAGTAATTTTCAAACAGCTTGGAGAAAAAGTTGCTGATGATGGTGGCTGTAGCATCTTTGCTCCTGATGCATCCATTTGCCAAATTGAGGTTTATTCACTCTCACACCTGACACATTTTCTTAGTAGACTGTATTACTACCCTGAAATCCTCTTTTTTTAAAACATAAGATCGACTATATGCATTCCTAAGCAATTAGGACTTAAATAATGTTGTTAACGCTTATGTATCAAATATATTTTTATACATAGACAATCACTCCCCTAGATGTAACAGTAATTTTTACAGGACTCATGATTTTGAAGTCTCTAGGATTTTTGTTATATTACAATGTAGAACAATATTAGAGTATGCAGTGTTATGCTATGTATATGATGCTTTTTTTATTTTAACTCTGACAGTATTATGTTATTTATTTTTAAAAATATTGTAGTACAAGTGTTTTATATAATATACTAACAATTAGCAACCTGCATAAAAAAAATACCAGAATCAGATGGCTTCAATAGAGATTATTAAAGCCTGTTGAAAAAAGGGAGCACACTGCCATAGAGCAAGCCTGTGGCAGGAATGTAGGTGAAAGAAATACTGCTAGAGATGCGAGGACTGTAACATCGAGATTGGGCAGATGGTGATTTTAAAAGGTGCCTAGGTAAATAGTATAGTGAAGACCAGAAAACATGAGGAAAGAGGGCCATGCTCATGAGAACCTACAATCTAAGGAGAGGGGCAGACAGAAATAGGGTGGTGAACTAGTTGTGGAGGTGCCAAAGGTGGATGAGTTAGGAGGAGGGCTGGTAGGCTTTAATTAAATATTAATATTATATCCTTTCTGATTTTCCAGTGCATAACTAAAGAAAACATCCCATGAGACCGGTGGTAGTCATTATAACGAACACCTAAATTCATATGTGTGTGTGCTTCTCAGAATTGCTCTATGTCAGAATTTCCACACGTCTAATTTCCTCAAAGTCGTTAATTACAGCAGTCGCATTAAGACATCATTCAAACTCCTGTCGGAATTTAGAGGTCCGCTATCACGTACCCCACCCCATGAGGCTTGTTTAATCCTCCTTCTCAAATCAAATTAAAAAACCTTATTTGAATTCATCCTGTAGACCCATTACTTTACTTTACTAAATTAATATTTCAAATTACTGGAAAAATAATGGCAACCCAATTCTAAAAAATTATATCAAATCTACTAACCCCATATCAGCTTGGTTTTATACATGGATGTCATTTGGTAAAAGGAATACATACAGCGATAGCAGTGGTAGTGGCTTTCTCAACCAATATTCCCTCCCTAAACATCTAAGATGTAGGAAAAAAAACATTGTGCAAAGTGTGGATTTACTTACAAAACATTTTCAAGGTAATGTCATTTTTAACACACCTTTTCTCAATTCATCAAATATTTATACAATATCCAATTTACCTCTTAATTATAAATAACCTACATGAATAGTACCTCCCTATGACTAGGGTGGTGAGTCAAGAGTGCCCTCTCGTCATTATTATTAAATTTAGAGCCTTTACTCAGAATTTTACAATTGTGGGACATATTTCAAGGCATATCTGGGGAAATTTACAATAAAACTCTATTTTCAACCCTTTGAAGAATCTATATAGTTAAACAAAACACGTTAGCAATAATCTATTCTTATTGGCATTAATATCACTACCTGAGAATCACTGATCGACTTACCTGATTCTGCTGTGCGGACTATATATTGTTGTCCTCCTCATGCTTTCATTAGCAGCAAATACTGCTTGAAGTGACTTGCCAGTAGGTAAACATTCCTGATTTGGATACGTACATAACTTCCATTATAACAGCAGACAAGCTGCAAAGTTCTTTTCGTGACTGATTTCTTTAGGCTGAGTGGGTTTGAGTGGAACTGTGATTGCTTTATATTTAGCATCGCATTTGTTCAGATTGTCTAAGACGAATAATTAGATGAAGTCAATTTAAATCAATAAATATCGGTTATTATAGAATCTTGTGCTATTGCAATTCGTGCACATCCGTGTATGAATGTTAAATTCGCAAATAATAGGAAAACACAGCAAATATACTTACACTCACATCTACATTTGTAAATAGTTCACTTTCAATAATGTTCCAACTCACATCATTTTATTAGTAAGACTTAAAGGTTACAAATATGCATTTAAATTAAAGATATTTATGTTTCAAATTCTAAGAAATGAATAGTGTTTGGTCTTATATTAATTCTCATTTCACCAGCTAAAATCCGATATCAGCAGCTAAGCCATCGGACACCGCGATCGCTAGTTATGATTACTATAAGATTGATACTCTATAATACTGTATGTAGCACATGTTAATAGGTTGGTTTAAACTGGATTTAGGCAGTTCCTGAGGCAAGACACTTACACAGCTGTTTAAGTGAATTGCCCCCACCTTTGGAAGTAGCATTGTTTGAACTGATCTGTGATCTGCATTGTACTGGACATCTTACACCCTGAACCAATGAAGAAAGACCTTAGTTCATCTTTGTGTACATTGTAACATCATCACAGTGTTTTTGTTAACTCAAACTGTATAAAAAGCCACTGGACAGTATCACTTAGCCTCTTTGCTAACACAGACTTCAGGATTAATGGCTGATTACTGGATCCAGTACGCTGTGTAATGTATGGTTTATACTTTGGTATACTTTCTTATGCTTTGCTGTAATTTTGCTATAATTTGCTATTAATTATCTTTGTGTGTTGGAACCACATTAATCACATTGGACAATCTTTATTAGTGACAATAGAAATGGACATTGATCTGCCCTTTATTTTAACAGTGGTGTAACAATTGAGCATCCATGGAGGCTGTCAGTGTGGAGAGTGCACTGTAATAAGGGAGCTGTTTGCCATTGAGATCGTGGATCTCCGTTTACTTTTTGCTTCTCCTTGGGTGCGATCATGACCAACATTACCAACAGCTGGATATTGAGAGTGATAGATGCACATGGACAGTATGGAATAGAGAATGTACGAGCTGCTTGGTGATAAGGAGTTAACCACATTCCTAATAGTAGAAATGGAAGGATAGTCCACTATGTGCTCGAGTACATTGGAGGAGATATACAAAAGTGTATTGTAATGGATAGGATAAGCAGTGAGCGGTGAGTGAGTCTTGCCCATAGTTAGTGGGTTTAGAGACAGTCTGGTGATCACGAGATGTGGAGGTGGTGATGCCCCTGGTGACTGCTGCAATATGTCGGTAAGTGCTGGGGAGCTAAATGCAGTGTCTTTGAATTCTTTTGTATGTGTCAGCTGACATCATTGGTAGAATCGACCTCTGCACAACTTCACCAACAGCGGCATCATTACAGGCGTATATCCCACCCATTGAAGGTAATTGCACAACCGCCACTGCACTTACAGAAGAATTCAAACGACTACAACACTTTGGGCATATTTATTATCCACCTCATTTTAAACATGATTAATTTCAATCCTTATTGCAAAGATAAGGATTGAAATATCGTGACTATGTATTAAAATTCTTGACTAGGAACAACAGTCACGAAAAACTGCTGTTCCTGCTAAGACCTGTTTCCTATGGTCATTTTCGCAATGTGGCAACCTTTGCGATAGTGACTGGAAGAAAGAACACGTAAGTTGCGGTGAGGGATCCAAAGATCCCTCTACCGCAATGTTCTCCCTATAGGCTTCAATGGCTTATACCAGCTTCAGTTGGCGTTAGCCATCGTGCACAAGTTACAAAAATCCAAGATTTTTGGATTTTGTTAAATGGTGCAAAATAGCAGTCCCCATAGAAAGCTATGGGGACTGCTTTTGCGTTTGAAGAGACACGGACAGCAGCAGATATCTCCGATATCTGTTTCGATGTCCTAGTCATAAATTATCAGGATACTTACATATGCAGCTATACCCCTAAAACTGCTGTGGATTTCAATGAAAAATTGTGATTGATAAATAGATCCCTAAAACTTAGAATCATGCAGGATTAATACCGATATAATACATGAATGGCAACCTTGTCGCTTTACTTCAAGCCATGTGAATTTATACAGTTACAGTAATTTAATTAAACATTGGATTATTTGCGCACAAAGTAAAGTGTGGAATATACAACATTCTGTCAGAGCCATTTTAACATTGTATCTCAGCTGTCTTGGCATATTACAACAGTGCATAATTTATATGCTATTTTGAAGCCGCAAGAACGATATCCAGTTTATATTTTAGTAATAGAAATATATAATGTATAACTTTCTTTTAGAACAATAATGCTAGCAGTTGATGTGTATCACCTAATCACTGTATATCGAAAATAAGTTTTACAGAATCATAGTGATTTGCCATTAATATTTTATGAACGCTTAATTAATTTGTTTGTATACTTTTTTATGTGTGTTTTTCAACATTAAATTAATTAGATTATATTGATAGGTGGTTTGTGTGTATTTTCATATATATTTTCAATAGTTTTATATATAAATATATTGGTACGAAGGAGGCGTTGGTATACAATTTTTAGTGTTTTACTATAAAACTCCTAGCGTCTGCAGACTATTTACTTATATGCATTTCAAATCCCAAACACAGCTTACAATTGACACTTACAATTAAAACTGGACACAATTAATCAGTTTGATAAAATATCAGGATTTCCAATATACTTCCACCAAAGAGAAGTGTATAGCCCTAGCAATATGTAAAAATTCCGAACCTAGATGGAGCAAGCAACTCAAAATGAAAATCAAAAGTCAAACATATTAAAAATACAGTAGACTAACTGAAAACATAGTAACACTTATAAATGTTTTACTTACAGTAAATTGTGCCAAGCTCATCAAATCATTTCATTTCCCAGAATTCTGTAGTTCCTTGAGGTATTACTAATTATCAAAAACAGATCAGAAAATCATCACAACATTTCATATGGCACAATAAAAAACTAAAATCTTACTGTATTACAAAAAATTAAAACCGAGGGAGGTATTAACTTTCCAGATAACAAACTGTACAACCAAGCAGCCCTTCTCCAACATATAAAAGACTAAGTTCACAATCAAGACATTTAGGCAAATAAATCTTTTAAACAGCAGTTTCTCCCCAACATGAACCTAATTGACTTCCTACATCTCCAATGAAATATCGGACAAGACTTTGGTGATATGAAATTGGTTATTATAGCTGTGAAGATACCAGGCTTTCTAGCACAAAGCTACCCACTTAAGGCTGGCTGGCTGGCCACCCACGGGTGCCTTCCTATGCGAGGGAAGTCTACCCAGTACCTTCTAGGATTTTTATAGTCACGCAGGCAAATGCAGTTAGAAAAGTACAACAGTACATTTATTGTCATAAAAACAACACTAGAATACTATGTACACCTAGTAAATAAATGCCAGACAGGTTTATCACATCATCTGTCCCTTACCCCACTAGCTTAAGGAGTTACAGTCACCTCTCTCAGCTGCATATGTAGACTCTAGTAGAGAATGACAACTCAAAACCAGATCTTGCACCTTTCATGAATTAAATCCCAAAATGAACACCACCTCCCCCCCCCCCGCCCCCCCTTGGAGTGGCTCTTTATATCTAGGGTAAAATTTCCACAGTGCTTTCCCCTCACTTGGCAAACTCCTGGGTCTCTCTCTCTTTAAACATTGGTAGGTCCTGGATGGATCAGGGTGTTGGAGGAGAGGAGATGAGCTGTGCCTCCACAGAAGCCCCCTGCTGGGATGCAGAAAAAACATCTGTACTAGTCCTATGGAGAACAATTGATACTAATTGGCTTCCCCCACTTTCAAAGATAAGGTAGCAGTCAGCCCCTCCTAAAAGTAACCCTTTATACTACTTTGTGATGTCACAGGGTCCCCAGCTGTTCCATCCTTCCTTTAGAGGAAGGAGGGGGGAGAATGAATGCAGCTCCAGCCACCTCGCCTGTATCCTGGACACAAACTGATCTTTACCCATTACCCTCCCAGCTTCACTTTAAGAACAATGAATAACATACTCACTGCCACATCATCAATATACAATACACAATATACATATTTACAATGAGCTACAACATCCCCCCCTTATCCACATGTAATTAGACATTACAGTTGTAGTCTGTTGAGCTTGGGAACAAAAGCAGGGGCTATAAAAAGTACTTGCTATAATCTAGAGATGCTCACTGACCCCCGTGTTTCGGTTTTGGTTTGGGATCTGGATTGCCGTCGTGTTTTGGTTTTGGTTTTGCCAAACAGCCCCTGCATGTATTGGTTTTGGTTTTGTTTGGTTTTGATTTGCAATTTTGTTTAAAAATCAATATTTTTGGGCATAAAATAACCGCATTTAGTGCTCCACCTGTTTCTTGGATAAGTAATGTAATTGCAAAGGTAATAAACTATCAAAAAAACAGTTTAATTCCTGGTAGGCCATAATTAATTCTACACACAAACCAGATTGTCTTCCTCTCATCTATGCATATTGGCAATGCAGCCATCGTCTTTGGGTGTATATTACACCCTACACTTATAGTTAAATATCTAAAGAAATGGACAAAGGCAGTTTGGTTTCTGTCTCTATAAGCCCCCCTCCACTTGTAGAAAATAGTAAAAAATGAAGCCGTTATAGACTGTACAATATAAATTGAAATGGACAAAGGCAGTTTGGTTTCTGTCTCTATAGGCCCCCCTCCACTTGTTGAAAATAGTAAAAAATTCAGCCGTTATAGACTGTACAATATAAATTGAAATGGACAAAGGCAGTTTGGTTTCTGTCTCTATAGGCCCCCCTCCACTTGTAGAAAATACAAAAAATTCAGCCGTTATAGACTGTACAATATTAATTGAAATACCGTCTATCAAGACGGTACGTGAAATAGAAATGCCCCAAGTCCCTTTCCTATTTGGGGGTAGATTGCACCCTACACTTAAATAGAAAGTTTTAAAAAAAAGTTATCATCATCATCTTCAGCTTCATCCTCACCCTCATCAGTGTGTACATCATCATCACAGACTATCAATTCATCGCCGCTTGAATCCACCATTAGGGAACAGTTAGTGCTTGGATGTTTTTGATGGTGTAGGCCTTCCTCGTGGAAGATGTAGTTCATTTTTCTAAACATAATTTTCTCCACATTTTTTGGAAGTAACCTTCTACGGCAATCACTGACTAGGTTCCCGGCTGTGCTGAATACTCGATCAGAGTACACACTGGAGGATGGGCAAGTTTGTACATGGGTTTCCAAATAGCCTGCTTTTCTTCCCAGTAAGGAAAGGGACTGTCTGACATTTCCATATCAATTACCTCTTGAAAATAATCCTCCACCATCCTTTGCATGTTAATACTCGTATTGGATGGAGTTATGGGCAAGGTCACACATTTTTTTTGAAAAATCCTTGCAACCAGCCCAAATTATAAACTGCTCTGGGCTGCCCCTGCATCTTCCCTGCTTCTTTTTGTAAAATTTAATTTTTTACGAGCAGCAGCTGCATGAGAAACTGAAGGAGGACACGTCGTCAAGCCAAGTCCCAGTTCAACGGACAACTTGCTGACCAATAGCTCCTTGCAAAAGTTCACATCTTTGTCATTTTGAAGCAAACCTTCAATGTAGGTCTTAAACCTAGGATCAAGCACAGTGGCCAAAACGTAGTGATCCGAGTTCAAGATTTTAATAGCTCGAGGATCATTGTGAAGCGAATTAAGTACTTAATCTACAAGGCCAACATACTGTGTGGAATTGCTTGCTTTCATCTCCTCCTTCAGTTTCTCAAGCTGCTTTTCCAATAATCTAATTAAAGGAATGACTTGGCTCAAACTAGCAGAGTCTGCACTCACCTCACACGTCACAACTTCAAATGGTTTCAGCACCTTGCACAGCATTGAAAGGATTCCCCACTGTGCAGGAGTGAAATACATTCCCCCTCCTTTCCCAATGTCATGGCTTGTGCAATACGCTTGGATGGCTTTGCGCTGTTCCTCCAGCCTCTGAAGCATGTACAGGGTGGAATTCAACCTAGTTAACACCTCTTGCTTAAGTTGGTGGCAGGGCAAGTTAAACTGCTCTTGGAGCTGCTGTAATCTCCTACATGCTGTGGCTGAATGACTGAAATGGCCTGAAATTATAATGGCCACCGAAAGCATCTCCTGCACCTCACAGTTATTTTTTAGGAAGCTCTGCACCACCAAGTTGATTTTGTGAGCAAACAGGGAATGTGATGGAATTCACCCAGCTGTAATGCTCGCACAATATTGTTGGCGCTATCAGAAATGACATATCCTGGGGAGAGTCCAAGTGGTATAAGCCATGTATCACTCACATCTCTTAGTTTTCGGAAAAATTGTCAGCTGTATGCCTGCTAGTGAAGCCGGTGATACAAAGAGTGGCCTGCCTGTGACAAATGTTAGGTAGTGGTGTACATGCTGCTTCTGTTCCTGCTGGTGAAGGCGAATGACCAACCCAGTGGGCTGTCACAGTCATATAGTCTTTGGTTTGCCCACTTCCACTTGTCCACATATCTGTGGTTAAGTGGACAGTGGGCAGAATGGCATTTTCAGCGCAATCTCTACATTTGTACACACTTTTTGGTATAGTTGTGGAATAGCTTTACGGGAAAAATGGTGTCGTGATGGAATTCTGTAACGCGGACACAAAACCTCAATTAACTGTGAAAAACCAGCTGCGTTTATTGTGGATATTGGACGCAGATCTAACACTAACATGATAGCCATGGCGTCTGTGATTAGCTTGGTGACTGGGTGACTGCTGTCATATTTGCTTCCCCTCGCAAATGATTGTTTCACAGTTAATTGTTGAAATGTAGGACTGCTTATTCTTGGCCTTCCTCTTGGCTGACGATTCACCCCCAGTCACAGCAGCAGCAGTGGGACTAACTCTTTACTCAGAGGAATCAATTATAGTGCAGGAGTCATCCAGCCTTACTAAGTGGGATGCAGGGCTAACTCCGAGCACTACTGAGGATATTGAGGAGGATGGTGTGGTGGGTTTATTTTGTAGACGTTGGAATGTAGGTGACCGAAGGGTCCTAGCTGATGATGGAGTTCTTGTAAATTTTTGGAAGTACTTTCAGCTTTTCCCAAAACTTTGCCCTAACTCTCGTCAAATGGCGTAACATAGACGAAGTTCCAAGATGGTTAAGGTCCCTCCCTCGACTGACTGTGGCTTGACATACACTACAAATGGCTATACAACTGTTGTCTGGATTTGGGTAGAAATCATTCCACACATAAGAAGTGGATTTTTTTGTTTTATGCCCAGGCATGACAATGGCATTTTACTTGTCACGTGCCAGAACTGCTGCCACTGGTGCAGGACTTACACAAACAACCTCTTCCTCATCAACATCCTCCTTTGTACCCATGCCACCTACACAAATCTCCCCCTCATTCTCTTCTAATACCAAAGTAGCATTCGCAATTCGTGTTTCGCCGGCTACACTCAGGATGGTTACAGGGTTATCACTAGAGATGGGCGGGCTCGGTTTCCTGAGAACCAAACCCGCCCGAACTTCAGGTATCCAAGTAACAAGCAGAGCAGTCTCGGTGCTCTCCCCCCGATTCGGAATTCAAAACAAGGCAAAACATCATTGTGACGTCGTTGGATCTCAGAGCTCGGTTCTCGTGATGTTTCAAATGCATAAAGATGCGCCTCCACAGCAGTCCAGCGCCATTTGACAGGGAGAGAGAAGGGTTAGGTCGCAGGATTAAAGCAGGGAGAGAGCAGTTATTAGAGCAGTTATTAGTGCAGGAAGAGAGTAGTATAGAGGAGGCATTTTTCCAAACATTACAAACTGTTTGGGGTGTCATATTCCTTCCTAAAGAAACATTTTTCTGCCTGCAGAAATTGTAAAATACCAGCACAATATCTTTCTGAATTTGCATTACAAGTGTTGGGTGTCACATATTCCCCTGTAGTAAAAAGCTATTTTCTGATGTTGAAATTATTATATACCAGTAGTATATATTTTTGAATTTCCACTACAAGTGCTTGGTGTGTGACATTTTTCCCATTCCCAAAAAATCTATTTTCTGGAGTTGAAATTATTATATACCAGCACTACATATTTCTGAATTTGCACTACAAGTGCTTGGGGTGTAACATATTCCCCTGTTCCAAAAAATCAATTTTCTAGAGTTGAAATTATTATGTACCAGCACTATATATTTCTGAATTTACACTACAAGTGTTTGGGGTGTGACATATTCCCCATTCCCCAAAAATCTATTTATTGCTGTTGAAATTATTATATACCAGCAGTATATTTTTCTGAATTTGCACCCACAAGTGTTTGGGGTGTCAGATATTCCCCTATTTGAAAAAATCTATTTTCTGGTGTTGAAATTATTATATACAAGCAGTATATATTTTTGAATTTTCACTACAAGTGCTTGGGGTGTCACATATTCCCCATACCCCAAAAAAAATCTATTTTCTGGTGTTGAAATTATTATATACAAGCAGTATATATTTTTGAATTTTCACTACAAGTGCTTGGGGTGTCACATATTCCCCATACCCCAAAAAAAATCAATTTTCTGGTGTTGAAATTATTATATACCAGCAGTATATATTTCTGAAATTGCACAACAAGTATTTGGGGTGTCAGATATTCCCCTCTTTGAAAAAAATCTATTTTTTGGTGTTTAAATTATTACATACCAACAGTATGTATTTCTGAATTTGCACTACAAGTGTTTGGGGTGTCAGATATTCCCCTCTTTGAACAAAGCTATTTTCTGGTGTTGAAATTATTATATACCAGCAGTATATATTTCTGAAATTGCACAACAAGTATTTGGGGTGTCAGATATTCCACTCTTTGAAAAAAATCTATTTTCTGGTGTTTAAATTATTGTATACCAACAGTATGTATTTCTGAATTTGCACTACAAGTGTTTCGGGTGTCAGATATTCCCCTCTTTGAACAAAGCTATTTTCTGGTGTTGAAATTATTATATACCAGCAGTATATATTTCTGAATTTACACTGCAAGTGCTTGGGGTGTGACATTTTCCCCATTCCCCAAAAATCTATTTTCTGGTGTTGAAATTATTATATACCAGCACTATATATTTCTGATTTTGCACTACAAGTGTTTGGGGTGTCAGATATTCCCCTCTTTGAAAAAAGCTATTTGCTGGTGTTAAAATTATTATATACCAGCAGTATATATTTCTGAAATTGCACAACAAGTATTTGGGGTGTCAGATATTCCCCTCTTTGAAAAAAATCTATTTTCTGGTGTTTAAATTATTGTATACCAACAGTATATATTTCTGAAATTGCACAACAAGTATTTGGGGTGTCAGATATTCCCCTCTTTGAAAAAAATCTATTTTCTGGTGTTTAAATTATTATATACAAGCACTATATATTTCTGATTTTGCTCTACAAGTGTTTGGGGTGTCAGATATTCCCCTCTTTGAAAAAAGCTATTTGCTGGTGTTAAAATTATTATATACCAGCAGTATATATTTCTGAAATTGCACAACAAGTGTTTGGGGTGTCAGATATTCCCCTCTTTGAAAAAAGCTATTTACTGGTGTTAAAATTATTATATACCAGCAGTATATATTTCTGAAATTGCACAACAAGTATTTGGGGTGTCAGATATTCCCCTCTTTGAAAAAAATCTATTTTCTGGTGTTTAAATTATTGTATACCAACAGTATATATTTCTGAAATTGCACAACAAGTATTTGGGGTGTCAGATATTCCCCTCTTTGAAAAAAATCTATTTTCTGGTGTTTAAATTATTATATACCAGCACTATATATTTCTGATTTTGCACTACAAGTGTTTGGGGTGTCAGATATTCCCCTCTTTGAAAAAAGCTATTTGCTGGTGTTAAAATTATTATATACCAGCAGTATATATTTCTGAAATTGCACAACAAGTGTTTGGGGTGTCAGATATTCCCCTCTTTGAAAAAAGCTATTTGCTGGTGTTAAAATTATTATATACCAGCAGTATATATTTCTGAAATTGCACAACAAGTATTTGGGGTGTCAGATATTCCCCTCTTTGAAAAAAATCTATTTTCTGGTGTTTAAATTATTGTATACCAACAATATGTATTTCTGAATTTGCACTACAAGTGTTTGGGGTGTCAGATATTCCCCTCTTTGAACAAAGCTATTTTCTGGTGTTGAAATTATTATATACCAGCAGTATATATTTCTGAATTGGCACTACAAGTGCTTGGGGTGTGACATATTCCCCTGTTCCAAAAAATCTATTTTCTGGAGCTGAAATTATTATATACCAGCACTATATATTTCTGACTTTGCACTACAAGTGTTTTGGGTCTCATTAAAATGGATTCACAGCAGTCCACATATGAGTAGGATCAGCAAGCAGCAGCTGGCACCAGTCCTGATGGTAGTCTTCCCTGTACGTCATCTGGTAAAGCCTATGTAAAAGTACATAGTCTTTTTAAGTCAGGGAAAAAAACACACCAAAAAAAACCTTTTACCGCGTTGAAGAGAAAAAGAGGTTTAACTGCAGAAAAAAAAAAATTGCCAACATGCCATTCTACACATGCAGTGGCAAAGAAAGAATGAGGCCTTCGCCTTTCTCTATTAGTGTGAGATCTAAAAATGTTACAGAGCCTTCTCCTTTTAAGGTCATTCGTGACCAAGCAAGACCAAGTAATTTGGATTCCAAAAGTTGTGCACAACTATTGTTACGTTTGAAAGATGAGCTGCAAGAAAACAGTAAGGCATTAGAGGAAAATGTATGCTCAGAATCAGAAAAGTCACCAATCCCTGTGGAGAGTCCATCCACGGTGGTATGTGTAATAGTGACCATTATGATAGTATACCATAAAGAAGGGCCCTTTCAGCATTTCTGCTGATGTGTGCCCGAACAACTCTTGTGTAGCCGGTGATACACCAATTGAGGATGCCACTTTGGAATTAGAAGAGGATGAGGTGGAGATTTGTGTAGCCGACGAGGGAGCTAATGAGGATTTTGATGAGGATGAGGTTGTTTGTGTACATCCTGCACCAGTGGCAGCAGTTCTGGCACGTAACAAGAAGAAGCCCATTGTCATGCCTGGGCATAAAACCAAAAAAGCCTCTTCTTATGTGTGGAATTATTTCTACCCAAATCCTGAGTTGTATAGCCATTTGTAGTGTATGTCAAGCCACAGTCAGTCGAGGGAGGGACCTTAAACATCTTGGAACCTCATCTATGTTACGCCATTTGATGAGAGTTCATGGCAAGGTTTTGGGAAAAGCTGAAAGTTATGGCAAAAAAATAACAAGCAATCTATCATCAGCTAGGAACTTTTCTCACCTACATCCCGACGGCTGCAATCTGCACCCACAACACCATCCTCATCAATATCCTCAATAGCGATCAGAGTAGCCCTGAATCCCACTTAGTAAGGCTCAATGACTCTTGCACTATAATTGATTCCTCTGAAGAATGTTTGAGTGTCAGTCCCACTGCTGTTGCTATTGCTGCTGCTGGGGGTGACTCTTCCTCCCATAAGAAGGCCAAGAAGAAGAGCACTACTACTTTACAACAATTAACTGTGAAACAAATTTTTGCTAGAGAAAGCAAATATGACAGTAGTCACCCAGTCGCCAAGCGAATCACAGACGCAATGGCTACTATGCTAGTGTTAGATCTGCGTCCAATATTCACAATAAACGCAGCTGGTTTTTCACAGTTAAGTGATGTTTTGTGTCTGCGTTACAAAATTCCATCATGACACCATTTTTCCCATAAAGCTATTCAACAACTATACAAAAACGTTCGTAAAAATTTAGTAATTGGGCTCAAAAATGCCCTTCTACCCACTGTACACTTAACCACAGATATATGGGCAAGTTAAGGTGGGCCAACCAGAGACTATATGACTGTGACAGCCCACTGGGTTGGTCATTAACCTTAACAAGCAGGAACAGCAGCAGAATGTACACCACTACGTAACATTTGTCACAGGCAGACTACTCTTTGTATCACCGGCTTCACTAACAGGCATACAGCTGATAATTTGTTATGAAAACTAAAGGATGTCATTGAAACATGGCAGATACCACTTGGACTCTCCCCAGGATATGTTATTTCTGATAACGCCAACAATATTGTGCGAGCATTACAGCTGGGTGAATTCCATCACATTCCCTGTTTGCTCACACAATAAACTTGGTGGTGCAGAGCTTCGTGAGAAATAACCATGAGGTGCAGGAGATGCTTTTGGTGGCCCGTAAAATTTAGGTACATTTCCGTCATTCTGCCACAGCATGAAGGAGATTGCAGCAGCTCCAAGAACAATTTAACTTGCCCTGCCACCAACTTAAGCAAGAGGTGTTAACTAGGTGGAATTCCACCCTGTACATGCTTCAGAGGATGGAGAAACAACGCAAAGCCATCCAAACGTATTGCACAAGCCATGACATTGGGAAAGGAGGGGGTATGTATTTCACTCTTGCACAGTGGGGAATCCTTTCTGTGCTGTGCAAGGTGCTGAAACCATTTGAAGTTGTGACATGTGAAGTGAGTTCAGACTCTGCCAGCTTGAGAAAAGTATTTCCCTTAATTCAACTATTGGAAAAACAGCTTGACAAACTGAAGGAGGAGATGAAAGAAAGCAATACCGCAAAGTATGTTGGCCTTGCAGATCAAGTACTTAATTCGCTTCGCAACGATCCAAGAGTTATTAAAATCTTGTACTCGGATCACTATGTTTTGGCGACTATGATTGATCCTAGGTTTAAGACCTACATTGATTCTTTGCTTCAAAATGACGGAGATGTGAACATTTGCAAGGAGCTATTGGTCAGCAATTTGTCCGCTGAACTGGGCCTTGGCTTGATGACGTCTCCTCCTTCAGTTTCTCAAGCAGCTGCTGCTCATAAAAAATTGCACTCCCCAAAGAGAAGCAGGGATGACGCAGGGGGCAGACCACAACAGTTTGACATCTGGACTGGTTTGAAAGATTTTACTAAAAAAAATGTGTGACCTTGCCCATAACTCTATCCAATCCTACTGTTAACATGCAAAGGATGGTGGAGGATTATTTTCAAGAGTTAATTGATATGGAAATGTCAGACAGTCCCTACCAGGGATTAAACTGTATTTTTCCTAATTTGCACTAATAAGGTTTGGGTGTAATCTAGAGCCAAACAGAAAAGATGCTTTGGCCATTTCTATTGAGCGTCCAGTCTTTGCAGGCTGCTTTTTTTTCTATTTATCTGTATATTTCACACTACAGTTATAGTTAGACACCAAACTGCCATTTTTCTATGAATTTCGATCGCACTTTTTAGTGCGTTGGCAGCCACCCTGGACAGGTGTGTGTCTGATAAAAGCACACATCCTGGGGGGGTCAGCGCTCATTGACATTTATTAGCTGTAGAATTACCTCTCTTATCCAAGAAATAGGTGGACCATTAAATTATGTTATTTTAGCCCAAAAAAAATTAATTTTTTTAACAAATTACAAAACAAAACCAAACAAAACCAAAACCAAAACATGTAAGGGCGGTTTTGCCAAAAACAAAACAAGGGGTTCAGTGAGCATCTCTAGTTATCACACTCGCTTTGTCACAATAGCATAAATTATAAAATGTATGAAATAGCCACCATTCATTTTTTTTTTACCATTCCTGGGAAACAAAAAATGTAAGCTGTGGCATACATTACACCCTCTTAACATATGGCCAAAATCAGGAAAAACCCTATCAAACAACAACTCAAGAAATGCTAGCATCTAACCTTGCAAGTACAAGATTTTAATTTCTAATCATATAAAAGCATTTATACAGGCATAATGCTAGAAAAGCAAAGTTATTAAACACTGATATAGATTGGCTCGGACTACCCTTTTAGATAACATACTTCTCTGTTCATACACTTGCAGCAAGCACATATAGTCTATCAGTATCTATATGTTAAACAATGCCTTTAGGGTGGAAAATAAGAAGCTAACCTGTACTCCTGTTTACAGGACTGTCCTCCAATTAAGAAGGTTTCAGTGCAAGTCAAACTGTTTCAAACAAATAATCATCATCATTTATTTATATAGCGCCACTGATTCCGCAGCGTTGTTCAGAGAACTCACTCACATCAGTCCCTGCCCCATTGGAGCTTACAATCAAAGTTCCCTAACACATATACCACACAGACTAGGGTCAATTTTTTTTTTTTATAGCAGCCAATTAACCTACTAGTATGTTTTTGGAGAGTGGGAGGAAATCGGAGCACCTGAAGGAAACCCACGCAACTTGGGGAGAACATATAAACTCCTCACAGATAAGGCCATGGTCAGGAATTGAACTCATGACCCCAGCGCTGTGAGGCAGAAGTGCTAACCACTAGGCCACCATGATGCCCCCAAACAAATGTGCTAGTAAACGTCATACCCTAATCAGTGGTGGGATTCCAAAAAATTAACAACAGGTTCTATGTCCTAATGACCATTTTAACTATACCAAAAGATATACCGAAAGGTAGTCTAACAATTCACGCATTAAATACTGCAATAAGAACAGTAAAAGAGGTAAAGACAACTAGATTATGTGTAACGGAAGATTTTTAATATTAAATACCTCACAAACAGTTAGTGAAGATATTTCCATATTGCTGTTTGATTGGCGTCCTCACTTGCAATTTTCTTTGCTTTTATCCGAGCATCATCAGCTGTGTGATTTACCCTTAACCATCTTTGCACTGTAGGAGTAAGATTCCATTCCTTCAGCGGTAGGCCGATAAGACCTGCAGTGACAGGCTCAGCACATCAGCATCATCACGGTTACTCACCCCAGATGCCGACGGTCGGCGACGGTGAGTGACCCAGTAATGTCCGTACTCCCGGCCCAGGCTGCCTGTCTGCTCTGCTCTTCTGCGCTGCCGCGTGATGGCTGATGGTGGCTCCGCGGCCTCCACCCTGGGCTGGATCTTCTTCTCGCATCTCTCCTCTGCACAGTCTGTTGTGCATTCAGGACACGTGTAGGGGGAGCCAATCGTTGCAAAGAACAAGGGAGGCAGGGTGGGGCTTACATGATGACTGACAGCCTGAACAGCCCTGCACAGCTTAGAACAGCAGAGCCAGGCCAGTGTGAGCTATTAAACTGATTTGGGATCGTTGTCCAGGCCAGCAGGGCAAGCTGTAGTGCACAAGGTGTAAAAATTTAAAGCAGCCGCACTTAGAGCTGGATTAAGGCTTTGGGGGGCCCGGGGCACTTAAGATCTAAAATTAAGGGAATAGTGACAGATGCTGCATTACATCACTTCACCCCACAGTATGACACTTACAGCTCTCCCAGAGGGCTCGCCTAGGTTGTCTTCATAAAAAATATCATTGTTTCCACAAACTAAAATACTGTACATTAAAACAATCATCAAAACACCACATTAAAATTGGTATTGACACCACACATTAAAACTAGCAATGATACCGCATATTAAAAATACCATTGATAATGCACATTAAAACTAGCAATGATACCGCACATTATAACTAACATAAAAAATAATATATATATATATATATATATATATATATATATATATATATATATATATATATATATATAAAATTTACTAAAATTGTATTCAATATTTATTCAAAATTGCTAATGGGTGTGTTGATGCACCCTCCTACAGACCAAAAAACCTGCATTGTTGTGTACACCATTGAACGGTCACCAAAAATTAGGATTGTCCCACTAGAATCACAACGTTTCACAGACTCTGCTGCTCTCTCCTACCTGTTCTTCTTACTTTCACCACCTGTGCTGCAGGTTTTTTTAGTTGCGGCTTGTCTGGATCCTGGAATGTTGGAGGACCTATTTGGAAAAAAAATGGGTACATTTAGAAAATTACAGCCAGCCCCGAGGTTAAATCAATACCACCCACGATTAATAATTAGGCCTTCCTCCAGCCCCAACATTAAAATAATAGTATTCATATTTAATAAATAAACCTATTTCCCTCCCTAGAAACAGGTCCAGCAATAAATGAATAGTATTTGCATTTCAGAAATATACCTATTTCCCGAACCTGTCACTGCCATTAAATAATTCATAGGCACATTTAATAGAGACCTCATTCTCCCCAAACTCACCCCCAAACCACCCCATCTTAAATTAATAGTCCCTACTTTTGTGACTCTCTCCCCACCTTTTTCCTTATACTGTGCCTCTCCCCCGCACTTTTTCCTCATACTGTGCCTGTCTCCCCATTTTTCCTCAATCTGTGCATCTCCCCCCTTTTTTCTCATGCTGTGCCTCTCCCATCCCCCCTTTTACCTTACTGTGCCTCTCTCCTCCCCGTATTCCTTATTGTGCCTCTCTCCCCTTATTCCTTACTGTGCCTCTCTCCCATTATTCCTTAATGTGCCTCTCTCCACCCCTTATTCCTTACTGTGCCTCTCTCACCTCCTTTTTCCTTACTGTGCCTCTCTCACCTCTTTTTTCCTTACTGTGTCTCTCTCACCTCCTTTTTCCTTACTGTGCCTCTCTCACCTCCTTTTTCCTTACTGTGCCTCTCTCACCTCCTTTTTCCTTACTGTGCCTCTTTCATCTCCTTTTTTCTTACTGTGCCTCTCTCATCTCCTTTTTCCTTACTGTGCCTCTCTCATCTCCTTTTTCCTCATAGTTTGCCTTTCTGCTTAATTCCCTTTTTTCACTTACCTTTCTATTAGCTTTTCTTTTCTTCTCCTCTCTTCTGTCTTCTCTCTTCTTGCTTCCTCTCCGCGCTGCTCCTCACTGAATGACAGGCGTGACTTGATGATGTCACGCCTGTCATTCAGCATTAACAGAGCAGAGAGGAAGGAGGCACGTCGGCGCTGAGATCAGGTGAGTAAATATATATATATTTTTTTGCTACCCCGCTCCCCCCACCAACGAGGAGAAGCAGCCCAGAACCCGCCCGCAAACCACCCCCCCGCCGCTGCCGCAAAAAAAAAAAATCATGGGCAGAGCTGTCAGACAGCAACTGACAGCAGAAGCAGGTTAGGTCATACGGGCAACGGGGGGGGGGAAGCCGCGGAGAGAGGGGGGCCCAGAGCAGTTGCTGTCAGTGCATGCGGCGGCGGGGGGCCCTTGGAGAGAGGGGGGCCCAGGGCACGTGCCCCCTGTGCCCCCCCCCTTAATCCGGCTATGGCCACACAGCAGGCCAGCAAACGGTTCTGCCGAACCGCAAGTAGTTTAGGAATCGGTTCTATAGAACCGGTGCGAACCGGCTGAATCCCACCACTGACCCTAACCCCATAGTAGGTATATCATCCATACCAGCCACACCCATTTAAAAAAACCAGGAAAAATCACAGAAATAAACAAACAAAGAAAGTTCATCATCTTCATCATTATCATCATTCATTTATAAGGCACCACAGATTCCAGAGCGCTGGACAGTCAGCATTACAAGTCATGCAGAATACAGATAAAAAAAAATACATAACACAATCCTAAAGGAAATCTAAGTGCACCACAAATGCAGCCCTTAACATATTCTTTAGTGGAACAAAAAAGGCATTGATCCTCTGCACTCTCCGGGCCTGAGTCATTAAGGGACGTATGTCCCTGTTCAGCGCTTACCGTACGCAAAAGAGTTGTGCGCATGCTCAGTAGCCGAGCTTACACACTTTCCCGAACGTGAAAACTGTACGGGTACGAACGCAAAAGCCATTTGCGATGAGCTACGACTTTTGGGCGTGAACAGGGTGGTTCTGGGGCGTGGTGATGTAGTCAATTTCCAATAGGGGCGTTCCCGACCGATCGCGTGTGTGGTGGCGTATTCTATGCACCTGCCAGGGGTCTAGTTTATCTATCATTTCAGAACCGCTAGCACACACAAATTGACCTAAGGAACGCCATGTGATCATGACGCATGCTCACCCTCACCTGCATACTCTTAGCAAATTAACCACTGCTATAAAGCTCTGCGTAGATGATGTGCCCTGTTCACTGCTGACTCATTTACTGGTATGTTTGCATGATATATTTTAAGATATTACTATGGTTTATTTGGTTGATTTATTTTCACATTTTATTGCTTTATTGTTTTATTTGTCTTTGACTTTTGTGTTATTTTGGGTGTTATACTTTGTTTCAGATAATAGTCACATATATTAGTTTTCTTGTATTGGGCTGTGTACTACTTTTTTTATTTTTTCTATCTTTTGTTTACTTTCTTTCTTAGTTTTCCATTGACATTTGTTTGCAAGTGAACAGGATAACCCTGCTCTATTTTGAGGTAAGTAACATGGGCCTAGGTCTGCAACCTGACATAGCATAGAAGCAGATGGAATAACTTCTTATTCACCCTCTGACACATCTTTTTTTTTGTTTTTTTTAGCCCCATTATGAGTTTGACCGACCCACTTGTTGGTGTAAGTATATTGTAAATGTTTCCTGTGCAAATAGGAGTGACATTTCCAAAACTATGAGTTAATTTTTTTTTTTACATCCTTCTCTTTCAAATATAGCATTTCTTAGAAATGGCCGAGGCACATGTGCCAGCACAGGAGGGCAACCAGTGTCGCCTCCTCCGAAATCAGCAAGTATCCCATCGTCACTGACCCAGGGAACGTGTGTTCAGGCCTCGTGTCAGCCTCTTTGGCATGTCTGATGCTGAGGTGGTGCATTGTTATCGGCTCCTGCCTCGTGTCATCCTGGACACCCTGCGCATAGTGCAGATTGACCTGGAGCCCAAATGCGACAGCCCAAAAGCAATACCGCCATTGACCAAACTGTTGGCGGTATTGCACTTTTGCGCCACAGGGTCTTTTCAGACCACTGTGGGAGTCGCTTCAGAGATGTCCCAGAAGTCCTTCAGTCATGTGCTGAAGGTTGTTCTGGGGGCAGTTGTGTCGCGGCTCAGGCAATTCATACATCTGCCACTCGATGAGGAGTCCCTGGTGCCGATAAAACAGCAGTTTTCCAACATAGCCGGTTTCCCGCACGTCATAGGGGCAGTCGATGGGACTCATGTAGCCTTGGTCCCCTCCGGTGGGAATGCTGCTAATATTTTGAATCACAAGCATTTCCATTCTATAAATGTCCAAGCTATATGTGACGCCTCTCTCCAGATTCGTAACCTGGTAGCTATGTGGCCAGGGAGTACACATGACTCCGGCAATCAGGGATGTGGCAAAGATTGCAACTGAGGCAAGGTGGTGCAAGGCCGAATGGTGATGCGTGGCTATTAGGTATTTTTTATTATTTAACAAACATGTCATGTATGTAGTAGTTTAAAGTGGAAATAGTAATGTGTTACGTTTAATAGCTAAGTAGATATATTACAAAGGCACATTACAATATCATTCCAAGGTACATTTAATTGTGATGTTTACCTTAAAATCCTACCTGGATAGCTGCCCATATGAAAAGCTTTTCCCAAAATTAAACCTTGGGTCCAAATACATTGAGTATGTTATGTAAGCTTCTCTGAAGTAATATCTGTGTCTAATTGCTTATTTTGCCATTATTTGTCATCCAACATATTGCCTGTCTTGTTGATCAACCTACAATTATGACACTCACTCATATTTTTGAACTTTTTCCTTCTTCTCACCCCTTCTAGGAGATAATGCATACCATTTTCGCCCTTGGCTCCTCACTACTCAATTAAACCCACGTACGGAGCAGGAGATGGCACATACAGCCACTAGATCGGTTGTGGAGCGGCATTTGGTCTTTTAAAGGCCAGATTCCGTTGCCTTGATTGGTCTGGTGGTGCTCTAATATACGCTCCAAGCATTGTGTGTGATATCATAGCTCTGTGCATGGTGTTCCATAACATCGCCATTAAGAGTGGGGTTCCTTGGGTGGAGGAGGCTGAGGTTGCTGGCCAGGAGATGTTAGATGCTGACCCCCAGCCCTCCAGAATCAGTTGATTCTGTGTCTTTTAAGCAATATGTTCTGGACACCTACTTCTCTTGAAAGTGTTTTTGTTTTGTTTTTACCAAATACAATATACATAACTAATAAGTATATCATTATAGATTTTATTTACACAATAAGGAAAAAACATCAAACAAACAATTGTTGGTTTTTTCGGGGCCTCTTTGGTGGAAGAATGGTTGCATCTGTTCTAGGATGAGTTTGGCTTCTGGTAACCCATGATATAGAAGGCAACAGTGGGGAGGAAGCAGAGGTCAGTGGAGCAGCAGTGAGTGAGTGTGCAGCAGCCAACAATTGTGTGGCATGGGGTGCACGGGTGCACAGGGGGCACGGGTGGTAGAGGTGGCAGAGGGGACAGAAGGGGTAGAGGTGGCAGAGGTGGCAGAAGGGGCAGAGGTGGCAGAAGGGGCAGAGGTGGCAGAGGGGGTAGAAGGGGCAGAGGTGGCAGAAGGGGCAGAGGTGACAGAGGTGGCAGAAGGGGCAGAAGTGGCAGAGGTGGTAGAGGGGGCAGAGGTAGCAGAGGGGGCAGAGGGGGCAGAGGTGGCAGAAGGGGCAGAGATGGCAGAGGTGGCAGAGGTGGCAGAAGGGTCAGAGATGGCAGAGGTGGCAGAAGGGGCAGAGGGGGCAGAGATGGCAGGTGTGGCAAAAGGGCCAGGTGGATGAAAATAATAGTTGTTTGGCAGATTATAATGTGCATATGGGTCATTGTCAACATATGTGTTGCTTTGGAAACGATGGTGATGCATTTGGGGTCTTAGACTAGAACCAATAGAACCTTGAGAGTGGAGTTATTCGATATGTGAAGACGGGTGCGCGCGATAAGGTCTACTTGTAGAACGATAATCGGGTGAAGTGTAGTATGATTGATAGATGGGACTGAGAGACGGAGAGAAAGAAGTAGGAGAAGATCCCTATGATATGCGTGATTGGGGATTGGTGATATACATTGCAATAAGGTCAGTGAGACGCGTGAGGGTAGCGTTGATAGAGGTAAGGTTTAAGTCCATAGTGTTCTCTATACAGGTGAGACTACTGTGTAAAGTATGCTCCATACGGGTGAGGGTTGTGGCAATATCTGTGGTATTGGAATGAATAGTGGCATTTGTGTCTTTAATACTGTGATAGCAGGCGTGCAGTGATTCCCGTTCACTGACTTCTGCTTCCTCACTCATCTGATGCTCTTCCACATCACGTGCCTCCTCCACCAGCTCATCTTCGGAAATTTATCCCGCTGTTTGGGCCCCTACAAGGACAAAATGAAAAAAAAAAAGTTAATGCCGTCCTTAGTAACTTTGAGTGAATTCTTATTGTCCGCATTTTTGTAAACAATACATTGTCAATACAATAGTTTTCCTTACTGTGTGTGGTGGTTAAAATATAACTTCTTTACTTCTCACTATATGTAACTGCAAATATGTTAAAGTATAGGATTTGCTACTGAAGGTCAATTATTGATTAACTGTAGTATATATATTTTAGTATACAATTTATATATAATATATGTGTGTGTATATACCTGTAGCTGTGATAGGCTTGCTGGCGGTAGGCTACGTCCAGTGTCAATGCGGCCCACACCTTGAACCATCTTCGTATCCAAATAGGCCAATGCCCTGGTCTCCAATGCAGTCAGTTCAAGCGTTGCTGGAGGTCCACCACCTGTCCTTTGGGCATGCCTTTGGTGTTCAGAAATTTTGTCTTTTAGTCGACGTTTAAAGTCTTGCCACCTGTGTGCAAAATAGACACATTAGCAGGATAAAATTATCCCCAAAATCTGGACACATTTTAAATAAGAACAAAGAGGTAATTGTTTCACGCTTCAATATTTACCTTTTCTGGACCTCATTCACCTTGCGTCTTATTGGAGCCACGGCATTGACCTCATTTGTTGTTTCTTCTCATATTCTGGCTTTGGATGGTGCAGAGAGTGGACGCGGAGTGGAGTGGAGCCTATCAACAGCCAATTCGACCAAAATGTCTATTTCATTTTTGGAAAAATTGGGCTGCCGGGTTTTTTTCCCAGCAACAGATGATGATCCTGATGGCTGATTGGAGTCTTGTTCAGACATGTCTACAAATGGAAATAAAATAAGTTTCGTCCATCACGTGTTACTTACCTCAAAATGGAGCAAGGTTATCCTGTTTACTTCCAAGAAGTTTTTAAAGGCAAACTAAAAAAGGAAAAAGAAAGTGCAATTATTCCTTCTAGTTGTAGGCTATGTCAGGCTGCAGACCTAGGCCCATGTTACTTACCTCAATATCCACCAATGCAATACGTTTCCTGACAGCAAAAACTTGGTCCATGCAGAAATTGTCAGGACGAACAATCGCATGCAGTATGCGGTTTTATAGTGGTGCGTTGCGTTGCGTATGCGCCAGAATGCTAGGCCCTCCTATCGGCTGACCAGTGATTGACAGGTCAGTCAGCCATCTTAGTAAAGGTTCCGCGCTGGACGCGCAGATGCACCGACGTGCACTGAGAACCAATAGGTAAGCATGATATTAAACTGGCCCCTGTGATAAAAAATGAGGTCCGCAACATTCTCACGTACCGAACTGTGGGTGCTTACAGCAACGACGGACCGTTGCTTTGAACCCACAGGGAGGTACGTGGGAAATGAGAAAAAAATTGCAGGCATACAGGGCCGTATGCAGGCGTCTGCGTATGCAAGTTGGCACCCGTCGCTCCATCGTGCAATTGCAACGCCGATGGAGTGATCTGCGGAGACGACAGCCCGACCTTCTGGCAGATTTGAGGGCGGAAATTGTTACTAGTAAGTCGCCCTCAAACACTATGGCAATGTAATATTATGTAATATATAATATGGCAATATAATATTTTCTGCACACAGGAAATATGTACAGAAAAGGCCTATTTTCTGACCATTACCATACTAAACATATTATTAATGTTAATATTATTATTTAATATTATTATAATTATTTACTATTATATATAGTTTCTAATTCTTACGGTCATTTTTTTTCAAACATTTCATTTTATTGACATGAGTACCATTTAGCATTCAAAGCTACCATTCGCTGCATGTATGTATTCGCTGTGTATGTTGAAGAAATTACAAAAATACACGTTACATAAAACATCATGGTCTCTAACAGGACGCCAACGCAGCTCCCAACACCACCGCCAACATCAACAGGTGGTCACAACGGAGGAGGCAACTGAAAGCAATCAGCCACAGCAGGAGTCAGTGATGGAGTCGCCGCTGTCAGATGACCTGGCAACATCACCTCGGCTCTTCCAGAGCCAACCAGAAACCACCTCTCAGCAACCACAAGTGCTGGTTGAGGAAAGTAAGTACATTACATGGTAATTTTCGTATAGTTGAGTTGGGTTTTTTTTTTTTACGAGATAGACGTAGAACATGAGAAACAGTTTTCACTGCCCATTCACAGTACAGGGCATCCTAAGTTCCCACAATGGGAAAAATGCCCTCCCCCCACTTCTTGTCTTGTGCGCAGGCTAACTCAGCTGGCTGCCTTTAAAAATGCACCCTAGAGGGTGAGATTCTCCTTGCCAACATTTGCAAGAAAGTTAATGTATACAAAAAAACACTATTATACTATATACTTCGTATTACTTGTGTCTCCCCCTTCCCTTTAGGTTGTAAGCTCTCATGAGCATGGCCCTCTTTCCTTGTGTGCTCCTTCTACGGTTCCTTCACCCTCTATACCTCTTGGCCTGCTTCGCTAGCCCTGTTTTCCCTGTTTTCTTAAGCTTCGGCCTTCTTCTTCTTCTTCTTGCTGATTTTAACCATCCCTTTCACTATCTGTCAGAGATAATCTGATTTGATTATCTCTGACAGATAGTGAAAGGGATGGTAGAAATCAGCAAGAAGAAGGCCGAAGCTTAAGAAAACAGGGAAAACAGGCCTAGCGCCATAACCTCATTGGTGTTATGGGTTAATAAAGTAATAAAATAATTCCTTCAGCAAAAGAGACTTTACGAATAAAATTGGATCATTGTTTATTTACAAAATAATAAGCTTCCACTCATTTTCGATGCTGAAAACTCTGATCTTAAACAGACCAGACATGTACTTTGTGTTCCAACAAAAGAAGGTTGTACTATAATTTACACATATCATATAAAAATTGGCTGAGCAAGTATATAGGCGTATCCTGATCCTTTGGAGTCTCCTGGATGCTATGGAGAAGTTGAAGAAGTCTGTGCAAGTATTTGTTGAAAATCTCTTGATTGGAAACATCTGATCTTTGAATAACTCCTTCATTCCTGTTCATATCCTTTTCATCAGGTCACACGAAAGGCTTATATAATATAATAATATATATATATATATATATTATATAATACATATGACATAATAAAACCACATCAAATATAAATGATATACTAAAATAAGTTAAAACAATAAAAATATTTTCAGATTAATAAATTTAATTCATCAAAAATAAAACATCTTTGACAGGGTAAACAAAGTAGCATAACAAGGGGAATATATATTTTACGGTTAATTACAACCAGCACCATGATTCAACAATGGAGAGATACACCAATGATGTTACTATGCACTAAACAGCATAGCGTTCGCTTCTGCAGGTTATGCAAGTATGTGCTGACGTGTACGCCCGTAAACGGGTACAATAGGAACAATTGCGCCGCAAGTCATGAAGCTGCGTATGTGAGAATACGCAGCTTGATGACTTTGGCCGTTCGCAGCCACTAAATACGTGCATTAGTGCACGTACGTACTCTGCGCTGTTTTTGCGTCCCTTAATGACTCAGGCCCTCCATGTATAAAATGGAGTGCAAGACGTGGTTGCCCATATTATATAAACAAAATACATAGATATTCTGCACTTACCAAAAAAACAACTAATGATGTTTTAACAGCTTTCTATATGAAAAACTGGTAATGTTTGTTCCTCATATTACAGTATATGTTAAGCTCACCAACTCATGCCAATGTCTTCCCAATGTGGTCAGTCCTAACATGATCAAATGCTATGATTTTTATATGGGTTAAAGGCTTACCTGCACACAACTATTAAAGGCAAGTCTTACCCAAGCACTAGCTGCCATGGGACAACTGGGGATTCACCTGACACAAGTTGGAATTACTTAATGTAAAGAACTAAACAATGTGGTGCAACAGAGTTGGGACTTACATTGTATATTATTATTATTATTATTATTATTATTATTATTATTATTATTATTACAATATTAATAATAATAATTATTATTATTATTATTAATAATCTTTAACTATAGGGCACCACAATATTTCCGCAATGCCGTACAGAAAACATACACTGGATCATACAGAGTAAAACATTCTAGAACAATAAACAAAATATGCCAGTACTAGCTCCAAACATAGCTTGCACAGTAGAACAGACTAATAGGTATAGAGACAGAAAGGAAGAGGACACTGCTCGTAAGAGCTTACATCCTAAAGGGAGGGTAAACAGACAGGAGGCACAGTGGGGAGTCAGAGAGCATCAATTGCAATAGGATCGAGTAGGTCATTCCAGTGGAAAGGGGGGCAGCCCGGGAGAAAAATTGGATTCTGGAGTAGGGTGAGGTGATTAGAGTGGAGGAGAGGCAACAGTCATTGGTAATTAGTAAGGAACAAGATGGAGTGTGAATGGGGAGGAAGTTGGAAATGCATATGGCAGTAAAGTGGGAGAGGGCCTTGTAGGTTAGGGTGAGCAGTTTGAAAAGGATTCTATAGGGGAAGGTGAGCCAGTGTAAGTCAAGGCAGAGAGGGGTGGCAGAAGAGTCTCACAGCCATGCTGAGTATAGACCTGAGGGGGTCGAGGTATGAGAGGGGGATGCTGGTGAGAAGGTTAGAAAAATAAGCCCATTTTTTGTCTGCTTATTTTTTTCTATTAATCTATGGTAACCTCAAACCCTATTTGGTCCTTTATTCTTTGTAAGGATATCATTATGTCTATCCCAAGCATGTTTAAACTGCTCCACTCTATTAGCCTCCACTACTTCTGATGGAAGGCTATTCCACTTATCCACAACCCTTTCTGTGAAGTAGTGTTTCCTTAAATTTATTCTGAACTTACTTCCCACCAGTTTCAGGACATGTCCACGTGTTTTAATATTTTTTTTTCTTTGAAAAATGTTCAAACCCATGATATATTTGAAAGTTTCTATCATGTCCCCCTTTTCCCCTCTCTGCTCCTAAATATACATGTTAAGATCTTTTAGTCTTTCTGGGTAAGTTTTGTGCTGTAGGCCATACACCATTTTAGTTGTCCTTCTTTGTACAGACTCTAATGTATTTATATCACTGTGGCTTAGTGGTTAGCCCTTCTGCCTTACAGCACTGGGGTCATGAGCTCAATTCCTGACCATGGCCTTATCTGTGAGGAGTTTGTATGCTCTCCCCGTGTTTGGGTGGGTTTCCTCCGGGTACTCCGGTTTCCTCCCACACTCCAAAAAAACCATACTGGTAGATTAATTGGCTGCTAAAATATGGACCCTAGTGTGTGTGTGTGTGTGTGTGTGTGTGTGTGTGTGTATTAGCGAATTTAGACTGTAAGACCCAATGGGTTTTCTGTACAGCACTATGGAATTAGTGGCGCTATATAATTAAATGGTGATGATGATATCCTTTTGGAGATATTGCCTCCAGGGTGTAAATTTACTAAACTGCAGGTTTGAAAAAGTGGAGATGTTGCTTATAGCAATCAATCAGATTCTAGCTACTATATATTTAGTACATTCTACAAAATGACAGCTAGAATCCGATTAGTTGCTAAAGGCAAAATCTCCACGCTTTCAAACCCGCAGTTAAGTAAATATTCCCTCGGAACTGAACACAGTATTCTAGATGAGGTTGTACCAATGACCTATACAGTGGCATTATTAATTCATTCTACTAATTTCTCTTCCTATGCAACCAAGCACCTGACTTGCCTTCCTCATTGCTTTGTTGCATTACTTACCTGCCTTTAAGTCACCTGAAATATATACTCCTAGATCACTTTCATCCTCAGTAGTTTCCATTATAGTGCCAGTATTATTATATTTAGCCCTTGGGTTTTTGAGACCCAAGTGCATGATTTAGCATTTTTTTGCGTTGAACTGTAGTTGCCACTCTCTTGACCATTCCTCTAGTCTACCTATGTCATCAATAATTTGTTTTACCCCTCCTGGTGTCTCTACCCTGTTGTATATCTGTCTGTCATCTGCAAAAAGGCATAATTTCCGTTCAATACCATTTGCAATGTCACCATTAAAGATATTAAAAAGCATAGGTCCAAGTACAGATCCTTAGTGCACTCCCTCCTGTGAATGCACTCCGTTTCCTATAACTCTGTTCTGTTACCTGCAACCAAGATCTCAATCATTCAATCATCTTAGACTCCATTCCCAAGCTTTCAAGTTTATTTACAGTATGGGATGTGCCAAAAGCCTTAATGAAATCCAGATAAGCTACATCTACGTCCCCCCTTGATCTATTATTTTTTATCACCCTGTGAAAAAAGTCAAGAAGATTTGTTTGACGTGATCTCCCCCCAGTAAATCCATGCTGTTTGGGATACTGTAATTTACTGCATTTGAGGTATTCTATAACTCTTTCTTTTAAGAGTGTTTCCATCAATTTCCCTACTACTGATGTATGGCTCTCTAGCTTGTAGTTGTTTGCCTATACCTTGCTTACACTTTTGTGCAGTGGGACTACATTTGACTTTTTCAGTCCTGTGGAATTTCTCCTGTAGCTAGTGACTGATTGAATAATTCTGTTAATAGTGTTATCAGCATCCTTTTAAGCTCCTTTAGTATCCTTACATGTATTCCATGTGGCCCCATTGATTTATCCACTTTCAGTTTTGAGAGTTCTGTTAGGACCTTCTCCTATATAACTGTACTTGTAACTACCTAATTTTTATTAGTATATTTGCAACTTAATTGTGGCTGCTTCCCTGGTCTTTCTGTAGTGAACTCTGAGCAACAATAATTATTAAGATAATCTGCTATTTCCATCTCTCCATTAACAAGACTCCCACTCTCTGTCTTTAGTCTTATTATTCCTCCTTTTATTTTTATCCTTTCACTAATATACCTAAAAAAAGATTTACCCCCTTTACTTACTGACTGGGCCATTCTCTCTTCAGCTTGTGCCTTTGCACATCTGATTACCTTATTAGCTTCCTTCTGTCTAGTAAGATACACCTCTTTGTCGTCATTATTCTGAGTCTACTTATATTTCCTAAAGGATATTTTTTTGCTTTCACTATACTTGCTACTTCTTTTGAAAACCAGACTGGCTTCCTTTTCCTTGTGCCTTTCTTAACCCTTTTGATACTAAGATCAGTTGCTTTAAGTATTGCACTTTTTAATTGTTCCCAACTCTCCACTCTGCCAGTTACTTACACATTTTCCCATCTCTACAAAGCCCACCTTCCTAAAATCTAACATCCTTGTTTTTTGTGGTATGAGTCAGTCTCTGTCTGTACAGGTTACATAATCAAGACAGGAAATAATGAATGCATGGATAATGGTTTTAGTGGCACCTTGAGATAGGAAGGGCTGGATGCAGCAATATTGCGGAGTTGGAAGCAATAGAGGCAAGAGATTGAATGTGGGGGCAAAGAAGTGGGAGGAGTCGAGGGTGACGCCCAGGCAGCGGAGTTGGGGAACAGAAGAAATGGTGGTGTTGTTAACAGTGATAGAGAGATCATGTTGGGATGAAGATCTAGAAGAATGGAAGAGAATGAACTAGTAAAAACAACAAATAGTTCTTTATATAAATTAATTCAAACTTGTGTCAGGTGAGTACTGCTCATCACATTCACATTCAAATTGTAATAATATGTAATAAACCCTCTACTTCTTAAATTAACCTGAATAATTGTGGTGAAAATTGAACCATTTTACTTTTATCGCTATTTCAGGGCTAAAGGGAAAAAAATTGATTCCTAATGTATATTTAAGTAGTAGAGTGAGAAGCCATAACAGAATCTAATCTGTTTACAAAAATAATGTGTAAAACCCATTTTGATTTAAAGGTTTAGTCATAATAAACTTATTAATTTTTGTACATTTCCTAGACCATAAAATGACATAACAGTATTATAGCTAATGGCTACCATCATAAACTTTTAGAACTGATGGTAAGAGGTCTTCACCTATAGTAGCCGCTTTTCCCGTAGAGCTAGTCTCACTCGCAGGTACTCGGATGCTCCCCAAGTCTTAACTCTACGGTGGTAAAGGCTTATGTGCAGCTACCATAGCGAAAATGTAGTAGACAGATAACCAGAACACAACAGGCAGATACCAGGTATGGGCCAAAAGGTAGTGGGTCAGAAGCTAGCAAGTTAGTCTGGGATAAGCCAAAAGGTCAAGGCAATCTGCAAGCCAGGATAATCCAAAATACAAAGTCACAGTTCTGGAGCAATCAGAGTTCGAGCAGGGTCCAGAAATAAGCCAGTGGTCACAACAGGAATCAATCAGAATTTGGGCACAGTATCCACAGGAAACTAGAGCAAGTCAGCTAATATGTGGCACAAAAGCTATAACCGGCAGGGATGCTAAGCCTTAAATACAAAAATGGGCAAATCACAAAGCAGGGTGAGAGCCTGCTATAATTAGCCTCAAGAGGCTTTTAATTAATTAAACTATGCTGTGTACACGCACCTGGCTTTCAGACAGCTTGCCCGGCGAGGCGGCAGTGAAGAGAGTATCCTGGTTGCTCTGGAAACAGCCGGGACGCTGAGGTCAGATGTGACATCCTGGCTGCAAGGGTAGCCGGTACGTGGCCAGGAAGAGAAACAGGTGAGCTGTTGTAGCTACTACAGTGGCTCATGATAAAGAGACTTTGTAGATATTATACTACCTTTTCTGGTAAATGGATAGGGTGGACAGTGTTTAAAAGAGGTACAGTATACTGAATAAAAGCATATTTTTAACAGCTGCAATATGTTCAAACCAAATAAATTTTGTGTAAATTTCTGAAAAAGTTAAGGGTAGCTTGCTAGGTACAGAGACTTGTAATCTGCAGTTAATTGGACTCTTCATGGATTATTATCCTGATGAGTGCCTTTGAATGCCAAAGTAAAGTGAATTTATTTAGATTTCTGTTTGAGTCAAATAAATGTTCATTGGTTGTGATTTGGTATTGTTTATTTTTTTTGCCTGAGATCATTTGAAAATCATTATTTTAAAGAGTTTTAGGAAGGTTGTCTGGGGATGGGAGATGGGGATGATTCTGTCATCTGCAAAAAGACTGATCTTATGTTCATTAACTACCACCTTCATCCCTTTTATATCTAAAGAGAGACAAAAATAATTTTCTAGTGGTTCTAGTGACATATTGAACAAATAAAGGGACAAGGAACAATCTTGCTGGTTTGGTAATGGAAAAGCACTTGGGTATATATCACATCCGTGAATTCTGAGCAGAGCAAGCTCTGTACAACTCATGTGTCCATATAAAAAAAACATCCATAAAGTTAAAAGAATCAAGGACAGAAAAAATATAAGTGCAATCAAAAGATCAAAGTTGTTTTGTGCACCTAATAACAAGTAATATTGTAGGTGCTTTAAAAAAAATTGCTACATGAGTCATTTTAATTATCTTCCTCCCATTATCAACAGCCTATCAACCAGTAATGAATTCAACTTGGTGACTAACTCTTCCAATTGCAGCATTAAAGAGGACACTCTGTAGGTCTGTCTCCTCTGGAGAAAGAAAAGTATTTGGCAAGGAGGTGAAAATTTGACCCTGTGCAGTGTAGGCTTGAAATGCCTTGTCTGTGCAATATAACTTAACATAAACAGTTGTAAAAAAAACAATCCAACCACAGTCAATAAACAATCCAGTGTCACTGAGAAACATATCTAAAATCATATATTCTTCACTGTGTATTTAAAAATTGATATTGTGTTGTGAATATACTGACACATTTACACTTACCTGTCATAGGTGAGGTGAAGATATAAAGGGGCTCATGTGAAATATGAATTTTGGATGGATTAATAATGGATTTTGACACATTATCCACTTCTTGTAAGAGTGGTCCCATTGAACCAATGCACAGCAATTTGACAAAAATAATTACTAAAATTAAATGAAAAACACAAAGGGGCTCAGTGGCATGCATCTCAGCATATATCCAGTTCTGCGACACTAGCCGGCATATCAGGTTTATAACAGGAGCAACAAGTGTAACATAACAATGTGGCTTTACAGTGTTAGTAATAAACATGCAAGTCGTAATACTCTCTTTTTCTGCTCAACATAATAATGCAATGAAGTGTACACATGAAAGAATAGTGCCTGGACAGTGTTATTAATAAATGCAAGATTATCATTTACCATGTAAAATATAACTAAATAACAACACAAATACAAATTACATTAAACTAAACAATGTCAAATTAAATTAAATAGAAACTTTTACTATCGTTCCCTATAAAAATGCTTTCCTGCTGCAGTCCAAATTAAAACATTGTAAATATCAAAGAAGTAATGAGAAAAGTTGGCCTCAACTTCATATAGTATAGCAGCCTCGCTAATGAATTAAGAGCAAACATCCAAGTAGATAGTATACCGATCATCATAAATGCATCTCATTGCACTAGCCCTCCAACATCTACAACAGATACTCCTCGTAGCAGGTTCTTATGCATCTGTGTTTACTTCTAGCTCTGTTGCAATTATGCAAACATACACTTACAATACTTGGCCTACACCTGCCCATGTTTTTCTTCCCCTGTTCTGCCTACAAATTCATAAGTAATCATAAGGGTATGATGCGACTAAATATGCTTGCAGATGTAGGTATATGCATTTTTTCTGTGCATTCACATAAGGAAATGAGTAGTTTAGTCAAATAGAACGGATGTAGGTCTAACTCTACATGAGCCCCATAGTGCAAAAAACACTAAGTAACACAGCTGTGCAAGGAGAATAGATTTTATTCATGGAATGGTAGCCTCTAATGACTTTGAGAATCTTAGTGTCTCAATCCCATCAATTACTGACCAACAATTCCCCAGATGCCATTTTGTTGTATCAGATAGCTGTTTCCAGTTTCTTATAATGCACTTTTGTATCCAGGCTATAATGTTCCCTATGCATGTTGCAATAGCACGTTTTGCTTCTTTAGAAGTTCAATAACTTCCCAATTATAATGGGATTTTTTTAATTATCAAATAATTAACAAGGGAAACTAATGACAACTAAAAGCCAAACCAATTACGGCAAAGCAGATAATGTAGAAGTACAATGTAATAAAAAAATAGAAATAAAATAATAGCTGACATAAAATAAATAATTTAGAACTAAATAGATATGACATAATCATCAGACACATAAAGGAAAATTTGTAGTCACAAATAAAATTTATTAATATATTTAATATTATAACTGTTATAATTTCAAAATAATCCAATGTAATCGTTATAAAGAGTCTGTTAAGTGAACTGATTGTTAAAAGTATGCATTCCTTATTAAATGGCCATATTCTAAAATATTTTGAATAACTTTAAACAAAATGTAAAAAAATTAAAAAAATAGTCAAAAATATTTCTTCAAAAAATGTCAAACATATTTAAAAAATACTTTAATTAACCTTAAAAAAAAACAGATGAACCACTGAATAATGTGAAATCAGTATTACAAGGGAAAAATGTTAGCAGAGGAATATTTATATTATTTGTTAGAAAAATGGCTACAGAAACAATAGTAAAAGAGAAAGATATAAAGGAACTATCTAAGGTGTTTTTTTTGCCTTTTCTTTTACCTCCTTATCTTCTTCTGTCTCAGGACTCCTCTCCTGGTATTTATGACCATTCTCTATTGCTGACGTGATACTTTAACTTTTCCTCCAATGGATAATTTTGTCTCTCTTTCTTTCAATTCACATTTCCCACTTCACTTCCTTCTTGATAGGCTACAAAACCAGTCAATATAACTCTTCCTCCATCAATATTATTTTCTGTAACTCCTCCCTTAACAGATTATATGAATAGCTACTTGGTGGAATCACCTATAACTTAGAAGCCAGCTAAGACATTAGTTTATGTCTGCACCTAACCTTTGATAGGTGAGTGTAAATTTGTCATTATATTCACAATTACAAGTTATTAATACACAGTGAGAACTATATTATTTTTATAAATATATTTTGGACTTACCATCTCACCTGGATTATTTTTTCAATCAAGCACAACGTACTGTCCTGATTGGTTCAAGTGAGGTTAACTTATTTGCTAAGAGCAAGGCAGATCTATTGGCATATTCATAGAAACATTTTGTCCTTTTAATTGCAAAGACTTCTTGGTGGGAAATTGTCTGTACTAAAACTGGTCTTTGTCATTGTATATCTTTCATTAAACCAGGTATATTTTTATTGATTACACCTCTGTGAACAAATCTCAATCCAACCCATTCAGCCTACATACAGCCTTTCTACTTTTTGTGATAGAAGCACTCCAAGAATAACAGATGTATGAGTATCACAGCATGAGCATGGTCTCCATTGAACCCTTCTGTGACAGCATTTCAGTTGGCAAATGAGACATCATCATAAGCTATTTATATAGAGCCAGTGCTGTGCAGAGAACTCGCTCACATCAGAGCCATCTTAACAACATTATGGGCCCCCGGGCAAAGCAGTGCACCGGGACCCCTAGATATAGATATAGATATATAGATGTATACAGATACAGATATAGATATAGATATATAGAGATAGAGATAGATAGATGTACTTGCTCAGTGACCCTTGAAGGTTTTTTTTGCAGGTTTTTTCTTTTGCAGGATTATTTATTCTCATTAAGAGCAGTGCCTATGGGGCCCCCTTGCCCGTGGGGCCCCCGGCAGCTGCCCATCGTGCCCAATGAAAAAGATGGCCCTGACTCACATCAGTCCCTGCAATGGAGATTACAGTCTTATTCCCTAACATACATATATTCAGACAGAAAGACTAAGGTCAATTTGATAGCAGCCAATTAACCTACTAGTATGTTTTTTTGGAGTGTCTGAGGAAACTGGACCAAACACGGGGAGAACATACAAACTCCACACAGATAAGATGAGGTTGTGAGGCAGAAGTGCTAACCCCTAAAGTCACCATGCTTGTGGTCTAAGCATTAATGTTGTGAATATTTGATATATGGTCATGTCAACAGTAGTGGATTTGGTGAATAAAAAGTGAATAGGAATGGCAGGGGTTAGAGTAAAAAGTTAATTCCTGCACCAAGATATGTTTCTTCCTCCAAATATCTACCAAAGCAAGCATCTTCAGATTAAAACAAAGTGCTTTTGTACTGCATGGCAGCTTATAGGTGTATCTTTCGTGCAGTAAGTTGTGAGCTCTCTCTAAATTATTATGCAGAATTGTATTAAACTGTCATTACCAGCAATCTTCCTGTATGAATCTTTTGTAATTTAGAAAATAATTACTTATAAAAACACTTTGATGGCATTGGGGTAGTTCTGTAGTAAATAAATCAGAAACCAACATAAAATATCTAATATCTATGTGCTTGCAATGTTACAATTACAATTCAAAAATAAATGGTAGTATTTATTAGAGATGAGCGGGCTCGGATATCTGAAATCCGAGCCCACCCGAACGTTGCCGATCCGAGCCGGATCCGAGACAGATCCGGGTATTCCTGCCAATTGCAAAACTGAAACCGAGGCTTTGAGTCATAATCCCGCTGTCGGATCTCGCGATACTCGGATCCTATAAATTCCCCGCTAGTCGCCGCCATCTTCACTCGGGCATTGATCAGGGTAGAGGGAGGTTGTGTTAGGTGGTCCTCTGTCCTGCTATATCTCGTGCTGTGCTGTGCTGTGCTGTGCTGTGCTGTGCTGTTCAGTTCTGTGCTGTTCAGTTCTGTGCTGTGCTGTGCTGTGCTGTGCTGTGTTCTGCTCAGTCCAGTGGTGCTGTGTCCTATGCTCTGTCCTTCTAAGGGCATTGTAATTTCCCCATTATTCCCAAGTTAATTTTTTTTTAAAAAAAAGCTATAAAAAAAAAAAGTAATTTTAAAAAGAAAATAAAACAAAAATAGCCAAAAACAATACTGCAGTATAAGTCCATTGGTACTGCAATATTACAAAGTTCACTGATTCTGCAGTATAATTCCAGAAGTCCAGTGGTACTGCTATATTACAAAGTTCACTGATTCAGCAGTATAAGTCCAGTGGTACTGCTATATTACAAAGTTCACTGATTCAGCAGTATAAGTGCAGTGGTACTGCTATATTACAAAGTTCACTGTTTCAGCAGTATAAGTCCAGTGGTACTGAAATATTACAAAGTTAACTTATTCAGCAGTATAAGTTCAGTGGTACTGCTATATTACAAAGTTCACTGATTCAGCAGTATAAGTCCAGTGGTACTGCTATATTACAAAGTTTACTGATTCAGCAGTATAAGTCCAGTGGTACTGCTATATTGCAAAGTACACTGATTCAGCAGTATAAGTCCAGTGGTACTCTCCTGTGCCGCAAATAATTTTTAAAGGCTTTGCCGAGTGTGTGTGTGGCTTCGGCGTACACTCTCTTGTGCTACATATAATGCAGAACAAAAATTTGGAGGATAAAGTAGGGAAAGATCAAGACCCACTTCCTCCTAATGCTGAAGCTGCTGCCACTAGTCATGACATAGACGATGAAATGCCATCAACATCGTCTGGCAAGCCCGATGCCCAATCTCCTAGTACAGGGCATGTAAAATCCAAAAAGCCCAAGTTCAGTAAAAGTAGCAAAAAGAGAAACTTAAAATCATCTGAGGAGAAACGTAAAGTTGCCAATATGCCATTTACGACACGCAGTGGCAAGGAACGGATTAGGACCTGGCCCGTGTTCATGACTAGTGGTTCAGCTTCACCCAAGGAACTAAGCCCTCCCCCCCCCTACAAAAAATTTAAGAGAGTTATGCTGTCAGCAACAACACAGCAAACAACTCTGCCTTCTTAAGAGAAATTATCACAAATCCCCAAGGCGAGTCCAAGGGTGTTGGTGGTTGCGAAGCCTGACCTTCCCATCACTGTATGGAAAGAGGTGGCTCCTTCCACCATTTGCAGCATGCCCTCTGCATATGCTGGAAGGATCACCCACAGTCCAGTTACAGATTTGGCTAATAAAGGTGTGAATGTTGTACACCGGGAGGAGGGTATTAATGTAGCTGGCGCTGAGGAGGATGTTGATGATTATGATGCAGACAGATACCAAATTGCCTTTCTCAATTTCTATTTATATTCTAGATTATATAACGGCTGAATAGTTTTCTATTTTACTCCTAGTAGAGAGGGGATCTGATGCAGACAGATACCAAACTGCCTTTGTCCATTTCTTTGTATATTTGAATTTCTAGTTCTACAGTCTATGCAGGCTGCTTTTTTTATATTAAACTACACTTGTAGGGTGGGGGGGGGGTGCATAGATAGCCACCAAAGTAACGTGGTCCATTTAATTTCACTTTCTAGCTCCACAGTCTGTGCAGCCTGCTTTTTTTATCTTCAAAGTATTTACAAGCCTTGCAATCTAAATTAACAAGAGGTAGTGACGTGCTAGAACTCCACCCTCTATATGCTGCAGAGGATGGACGAGCATCAAAAGGCCATTCAAGCCTACACAGCCACCTACGACATAGGAAAAGGAGTGGGGATGCGCCTGAGTCAAGCACACTGGAGAATGATTTCCGTGTTGTGCAAGGTTCTGCAGCCATTTGAACTTGCCACACGAGAAGTCAGTTCCGACACTGCCAGCTTGAGTCAGGTGATTCCCCTGATCAGGCTTTTGCAGAAGCAGCTGGAGAAAGTGAGGGAGGAGCTGGTACACCTTTGTGATTCCACCAAGCATGTAGCTCTTGTGGATGAAGCCCCTCGTACGCTTTGCCAGGATCCGAGGGTGGTCAGTCTTTTAAAGTCAGAGGAATACATTCTGCCCACCGTTCTCGATCCTCGGTTTAAAGCGTATGTTGTGTCTCTGTTTCCGGCGGACACAAGTCTACAGCGGTGCAAAGACCTGCTGGTCAGGAGATTGTCCTCTGAAGAGGACCGTGACATGCCACCAGCTCCACCTTCATTTTCATCACTGTTTGTGCAGTTCCAAAAAAGAGGAACTGCCATTTCTATTGCTACCTTCTTTCTTTCTGTATTTCCTGTGTCCTGTGGTCTGTTCTGCTAAGGGCATTGTTATTTCCAAGTTATCCAAAAGTTCAAAAAAAACAAATTTATTTTTATAAAAAAAATTAAAAAAAATGAATTAAAAAAAAAAAAAAAAAAATTTCCAAAAATAATTGGAAGAAAATATTACAAAATTTTAAAAAATCTAGCTTGTACTGACTGCTATTTAAAAGTATAACTATGATCATTCACTGTTGCTGTACCAAAAAATAATAGGTACTGCTATTAAAGTACAGTCCAGTGGTACTCTCCTGTGCCACAGATAATTTGTAAAAGCTTTGCCGAGTGTGTGTAGTTATGTATCACAGGTTTTAAGAAGAGGCACAACACTGACAACCTGTTAGAGAAACTGAGGGAAATAATCTCTCTGTGGCTCACCCCACTTAGACTCTCCTGGGGATTCGAATAACTGCCATTTTTATTACTACCTTCTTTCTTTCTCTATTTAAAAAAAACTAATTAACTGCCATTTCTAGTACTACCTTATTTCTTTCTCTATTTAAAAAAAAACTAAATAACTGCCATTTCTAGTACTACCTTCTTTCTTTCTATATTTAAAAAAAAAAAATTGTCATTTCTATTACTACGTTAATTGTTTGTGCAGTCACATAAAAGAGGAACTGCGCCCTTAACTGCTATGTTGGTTTTAGACGTCCATCCGGTGTCCGCCATCTGTTCCCTGGAATTCAGACTAGTTGAGGGTTTTATTATTATATTGTGGCCCCGGTATCAAATTGGGTACCGGGGCCACTCCACTACGCAGTCCAGATACTTGTTTGGTGGAATTCAGACCAGTTGAGGTTTTTTTTATTATATTGTGGGGACCACTCCACTACGCAGTCCAGATACTTTTTTGGTGGAATTCAGACCAGTTGAGGGTTTTATTATTATATTGTGGCCCCGGTATCAAATTGGGTACCGGGGCCACTCCACTACGCAGTCCAGATACTTGTTTGGTGGAATTCAGACCAGTTGAGGTTTTTTTTATTATATTGTGGCCCCGGTATCAAATTGGGTACCGGGGCCACTCCACTACGCAGTCCAGATACTTGTTTGGTGGAATTCAGACCAGTTGAGTGTTTTCTTATTATATTGTGGGGACCACTCCACTACGCAGTCCAGATATTTTTTTGGTGGAATTCAGACCAGTTGAGTTTTTTTTTTATTATATTGTGGCCCCGGTATCAAATTGGGTACCGGGGCCACTCCACTATGCAGTCCAGATACTTGTTTGGTGGAATTCAGACCAGTTGAGTTTTTTTTTTATTATATTGTGGCCCCGGTATCAAATTGGGTACCGGGACCACTCCACTACGCAGTCCAGATACTTGTTTGGTGGAATTCAGACCAGTTGAGGTTTTTTTTTATTATATTGTGGCCCCGGTATCAAATTGGGTACCGGGACCACTCCACTACGCAGTCCAGATACTTGTTTGGTGGAATTCAGACCAGTTGAGGTTTTTTTTTATTATATTGTGGCCCCGGTATCAAATTGGGTACCGGGACCACTCCACTACGCAGTCCAGATACTTGTTTGGTGGAATTCAGACCAGTTGAGGTTTTTTTTATTATATTGTGGGGACCACTCCACTACGCAGTCCAGATACTTTTTTGGTGGAATTCAGACCAGTTGAGGTTTTTTTTATTATATTGTGGGGACCACTCCACTACGCAGTCCAGATACTTTTTTGGTGGAATTCAGACCAGTTGAGGGTTTTTTTATTATATTGTGGCCCCGATATCAAATTGGGTACCGGGACCACTCCACTACGCAGTCCAGATACTTTTTTGGTGGAATTCAGACCAGTTTAGTTTTTTTTTATTATATTGTGGGGACCACTCCACTACGCAGTCCAGATACTTTTTTGGTGGAATTCAGACCAGTTGAGAGTGATTTATTGTGGCCCCGGTACCAAATTGTGTACCGGGACCACTGCACTATGCTGTCCAGAAAGCTACCTCGGTGAAACGTTTTGGACTAAAAACAATATTGTGAGGTGTTCAGAATAGACTGGGAATTAGTGGAAATGATTGTTAATGAATGTTATTGAGGTTAATAATAGCGTAGGAGTGAAAATAAACCAAAAAAACTTGATTTTAACACTTTTAATGTTTTTTTCAAAATAAATCCGAATCCAAAACCTTAAATCCGAACCAAAACCTTTCGTCAGGTGTTTTGCGAAACAAATCCGAACCCAAAACCTCAAGCAAATCCGAATCCAAAACACAAAACACGAGACACCAAAAGTGGCCGGTGCACATCCCTAGTATTTATAAATAACGCTTTGGGAAAATGTGTTTCTTGAAGCAAAAGTAAGTCTGCTATTAAAGGAGAGAAAACATCAATGGTCATTTGATTTTTATGTGGAAAGTTCAACTCAGGGCATTGTAAGTGTCATCCTCGACTTCTCCCACTCCTTCACTCCCCACAATCAGTCCAAACCTGCCACTTCCACCTTCACAACATTGTCAGAATTAGACTCTTCCTCATCCTTGATGCCACCAAAATTCTCATCCACTCTCTCATTAACAGAAGGACGTTGCTTCGACTTTTGCAACCTCCTCCTGTCTGGGCTCCCTCTCACATGCCTCTCCTCACTTTTATCCATTCTCAACGCTGATACAAGAATGCTTTATTTTCATGTTCTTTAAAGCTCTATTGCTCTATGGAGCAAAGGCAAAAGCATCAACAACTACTTTCACTAATAAGTGGTAGACATAAGCACTGCATGTATTAATAATTAAATTGAAACATCTTTGTTTGAACATACTTTACAAGTTATTGATATTAACTATTCTGCTGCCTTCTGTTGGGGAATAAGTTTTTTTTTATAGCTTAGCTGTATGTAATAGTAGTCTGGGCTGTCCCATCTCCCCCTCTGTTCAATGCCATACCTGCCAATATGAGCACATGTTAATGTTGATGGGAAATTAGAGTGAAAAATGTGAGCAGAGCAATGTAATCTGAGTGAAATGAGTCATTGTGACTATAGTAACTTTGTTTCCTCAGTTACAAAATCAAACCAGGAATGCTTCAAAAAACATTTCTGTCACTGTGGTTCCTAGTATAAGCTTCTTTGTCAATGACATGCGCTGACCCAGGAGTCAATGATACCTATTTCACCATCTGTTTTGCAAGTGGCAATGAGTGGTTAGGACATCATGACTGAAATGTTTGTAAATCAGTTGCTAAATAAGAGTTAATAAGCCCTTAATGCTGTAGAGAAGGTAATAAGTAAAAACTATCATAGTCGTAACTATCATAGTAGCAAGGGGTGCAGCTGCAGGAGTCCCATCTCCCCCTGTCAAAGCCCAATGTGTATATGTGTATTTTTCCACCCTTGGGCAATACATTGGGGCCCTAAAAAATTTTTGCTATAGGGCCCACAAATGTCTAGCTACACTTCTTGTCAAAACATTGTTATTCAACTGTACAACAGCAAAACAATGTATGTTGATGAGAATATTTGTGAGACGCATTTAAAATTGCTCAGGAAGTACGTGTGTTCAGAAAACAGGCATACAGCAATGCATTCACAATGATGCCCATTTAAACATGAAAAGGCTTCTTCTTGTGTATAACTTATATTTCATAATTGCTGTTTGTCATTTTCAACCATCTTTTATCTCATAGTGTACATCTAAAACTTGCTTGGTCTTTTCTCCTTCTGTTTCTGTGCTGCTAAGTAGTTCACAATTGTTTATTTTAATGGTATTTAAATATACTGTATCTATACAAAATAATGAATTTTTATTAATGAATTTATTATAATTTCTATGCAAACCATTAACCCTCTACACAAATTAATTAACCACACATGACACAGTAAAGTCAAGAGAATCTCAGGTCTGTATATGACTAACTGCAGGATTAGTGCTTTATCTACAGTATAAATCAGTTATAGCAATTTGATTATTTATTTTATTTTTAATTGCCCAGGATGTCAGTGACTCCCATCTTATCTGTTCTGGGTACTGTCAGTTATAACCGTGATCCTAGCTTTAAAATAATTTGTTCACTAAATTGTTTCAATGATATTATCTGACCTTGCCATATCTTTTAAATGTGGTTTCTAGGATAAATTGTTGTGCCTTGCAGTGTACTGGCTGAAAGCACAGCATAACACTTTATTCTTTTAGATGGACATTTGATTAGCAACTATGCAATTATTCATTTGGGATATACTGACAACATGTCCATGCCATTTCTGCACTTCCAACACTCTGGAGGGCAGGCATGCAAATCTATAAATATATTGATTTGATTTGATTTAAAGGCTTACACACTTATATATATATATATATATATATATATATATATATATATATATATATATATATATATATCCATCTGGTGCTACCCGCAACATCCATTGCATAATTTATCAATATAAGAAAATATTCAACTTAATAAAACAAAGTTGTATAAAGTATTTTGTTTTACATGTTCAACAACATTTATTAAGCTACAATAAAGTACAATAAGAAAAACAAAAAAATCAATACTTACAGAGAGCTTAAATCGCTGGAACAAATCTTATTTATTAACAATTTGACTGCTGAGAAAATAATGGCTATTGACAAGGTCTGCAATTACATTCTGTACTACACCGGGATTTTTTCTAAACTTAGTAATTGTGCATTAGGAGCGCTCAGTGCTCACTGTGTGTTTGACAGAATAAATGGATATCTGGAAATGACAAACCAGAAGAAAAAACATATATTATGTCCCTGTTGCTTTTCAGAGATGTTGCCTATATTATCCCTGTATATGATTATGTCTGTGTGGCTAATTAAGTCCATACAGAGCTATATTTGCCATGTTTTTGTGAATTTGTACTGCACAGTATCGCAATAGTAATCTATTCTTTTCCTCTCTTGGCCAATTTCTCAGGGAAACTTATCAGGAAATGTAATTAACATGTTTGGCAAAATATATGACAATTTAACAAATTTTCAAGGTAAGCCCCCTACCTCAGACATACAACGTTTATGGTATGACAAGAAATTACATGCTTCATAAATTCTTAACCAAGCAAGGCATTTCCCCCCAAGGAAACACACCACCCTGCACTACTTTACAAACATTGTTCCAAAATGTGAGGCTGCTGCATCATCAATATCTCACTGTCTCTGAAGAGACAGCATTGCTTTGAAAAAACAAATTAACAAGTGACACCATAAGATGATGTGGGACAATAAAATAGAACAAAGGTAAGAGCACCATATATATATATAAATGTAATTGTATTTGGACCACTCAAGCGTGCTGTCCACAAGGCGGCTGAAGTCCCAATTTGAGACCAAAAATGACAGAGAATTCATATCCAAAGAGATGTGTTACATAATCAGTCAGGTATTGGTGGACAGGGAGGAAGGGATGTGACATTATCACCAATAGTTCCATAGTAGATAAATGTTAAATAATTAAATACTAAATTAGCAATCAGTGGAAAATATAGGGAAACATTTGCATGTATACAAAGGAATGAATGGAATCAGAATGTAGATCACTCACAGAAAAACTACAAAATTATATGTCCATTTTACTGGTCAGAGTAATTTTTTGCAAGGGCAAATCAGGGCCTCAGCATTCTAGATGTGTGCACACTCAATTGTGAACTTGGAATCCAAATAAAGTGTACAAAAAGAGTGAGCCCTCAAAGTTGTACAATGCACTCTTGTAAAGGCAAGTTTGCCTTTATAAGCCATAAATTTTCACTACAAAGTCGCCAATTTGAAAAAATCCGACATTCATACATTTACCCCCAGGTGTGTGCATGCTCAGTTCAGCCCAGCAAGTGAATGCAGAAAGAGAAAAACAGACCATAATGCAGGTTTAGCTAGTGCAGTGTGTGACAGAGAGAGAATAGGTTACAAATGTTTTACAATGCAATATCTTTAAACATCATTATCTAGTGACAAAGTCTAGTTTAGTCTGATCAATGCCCATTGTAACAATGCCATTTACACTGTCTACACTTTTGCATAATCCTGTATATTATGACAGAAATTCTGTGTACGTTGTACTCACTAGTCAACTGGCAATCACACTGATGATTGAGGGAGAGGGGCTCACATGGTTTCTAAGTCCATGTTCTAAATTTGTTACTATATGTGACATTCTGCCCCCCATCACTTATCACCATGTTACCTCCTTGTGTTTCTTGTTTTCTACACTGACATAAAGCTACGGCTTAAATTTATTTACATAATTATTCTACCAGACTCAGCATTTATGCCTACTATTTGTATAACTGCTGTTTTCAAAGTTTGAAAACTATTGAGCAAACTGAAAAATAACTAGTACGTATGTCAGTATTGCTGTGCATTTATAAGCATGGTGCATATGGATTGTTCCAGGGGTCCTGATGTGCCATTATATAATTGGCTGCTGGGAAAACTAAATCTCCCAGCAGCTATAGAGACAAGAATTGTGACATGGAGAGTTGAAAAACACCCTTTAAAGACAAGACCACTAGTAAGACCAACATAATGTAAGGAGGCTCGATGGGTTTAAGATAGATGCGAGACATAGGTGTTCTGCATCTTGTATCATTTCTACATGTCGTGCAGTGGCAGGAGTACAGGTGGAAAGACAATGCTGGAAGCTCAAGAAGTAAAGTATAGCTTCAGTGAAATCGGAGGCCTCCAGATACAGATTGGGACTGCAAGTCATGCTGTGATGTGTGTTAAGAGCCCTGATGTTTGCCTTTTAAATTTCTAAGAGAGCGCCTGCTCAATCTACATCTGAGATTTACTTAATAACCACCCAAATAATATACATTTAATTGAACATCTAGCAAATACCAGTGTAGGGACTGTTGCTTTATGGTGATTAATTATAATCTTATAAACTTGTAAACCTGGATTAAGGAATAAGATTTTATTAACTGGGAACTGAAATTTAAAGTTGTTTATACTATTTGAGAACTGAACAAAAATACAGTTGTTGTCTGCGCTTATACTTACTATAGCAAATCTCTATATATCCAGCAAATTGAAAGTATGCGGTATTAGTTAATATTTTAATCCACACATTTAAGCTTTCAACTGAATCGACATCATCATTATTTATTTATATAGCATCACCTACTTTGTAGCTCTGTACAGAGAATATTTGTAATTCACAGCCATCACTGCCCCATTGGAACTTACAGTCTAAATTTCCTAATACACACAAGCTAGCATTCATTTTGTCAGCAGCCAATTAACCTACTAGTATGTTTTTGGAGTCAACTGTCCTCAATATTGTGGGTCCTATACCAACATATGTGCTTCAAACAACATTGAAATGCAGGTAAAATTAAATGCATTCACCTATCAAGTATGCAGGCTGACATGCAACAAAGGACTGGTTTATAAACCACACTTAATAGGCCTTATATATGCTGGATGGATAACAGCTAAAATAACATTAGATAGTATTTGGAAACAGAAGAGAAAGAAAATGAGGGCACATTTGGTAAATCCAACACTCTACGGGATACAAGCTGCATGTGCCAAAGCCCTATACCTCGCTCTTGTTCTGATATCCAGTTTGTTTAGAGATTGGGAACTCAAAACATATTAGGGTATTTCGCCAACACTGAAACAAAAATATTCCTTGGCGGCAGGTGCGCTGGTTAGGCGCCACAGTAATATTGTCGCACTCCGGCATCGCTTACCATGCAAATCAGTGAAAATATCCAATAATAAATAAACTAATAAACAAATAATTGGGCGGCGTGACCATAATGCCTAAATCATCAACCAGACAGATTCCTGATTCCACTAAAACAGGTAAATCCCAGAGCATGTGGTGTGAAAATATTGGTTTCTTTGGTAACGATGGTGATGCATTTGGGGTCTTACGCTAGAAACAATAGGACCTTGAGAGAGGAGTGGTTCAATATGTGAACACGGTGTGCGCAATAGGGTCTACTTGTGGAACGATAATCAGGTGAGGTGTAGTATGATTGATAGATGGGACTGAGAGATAGAGAGAAAGAAGTAGGAGAAGGTTCCTGGGATATCCGTGCTTCAGGATTGTTGGTTATATAGATTGCAAAAAGGTCAGTGAGACGTGTAAGAGTATTGTTGATAGAGGTTAGGTTTAAGTCCAAAGTGTTCTCTATATGGGTGAGGCTACTGTGTAAAGTATGTTCCATACAGGTGAGGGTTGTGGAAATATCTGTGGTGTTGGACTGAATAGTGGTATTAGTCTCCAGAATACTGTGATAGCAGGCGTGCAATGATTCCCGTTTACTGACTACTGCTTCCTCAGTCATCTGATGCTCTTCCACATCATGTGCCGCTTCCACCAGCTCATCCTCGGAATTTTCTCCAGCTGTATTAGCCCCTACAATGACAAATTGAAAAACAAAAGTTAATACTGCATTATGTGTTAATATCGTGTTAAGGCAGCTATTGTGAATTATTATTGTACGCATGATGTGAAACGATACATTGTCAATACAATTTTTTACTTTGCTGTGTGTGGTGATTAAAATATAACTTCTTTACTTCTCACTATATGTAACTGCAAATATGTTTGAGTGTAGGATTTGCTACTTGAAAGCCAATTAATTTTTCACAGTAATATATATATATATATATATATATATATATATATATATATATATGTGTGTGTGTGTGTGTGTGTTTGTGTATACCTGGAGCTGTGATAGGCTCGATGACGGATGGGCTACGTCCGATGTCAATGCGGCCCACACCTTGCACCATCTCCGCATCCAAACAGGCCAATGCCCTGGTCTCCAATGCAGTTAGTTCTAGTTGGGCCTGGGGTCCACCGCCTGTCCTTTGCCTCCAGTGCTCTGTGAGTTTGTCTTTAAGGTGACACTTAAAGTCTTGCCACCTGTGTGCAAAATAGACACATTAGAAGGATTAAATTATCCCCAAAACCTTGACACATTTTATATAAGAACAAAGAGCTAATTGGTTCATGATTCCATATTTACCTTTTCTGGACCTCATTCACCTTGCGTCTTATTGGAGCCACGGCATTGATCTCATTTGTTATTTCTTCCCATATTCTTGATTTGGATCCTGCCGAGAGCTGACGCGGAGTGGAGTGGAGCCTATCAACAGGCAATTCCACCAAAATGTCAATTTCAGCATTACTGAAATTGGGCTGGCGTTTTTTTTTTTGCGGCAATGGACGATGAGCCGGAAGGCTGACTTGCTTCTTGTTCAGACATCTCTACAAATTCAAATAAAAATAAGTTTAGTCCATCACTATACCAAAAAGGCGCACACCTAGGCCCATGTAAATTACCACAAATGGAGGGTGGTCCTTTGATGTCAATGTCCTGTGAACCTGCAATGTCAATGGAAAACTAAAGAAGAAAAAAGAAAGGGCAATTATTCCTATGTCAGGTTGCAGACCTAGGGCCATGTTACTTACCAGAAAATCAACCAATCAAAATCTATTCTTGACAGCAAGAACTTTGTCATCCATGCATAAATTGTCAGGGCCGACTATCAAATGCAGTGTAAGTTTTATCGTGGTACCGCTGAGTTCTCTTGCGCAGGCGCCAGCACGCTAGGCCCTCCCATTGGCTGAAAAGTATATTGACAGGTGAGTCAGCCATCTTACTAAAGGTTCCGCGCATGACGTGCAGACACACCGACGTGCACTAAGAACCAATAGTTAAGCAGAATATTAAAGTGTCATTTCCGAGAAAAAATGAGAGCTGCGACATTCTCACTTACTGACCTGCAGGTCCTTACAGCAACGCTGGACCGTTGTTTTGGACCCGTGATCGGCATGTGAGCAATGAGGACAAACTCGCTGGCTATCAAGCCGTACGCAGGCGTCTGTGTTTGCAATCGGGAAGGCGCCGCTCCATCGTTCAATTGAAGCGTAGATGGAGCAATCTGCGAAGACGGCAGCCTGACCTCCTCGCAGAATTAAGGGCAGAAATAGATGCTCGTAAGTCTGGCCAAAACACAATATAATATGCAAATGGATCAGCACACATAAAATATGGAGACATATTTGCAAACGCCTCCCATTCCCATAATAATTATTATTATTATTATTATTATTTATTATTATATATACTTTTTACTGCTTATTATGGTTATTTTGTTTCAAACGTTAACCATTTCATTTATTTTACATGATTGGGATTTACCATTGAAAGTTACCATTAGCTGCATGTTTGTGTATGTTGAAGAAAATAAAAAATTTAAAGTAATATAACACATCATGCTCTTCAGCAGGACGCCAACGCAGCTCCTGACACCACCGCCGCAATGAACAAAAGGTGGTTCCACAGAAGGCGGCATGGGTGGCGGAGGAGTCAGCGGTGGAGGAGGAGTCAGCGGTTGGGGAAGACCTTGCAATTTCACCACTACTCTTCAAGAGCCAGCCTAAAGCACCCTCTCAGCAGCCACAGGTGCTGGTGGAAGAAAGAAAGTGCAGGGAAATTTTCATATAGTTGAGTTTGGACTTTTTTTGCTTTTTACGAGATAGACGTAGGACATGAGAAACAGTTTTCCCTGCCCATTTAGAGTAGAGGCCAGTCTAAGTTCTCCCAATGGGGAAACTGCCCCCCCCCCAACTTCTTGTCTTGTGTGCAGCTGGCTGTCTTAAAAATTGCACCCTAGAGGGTGAGACTCTGCTTGGCAACATTTGCAAGGAAAAAAATGTAAAAAAAACCAACACACAATTATACTATATACTTTTTATTACTACTACATTCAGCAGAATTAAAAAAAAATGGGCCAATTTTTGGGTAACATCCCATTTCTGCACTATACTGAGCTTGAAAAATGCATACACATATGTACAGGAATCTAGACCTAGCATTTCACCACATGAATGTATTAAGAGTGCATTAATTAAATTGTTGTCTTTCCTTTTGTGCAGCGGATGAGGAGTTGATGGGTCCGACCAGACCACACAGCCAGAGGCTGCTGATAGAGCTTCAAAAACATGAGAAAAAATATAAAAAATATAAACAAAAAGCAAAAAAAGTATAAAAAAAATTAGATAAATTTTATTATGTTTTAAAATGTTTGTTACATATTTCATATTGTTTTCGTTTGTACATTAAAAGTGTTTAGTTTAAAATAAAAACTGGTGTGTGATTTGATTTACCAATTTTTATTATTATCATTATAAATTTAAGTAACACTGTTGGTTAAAAGGCAATGGAGGAAAAGGCCAAGCACGGTATAATAGGGTCACACCTCGCATCCGGTTTACAATGTAATAATCCAAAAACACATATCAGTTATATCATTTTCACCAAACTTGCACTATTATATGCAGAGCCGGATTTAGACCTCATAGGGCCCTAGGCAGGATACTGGTTTGGTGCCCCCCCCCCCCCCCTCCCCCGTGAAACAATATTAACTTTTAATAGGTTCTAGAAAAGATAGTGCAGACAATGTTATACCACTAAATATTAACTTTTAATTAAATCCTTACATAAAACAGAGTGCAAATAATGTTGTATATAGCTTTAAATGCTAAGAATTCTTACCCCAAACTTTTTTTTGTAACTATACACTTGACATAAAACATACTGCAAACAATCTTCTATTCCAATTTTTGCTGTTAAATAGAATATATTAACTTTAAACGTCTGATATCAGAGACATGCTCCCCCCATGATTTCGCACTATATAAAGACTTGTAGTGTAATCAGGGGAATAGGTACTATCTCCTGGGTGAGCAGCAGCAGTAAACCACACAAGTCCAGACGTTTCACCATAACAACCACAGACAGTTTATTCACCAGCTTGTAAACAAAATAGAATATAATCAAAATCCTAGCCATCTGGCTACTAGACAATACATTTAGCAAGACCCTTTTTCAGAACTACAACTTATTATTGCTCACTGCAGCAGAGTGTCTGAGGAGGCAGCTCATCTCCTCCCCAGGTCTAAGACATTGGATGCATATCCCAGCTGCCTTTTCACAGACACCTCCCATCTCTTGATCAGTCTGTTTTAAAGTACAACCGACAGGAACAGGAAGCCTCTGTCACAGACTGAAGAGTGCACATTTTTACAATAGAGATAATTACATTTTAATAATAGGATTTTTACAATAATCGTTTAGAATGATAACTTTTCATTACTCACATTTGCTGATGAAAAGAAAGGTTATTTCAGTCCCTGCAGGTTGATATTATTGGTCCAACTCTGCGCACTGTACCTTGATCCTCTGTATGATGTCACTTCAGTCACTGCACGCCCAGTCCAAGCACACTGGGCCTGTGTAAGCTCTCACAGCTCCCTCCTACAAAAAATGTATTTGGGCAAATAAGTTGAAGTACAGAAGAGAACAAAATGTCCCCTACTTCATCACTTTTGCTTCTCCTTCACACTTCCCCTTTAGTACACTGTACTCCCTTCATCATCACACTGTGCCCTCCATCATGCTTTTGCCCTTTAATCATCACACTGTGCACCCTTCACCATCACACTGTGCCCTTCATATTTTTGCTCCCCTTGTTTATTTACCCTCACACGGCCTGTTCCACATTTCTGTCATCATGCCGCTCTGCTACTAATTATTGCCATCATGCCCCTCATGCCCCTCTGCTACTTATTATTGCCATCATGCCCCCTCATTTATTTAATATTGCCATCATGCCCCCTCATATACCTAATATTGCCATCATGCCCCCTCATATATTTAATATTGCCATCATGCCCCCTCCCTTAATACCTGTTTCAAACTTCTCTGACATGGCCCCACAGTTAGTTAACTTACCTTCTATTGTTTACTTCTTTGTCCGATGTCGCGCTGCCGCTGCTCCTCCTCTCTGATCAGCCACTGCTCCTCGCCGACTTCTTGTTGAAAACCACGTCGGGAGTGATGTCATCACGCCCAACGTCATTTTCATGAGGAGAGGAGAGGAGACTGCCGGGTCAAGCCGGTCAGCTGACTTCTTTTTTTTTTAAACTTTATTTTTGCCGTTATGCCGGCGGACAGAGGGGGATGGCAGGCGGAGGGGAGCGCCCCTCTGCCTTGCCTACCCCACTCACCGTCGGCTCTGACAGGGCCCTCTAGGTCCCGCTGGGCCCTAGGCAGTTGCCTAGGGTGCCTAGCGGGAAATCCGGCCCTGATTATATGTGCTGTTTTCTTTACCATGTCATCAGAGGACTTCTGCAGTGTAGCAGTTGTGATATTCACCCATAGGCTGAGCTACCATAGAAGCAGGAGATGTAGCTGTTACAGGGCCCACAGCTGGTGGGGGTCTGCCTCCCCTGTATGCATGTATATTTATCACCATCAAGGGATGATGACATTGCCCTCTCAATGGTCCATCATTAATGCCAGGCTTAATGGCAAAGTTTGCCAATTGTAGAAATAACAACCAGGGCAATAGGCATGCTGACACTTTGGGATTCACAGAGACCATTGGTGGTATAGGTAAACAAAGTAGCATAACAATGGGAATACATATTTTAATGTTAATTACAACCAGCACTATATAACAAACAAGGGTAGTTGTTAAAACATGAATAAACACTTGAGAGATACATCAATGATGTAACTATGGCAAAATGAAAGCGTAGCGTTTGCTTCTGCAAGTAATGCAGAACATACTACTATTTAATGACGTGCACGGCCATGAACACGTATGATAGGAACAGTTGCACCAGAAGTCATTAAACTGCGTTAGGGACAATATGCATCTTGCTGACTTCGGCCATTCGCAACCGACAGATACGTGCATCGGTTCACGTACGTGCGCTGCGCTCATTATGTTCAAGCCCTTAGTGAAGTTTTCAGCATAATACTTTATCACTGTATATACTAGTTTAAATCCTGCACACCAACAAAATTGTATTGTGTATGTTATAGAACAAATTATAACTATGATAATTTGATGACCTCAGCTATCTTCATCTTTACCCGTTATATCACATTAAGCTTTGTGTGCATGTTCAGCCCTCTGCAAAGAAAAAATGTAAGGCTCAGCATATGCTAATATGTGTAATTTATTATCTAGAACTTGGAGGAACGATAGTGATGTAATGTACTGTGAAAAGAAAGATATGTGTCACCTCAGCAAGTAAGGCCTGATCAAGCCAAACTATAATGAAACAATTCAAATGTGTTTTATGTTTAAAATAATACAAAGAGATTTCAATCACAATTCAGAAGAACAGTACTAATTTTGTGAAATAAAAAAATAAAAAAAAATTGTTAAAAAAACTATTAAGATGAAATAAGATCTTAAAAAAGCAAATGAAATTATAAAACTATAATTATCAAGGTTGTAAATAATGCACCTCTGGACTCTAATGTAAAGTTGTTAGCAAAGTACCTAAATATACTATGCAGTTTTTCAATTCGTTGATGAAATCATCAGTCTTCACAATAATCTTACTTATCTTGACATGTTTTTGCTACTTTGTCATTTTTAGTGAATTTCAGCTGAATTTACGTAATTCTACCAGTTTCACTTGAGAGAATATAATTTAAACTGACCATTCAATACATTGAGGGCTTTTCAACATTTAAACTGGTAAATTTGGGGATCTTCAAATTGTTGCTAAGTATTTAATGTTCAATATGCTTATTTTCATCTACTCATCGCGTGGTCCCTATGCATTAGGACATGACTTAGACCCTTTTTACAAGAAATCTGTAAGATTTTTTAAATAAATCCTGCTGATAGCTGTTGTCTTTAACATCAGGCTACCTCACTATACTCTGGAAGGTCATGACATGAGGTTTCTTGGAACAAACCTATTATATCAATAGTTTAGCAATGTGCTATCCTGCTTATCCTGTTACCTAAGCATTCATTCCAAAATATAAGGATTACTCACCACCCACATATCTCCAGTAAAGCTTTAGATTACTTTATCCACTGCTATCATTTCTCAGTGATTATCAAAGCAGAAGAAATTTCATGAAGAAAGCATTTTCTTGTAACCTTTGCCATATACCAGGTTTGCACATTTTCTTGTGGTCTGTGAAACAGCCATGATCTTGCAAAATATGTTTCAGTAGGCAACTCTAGGGAATAGGGAATGCACATATTCCGTACTGTAAAATGCTTGCTGTGAAAAACCTTCATGGTTCAGTAGGCTTTACTCTGTAAATATAATAAAAGCCTAATATTGCAATTACATTAACAATTTTTATTCACCTATAAACAAAGTAATGAGAAAATACAAATACCGTTCTGCTAGTAAATACCCTCAGTATCAGTTCTTTGAAAATTTCAGTTTGTAGATTGTATTTTAAGGAGAATGTGCATTGCTAGTATATATATATATATATATATATATATATATATATATATATATATATATATATATATATATATATATGTGGTAGGTGCAACAGAAGGAGGGCGCAATAGTGATGTCAACAGATTATACTGAACACGGTGGGTACAGAATAGGTTGGCATAAGGATGTGATACAAATCTCTGGGTTGGTATCCAACAATAATGTAGTTGAACCAGTTCACAAATCCAAACGCTAGACAGAATGTTCAAGCATGACAGTCACTGATGTAAAGATAGTCAATTTCTAATGCCACAGTATGAGGTGTGCTAGCTAACCATATGGAGCTCGTTGAACAGAAGTAATACTGTTTGCGATTCAACAGATAGACAGGATTAAGTGGAATTGCGTGTAACGATACAGTTCACCAGATAACAAATCAAATAGGTGGGAGCGTACCAGAAAGTAAAAAAAAAAACCAGCTTATCTGTATCAGGGTCTCCGACAGGAAATCTCAGCTCCGTCTGGTGTGTCAGGAACAGGCAAAACAGCAACTGCAGTATACAGTAGTTCTTAGCCTCAGGCAGCCGTCCCCATACAGTCACCGCTCACAGTCTGTTAATCATCATCGTCATCATCTTCTGGAACAAAAATATCATGCTCTTCTAGTAGAGCAGCAAAGTTCTTGCTGATAAGAGTTCCTATGTATAGGAAGGGCATCACAACACTGAAGACCCTTAGCAAGCCAAACGTTACCTTCTCTGGCTTAGGATAAATTGCACCTGTGCTGCTACCGTTACTGTCCTTTCACTGCTGAGGGTCCGAGAAGCAGCCAGAGCAAGAGGGTTCCTGAGAGAATCATCAACCACCATTGTCCCCTGGCGAACTGCTATAACCTCTAGCACAGGTGCAATTTATCCTAAGCCAGAGAAGGTAACGTTTGGCTTGCTAAGGGTCTTCAGTGTTGTGATGCCCTTCCTATACATAGGAACTCTTATCAGCAAGAACTTTGCTGCTCTACTAGAAGAGCATGATATTTTTGTTCCAGAAGATGATGACGATGATGATTAACAGACTGTGAGCGGTGACTGTATGGGGACGGCTGCCTGAGGCTAAGAACTACTGTATACTGCAGTTGCTGTTTTGCCTGTTCCTGACACACCAGACGGAGCTGAGATTTCCTGTCGGAGACCCTGATACAGATAAGCTGGTTTTTTTTTACTTTCTGGTACGCTCCCACCTATTTGATTTGTTATCTGGTGAACTGTATCGTTACACGCAATTCCACTTAATCCTGTCTATCTGTTGAATCGCAAACAGTATTACTTCTGTTCAACGAGCTCCATATGGTTAGCTAGCACACCTCATACTGTGGCATTAGAAATTGACTATCTTTACATCAGTGACTGTCATGCTTGAACATTCTGTCTAGCGTTTGGATTTGTGAACTGGTTCAACTACATTATTGTTGGATACCAACCCAGAGATTTGTATCACATCCTTATGCCAACCTATTCTGTACCCACCGTGTTCAGTATAATCTGTTGACATCACTATTGCGCCCTCCTTCTGTTGCACCTACCACATCTATTTTCGGCCTTACCAGCCAGAGTTTTGAAGGAAGGCTGCCTCCTCACATGGAAGAGGTGTATATGTGGGTTTAACTTTATCACTTCATTTATACAATACTGCATTGAGCGCCAGTGTTTATATCTTGTTGTCTACATATATATATATATATACATATATATATATAGAGATATATATATATACCATATGGACAAAAGTATTCGGACCATTGCATCAACAGGCACTGTAATGACATTGTGTTCAAAACATATACTTTCATGTGGAGTTGGTCCCCCCTTTGCAGCGATAACAGCTTCCACTCTTCTTGAAAGACTTTCCACAAGATGTTGGAGTGTTTTCTGTGGAAATTTGTGCCCATTCATTCTGTAGAGCATTTATGAGGCCAGGCACTGATGTTGGACTAGAAGGCCTGGCTCGTAAATCTCCATTCCAGTTCATCCCAAATGTTCAATGGGGTTAAGGTCAGGACTCTGTGTGGGCCAGTCAAGTTGTTCCATACCGAACCCATCAAACCATTTCTTTGTAGTCCTTGCTTTGTGCACTTGGGCACAGCCATGTTGGAATAGAAAAAGTCCCCCAAACTGTTGGCACGAATTTGGATTCATAGAATTGTCCAAAATGACTTTGTATGATGAAGCATTACGATTGCCCTGAAAAACAGCCACATACCATTATCCCTCCTCCACCAAACTTCACAGTTGGGATAATGCAGTCAGGCAGGTAACATTCTCCGGGAATCCTCCAAGCCAATTTGACTGCCAAACAGAAAAGCGTGATTCATCAGTCCACAGAACACGTTTCCACTGCTTCACAGTCCATTGTTGGTGTGCTTTACACCATTCCAACTGAAGCTTGGCATTGGTCTTGGTGATGTGAGGCTTATATGCAGCTGTTCGGCCATAGAAACACATTCCATTAAGCTCCTGCCACACAGTTTTTGTGCTTACATTAAAGCCCCTCTCATTTTATGGCTTCCAACACACCAGACACTGTGTTGGCAATCAGGAGTTGCACCTGATGAGGTGCTGTTAAAAAGCTGTTAGACAGGTCTCTCAGTCTCTCACCACCTGCGGAACAGGTCAGATGCCTGTTGAGAGACACTGCAAAATATTTTCAGTAAGTGCTGTTATTTTGTGTTTGTGTGTCCCCAGGTCTTTCACTCTAGAGAGGGTATTACTTGCGTATTGGTTAGAAGCCGGACAGACTAGGATTTTGTTTATGTTTTGTTTGTTTTTGATTCTGGTGAAAAATACTAACTAAGGCTATTCAAATCAAGGCACTGGACTGGTGTGACATTTGTGGCTGATGCGTATGAAGTGCAGCTGTCTACCCCCCAAGGAGACAGTAACCCGAAACCAATTTTGCAACTATATATATATATATATATACATATATATATATATATATATATATATATATATATATATATATATATATATACCGTATATACTCGAGTATAAGTCGACCCGAATATAAGCCGAGGCACCTAATTTTACCACCAAAAACTGGGAAAACTTATTGACTCGAGTATAAGCCTAGGGTGGGAAATGCAGCAGCTACTGGTAATTTTTTATTTTTTTTGAAAAGCTCACTTCTGTTTAATTACTGTAATTTCAGTCAGAGTTTTAAACAATCAGGATAATCACAGTCTTAACAAATGATTTCATAACTTAAACATTTCTATAGGGATTCTATGCACATGGAAACACAAAACAAAAAGACAAGATGATTTGGAAATCACCTGGCAACTCCAACTAGGTAAAGAAAAAACAGGGCAAAACAGCGCAAATTTAACCACAAAAACCTAAATAAAAATGATAGGTTAAATCTATGAATTCATTTTTTGAACAAAAATAACAGTACATGACAAGGAACATTCATAAATGATTATAAAATCATTGGGTACAAAGTAACAAATAAATCAAAGATAATTTAAGCAATACCCTAGGGTGCTCTTGTGTAATGTAAATTGATGCATCTGCAGATCATTGGGTTTGTAAATTTAAAAAAAAATAAAAAAAATAAAAATGAAGCTAGCTCCTTTTAGCTCTCTCTATATAGCTGTTTTACCATGGTACTTATTTTCCATTTGTATAGCCCTATTGGTACTCTCTCTATGTTTTGCGCCATTATCAAGGTTTTGGTTTTTTTTTTACCTTTTTTTTTGTTGTGCATATATAAGTAAAAGGCTTCTCTCTCTCTCTTAGCCAATGTATGAAACCTTTTACTATTCTTTTCAAATGTGTACTGTGAAACAGGAACAACAACAAAGACCAAAAACAAAAAATGAATATGATAATGGTAAAGCAAAAATCAATGTAGGGTGCTGTCACCATAACGAGGAACCCACAGGCTCTTTATCTGGGCTAACTTTTGGAGTGTGTAACCAGGGTTAACCAGCAAACACACACTGCACCAGATCACATCTTACCAGGCTAACTGCAGCCTATCATTCACCTCCATTACCATGGAAATGGAAAAATATTTTCACATTTAAGAAAGTAAAGAATACATAAGTTTATTAAGGCAAAGCACCAAGAAAGCTTTTAAGCAAGGATTAAGTTACACATGTAACATAACACATAGTACAGTACCATTCAGATGCGCTGGTAGCCAACCCTGGGGTATCCCTTTTTAAGGCGTAATCCTTTGTGACAGAGGTGTCACCCCACAGATCCACAACAACATCCCCAGAGATTCAAGAAGAAGAATGAAGCTTACTGGTCCTCAAAGTCCTTCACTTTATGCTCTGATTCTTCAATCAGTTCAGCAGCAGCTGTATTCCCTCGTTAGTCCTGACATCTCTCTCTCTCTCAGCCCCGCAGTGGAATGCATGTGCGTTCCACATACAGGAAGTTCAGCATTTCTGTTACAAATGCAAAACTTCCTGTCAGTGGAACGCACGTGCGTTCCACTGCGGGGCTGAGAGAGAGAGTTAACAGCTCAGGGACCGGACACCAGGTAAGTTCACCCGTGTATAAGCCGAGGAGCCTTTTTCAGCATACAAAAATGTGCTGAAAAACTCGGCTTATACACGAGTATATACGGTATATATATATATATATATATATATATATATATATAAAGCAATGCAGTAACACAGTCTATATGGGTACTTGTACCCTGTGCAGCAAACAACAATGGATACAACTGGTATGCGAGCAATAGGCAATAGTCAATAGTCAGTAGAGCATACCCAGTTGTGTAGATCCGGAATCAGCTGAGAAGTGAAGCGTTGTAGCAGTATGGGAACCGCCGCTGAGTTGAGCAGGGAGCAGCGTGGAAGCTGAAGCACGAGTAGAGCTGGAAGCAGTTTGGACACTGTACACACGAGTAGAGCTGGAAGCAGTTTGGAAACTGCACACAGGAGTAGAGCTGGAAGCAGCTTGGAAACTGCACACAGGAGTAGAGCTGGAAGCAGTTTGGAAACTGCACACAGGAGTAGAGCTGGAAGCAGTTTGGAAACTGCACACAGGAGTAGAGCTGGAAGCAGTTTGGAAACTGCACACAGGAGTAGAGCTGGAAACAGTTTGGAAACTGCACACACCTATAGAAGTTCACTGGGAGTGAGACTTCAAGATCAGGCAACTACCTAAGGCTGCAGGTGCCTTAAGTAGGGAGGGGTGATTGATCCATCAATCACATTAGTGGTCAGGTGTAGTTGTTAAAGAGACCTGCGCATGCCCAGTGCGACAGGATGGCGGACGGCCGCGGTTCCACACAGGTGTGAGCGGGAAAGATGGAGAACCACGTACCAGAGTGGAGGCACTCACACTCCGGTGAGTGACACCTATGTTCCTTGACTTGGTGATTCCTCGTGATTCTCCGTGTACCTGTTCCCCTTGCTGACTGCTCAGATTATCTCCACTCCAAGTGTACCAGACCCAGGCTTGCTGACTAAGTATATATCTTCGCTCCAAGTGTACCAGACCCAGGCTTGCTGACTACGTGTATATCTCCGCTCCAAGTGTACCAGACCCAGGCTTACTGACTACGTGTATATCTCCGCTCCAAGTGTACCAGACGCAGGCTTGCTGACTACGTGTATATCTCCGCTCCAAGTGTACCAGATCCAGGCTTGCTGACTACGTATATATCTCCGCTCCAAGAGTACCAGACCCAGGCTTGCTGACTACGTATATATCTCCACTTCAAGTGTACCAGACCCCGGCTTGCTGACTACGTATATATCTCCACTTCAGTGTACCAGACCCAGGCTTGTTGTACCATACATTATCTTAATCCAGTGTACCAGACCTCGGCTATCCTGATACTATCATCCAGTTCCAGTGTATCGTGGGCTACCTCCTATCCTTACCTCTAAAGGCAGACCAGTGGACTGCGACCTGCGATCCTCCGCAGCAAAGCCCATCCCGCCTTGCGGCGGTTCTTGGTGAACACCAGGGGGTTCGTTAGACTCCGCACCACCAACCGGCCAGCGCTGATCTAGAGTAAGGCAAGTACTCCATATTTATACTAGAGATGGTCACTGACCCCCGTGTTTTGGTTTTGTTTTCGGTTTTGGATCTGGATTACCGTCGTGTTTTGGTTTTGGTTTTGCAAAACCGACATTGCGTGTTTTGGTTTTGGTTTTGTTTGGTTTTGTTTTGCTATTTTGTTGGAAAATCAATGTTTTTGGGCATAAAATAACCAAATTTAGTGCTCCACCTTTTTCTAGGATAAGTAATGTAATTGTAAAGCTAATAAATTATCCAAAAAACAGTTTAATTCCTGGTAGGTAGGCCTTCATTAATTCTACATACAAACCAGATTGTCTTCCTCTCCATCTATGCATATTGGCAATGCAGTCATCGTCTTTGGGTGTAAATTACACCATACACTTATAGTTAAATATCTAAAGAAATGGACAAAGGCAGTTTGGTTTCTGTCTCTATAGACCCCCCCCCCCCCGCTCTCCCCCCGCCCTCCACTTGTAGTTGAATAGAAAAAAAGCAGCCTGGATAGACTGAACAATATAAAAAATAAATGGACCAAGGTACTTTGGTATCTGTCTGCATCAGATCCCCTCTCCACTAGGAGTAAAATAGAAAAAAAGCAGCCTGGATAGACTGAACAATATAAAATATAAATGGACCAAGGCAGTTTGGTATCTGTCTGCATCGGACTGCCCCCCGCCCCCCATCCACTTGTATTAAAATAGAAAAGAAGCAGCCTGCATAGACTGTAGAATTAGAATATTAAAAGAAATGGACAAAGGCAGTTTGGTATCTGTCTGCATCCTAATCATCCACATCATCATTAGCACCCTCGTCGCCTACACAAATCTCCCCCTCATCCTCTTCTAATTCCAAAGTGGCATCCTCAATTTGTGTATCACCGGCTACACTCGGGCTGTTCAGGCAGACATCAGCAGAACTGCTAAAAGGGCCCTTCTTTATGGGTACATTATCAGAATGCTCACGATTAGACATACCACTGTTGGATTGACTCTCCACAGGGATTGGCCTTAGTATTTTCTTGCAGCTCGGCTTTCACACATAACAGTAGTTGTGCACCACTTTTGGAATTCAAATTACTTTGTCTTGCAAATTCTATAGACAAGCCTGCTTGTCTTCCTCTTCATCAATGATTCTTAGCAATTGAGCACTCGTCTTTGGGTGTATATTACACCTAAACCTTATGACTGTAAATTAGTAAAAATACAGTTTAATCCCTGAGACATCCCTCTGTTGGATGGACTCTCCACAGGGATTGGTGTCATTTCTGATTCAGAGCAAACATTATCCTCTAATGCCTTACTGCAGCTCGGCTTTGACGCGTAACAGTAGTTGTGCACCACTTGTAGGCTCGGTAACATTTTTGGATCTGCCACTAACAGAGAAAGGCGAAGGCCTCATTTTCTCTTTGCCACTGCGTGTGTAGAATGGCATGTTGGCAATTTTTTTTTTATCGGCACTTAACTTCTGCTCAGTAACACTTCTTTTGCGCTTCAACACAGTAAAAAAAAAAATTGTTTTGTTTTTTGGACTGATTTTGAAACACTGTGTAGTTTGACATCACCTTGCCCAGATGACGTACTGGGAACACTAACATCAGGACTGGTGACAGAACCTGGTTGCTCATTCTGCTCATATGTGGACTGCTTTGAATCCATTCTCAGCCCAAAGCACTACAAATTATTTGATAGTTACTGCTGACAGATAGTAATTTTGACAGCCAGAAATATTTATGCACAATTATGGGGGACACCCCAAAAGCACTGGGGAGTGCTAAAAATTATTTGGTAGATACTGCTGACAGATAGTAATTTTGACAGCCAGAAATATTTTGGCAAAATAATGGGGGACACCCAAAAAGCACTTTGAGTGCCAAATATTGAAAAAAAAAGCAAACTCCTCCATCCTCATCTCTTCTCTAGCGATTTTTGTTAGCACAATTGGATTCAGAATATTATATTCTCTGTCCCTGCTCTAATCAGCCTGTGACTACACCCTGCTCTCTCCCTCTGTCAAATGGCGATGGATTGCTGTGGAGGCGTGTATTTATAATCTTCAAGTATCGCGAGAACCAAGCCCCGAGATCCGACGACGTCACGTTGACGTTCAGCCTCGATTTGGATTCCGAACGGGAGGGAGAGTACCGAGCCTACTCGGCTCGGTACTCGGAAACCCAAAGTTCGGGTGGGTTCGGTTCTCGGGGAACCGAGCCCGCCCATCTCTTGTTTATACCTACACTCTGCATTGTTGTACACGTTACATAATTGTTAGAAGATCCAAAGAGCTGTCACTATCAGTGAAGCAAGCCATCATTAGGCTGAAAAATCAAAACAAACCCATCAGCGAGATAACAAAAACATTAGGTGTGGTCAAATCAACTGTTTGGAACATTCTTAAAAAGGTAGAACGCACCGGAGAGCTCAGCAATACCAAAAGACCCTGAAGACCACGGAAAACAACTGTGTTGGATGACAGAATAATTTTTTCCCTGGTGAAGAAAAACCCCTTCACAACAGTTGGCCAAATCAAGAACACTCTCCAGGATGTAGGTGTATATGTGTCAAAGTCAACAATCAAGAGAAGACTTCACAAGAGTGAATAAAGAGGGTTCACCACAAGATGTAAACCATACGTGAGCCACAAATACAGGAAGACCAGATTAGAGTTTGGCAAACAACATCTAAAAAAGCCATTACAGTTCTGGAACAACATCCTATGGACAGATGAGACAAAGATTAACTTGTACCAGAGTGATGGGAAGAGAACAGTATGGAGAAGGAAAGGAACTGCTCATGATCCAAAACATACCACCTCATCAGTGAAGCATGGTGGTGGTAGTGTCATGGCGTGGGCATGTATGGCTGCCAATGGAACTGGTTCCCTTGTATTTATTGATGATGTGACTGCTGATAAAAGCAGCAGGATGAATTCTGAAGTGTTTTGGGCAATATTATCTGCTTATATTCAGACAAATGCTTCAGAACTCATTGGACGGTGCTTCACAGTGCAGATGGACAATGACCCGAAGAATACTGCAAAAGCAACCTAAGAGTTTTTAAGGCTAAGAAGTGGAATGTTATGCAATGGCTTAGTCAATCACCTGACCTGAATCCGATTAAGCATGCATTTCACTTGATGAAGACAAAACTGAAGGGAAAATTCCCAAAGAACAAGCATGGAATTGAAGACATTTGCAGTAGAGGCCTGGCAGACCATCACCAGGGATGAAACCCAGCGTCTGGTGATGTCTATACGTTCAAGACTTCAGGCTGTAATTGACTGCAAAGGGTTTGCAACAAAGTATTAAAAAGTGAAAGATTGATGTAAGATGCATTAGTTTATCCCATTACTTCTGGTCCCTTAAAAAGTGGGAGGCACATATAGAAACCGTTGTAATTCCTAAACTGTTCACCTGATTTGGATGTAAATTCCCTCAAATTACTGGAAGGAGCCTAGATACAGAGGTATGTGTCCCAGGCTTCCAGCATTGTATACATAAGGCCCAGTCCGGGTCTTCTGTTCTATCAGTCTCTAACAGGGTGATCAAGGGATGCACCTGTGAGTTGCTAGTAATAAGGCAGCTGGGATATGCAGCCAGGGTCTCAGACCTGAGAGAGGTGAGTGCCTCCCGAGACACTCTGTTGCAGGGTGCAACAGTTACATGTGGTTTGGCGTGTGTGTGGGACATAAGGTCCTACACATGAGAGAGGGCCTGCATAAATGTATTAGCTAGAAACCAGAAGGCTAGGATTTTATTTGTGTTTTGTTCCTGTTTTCAAGCTAGTGAATAAAATGTCAGTGGCTGTAATCCAGATACTCCTAGACTCATGTGTCTTACTGCTGCGTACACACACACACACACACACACACACACACACACACACACACACACACACACACCACCTGGTCTAATCAATTAAGGAGTCAGCCAGAGCAAGGCCTGACAGGAAGCTTAAAAAACTAGGTTTGATCTGTGTGTGAGAGACAAGACAAGTTACCAGTTATAGCCAAAATTGATGGCTATTGGATTATGTTTATTGCAGTGATAGTTTCATTTTGTTTGCTGAATACACTGCCAAGACTGTTCATCCATCCTGACAAGTAAAACATCTGTTTGCACGCTTTTCACAAGTGGTGTCATTGTGGGATGTGCAAAAGACAGCTAGATAATTGCTGTCCCCCAAGCCAACAAATCCAGGGTGGTGAGTTATGCAAAACCTCCTAACTACAATGTTGTTTGATGCATGCAGAAGGTGTTTCAATCTCTGAACACAAAAGCAAATGCCAAAAAGTTTTTATTGTTGTTGCCTGCAAGTACTGCAAAAACCTGATTATTTCAAATGTTTGCTTGCAAATGTGTAAATATGTTTATTACAAAATCTTTACTGCAAATGTGTGGAATTTATAGATGACTCAAACTTTAACCACAAAGCAGGTTGATGTTATTGATTGATGGTTGTTTGTTGTGAACTACAAGTGATATACAGCCTTTCCCACCATCAAGTCTGTTTAACTTATGCTTAGGTAAGCAAAGTTTCATTTTCCTTCACACCAAAATAGCTATATGGAGGAACTCTTGAGGGCTCTGATGAATGTGACCACTAGGCAGCAGGAAGAGCAGGGGGCATTACTAGCTGTAGCTGCTACACAACAAGCACAGCAGGCCCAACTGCTACTGGTTGCAGAGGCCCAGATAGAGAATACCAAGCTCTTTCGCAAAGAGCTAGCACAAGTGAGACAGGTGCATGATGTGTCTGAGGTGCCTGTCTTGCAGAAAATGACCACCTCTTAACCTTTGAGAAGGTCGCTACGAGACTAAAATGGCTGCCAGGAACCTGGGCGGAGAAGCTGGAGCCATATTTGAGCGGTGAAGCTCAGCATGTTTATGTTGATTTATCTGATGAGCAGGCTGCTGTCTATCAGGAAATAAAAGCTGAAATCTTGGCCTGGATAGGTGTGACAGGAGCTGGGAGAGCCGAGCGCTACCATGACTGGCGCTATCACCCAGGAAAATTGGTTTGCTCGCAGATGGCTGATCTCTCTAAAGTGATAAAGAGTGGTTGCAGCCAAATACTAATACACCTGACGCATGATGGAGATACTGGCAATCAACCATTGGCCGGCAGAATGTGTACAGTATTTCTTTATTAAAGAGGATTTGTTGTATAGGACGGGAGTTGTTCAGGGAAGGAAAATTGAACAGCTGTAAATACCCCAGGTACATGTGCCTTCAATATTAGAAACCGCATACACAAATCTTTGTGGAAGTAATTTAAGAGAGGATAAGACTCAGGAAAGAGTTTTACTAGGCTGCTATTGAGCAGGAATACATAGGACTGTAAAAAGTTATTGCTTATCCTGCCCAAACTGTAAACATACCTCTCCAAAACCTGACTACAGGCCCTCATTTTTATATAAGAAGAAGAGAGATAGAGTCTGCCAGTTGAATTAAAGTCATGAACGACAAGTTAAACATGTCGCTATTCTAAAAACCTGGCATGAGGAGACCCCACTGAGAGGGCATAGACTAGGACCTAAACTTAAAACTGCAAATGTCCACTTCCATAAAAATGCACCTCTCTTAGTAACTATTACACTGGGGTTGTGTCACTCACCGGAGTGTGAGTGCCTCCACTCTGGTACGTGGTTCTCCATCTTTCCCGCTTACACCTATGTTGAACCGCGGCCGTCCGCCATCCTGTCGCACTGCGCATGCGTAGGTCTCTTTAACAACTACACCTGACCACTAATGTGATTGATGGATCAATCACCTCACCCTACTTAAGGCACCTGCAGCCTTAGGTAGTGGCCTGATCTTGGAGTCTCATTCCCAGTGATTCTCTATAGGTGTTCCTGTGAGCTACTCGTGTCTGCAGTTTCCAAGCTGCTTCCAGCTCTACTCGTGTCTGCAGTTTCCAAGCTGCTTCCAGCTCTACTCATCGGCGGTTCCCATACCCGCTTCAGCATTACTACTCAGCTGATCGTCTGCAGTTTTCAAACTGCTTCCTGCTCTTCTCACCAGCGGTTCCCATACCCGCTACAGCGTGTCTACTCAGCTGATCATCTGCAGTTTCCAAGCTGCTTCCTGCTCTACTCACCGGTGGTTCCCATACCCGCTACAGCTTGTCTACTCAGCTGATCGTCTGCAGTTTCCAAGCTGCTTCCTGCTCTACTCAACGGCGGTTCCCATACCCGCTACAGCGTGTCTACTCAGCTGACCGCTTCTTCAGCTTCCCAGCTGATTCCTGCTCTACTTGGTATGCATAACCACTATTGACTGTTATTGTTTACTTGCATACCTATTGAACTATACGTGACTACTGCACTAAGGTACAGTTACCTATGATAGACTATCTATGCTACATTGCCTGTTTACCCGGACAAGCTTCTCACTCAGCTGCGGTATGCTCTCATCATATTGACTTTGTTATTACTTGCATATCTGCGCTGACCCGCTTCTCCACGTTGCAGAGCCAGCTACTATATTGACAGACTATTCATTGTACTTACCCACTTGTGTTGTACAAAACTCCTTTCTACTCGCTGTTTCCACACAGCTACAGTTTGCCGTTTCCACACCACTCTCCTGCACCTGGACAAGTCCTCCTTCCTCTTCACAGCAGTGGTACAACTTGCTACATGCAGACCACTGACTTCCCTGCTACCTACCAGCACCTGGACAAGTCCTCCTATCACAGCAGTGGTACAACTTGCTATACGCAGACCACTGACTCTCCTGCTACCTACCTACACCTGGACATTCCTCCTCACAGCCGTGGTACAACTTGCTATCCGCAGACCACCGACTACCCCGCTACCTACCTGCACCAGTACTACTCTTCCCATCACAGCGGTGGTACAACTTGCTATACGCAGACCACCGACTACCCTACTACCTACCTGCACCAGGACAACCTCATCACTACAGTGGTACAACTTGCTGTACGCAGACCACTGACTCCTCCACGAGCTACCTTCACCTACTCACGTCCTCTCATCTCGTCTGAAGCTATATCGCTTCTTCTCTACAGTTCCAAGTCGCTGACCTTCCACCATCAACAGCTGCAAGTCATTGACTTCATAAGACATTCTCTACTTTCCTGCTGTTATCATCATTCCAATCATTCACCTAACTGCCCTGAGGTCCGTGGTCAACACCGCCCCTCTGTCAGTTATAACATCAGGTGAAACTCAGGTATAAACTCCTAGTGCCCGTGACAGGTTGATGAAACCAAAGGGATGGGTGTATGACAAAGAGGGCAGCTTTGCGCTCCCCACGAAGTACGCTTTTCACAGTATATATATATATATATATATATATATATTTATATAGCACAAATACATGGCAGTTTAATTAAATATACAAAACCTAGACTAGAGGGCACAGACAGAAGGAGTGGTCTGTCCAGTCCATCTAGTCTGTCAGGGCCCCTGTACAGCTGCACTGACTCTACCCCTCTGATGGCAGCACTAAGTGCAAGACCCGTATTGTACAATAGGAGAGCCCACTACACCTCCTTATGTGTATTAACGTGAACTGAATTAAAACAAAATGGTTTGAACTGACAACACGGTGACATAATAGTCATGGAGAAAGACACCCATCAGCTTCGGTGTCTGACATATTCAAATAGCTGTGGGTCAATATCCAGCTCAGTACAGTGAAGACTGTTTAGATGTTTTATATGCGGGGCCTCTAATCTTACATGATTGTTAAGAGCCAGTGGGATGAATCTAGCAGTTTTACTACAGCTAGATGGCATCATAGAGGTTTTCACAGAAGCACAATAACATAGACGATCAAACAAAGTGACCCATTGTAGTGAAACTTGCAGAAAATAAATCTCTACATAAATGTATCATCCCTAAAATACTAAAAAAGACTGTTTCTTTGTTGTATGCCAAACAAAAGATAATTCAGTGACATCTTGGATACTTTCAATAAGGAAAGATTAAATATGGGCTGCGAGCTGAAGCCATTGTGGAATTTGTTTTATAAATTTGTTATTAAATGAGGGATTAAAGCAAAACTTTTTTTGATAAGAGAATAGAGATTAATAAACCAGGAAGACCTGGAAGAGGGAAAGTTCTTCTTCCTGAAGGTACCAAACCAACTTGCAATAAATATTTATAACTGTAGATTAACTGTGGGAAATATGTCAGCCAAAATGCTGGGCAATCCAGATATGGGAGTTTATTTATTCCGACATATTGATGTTGCACTGAATTTTGCTCATCACAAAAATAGGGTTTTAAACAAACTGATCATTATTAAATTGCTGTGTGGCAAATTTAAGTAAATTAACACAAGTTCTAAATTGAAAGTAGCCCTGACTCCAATCCCAAATTTTGACAGTCATGTATTGAAAAAGGTACCATTATGGAATGAACCCTATGATGAGCAGGTTGTAAATTCCTTGATATATGTGTATGAATATGACAGCAACTTTAAGCCTGAGAAAACACCAAGACAATGTCTTCCGATTGCTTCAGTATATGCAACTTTTGTAGGCCAAAAAAACTGTTAACATATCAGGACCAGTACACTTCACATCCAAGTCCATTTTTATCAGGAAATGAAATATTTGCAAGCTGTACTGTGGCATAAAGAATAGTGAAAGGCAAAGATGTCACTAATATCTTTAAAAGTGTTCATTCAACATTGCTGAAAGCTTCCAGAAATGGCTCTGAAAATGAGTCACTGTTCCTCAAATAAATACATTGCACCAAAACAATTAGAGAATCTAATGTCTAATGTATTGTGATTACATCAAAATCATCAACTCTTAAAAAGGAGTTACCAGGAGCTTTACTATCAGCTGACCAGTATAAAACTGGTCATAAGAAACAAAACAGTCTTCTTTGTGAAAATAAGGTGTCTAGTAACAAACAAATGGACCCTAACGAAGAAAGATTTTTGATGAGTGAAAATAGTATCAATAAAACATCCCTGTACTTCTTTTGAGGAAATGTGTGTTTCTGATGACACTTTCATGTCCAGAGAATAGTGAAAGAAGACATTAAAGAAATATTCATCATGCTTGTCTTTAATTAAAAAGGAGAGAGATGCAACGGTTCAATCTTTGAAAAAGTTAAGTAATGAGGAAAAAGCAGGACTTTCTAGAAAGTAGTGCACATATGACAAATACTACAGAATGTTTGTAAATCAATTAGAAATTACAAAAGAAGGAAAGCAGGCTAAATGGCTTAATCTCCTGATAAAAGTCCACCAATTTGTCCTCAAAGTTTTTTCTGTGTCTGTTAGTACGTCATACTGTACTACTTAAGGCAATGAATATGGTCACATTCACAAAAGTCAATTGATTTCTTTATGGACTGATAACAGACAAGATTAAAGTAGTCAGTAAATGCCTCAAGAAAATAAACAAAAAAAATCAAAGCTCTACAAGGGCAAAGAATAGTTTAAGAGACAATTACAATGGCAAACTGACATTTCATAAAAACAAGTCTATGGCTAAAAGTGCTGTAGTGACTAGCAAAGCAAAAGTTTTAAAAACTGGCCAGAGCTTTGTTACCCATGTTAATTGCAAAACAGATTCTCCTGACATCGGTAAAGGTAAGGTATGTTATGCTAAAATATACCCCATCAGTAGAAATTGACCTATAGATGTGTAGAGTCAGAGGACAACTCTGTCAAAAAACATACTGGTCCTGATTCTTCATCATCATCATCATCATCATCATTTATTTATATAGCGCCTCTAATTCCGCAGCGCTGTACAGAGAACTCACTCACATCAGTCCCTGCCCCATTGAGGCTTACAGTCTAAATTCCCTAACACACACACACACACACACACACACACACACACACACACACACACAGACTAGGGTCAATTTTTGTTAGCAGCTAATTAACCTACCAGTATGTTTTTGGAGTGTGGGAGGAAACCCATGCAAACATGTGGATAACATACAAACTACTCACCAACACCCTGTTTTTTGCCCTCTAAACAAAGATGTCAATGAGACTGCCCCTACAAAATTACTAGGACAAGAAAAGAGAAAAGAGTTAAACAAAATAGTTTTTTGGGATCCTCCTCTAAAAACAACACCCTATTTACACTTATGAAGATAAGGGTCTCATGAGAAGAATAAACCTGAGGCACACTCTGTATGGAACCAAGTTAAGTGAGTGCAAAGAGATGAAGGAATACATTGATAGGATTTCACAGCAGCTGTCCGCCGAAGTCCAAGCGAATGATGAAGAGGTCACCATGGCTATGTTCCAGAACCTGATTTCTGAATTCAATTTCCTTATAGTGGCACTGGAGTTATGTGTTACCAAGTAACTAGAAAGGTCATAATTGTAACAGTTTCAGACAAGATACCTGTGGACACTAAAACTGAAACAGCTTTGCTCACTAAGGACATTGGGCCTAATTCAGCAAGGCACGCATTCTAAGCACAACCTGAGTTCAGCATCATACGCACGTATTTAGGCTTTGTGTGCGCTTAAATTCAGCAAGGCATGAATCTTAAGATATGTGAGCTTTTGTTACTATAACGGATGCAGCAAGATGCATCCAATACCTATGTGGATTATAAATTCACAAAAGAAAGCACAGGAGAATGATGAAAAAAATCATGCATTTTTGTTACCTGATAATAATAAAGGCATTGTTGGAAAAATATACGTAAAAATTCACTCCTTTGGGAAACAAAAGTAAAAGAATCAAGTCTAAACCAATGTAGCTAAATAAAAAGGTAAGGGAAGAAATGAAAAGGAAAAAGTGTGCAATTAAATTGTTTAAGTCTGAAGGGACTGAGGAGTCTTTCTGTACATACAAGGAATGTAAAAAATCATGCAAAAAAGAAAATAGATAAAGTTAGCTAAATTTAAAAATGTTAAACAAGTTGCAATAGAAAGTAAGACAAACCCTAAAAAGTTTTTATGTATATGGAAAAAGGATAAAAAAGACAATTGAGATGGGTGAATTGATTAATAAGGAAAAAGGAGAGGTATTAAACACTTTATTTTCTTCATTATTTACTAGAGAGGAACAAATGGTAGGAATAATACATAAAAATGGAAATTAATCCATTCCATTAATTAATACTTGTCTGACAAAGGCAGAAGTCCAAAGGCGACTCAATACAATTAAAATAAATAAAGCTCCATGTCCAGATGGCATACACCCAAGGGTTCTTATGGAGCTAAACTGAGAAATAGCTAGACCGCTAGATTCAATTTCATCTGGCTCAGTACTGAGGGATTGGCGAATAGGGAATGAGATTACAACCAGGTAATTATAGACCTGTACACCTGACATCAATAGTGGGGAATCTACTGGAAGATATATTAAGGGATAGTATTCAGGATTACTTGGTGCACAATAAGATTATTAGTGATAATCAGCATGGATTTGTGAGGGATAGGTCATGTCAAACTAATTAAATTAGTTTCTACGAGGAAGTTAGTGGGATCTTAGACCATGGTGGTACAATAGATGTGATCTACTTGCATTTTGCAAAGGCCTTTGATACAGTGCCACACAAGAGGTTGTTTTACAAAATAGGGGAATCAGGTCTAGGAAGCAACCTTTGTACTTGACTCAAAGACTGGTTTGAGAATAGGGAGCAGAGAGTTATGACATATGGAACATTTTCTAATTGATCAAAAGTCTTAAGTGGTGTACCTCAAGGTTTCGTGCTGGGGCCACTGCATTTTAATATATTTATTAATGACCTTGATGATGGTTTAGAGAGCAAAGTTTCCATTTTTGCGGATGACACCAATCTGTGTAAGATTATAAAATCAGAGCAAGATGTAGTTTCTCTGCAGAGGGACTTGAATAAACTGGAGGATTGGGCAGCAAAATGGAAGATTAAGTCTAACATGGATAAATGTAAGGTGATGCATTTAGGGATCAAAAACAAGCACGCAATCTTTAAGTTAAATATGACAAATTTAGGGGAATCTAAAATGGAAAAGAATTCTGGAGTGCTCCTAGACAGTAGACTTAACAATAATGCTCAATGTCAAGCAGCAGCTGCAAAGGCCAATAAAGTACTTGCATGCATAAAAAGGGGCATAGATGCAAAGGAAGACAGTGTAATTTCACCACTATATAAATCGTTGGTAAGACCTCATCTTGAATATGCGGTACAGTTCTGGGCACCATTCTATAGAAAATACATTTTAGAATTAAAAACGGTTCAGAGAAGGGTGACAAAATTGATAAGGGCTACTGAGTCATTAAGTTATGAAAAAAAGGTTAGCCAGTTTAGGCATGTTTACTTTAGAAAAGAGGCATCTATCTGTAACAAATTTCTCCTCCTCCTCTTTTCTCCCTTCTAAAAATATTTGATTTAATTCTTTTCACTCCACTGCTATGGTACTTTGCATTTTTTGGAGATCACCTTGATGATGGGTTGCTTGTTAAAACATTTATTTGGGTCCTGTGGTTTTGCCCTTATTTGTGTTCATATTTGTATTCATATGTAGGGTTTTATATATATCAGCTGAAAACTCATGGATAACGGCAAATTGTGCTGTTATTCAAAAATATAAAAAGCAAATTTACTCCCCCCCCCCCCCTTCCCCGACCTCAGTGCCCGTCCTGACTTCACATAGCGTAAAGTAAGTATGATCAATATGTACAAATACATTAAAGGTCAATACAGAGAACTTTCATGGGAACTTTTTACCCCAAGGACTATACACAGGACATGCGGTCACCCCTTAAGGTTAGAGGAGAAGAAATTTCGCAATCAGCAAAGGAAGGGGTTCTTTACAGTAAGGGCAGTCAAAATATGGAATTCCCTGCCAGGGAAGGTCGTGATGGCAGATTCATTCGATATGTTTAAGAAAGGGTTAGACAAATTTTATCAGAAAGGGTAGCCAGGGTTTACGACCGTTAATTAAAATGAAGGACAGTAGTGGATTCAGGGAGAAATAGGACTGAAATATTGTGTCAGGAGGAATTTTGCCCAATTGAAACAGATTGGCAGTTGCTTTATCTGGATCGATTTCAAATATAAGAGCGGGATCATAGGAGATCCAAAATAAGTTGGACTAGTGTATTTTTTCAACCTCAACAACTATGTTACTATGTATGTATTATTGTAAAAACAGTAAAAAAAAGAGTTTTTTGTTATTTTTTTCATGAAACACTTTTATTAGAATGTTGTTAATGTCTACTAAACATAAAATACATTTTTCCAGTTGCTTTTGATTGCAAACACATTTCATAACATGCATACAAGACTGTCATCACTACTGATCAGGACTTAGACTTGCCTTTTAGCTGGAGCAAGAGATACAGCAGAAAAACAATTAACTTTGGCCTATGTAGTGGTTGAATCAGGCGAGACTGCGTGCACTCGAGTTTGGCACTCCCATAGAGTCAATTGTCAATTGACTATGGAAAAATGCCCCTTCCCCACCCAGTTTACTCCTCGAAATTGTAGACTGTAGTAAGTTTCCTTTGCACTCGCAATCGCACCAAACAGGAGAGCATTCATGGACGTTTCTGCCGTTCTGTACTCGCGTAGAGTAACTGCGTACTATATGCTCAAAATCGTCAGATAAACGTAACATAGTGCAGAGTGGCATGAAATGTAACTGTGATAAAAAAAACAAGTCAGTTTTGAATGTGGCAGACACGGGTCATAAACTAAAAATTTTGAGATCTGACAAAGAATAATGGTTATGAGAAAATATGATATTATCCAGTGCTGTTTATCATATAAACTTGTGATATCAAACCAATAATGTGCATGTGATATACACAAAAAAGTATTTCATATAAGCATGTGATATCAAACCAATTGTGTGTTTGTGATATATTCAAAAAACTATATAAGTATACTTATACTCCAATTTGTCTTTTCTCCCACGGTGAAATATAGTAATCATTCATAAAAGCAAATAAAAATAAAATAACATAGCGTGATACTTTCAAGGTAAGACTTACCTTGAAAAATACCATTGGGTCGAAACGTGTTGGTTGGAGGTGTATCAAGTTGGCAAATAGATGTTCATCCTCTCCTACTTAGCATGTGACCTGGATGCATGATTCTACTTTGTCCGGACCATTTAACGATCTTGTTGTCTGCGATCATTTGTGCATAAGTTTGGTAGGAGTGATTTGGACTCTCTGTCGTTTTATTGGAATTGGATTCTTATGATGATTGAAAAAATGTTTTATTTTCACGGTTTTATATTGACTAACATCATTTCTCCTAACAAATGGTAATAGTAGAAGAATTCTTTTAAATATACCTTTTGAGGCTTTGAGGCAAGAATATATCTCATAAGTGGGATGCTAAAGGGGACTTTTCCATCAAAAAGTGATCCTGATAAATATTGAAGACATCTTAATACAATGTACATTTATTGATTCTCATTTCTATTTTGAACTGTACTTGCAAGCGTGGAGCATATATTGGCTGAAAGATTAGAAGAATATTCTTTGAGGAATGGACAGCTTAATAATTTTTATCACATATTATTATAATTGATTGTAATACAGTATCACGCTATGTCATATTTTGTTTTTTTTATTTTCATGAATGTTTACTGTATTTCAACGTGGGAGAGAAGACAAATTGCAGTATATGTATAGTTATATAGTTTTCTGAATATATCACAAACACACAATTGGTTTGATATCACAAATTTATATGAGAGATTAAACAACACAGGATAATATCCTATTTTGTCACGTATATCACTATGTCACAACTGGTGTATAGTTGTTTTGATTACATTTAGCTGCAGTGGATAGTGAAGCGCTGGTGGAGATTTCACATATTTTATTTTAGATAATGGATAACGGTTGCCAGGCACTGGGGAGTGTAAAAATGTATTTTAAATGGAAAGGTGTATGTGTAGGCACTGCAGCGCCAGTAAAGAACTGGCGCTCAGTGCTAAATGGGTTAACTCCCGACACCTAGCGCCGGGAGTGTAACGATGTATAGTTTAAATGTAATAATGTGCAATGTATATGGGTATAAAGTGCATATGTATGAAATAAATGTAGAGTACTTACCTTGTCCCTCAGTCCAGAGGGGGCTGCAGAGGCAGCCCTGGATCCTTTACCCCCGGCAGCCAGCTTCAGTGGCTGCCGGAGGGAGTTCCTCACTAGCTTCCTGAAATCAAACACCTCCGGGAGGTGCAGCGCCTCCTGGGGGTCCCAGGAAGATAAGTCCCTAGTTGGAGCTCAAAGAACTACTTCAACTAGTGACAGGGCAGGGACTGCTGTCCCGGGATCTTGCCCCAGACAGAGAGGCACCAGGGGAGGTGAGTGGGCCGAGCCCCCCTCTCCCTGGCAGCTCATGGACAGGCAGGAAGTATACCCTCCCCTGCTACTAGCAACAATGTTAAAAGGTGTTAAACTCTCTTGGTTGAGTCACGTACAGGCTGCATGAATCCACCCAGATTGGTTAAAGAGACAGGAGAACGGTTTACCTCCTGCTATGACTATTCTCCAGATGTGTATAAAAACAGAACTGTTTTGTATTAGAAGTTGTTCTTCTTGTTTCATCTGACCTGCTTCCTGGTACCTTCAAGCAGGGTGAGCAAATAAACATCACTTGCTTCAAAGACCTGCTTGGAAACTTCTCTATCTCTGTGACCTACAGATTAGACCCAACTCTAATCCTGTAACAGATACTGGATTACTACTACTAATCTTGATTAGTGCTGGTTTACCTGAGGTGCGGAGTCTAACGATCTCCCCGGTGTTCACCAAGAACCGCCGCAAGGCGGGGTGGACTTCACTGCCAGGAGTCACAGGTCGCGGTCCTCAGGTTCGCCCCAAGATGTAGTGCAGCGGAGTGGAGCGGAAGATGAAGAGTCAATCAAGCCGGGGTCGGTACACAGGTCACAAGAATAGAGGGATGGTCAGCAAGCCGGGTCGGTACACAGGGGTTGGAGAGCCAGGATAGTCTAACAGGAAGAGATCAGCACACAGGAAGACACAGGAGACTGGAAGACACAGCAATCCACAAATCATAGGAGACAGGAACAGGTAAGTGTTGCTCTGACACTCAGCGAGTGTCAGAGTGATGTTTTTATACTGACATGGATTCAAAATCCTCGCCTCTGGGTTGCGGTCATGTGACCGCCAAACCCGGAAGTGCGGCATCCGGATGCAGTGGCGGGGAGCAGGTAAGTTCGTAACAAATCCGTTCCCGTCTGTTCTGAGATTTGGACCCAGCATTCCAGTACCACCACTCTGCCCACTACCCAGCAGCTCTGGCCAGTGTGATGGGCCAGGGGGGATTCATCCACACCAACCTTGATTCATAGGAAGAGGTCAGGAATTCCAGCCTCGGTGCACCAGTAATGGGATACACTAGCAGCGTAAGTTACCTAGAAGAATCCCGGTTCTGGATGCCAGTAAGGAGTCCAGTGGTGGCAGCATTTTTTAAGCCCCACAAGCGATCCTGATCCAGGGCTCTCAGCTCTCCAGGACCTCAGTGCATTGTGACCTGCAGACCATCTCCTCTCTCTTTGTTTCAGGCCTTCATTCACCTGCATAGCAGTATTTCAGTACTCAATGCACCTGCAGATCGTTGCATCCATAAGTGATCCTGACCTAGGGCTTCGTAGCTCCACGGGACCTCAGTGCAGCATCCACCTGCAGATCCATTTTCCTTTGTGTGATCCTGTTTATTCCTTACCTAGGTGCCTGGACTCTGGAGCACTTCTCACTTGAGATGCATACTTCTTACAGTCATTCTTACCTTGGATGCCTCAGCTCTCCAGTACCCCTGAGCATCGCTCTTCCTCTGGTCATCTCACTCTCGTGTACCTTGTACACTTAATCCTACCAGTAACCCTTCAGTCCCGAGCTCTCTGCTCCTGTGTTCTCAGCTGGTCTTGCTGGGTACTCTCTTAAAGGACTGCAACCTGTGGAAGCCGCAAAGTCCATACCTCCTTGCAGGGGTCCCTGGTAAAAACCTTCCTCTCTGTTAGACTCCACGCCTCTCTGGGGGTAGTGTCAAATCAAGCAGAATCCGCGGTCCCCACAGATCATCATGACACTGATATATGAAACAAATATTTTATTTCTTATATCACTGATCAACATAAATACTATTAGGCTTGAATTGTATGTTTTACGATTCAAGTATCAACTGGGGTAAGATCAGATCTTGTAATAATTTTCAGTTTACAGATGTTCGTGCTAACCTAGATTGAGGCCTTTGAATGAGGCCTGGTGAGTGGAGCAAGGTGCTGGAACATAATGCTCAAACAAAAGTATTTTAACCTAAGTGGCAGTGCTAATTTACACATATGAATACACATGCTTTGAAAAATTTCCATTCACATACTAGTCCCAACGTAGCTGGACACATTGCATTTTTGCTTGGAGCTGGTTTAGAAAGACATAAAGTCCCGTATGCAATTGACAGCATTAGTAGGAATGAGGTCGTTGGAAATAAGAGATTCAAATTTCATATCTATTTGGTGTAATAAGTCATTATGAACCACATTAGTGGATTGTAGCCGCCTTCCTGTAGAACAGGTGGTGAATTTTGGTGCTAGTTTTTTTCAGTCAGGCACATAGAAAACGTATCCCTTCAGCAAGTAAAATCGGTTTTAGGGTGCGTTAATTTTGCTTGCTGCATTATCCCTACAGGTGAAGTTTGTTTGTTTTTTAATTGGAAATTGCAGAAGGTGTCAGCCGATGTGACTAACTTGTTTTGAGCTAGAGCCATTTCTTACCCTGCAATTAGGATAATTAGGCATTTAGTTCTGTGCTGGCTTGCACATTGAGTTCTGGGCTCAACATGTGCCCTATATTGGAAATGCTTTGGCTGACGCACTTTCCCGTTTTGAACTGGGTGAAATTCAGGAAACTTGCTGTTTGTGCTAATCTTAATTAAACCCATTGTTGCGTCACCTGATTGATGCAGTTTGGGGAGTGAAGAGCTCCAGATTATAAAGCCTCATTATGTAGCACAGCTTTTTTGCTGGCCTTTTTGGGCCCTTAGATTTAGCGAGCTGGTATCTGCATCTAAACTCACCCCGGCTTTGTGGCTTATTGGCTAAGAATATTAATTTAAGAGATGCATCCCTGCTTTGCAAGTTAAATTGATCAATAAGAAGATTGCTTTTGAGTATTAATCTCATATGGCTCATAATTAGTGACCGCTAGAGGCGATTGCTACTCTGTCGAAGCCAAGTTACTGCTGGTGATATATGCTTTAATATGAGACCAAACTCTTTACATTTTAGAGGACCTGAACCAAAAATACCTTTATTGTAATATTATCTGTGTATAAATAACCTTTAATTCATTTATTAAATAATCAAATGTGAATTGGAACTTTTAGAAAGTGTGCACTATTTACAAACGTGTGAATGTAAGTGCGTGTGTGATTTATTGGTGCGATTGCGTCATTACACGTGGCATACTAAACGGACGTGCATGGTAAACCTATATTAATTAATTTAGCCGACTTCATCTAATTATTTGACTTCCACAAAAGGGAATGTGCAGAGGAAGCATATCAGCCATTTAGCGTTTATAACTCTAGCATATCTTTGGAGTTGCATTACCACACAACTTTGTTTTTTAGCACACAAAGCTTCATTTAAAGTTGAACTTAAGTCTGACTCTCATAATACCACTTTGTTTTACTGTGTATGCTTTTCTGGATGGTTTGGGGCCTCCATTGTGTGATCCAGGGCCCCCCAGGTGTGCATGACAAACTTGAAGGAATAGAGTAGCACCCATTGTTTCATATATTTGTTAGAAGCGTAGATAGGTTTTTATCTAAAGCTATGTCACTCACCGGACCGTGAGTGCCTCTTCCCGGACATTTAGGAACCGTGGCCGTCCACCATCCTGAGGGTCTGCGCATGCGCAGCCCTTTTCTATACTTCAGTGTATACCCCTTTAACTTAATTGGCAGATCAGGCAACCTCCCTATATTAAGCACCTGTGGTCACTACCACGTTGCCTGATCTTGGAGTCTCATTCCTCATGAGTCTCTGAAGGTGTTCCTGTATTACTTGTGTATTCAGTGCTGCTGATTCCTGTGGTTTCCAAACCACTTCTACTACTGTGGTTCCATACCACTTCTACCATCAACTTTATCATCATGACTGTTTGCTGATTCCTATCCGCTGCCTCCGTGCACTACAGTCTTCTACACCACTTCAACGTTATTTTATATCAATGTGACTGTTTGCTCATTGCTATCCGCTGCCTCCGTGCACTCCAGCTTTTACCTCACTCACCTGCTTCTCATCAAGTCTGTTTGCTGATTTCTATCCGCTGCCTCTGTGCACTACAGTCTCCTGCTTGCAACTCGCCTGTGTTCAACATCGTGACTGCCAGCTGACTACTATCCGCTGCCTCTGTGCACTACAGTCTCCTGCTTGCAACTCGCCTGTGTTTAACATCGTGACTGCCAGCTGACTACTATTCGCTGCCTCTGTGCACTACAGTCTCCTGCTTGCAACTCGCCTGTGTTCAACATCGTGACTGCCAGCTGATTACTATCCGCTGCCTCCGTGCACTACACTCTCATCTCATCTTTGCTGTGACTTCCTCGAGACTGCCGCTTTTCATTACCATCTGCTACACTTCGTGATCTACAGCTCCGGCCCTGCGCTGCACTCCTGTTTCCCATCGCTGTTGGTTCCTGTGGTTGCTACTGGTTACCTCCGTGTGCCGCTGAGTCCTGCCGCTGTGGTCAGCGCTATCGTCCATCTCCTGCTGATCCACTCTCCACGCCTTCACGTGTTCCACTGGCCTCTACCCTCCTGTCAGCATTGGATTTGTATCTCTTCTACTACCCTCTGCTGGATCATCTCCATTCTCCTGGGTTTCCTATGAGTCCAGTTCCACGTGTTGCTGACTCCTGTGGATTCGTGTCCCTGTCGGTCTACTCACCTGTGCGCTGCACCTGCTAGACCGCTGCTTCTCCTATCCAGGGACTTCCTATCCAGTCGGCCTCCAGCCGCTCAGGTACCGCTGCAATCCCATCTGACTGCTACTGCTGAACCACGGTATGCATACTTCTCATTGACTGTGCTGTGTATTGCATATCTTGCTGGACTGTGTTTGGTTCTCTCTGGAGTCTGCTATCCGCTGAGTCTATTGCCATCATTGACTGTGTTATCATTGTGCTGGACTACTTCAAGAGACTTTCTAGATTGCAGACCTGATCAGTCATTTACATATATATATATCTATATTGTGCATATTACTGTGGATCGTGTATAAGGTGCCTGTGTATATCCTGTGTTGCAGTCTTCCCCCGTGCACCTCCTCACATATATATGCAGTGGTACAACTTGCTGATGTCAGACCACTGATCCCTGTTTCCGGTATCACCTGTTCCATTATCCTCTCACAGAGCAGTGGTACAACTTGCTACCGCAGACCACTGACTACCTGGATACCTCCACTTGGATTCCATTCCTTCACTCAGACAGCGGTACAACTTGCTACCCGCAGACCGCTGACTCTCATCACCTCCTTGTTTCTGTTGGACATTCCACCTCACTATAGCAGTGGTACAACTTGCTATCGCAGACCACTGACTACCTTCACGTGTCCTTGTCCATACAGTTCCTTGTGTATCATTACCTCATTATTACCAGTGTTGCTAGTCATAGACTTTCCTGAGCATCTCATCGGCCATCATTTCATGTTCCGTGATCACCCAGCTACCAGAGTACCCTATTACCATCTACATTGCTCTGGTAAGCCTACCATCTGGTGATCCCTGGGTAAAGACTCCTAGTGCCCGTGACAGTAAGATCAGGCCATGACAGACCCAGATGTGGAACCTACCGCCAAAGAGATGCTGCAACATCTGGTTAGCCGTGTGGAGCAACAGGATGCCCGCCAACAGCTGTTACTTCAGTGTTATCAGTCATTAACCTCCCAAGGTACATCTGGACAGACTGTGACAGCTACTACTGAAGCTCCTGTGCTTTCCTCCGTTTCCCCATTGCCATCCCAGGTGTCTATAGCTTCCACGCTTCACCTGCCTACTCCGTCAAAGTACGATGGAGACCCCAAAACTTGTAGGGGTTTCCTTAACCAATGTTCAGTCCATTTTGAGCTCCAACCTCAAAATTTTTCTACCCATCGTTCCAGAGTGGCCTATCTTATCTCTTTGTTTTCAGGACAAGCCCTGGCTTGGGCCTCCCCTCTGTGGGAGAGGAACGATCCAATATTACAAGATAGTGCCAAATTCATTTCTACATTCCGAAGTGTGTTCGATGAACCAGGTCGTGTGACCTCCGCTGCTTCCAGCATCCTCCGTCTGCGACAAGGATCTCATACTGTAGGCCAGTACGTCATTCAATTTAGGATCTTAGCCTCTGAACTTCAGTGGAACACTGAAGCCCTAGTTGCCGCCTTCTGGCAGGGGCTTTCCGATAAAATTAAAGATGCACTGACTACCCAAGAGCTTCCTTCGTCACTTGAAGATTTGATCTCTCTATGCCATCGTGTTGATATGAGATTTCGTGAAAGAGAGGCTGAGAAAACGACTTCTGCTAAAGCACCTTTTCGCTCTAACCCTCAATTTCGTCCAGTGTCACCCGCTGTGATTCCCATGGAGATTGGACGTTCCAAGTTATCTTCTGAGGAGAGGAAACGAAGAGTCAAGAATAGACTCTGTATCTATTGTGCTGATTCCACTCATGTCCTCAGCTCCTGCCCTAAGAGATCGGGAAATGCCAGGCCCTAACTAGTTCTGGAGAGGTGAAGTTAGGGTCCCTGGAGTCCTCTCCATCGTCTATGAAATCTAAAGTCTGCGCTTTTGATGTGACTATTTCCTTTGCTACCAAGACCTTTGAGTCACAGGCATTGATTGATTCCGGAGCAGCAGGAAATTTTATTTCCAAATCGTTAGTTAATCAATGGTCTCTACCAATGATTACCTTAAAAACTCCCATTACTGTGACGGCTATCGATGGATCACGTCTCATCAACGGTCTCATCACCCAGAGTACGTCTCCAGTAACCCTTCAGATTGGTGCTCTGCATCATGAAGAGATATCGTTTTTAATTCTTCCTGTTACGACAAGTCCGATTGTCCTAGGCCTTCCATGGCTTCAGTGTCATTCTCCCCAGATTGACTGGCGCACCCCTCAAGTCACGTCTTGGGGGCCTGAATGTCACCATCATTGCCTTTCCCAAGTCATTCCTCTCAAGGTACAGCAAGCTTCCATTTCAGCTATTTCACCGGGACTCCCTCCTCAATATGCTTCATTTACCAATGTTTTTGATAAAGCTCAGTCTGAACGTCTTCCTCCTCATCGTTCTTGGGATTGTCCGATTGATCTTCTTCCTGGCAAGACTCCTCCCAGAGGCCGGGTCTATCCACTCTCGTTACCTGAAACTCAAGCTACATCTGAATATATACGGGAGAACCTCCAGCGTGGGTTCATTCGACCTTCCACCTCGCCCGCTGGAGCTGGGTTCTTCTTTGTCAAAAAGAAGGATGGATCATTACGCCCTTGTATAGATTTTCGTGGACTCAATGCCATTACTATCAAGAACCGGTATCCCATTCCGTTGATCACTGAGCTATTTGACCGCATTAAGGGAGCCCGTATTTTTACTAAGTTGGATCTTCGTGGTGCTTACAATTTAATCAGAATCCGTTCCGGTGACGAATGGAAGACGGCGTTTAACACCAGAGACGGGCATTACGAATATCTGGTAATGCCTTTCGGGCTATGTAATGCCCCCGCTGTTTTTCAGGGCTTCATCAATGAGATTTTTCGGGACTTATTATATGTATGTGTCGTCGTCTACCTGGACGACATATTGATTTTTTCACAGGACCTGCCTTCTCACCACCAACATGTGGCAGAAGTCCTCTCCAGGCTACGGAAAAATTCATTGTTCTGTAAATTAGAAAAATGTTCATTCGAATTACCCCAGATTCCATTCTTGGGGTATATTGTTTCCGGAGTTGGTCTGAAGATGGATCCTGACAAAGTAAATGCTGTACTACATTGGCCCCAGCCAACTACTCTTCGTGCCATCCAGCGTTTTTTAGGTTTTGCCAATTACTATAGACGCTTCATTCAAGACTTTTCTTCCATTGCATCTCCTATTGTGGCCCTGACTCGTAAAGGGGCTAATCCTAAGCAATGGTCTACTGAGGCTATTCAAGCCTTTCAAACATTAAAAGAGTCCTTCTCTTCGGCTCCAATCCTTCGTCAGCCTGATGTGACACTCCCTTTTTTCCTAGAAGTAGATGCCTCTAATGTGGGCTTAGGAGCTATTCTCTCCCAACGCTCGGAACAGCAAAAATTCCACCCTTGTGCCTTCTATTCTCGGGGTCTCCTACCCGCAGAGAAGAATTATACCATCGGAGACAAGGAATTACTGGCTATCAAAGCCGCATTAGAGGAATGGAGATACTTGTTGGAGGGAGCTCGCCATCCGGTGACGATCTTCACGGATCATAAGAACTTGTCATATCTCCAGTCTGCCCAATGCTTGAACCCTCGTCAAGCAAGATGGTCTCTTTTCTTTTCCCGTTTTGAATTAATAATTACCTTCAAACCAGCTGCCAAGAACAAAAAAGCTGATGCCTTATCTAGAGCCTTTGCTACGTCCTCTGATATAGAAGAGGTTTCCAACCATACCATTCTAGACCCCAAATGTATCTCACTGGCTGCTTCATCCACCAAAACGCTACCATTTGGGAAGACCCTCGTGCCTCCTACTCTAAGGAGGAAAATCCTTTCGTGGTTCCATGCCTCTCGTTTTTCTGGACACGCCGGTGAACACAAGACTTTTGAGATCCTCTCTCGAAGTTACTGGTGGCCTTCAATGAGGAGAGACGTCAAAGAGTTCATTGCTTCCTGTGAATTATGTTCGCAATTCAAATCCTCCCGCAGAACCCCAGCAGGGTTGCTGCGACCACTACCCATTCCGTCCAAACCATGGACCCATATTAGTATGGATTTCGTTACTGACTTACCACCTAGTAAGAACCATAACACTATTTGGGTCGTAGTGGACAGATTTTCGAAGATGGCTCATTTCATCCCTCTGTCTGGTTTGCCTTCCTCGTCTATCCTGGCTGAACATTTCATTAAAGAGATCTTCCGTATCCATGGATGTCCATCTGAGATTGTGTCTGATAGAGGAGTACAATTCGTGTCCAGATTCTGGCGAGCCCTTTGTAAAACCTTGGGCATACGATTAGCACTCTCATCTTCTTACCATCCACAATCCAATGGACAAACCGAACGTGTCAATCAAGATCTTGAGACTTTTATAAGGATATTTTCATCAGCCAATCAAGACAACTGGGTAGAGTTACTCCCTTGGGCTGAGTTCGCCCATAACAACATGTACCATGAGTCATCATCCAAAACTCCATTCTTTGTGGTCTACGGTCACCATCCGTCTTTTCCGGAATTTCCTGCCCTCCCGCCCACCCAAGTTCCTGCGGTGGAGACTGTTTGTCAGACCTTTAAAAATATCTGGTCTCAGGTTAGAACCTGTTTGAAGAAGACATCTGTCAAATATAAATCTTTCGCTGATAAGAAGAGGCGGGCTATTCCACCACTAAAAATTGGAGATCGTGTCTGGTTATCCACAAAAAATATTCGTTTGAAGGTTCCATCCATGAAATTCGCCCCTCGTTTTATTGGTCCATATAGGATCATTCAAGTTATCAATCCAGTATGTGTGAAACTCCTTCTTCCTAAGAGTCTTCGGATTTCTAATGCCTTCCATGTATCTTTGCTCAAACCTCTTATTATCAACCGTTTTTCAACTCCTCCCTCAGCTCCGCAGCCAGTTCAAGTCCATCAGGAGGAGGATTTTGAGATTACCGAGGTACTAGATGCAAAAATTTCGCGAGGAGTCCTCCACTTCCTCGTTCATTGGAAGGGCTTTGGTCCTGAGGAGCGCTCTTGGATCAAAGCTGAAGATCTTAATGCTCCTGCCCTTTTGAAGAAGTTTTACTCCAAAAATCCGGACAAGCCCGGTTCCAGGCGTTCTGTGCCCACCTTTAAAAGGGGGGGTACTGTCACTCACCGGACCGTGAGTGCCTCTTCCCGGACATTTAGGAACCGTGGCCGTCCACCATCCTGAGGGTCTGCGCATGCGCAGCCCTTTTCTATACTTCAGTGTATACCCCTTTAACTTAATTGGCAGATCAGGCAACCTCCCTATATTAAGCACCTGTGGTCACTACCACGTTGCCTGATCTTGGAGTCTCATTCCTCATGAGTCTCTGAAGGTGTTCCTGTATTACTTGTGTATTCAGTGCTGCTGATTCCTGTGGTTTCCAAACCACTTCTACTACTGTGGTTCCATACCACTTCTACCATCAACTTTATCATCATGACTGTTTGCTGATTCCTATCCGCTGCCTCCGTGCACTACAGTCTTCTACACCACTTCAACGTTATTTTATATCAATGTGACTGTTTGCTCATTGCTATCCGCTGCCTCCGTGCACTCCAGCTTTTACCTCACTCACCTGCTTCTCATCAAGTCTGTTTGCTGATTTCTATCCGCTGCCTCTGTGCACTACAGTCTCCTGCTTGCAACTCGCCTGTGTTCAACATCGTGACTGCCAGCTGACTACTATCCGCTGCCTCTGTGCACTACAGTCTCCTGCTTGCAACTCGCCTGTGTTTAACATCGTGACTGCCAGCTGACTACTATTCGCTGCCTCTGTGCACTACAGTCTCCTGCTTGCAACTCGCCTGTGTTCAACATCGTGACTGCCAGCTGATTACTATCCGCTGCCTCCGTGCACTACACTCTCATCTCATCTTTGCTGTGACTTCCTCGAGACTGCCGCTTTTCATTACCATCTGCTACACTTCGTGATCTACAGCTCCGGCCCTGCGCTGCACTCCTGTTTCCCATCGCTGTTGGTTCCTGTGGTTGCTACTGGTTACCTCCGTGTGCCGCTGAGTCCTGCCGCTGTGGTCAGCGCTATCGTCCATCTCCTGCTGATCCACTCTCCACGCCTTCACGTGTTCCACTGGCCTCTACCCTCCTGTCAGCATTGGATTTGTATCTCTTCTACTACCCTCTGCTGGATCATCTCCATTCTCCTGGGTTTCCTATGAGTCCAGTTCCACGTGTTGCTGACTCCTGTGGATTCGTGTCCCTGTCGGTCTACTCACCTGTGCGCTGCACCTGCTAGACCGCTGCTTCTCCTATCCAGGGACTTCCTATCCAGTCGGCCTCCAGCCGCTCAGGTACCGCTGCAATCCCATCTGACTGCTACTGCTGAACCACGGTATGCATACTTCTCATTGACTGTGCTGTGTATTGCATATCTTGCTGGACTGTGTTTGGTTCTCTCTGGAGTCTGCTATCCGCTGAGTCTATTGCCATCATTGACTGTGTTATCATTGTGCTGGACTACTTCAAGAGACTTTCTAGATTGCAGACCTGATCAGTCATTTACATATATATATATCTATATTGTGCATATTACTGTGGATCGTGTATAAGGTGCCTGTGTATATCCTGTGTTGCAGTCTTCCCCCGTGCACCTCCTCACATATATATGCAGTGGTACAACTTGCTGATGTCAGACCACTGATCCCTGTTTCCGGTATCACCTGTTCCATTATCCTCTCACAGAGCAGTGGTACAACTTGCTACCGCAGACCACTGACTACCTGGATACCTCCACTTGGATTCCATTCCTTCACTCAGACAGCGGTACAACTTGCTACCCGCAGACCGCTGACTCTCATCACCTCCTTGTTTCTGTTGGACATTCCACCTCACTATAGCAGTGGTACAACTTGCTATCGCAGACCACTGACTACCTTCACGTGTCCTTGTCCATACAGTTCCTTGTGTATCATTACCTCATTATTACCAGTGTTGCTAGTCATAGACTTTCCTGAGCATCTCATCGGCCATCATTTCATGTTCCGTGATCACCCAGCTACCAGAGTACCCTATTACCATCTACATTGCTCTGGTAAGCCTACCATCTGGTGATCCCTGGGTAAAGACTCCTAGTGCCCGTGACAAGCTACTGACCAGCTGGTGCACTACTGGGCAGCTAAAATAGCACACCATGATAATAACATTTGCAATTAGCTTTTATCTGTTTAGTTCCGGTCAGTCAATGAAAGAAAGTGCCAAAATTGTTGCTATGGTTTAATGCAGATTTGCACTATTCAGCAAAGGTGTTATGTTCTTCTTTACACTAAAAACTTAATCCTCATAATTATCCTTAGCAATAGAGGTGCAATGGAACTGTACTACCAGCAGTCGATGCAAATAAAAATAAATGTACCCTACTTACATCGATGTAATCCGCTGCCTTTCGCCAATCTAAGTTTCATAACAAGATATATAATAAATTGAATAGTTATTAAATAATAACTATCTATAGTTAGTGCGTGCACCTTGTATGCTAGTGTATGGTATCGCAGAACCCTTGTACTTGAATAGTTGGTAAAAATTAAGTATAGACAGATTGCCATGGAATGTGCTTATTTCAGTATACAATAGAGCCATGACATGCTGAGGAAAAGTCCGTCTATGCCCCACATAGTGCTGTGGGTCACTTAGCTTTAAAGCGTGGAACTTGACTGAGGACCTGCCTATTTCGCATTCTATAGGTTGTGGTATATCATGGGTAACCACATAATTTAGGCAGGAAATACTAGATACCTAACAACCTTTACACCCTCTTTGTTTCTGTGTTTTGCTGTTATGTCACTTAGCTCTTCAGCATTGTCATTTTATGTTTCTTCTAATTGATCCTGTGCAGCCCGCAGCTCAGTTTTAACTGCCTCCTATTGCTGGGCACTACAGTTAAGGAATTTAAATTACAAAATATCACTTGTGTATTCGCTACACTGCACAGTTAGACAATTAATGCATTTTCAGCAAAACGCCCTGTGTCCTAGAATAAAGTACCTTGAATTACAAATGCAAAATTCTTTAAAGTTAAAGAAAGAGTCACTTTGAAACTGCAATAATGTTAGTGACACTATCCAAAACAACAATGTAATAAATCATCATTCTAAGGATACAAAACTCTCTGCGTAGATATCACAAAAGTAATCCTATTAACAGCTACAAATTTGTATCAGGTTAGCAAAATTACAAACATGAGATACAGCATAAAGTAAGAATGACAATTGACACAAAATATGTACATCCTACTCAGGGGCGCACGGAGGATTGCAGCTCCGTTTCGTCAGCTCTGTCCTATACAGCAGCCACGGACGCTTCTTTGACAGCGCCGCGGCTGCTGTGTAGGACAGTGGCCACTTAGTTAGCGCAGGGGAGGTTTCTAGAGACTCAGAAACCCCCCCTGCATGCGCCACTGCTACTCAGCATAAGCCCCATTGTCTTTTCAGTGCTACCTATGCTGTAAACATTATACATGATAACAACAAATAATATAGGTGTAATTTGCGCTTGTGAAAATTAACAATGTTTTACTTTTACAAGTACTGCTGCTGTTCCTGGCCTCGCAGGAGGATTCTAGCAATTGCTACCTGCCTGCGATAGTAGGCAATAGTCTTTACCATTTGGGGGCTTTGGTAAATAGCGAGAAGCCCTAAATCCAGCAAAATATCCCCTTTCACAGGTTTTAGGGTTTTATCTCCCTTTAATAAATAGACCCTTAAATCTGTATTTATTTAAGTTGCATGATGCAGAGAACTAAACAAAGTATATTTCCTTCCTGTCTCTTCTCAATGAAGCATTGCCACAAACATATGTATCATGCTTGGCGCTCTACCCAAACCTATCATTTCCCTTGTTGTGGAAAGCAAACAAGCCTCTGTGTGATGGCACTCAGAGCACCAGGAAAATCCATAATACCTTAATGTTGATTAAAAAAAGTTATATGGCTAAAACACAATGTCTACTTTATATGGTACCATCTGCTAGTGTCCAGAGTGGTGAATCTGAAAAAAAAGTAAATCAGTGACAACAGTGCCTGGGCAGCATGGGGGCATAGTGGTTAGCACCTCTGCCTCACAGCACTGGGGTCAATTCCCGACCATGCCATGGCCTTATCTGTGGGGAGTTTGTATGTTCTCCCCGTGTTTGCGTGGGTTTCCTCCGGGTGCTCCGGTTTCCTCCCACACTCCAAAAACATACTGGTAGGTTAATTGGCTGCTAACAAATTGACCCTAGTCTCTGTTTGTCTGTGTATGTGTGTGCGTGTGTGTGTGTTAAGGGAATTTAGACTGTAAGCCCCAATGGGGCAGGGACTGATGTGAATGAGTTCTCTGTACAGCGCTGCGGAATTAGTGGCGCTATATAAATAAATGATGATGATGATGATGACAGCACCAGCCCTGTGTTCACCATCCTTTCATTCATTTGCCAGAAGTGCTAGATGGCCAGTCCAGGCTGGCCTTTTCTCTATTCTACTCATGGCCAAGTGCTGTGTGGTAAAGAAATATTAAGAATATACAAGAATATTATCACCATTTTTACAACTTATACAGATTGATGGTATAATAAAACATCATTATCTCCAGTGTAGAAAGGTCTCTTGTACAGGATTTTAAACTGCAGCATGAAATTTAGAGTAGATTTTCATTAAAAAAATCAAGATCAATAAACTCTATTGAATTTGAATAGACTTGGTTATATGTATGGAATAGTAGTTTTCAAAGTCTCACTATATTGAGCATATAACACTTAAGTCTGCATATTTTATTGAATTGTGCACACGCCTGTGTATGTAAACTTGTCTGAGAGAAGAAATTCAATTCAAACAGCACAGAAGCATCAGTTAGTGATAATTAAGTAAACAACATGCTGTTTTAATGAACTGAAAGGTTGGCAATTGAATCATGCTTTCCCATCTGCTCTAAATATTTTCTTGCCTGTACAAGTGATTAGTTAATGATGTATATATTTGGTTAGCTGTAAACCCATTACATGCAACTAAACATAGAGCTGAGTCATGTTCAAATTAAAAGACATTACAAAAAATTGCATGACACTTTGGTAAGTACATTTATTTTCTAGATCATCACAAAACATGACCTTCTTTGTTTAGGTTGTGCACAATGCTCTAATGTTTCAAAGTGAGGCAACATTTGTTACCCATACATGGTCAAAAATGATCCCTTTTCAGTTCACTGCACAACTGTCTTGCTATTGTATTGGGAATCTTTAGATTCAGATGACTAACCTTTTTTTTAGTGTCACAATTTAAATATTATTAAATTAATTGTAGTTAATGGTATCAATTGCAAGTCCCTAATATATTCAGTAGGTGCAACAGTCTTATAAACATATGTTAACCAAAACATCTATGCAAGACACACAACAGTGAACAACTATTGTCGTCCAGTTCTTTTATTGCAATCACAACCTCAGAAGAGCACTAGTTGTATCTCCACTACTTGTAGGGAAGGAGCCCTAGGGCTAGATTTACTAAGCTGTAGGTTTGAAAAAGTGGGGATGTTGCCTATAGCAACCAATCAGATTCTAGTTGTCATTTTGTAGAAGGTACTAAATAAATGAAAGCTAGAATCTGATTGGTTGCTATAAGCAACATCCCCACTTTTTCAAACCCGCAGCTTAGTAAATCTAACCCCTAGAGTTAACTATACACTAACTTTAGGGACTGGAACCTAGGAGTAACAATATACTGAAAGCCAATAATTTCTTTCCAAAGGTGGATTGCCCAATTTACTATTCCAGGGCCTCAATTAAAAATAAATAAATCACCAAAACATATTTAATAAGGGTGGGTGGTTAATGTTTATATATTACATTGATTAGGAGTCTATGGCAAGAGAGATTATGATTAATATTCATATATAAGACAATGAAAGTAGCCAAGAGTTGCAACATAAGAAAAGTCAGAAAGACAGGGTAAGACATACAGAGCAAGCAGTAATACAAAAATAAAAACCAAAACACATAGCCAGTTAGGCTGGAGTCAATACCTGTTGACTATGAAATAATAAATAAGACACAGATATAACACAATCTGTTAGTAATGACTGAGGCAGGGGAAACACAGGGATGATAAAGGGAAAATAAATTGACATCCAAACAACTAATTGAGAACCAAGTTGCTGGTCTCAGAGGCTCTTGGGTCTCTAGCAGCTCTCTTTCTCCTGTGCATTGCCATCGGGTACTCGGATTACATAAGAAACTTTAAAATTACAGTCGGACAAGCTGAAGGGGATAGGACCAGGGTAGAGAGGCTAGGGAAAATGGCAACAATTATAGAGCATTTGCGGCTGCTTCCATAGTGGGCAAATTGGGTTTACCTGGGATCTGTCCTCTATTTAAATCCAACTTTCCCTTGTTTTTAAAATTTAAGTAACCACACAAAGTGTCACTTTAGTTTCTTTGTGTCATAAAATCTATAAATAAAATAAAAGGTAAAATAGATATGCTTAGTCATCTGAAATTTGGGCTTTAATGACATGCAAGTTTGAGTGGTGCCATGGGGGTGGCTGATATTAATGGACTAATGACTAATTGACCTGTTCCAGTAGGTCAATAGCAAAACTCATAGAAGTGCTAGCAATTAGAGATGTGCACTGACTACTGTGTTTTAGTTTTGGATGTGGTTTTGGTTCTAAAATGACTTGTGTTTTGGTTTTGTTGCAGGTTTTGCCCAAACGTCCTGAAAGATTTGACTTTTTGTTTTGGATCTCGTTTAATTAAAAATTGTGAAATATAGGGGAAATTATGTGATTTGGAGTTGTTTTTTTTTCCTATATTAATATGCTATAAGCATTAACAGTCATTTATAGTCATTTACCATCTATTTTCTAATTACTTCTACACGACTGTCCAAATTTTCAATAATTTTGTCCAAAGTCTGCAGCCAGCTGGCTGGCTAAAGTTAGCAACAAAGCAGTGGCTTAAATACAAGGCAGTTTATTAAAAGATGTAATCGCCATTTCTGCTCAAATTTTCTTTTAATTCAATTCCATCTCACATTATAAATCAATGTTTCAGTCCTACATTTGGACTTTTGTCAAGACTATCACATAGAACAACAGAAAAGGCAGATATTACAAAAAACATGTAGTTACTTGACTTCTTATGCAATCCCGATTGTCTTCAACTGCAGCTCATGGTTCATCAAAAAGTGATAGTTTGCATATTATTGCAAAATATATGAGGCAAAGGCTCCCTTGTTTTCTCTATGAAGCAGTCAAACAATATACATTCCATCCTGGAATGCTTAACCAAAGTGCCAAAACAGTAAGTACTCAAACTAGTTTTTACTGTAGCAACCAAACACAGCATGTCCTATGTGAATCACTGGGACAACTGTGTAAAAGGGGTATATTACCCATGAGTATCTAAGACATGTGCCACTATAAAATGCACAATCCGGCTGAATCTGTTCTAGCTTGGAATGCAAAAACCTGTATAACAAGCGTTTTGGATTCATATTTTCCTGGAAAGACATTTTTCCTTGTTTTCAGATCAAATTTTGGAGCAAAGAATTGAATCGTGTTTTGTATCTACTTGGAACTCCAAATCTCGGATCTGTTGGATTTATCTAAATCCGAACCATGCAACTCTACTAGTAATATTGGTGTGTGATGATAGCTAGTTGGACTCCAATGCAAAGACTGTTATACAGGTCTAACAAAATTGCTGCATTCATGCTGGTTCAAGGCACCATTAGGAAGCGTGTTTACTTAAGCAAACAGGGCATGATAGCAGGTTCATTGGCAACCTAACTAGTTTCATGCCACAACTGACACTGCCTTCCAGTTAACCCCATGCAGTTAACCCCATGCAGTGATTGGGGGTGTACATATATATTTATGCCTGAAAGAATAGTGAATAACAATATATGTTTTTAAAATCACTTATAGAACAATAATAGGCAAATAGTATAAAAATAATTTTAACAGGTATTACAATGTTACATGAAATAATAATATATGTATACAAAATGTTCATTCATAATCACAAAATGTATAAAATATCACAAAGATCAAATAATAAAAATATTTTGTTCCTTCATAATGATGCTGTTAGGTTCCTTGTTGATGCAGACCTTATCTAAATCTTTACATGCATTCTGTCTGGTTATGTCATAGGCATGCGATGATATATGCAAATGCGAAGTGCCTGCATTTCCCCACGCTCACATATTATAGACTAATGACCAATATCCACTATAAAAGGGCAGGCTGATCACTAACCAGTTGTCAGTTTATTGAACTAGCTTCTATAAAGCAACATTCCTGAATCTAGTTATTCTGGCTTGGAATTACTATGGTTCTTGACCATTATGGTTCTTGACCACTGTCTTTGAAACCCTGGCTACCCCCTGTACTTTTCATTTGTCGGAGGCCCCAAACTACTCTCATACATTCCTAATATTTGAATTCACCATTAAATATTTTATTTTCTCTAAAGAGCCAATATATCCAAGACCTGACAGACACAGTTTCTAAGCATCCATATAAAGTTCACAAACAGACAATGAATGCATAACAAAACATGAATGGATAAGTAAAAAAATCAAAAGACAGAACTATTCAATAACACTGCATAAGGACCTGAATCTCAATTCAACTGCCTAATATCAAAGGTCTATTAAATGTAAATATATTTAAAAAGAAAAAGGAGAGGAAGAGGAGCATGAGAATTGGGATGTCTCTAATCTAAAAAAGTGGTAATTTGAAATCATAATTAAAACCATCCTGGTAAATCCCTTTTTGAGGTGTTTAGGAAAATCTCCTCCTCTAGGTAAATTGGGTTTTGTCAATAGCTGTAAAATTTAAGTCTGTTAAGCCATTATCATGTACGTTTTTAAAAGGCCTGAAACCAGGTTGATTTAAATTTTATTATTTTGTAAGTGTACTAAAAACAGCTTGGAATAGTGACCTCTATCACACAAGCCACTGTAGTTCTGACATTTACATTCCAATGCTAAATAATATCCCCAAATCTGTATGTGCGCCAGGCACCGGTGGTGGGTGAGCTCCAGCAGAGGCAGATGTCTGGAGCCACCTGCATTTTTTTTATTTCTCAAATCAATAAATTTGAAAGAATTTTCAAAAGCATGTAATAGGATACAGTGAATAAAAAGGGAAGGCAAAACAAGGGGGCACACAGGGGAACCTCCACAAAGAAAGTGGGGTGGTGTAGTTACTCAAATTAATCAACATAGTCACAGCATTGCAGAAGCATGGATCATGAAGGGCACATTGTCCTTTTCCTTTCATTTCCCTGTTTTTGAGGTAAATCAAGATAAATAATCTCTGTTATGAATATCCTTGGAACGGCATTTAGATTCACATCTCCTGAAACACATGAAGATCTCGACCTACAATGTGTTAGACCAAGAATCATTGTGCAGCTGGAGTGGATTTTCTTACAACGGTAGAGAGATACATACCTCCTGTAACTGATCTACAAAAAGGGATCAGAATTTGGAAGATAAAGATGAATAAGCTCTGAATGTCTGGGGAAATCTGGCAATTTAGGTGTTATTTGTAAATGACTATTTGTATGATTTCTTTAAAAAAAAAAAAAAAAAATTTTACACTTTGTACAAAGAGAAAACTTTAATGCAGAACATATTTGGCATACAAGAAAATGAAAAACAGAGTTACAGAGATATTAGTTCTGCATTATAATCTGTAGAATAAGTGAAACATAACAAAGTGGGTTTTTTAATGATACTGTGCTGTTAATAAGAAGGAAGAGAGGGAAAGGATGAAGTATTGGAGGGGGAGGGGGAGAAGCCATGATTTCTCAGTTACTTATTAACCGAAACAGAGGAGCCGTGTAGGCTATAACATGGGGACCATGCCTCACAAAATTTAGGGAGTGAGTCGTTAAGGAGGGCTGTAATATATTACATGGATGAGATGTGCCATAACCTGTTTATTAATTCGGGTTTGGTAGGGGGAACAGGTTTTTCCAGGCTCCTGCTATTAATAATTTGCAGGCTTGTCTTATGTGAAGAGCCAAATGGTCCATTGAGTTGCTGATGGAGGGAACAGGTTTGTTGATGAGAAATATTGCGGGGTCCCTGGGAAAATGAACAGCTGTGAGTTGATGGAGAAGGGTCAATGCGATGTCCCAAAGTGGTTGAATAATGGGACATTCCCGCCAGATGTTGAGATGAATCCCTTGTCCCCTGCAACCTCGCCAAACGCCTGTCTGATGTAGTTGGGAAAAAGCGGTGGAGCTTGATTGGGACCATATACCATCTCAAGTATATTTTATATGCTTTCTCTCTGACACTTGCATTAATAGAGACCTTAGCTACTCATTTTTGAATTGTCGACCATACCTCGTCATCTAAAATTAGCCCCAGGTATCTCTCCCATGTCTCCTTGTGAGGGTCTAAGGGTGGTAGATCTAATTTAAGAAAGAAACGATATAACATTGATATGTTTCCTCTGCATCCTACTGCGTAAATACAGTTGCGCTCAAAAGGGCAATAATTTTCTGAGTTTTTTAGTGTGTATTTGTGAGAAAATAAAACTACAAAATTGTAGGTATGAAAATTGAAAAGATGTTGGCAGACCATGTCTTTCTGATAACTCCACAAATGTGGCGGGGAAAATTTGCCCATTATGTGATGGAATCTAACTATTTTTCTGTATTTGCAAGGTACAATCATGGATTCTGCATTGCCTAGAGGGAACCGGGGATGGTTCCAGATTGGAGTTAGTGGAGAGGGGTTTGTGGCCAATTTGAAAAGCCTAGTCACAAAATCCCAAATCATTAGACTGAATCGGATCGTGGGGCATTCATATGTCGAGGCAGGCCTGTGACTCCCAGACATCCATGGAAAGTAATGCAGCGGGTCCTCCGGTGTCATGTTGTTCTGGGACTCTTGCCTTCCCATATAAATTTACTACATACTGTCTGTAGAGTCGTCAGAGCTAAGGGAGGAACCCGGACTGGTAGAGTCTGAAACAAATAAAGCAGCAGTGGTAGAATGTTCATCTTTACTGCATTTATCCGCCAGTCCAAGAAATATACAGGGACAGCCATTTGTTTAGGTCTCGACCAATACGACTAATCAAGGGCGAGTAATTAAATCGATACAGGTTGGGGTAATGTCTTGTTATCGACACACCTAGGTATTGTATTACGCTATGCTTTCGGTTGGGACAAAGAACACCATGGTCTCGGATTTGGTGTCATTGATCTTGTATCCGAACAAAAGTCCATAGAAAGTTAGTTCAGAGTGAAGGTTGGGGAGAGATATCAAGGTTTTGGACAGAGTCAAAAGCACATTATCCGCAAACAGTGTTATTTTATATTTATTAGATCCTAATTGCATTCCTGAAATGTTTGTGTTAGTCCCGATTGCTGCTGCTAACAGTTCAATACAGACTGAAAACAGCACTGGGGATAGAGGGCAGCCCTGTCGGGTGCCGTTGTGAAGGTGGAAAGGATTAGAGACCTGGCCAGTCATCATGACCCTAGAGGTGGGATTAATGTACAATGCTTTAATGGCTTTAAGAAATTAACTCTTAAAACCAAAAGATGCAAGGGTTGAAAACATGAAAGGCTTGGAAACCCTATCAAATGCTTTCTCGGCATCCAGTGTCAATAGCACTGATGGGGTTTTGTGGGTATTCATCTGATGTACAATGTTGATAACCCTACGAGTATTGTCAGACGCATGTCTGTTTGGAAAAAATCCCACCTGGTCAGGATAAATCAAACTGGGCAAGACCCTATTGAGTTTATTGGCAAGGACTTTTGCGTATATCTTGAAATCTGTATTCAATAGTGAGATCGGTCTGTAATTAGAGCACAGTGTGTGGTCTTTATGAGGTTTGGGAATAACAATAATTCCTGAGTATGCCGTTGAAGAGTTGTACCAGCTTGAGGAGAAGGATAGGAGCGAAGGTTTTACTGTGTCTCATAGTGTAACCATCAGCTTTGGATGGCTTTTGGGAGCTAAGGGCAAATTTTACCTCCTCTTCCGAAACTTCATCACAAAAGCCGAGGCCTTGGCCTGATTGAGTTAAGGAAGGTTACACGAGATTAGATAGGCCTTGGTATCGGCTTAATGCAAGTGAGCATTCCCAGAGTGGGAGCGATTATATAGCTTGTTGGAAAAGTCACGAAATGTTTGGTTAATACCTCTATTTCGTAAATCATAGAATCCCCTTTTGATTGGATCGTTGGGATGGATTGCATGGCCCTTTTGGATTTCAGTTTGTTAGCCAATAGAGTGTTGGATTTGTTACTTTTCTCATAGAACCTTTGTTCTAACCAACAGAGGGCTCTTGCCGTCTTTTCTGCATGTAGATTGTGTCCACCTTATCTGGGACAGCTGTCCAAAGACCTTTCTGGAAAGAGTGTGATTGTGAATCTGTTTCAACCCCTGCATTTGAGATAAAAGGTAGTTAATTTGCTCTAATTGCTTTTTTTTCTGGTGTGAGGCATACTTAATGATTTCTTCTCTCACTACTGCATTATGTGCCTCCCAAATTGTGGAATATTGAACTTTGGGTGAAGAATTAAGTTCAAAATAGTCTTTGATTTTGTTTGTAACCAGTTCTTCGAATTGGGGGATCTTGAGAAATGTTTCATTTCTACCCCATGAGGATCTCCCTGTGGGGGATACATTTGTTTCTGTTTGTCTCTGTTTTCGAGAAGTTCATTTTTGTCCTTTAGAAAGTCTAGCTATCTGTTGAGATACTCAAGGTCTTTGTTAGTCTCATTTTGGAAGGATTGAGACTGTGAGACTTGGTTCACGAGAACAGTTGTTCGTTGTTCAAGGTCCGCAATATCTTTCTTCAGCTCCCCTACTGCTTTTAAGAATTCTGTTGTGAGGGAGGTTTTGAGATCCAGTAGGAGGTTACGAATGTCTGATATATCTCGCTTAGTTGCTGGGACTTCTTCCATGTCTGAATCATTGTCACGAGCCTCTCTTGAGGATGAAAGAGAGGGAATTGAGGTTAGACGTTTATCCTAGTGGTGAAAGTCTTGGGTAATCTCGGCAGTGATACTTTCTGCTGGCGAGAAGAGGTTTTATGCATCCTGATGGCTGTATGAATATAGTGTTTAGTAATGGGAAATGTAGATAGGCTTGCAGTTAAGATGTTGCTCTATATAGGCAGGATTTGCTCTGTGTCACATTTGGCTGACATGAGGCCTCTCCACATGAGGGTGAGGTACATAGCCGACTGTGGTCAGAAAGGGAGCTGGAGTAGAAGAAGATTATTAGCCCTTCCCTGAGGCACACTGTAATAGGAAGTTCTGGGGGTAAATGTATCAAGCTGAGAGTTTTTCGGCAGGTTTCAAAAGTGGAGACGTTGAATATAGCAATCAATCAGATTCTAGCTATCATTTTGTAGAATGTACTAAATAAATCATAGCTAGAATCTGATTGGATTTTCAAACCCGCTGGAAAACTCTCAGCTTGATACATTTACCCACTGGAGTGAGTTGAGCTTTTAGAAGCTGATTCGTATGCTATTAAATCGACTCAGTCACCTCAGCATGGTACCGTAATCTGCAATTGAAAACAGAGTCACTTGAAGTAGTAGGACAGAGTTGGAGGCTCAACAAAGCAATACAATATGGATATATAGATTGTAGAGATAGCAAAAGTTCACTAGTTGGCAGCAAAGCTGCAGATAGTAAATGAATAGATCTGTACAATTGGATTGTACAGATAAAATTGCATTGTACAGGCTGAGTGTGACAACGTAGAGCAAGATGCTGGTACTCACTGCGGCAGACACACAGATGGTCACGGTCAGATACCTGAAACAAAGGGAGCTCGAGCAGGGATCCTGGCAGCAGTGCAGCTGGATGGAGGATCACCGGGGTGAGGTCAGGCTCGGGCACAGTAACAGCAGTGCAATGTGTCCAGTACTCGGAATGCTAGTTGCACTGGGGGGGAGGGTGGGTGCCAGTCACCAACCAGGGCCAAGGCACTTGATGAGGTTGTTGCTGTAGATAGTCGGGTTCTCTGGCCAGTAGCTGATATAGCCGGCTGTGCCTGCAACTTTCGTGGGGTGCGCAGTATGGACCAGACCCAATGCACCTCTGTGCCGGTGGGGGTGGTGATGAACGGGGTCCGCCGGGTGAAGGCAGAGGTGGTGCCCGGCTGAGTGATGCCTCAGTTGCCCTGCCAAGTTAGGAGATTCAGGCTTCGGATGTAAGAGGGCCACGCCAGCACGCAGGAAATAGACGTCCCTCCACTCGAGGCACCCCGGAGCCCGTGTTGTACCCAATTATGCATCTTTATTAGATAATATTTTATACTAAATTAGCCTTTGTTTTTGGTGCAACTGTCTTAATAGAAATGCAGCACTCACTCTAATAAGAAGGAGATAGATAGGGCAGATTTTATTGCAGCAAGCTGTGATGCAATTAGTGAACACAGTATGGCAATAGTTTGATTAAATAAAAAAAAAAATCTGTAAAATGTAAATCCATACACCCACAGTCACTGGAATCAACAATGGCTGATATTACCAATGTGTGTTGGTCACACTGTAATAAAAGTGGCTGAAATTGAGAATATTATGGTAGATGGTACAATGTTTTCATTGTTGCTTAGATTACAGTGTATGCACACATTTAACCAACATCTTTGACTGCGTTCCTAAGATATAAAGGTCAGGCTTGTCAAACATCTTTTACATTAGTTTAGGGTCAGTGGTAACAGATGCAGGAGTGCTGGAAAGAGGCTTAATGGGAGCTTCACTCCTAGGCAGACATCCAAAAACAATGGGAGCTTCACTCCTAGGCAGACATCCGCAAACAATGGGAGCTTACTCCTTGGCAGACATCCACAAACAATGGGAGCTTCACTCCTAGGCAGACATCCACAAGCAATGAGAGCTTCACTCCTAGGTAGACATCCACAAGCAACAGGAGTGTCCATATTTTACTGTCAGTCTTTGCTCAGGTAGTGGTTGATCTGAATGGATAATTCAATCAACTCCTGCAGGGAACTAGTAAAACTAACGCGGTTAGCTTATCCTTCATCACTTTTGATAACCTCAAACTAAACTGATTTCCTTAAGAAAAATCATTCAATAAAATAGCTGTGGCATATCTACGAAAGAGGTGGGGTAGGTTTTTGCAGCTGTAATAATGGCGACAAAGCTTAGAATGGTGAAAAATAGGGATTAGTATAAGGGCAACAAGCAGCAAGGATTACATTATACAGGCGGCAGGTCCGCCCATTGCCGCTTTAAAACTGTCAATCTCACTCTGGCCATTAAAACTGATGCTATTTCTTGCTTGAGACATTTCTCAAAGTAGTATTTTACATGTGATGGCAATTATGCATTCGGGAAATACTGGATGCCTGTTATATGGTGAGGCTGTATTTAGTGTTTGTCGGCCTTATACTAATCAATATTCTTAAATCGCTCTAAGCTTTGTATGCATTCTTGCAGCCTAATTAATGAGTACAACCACTATGAAAGAAAGCATCATAATCTTCAACAGCCCTTTTACCTTGGGAAAAGAGAAAAATCTGCTTCATGTATGTTTGTATGAGTGCTATCACATAAAGTTGGCATCCCATTCTCCAGATTATTATTATTAATTATTATTATTATTATTATCCTTTATTTGTTAGGCGCAGTACACAGTACAAACAGTAGACTATACATGGTGAAGCAGTACTGAACAATAAACAAGAAATACCAATACTTCAGAAACTCCAGGCAGGCTAATGCAGTAAAGATGGAGCAGAAGAACAGGTATGGAAACAGGAGGGAAGAGGGCCCTCTCATACGAGCTTACATCCTAAGGGAGGGTAAACAGAGATCAGGCACAAAGAGGAGCCAGTTGAAGCATGGGGGAGAGAAAAGGGGGGTAGGCAGGAGATAGAGAAGAATGAGTGGAGGAGATGAGGGGGTTAAGTGGATGGTTGGTAGGCTCTGAGGAACAGATGAGTTTTAAGTGCCCGTTTGAAGGAGCACAGATTAGGAGAGAGACGGATGGAGCGAGGGAGGTCGTTCCAGTGAAGGGGGGACGCACAGGAGAAGTCCTGGATTCTGGAGTGGGAAGAGGTGATCAGAGTGGAGGAGAGGCGACGGTCATTGGCCGAGCGCAGGGAGTGGGCAGGAGTGTGAATGGAGAGGAGGTTAGAGATATAGGGGCAGTAGACTGAGAGAGAGCCTTGTAAGTGATGGTAAGGAGTTTGAAAAGAAATCTGTAGAGGAAAGGGAGCCAATGTAAGGCAAGGGAGAGAGGGGAGGCAGAGGAGGAGCGGCATGAAAGGAAGGTGAGTCTTGCAGCCCCATTGAGTATAGAGTGGAGGGGGGCGAGATAGGAGTGGGGGAGGCCGGTAAGAAGAAGGTTGCAATAATCGAGGTGGAAGGTGATGAGTGCATGGATGATAGTTTTGGTAGTTTTCTGAGAGAGGAAGGGCCGGATGTGGGCAATGTTGCATAGTTGGAAGCAACAGGCTTGGGCAAGGGATTGAATGTGGGGGGCAAAAGAGAGAGAGAGAGGAGGGCAGCATGGTTAGCTTAGTGGTTAGCACTTCTGCCTCCCAGCACTGGGGTCATGAGTTCAATTCCCGACCATGTCCTTATCTGTGTGGAGTTTGTATGTTCTCCCTGTGTTTTCGTGGGTTTCCTCTGGGTGCTCCGGTTTCCTCCCACACTCCAAAAACATACTAGTAGGTTAATTGGCTGCAATCAAATTGACCCTAGTCTCTCTCTGTCAGTGTCTGTGTGTGTGTTAAGAAATTTAGACTGTAAACTCCAATGGGGCAGGGACTGATGTGAGTGAGTTCTCTGTACAGCACTGCGGAATTAGTGGCGCTATATAAATAGATGAAGATGATGATGATGGGGCAAAAGAGAGAGAGGACTTGAGGGTGACACTCAGGCAGCAGAGTTGGGTGACAGAGAAGATGGTGGTGTTGTTAGCAATGATTGAGAGGTCATGGTGGGAAGGGAGTCTAGGGGGAGGAATGACAATGAGTTCAGTTTTAGCGGTGTTAATTTTGATACAGCGTGAAGACATACAGAAGGAGATGGCAGAGAGGCAATCAGATACACGAGAGAGGAGGGTGCAGGAAAGATCAGGAGTAGAGATGTAGAGTTAAATGTCATCAGCATAAAGGTGATACTGAAGACCGAAGGAGGAAATGAGAGCACTAAGGCAGAAAGTATAGAGCGAAAAGAGTAAAGGGCCTAGAACAGAGCCCTGAGGGTCTCCTACAGGGAGAGGGGAGGGGGTGGAGAAAGAACCAGACGTGGATACAGAGAAATTAGCAAGATATGAGGTGAACCAGGTGTGGAAAGATCCAGAAAGGCAGAGAGAGAGAAGAGTTTGCAGCAGGAGGGGGTGGTCCATGGTGTCAAAGGCTGTGTAGAGGTCAAGGAGGATGAGTAGGGAGAAGTGACCCATGGATTTGACTGATAGGACATCATTAGTAACTTTGGCCAGGTCAATTTCGGTGGAGTGGAGGGGGCGGAAACCGGATTGGAGAGTGTCGAGGAGAGAATTGTCCGAGAGGTGTCTGGTGAGGCGGTTGCATACAATCCGCTAAAGTAATTTCGAGGCATAGGGAAATGAGATAGGGCGATAATTAGCAAGGGAGGTTGGGTCAAGATTGGGTTTTTTGAGTATAGGATAGATAAGAGCATGTGTAAATTAGGTTATTTAGTAGGGGGGGTTCTGTTCCACTAGCTGATGAGTTCAAATGTGAATTCCCTTTTAAAAATGGAGATTATCAGTCCTTCCTTAACCTAATCAGTAGAGTAAGTCTTATAAAACATTCAGATTTTTAAACAAACAAATAAACAAAAATTGCAACATTGTAAAAACATTTTAAGACGTAAATACATGGCCATGTCATTGTTCTTCTAAAAATCTGTCCCTGTTCAACAAAGTGATTTTGGTGGAACTCTAGTTGCAACAAAGATAATTTATTTGTTACCAATCATAAAAATATTTTTTTTTTAACCTTTTCATGACTCTTTTGTTCGTGGAGGTCATTTATGAATGAGAAAGGCAAGTCACATTATTATTCCTAAATATGCTTGTTATTGCATATACACAATCAGAGTTGCCCACTTGTTATTATGTTTTTTTATACCCATTGGACCTTTATGTATATGACTTCAGTGTGTGCAGGGCTGCAAAGGTTAAAAAGTTAGGAGAAATTATATTTTGGATTTCCTCATTAAATTTTAACTCTTACAATATCTATTAATGTACAGTTCATTTCACCTTCATTAAAGTATTAAATATCTCATGATGGTAAGATGACATTGGATCTTTATTAAATTGTCATAATGATTTATTTGACATGATATTGTGCATTTTGAAATATTCCATACATTGACATCTTGCTGTGGGCTAACACATCTTGTGCCCTAATGTTGATTAAACAGAATGCCAGAAATACCATAAATTAAGCTGATAGTGTCACCCCTGATTTAATGATTGAGTGGTTTAATGATTTTTTTTAAGTTTCTTGTTTTTGTGAAGACATTTAGTGGTACGTGGTCAAATAAGCTAGTACATATGTATTCTCTCCTAAATTGCATAAAAATGCAATGTGTGGATGGTTGAGGGAGTGTTATGACATGACCTTGTACATACCTCCCAACTTTCTAAAATCTGGAGGGATAGTCTTGATTTGGGGGGATTGTCCCACTGTCTCTTGCATTCAGGACTTATTCCCGACTGCAGGAAGTTGGAAGATAGGTCGCCCTTCAACACAGAGAAAAGCAAAGTGAACATTCAGAAAATAACTTTTGGGAAACATAAAATGTGGGTTCAAACACTGGCCCAACATTCCCTTTCATGATTACTGTCCAGAGCTCCATTTTGTTTACAACTAGCTCTGCTGCTGGCCCACCATTTTTCACTAACCTATCATCTGGTGGTTATTTCATTTCAGCAATCAGTAAGTCGGCCATTTTGTTGTCGATTATTTGTGGGCTTGATCACGATGATGGACTTCCTGCGACTATCCCTTGCAAACTCCACACCCCTGCATCATGCGGACCAGAGAACTAAGATTGTCAAAGTAGAATGCCATATTGCTGTGAGGAGCAATTATTATATTGTACACCTGAACAATTTTATATACACAGGACACTTTTATACTATAATACATATTTAACCCAATTTAAAATTAATTCTTAAACTTTTTAGACTAGCCGAGACTGTAAATGTTGCCATTTGCAACAGCACTCAATCATTTAAGACCATTAGCTGGAAAATGTATTTAATTTCTTTATTTATTTGATTATATTTAATATATCTAGTTAAATAAATATATAATATAATATTTTCTGTTTGTCTATTTTATCTGCATGTCTCTTGATGCTAATAAACAAAACAAAAAAACAAAAACTCAAGAGGCTAACTGGTCCATCATGGTCTGTGGAATCCTTTGAGAATGGGGGCTTGGTGCATATTCCCCCTGTGCCTCCTCTTTCTTAATCCAACTCTGCATGGGCCCCCATCCCACCTACAAGTCACAACCAGATGGGCAATATATTATTAAGCACACCATTGCCGGTGTGTGTGGCACATTGCATGAAGTACATTTGAAATGTAGTTGAAACTTGCTTAGAACCAATGAATACACCTCTCTCCTGGTAACAAGCCACCTTACATACCCACTTTCTTTTGTCAGAAATTATGCCCCCATGCCTCACTCACTTTGTCACATAGGACCCTCCAGGCCATGTCACACATATCATATGTAACAATGCAAGGGTGGGATTCATATGTATCAAGGGGAGAATGTATATGTGTAAAAATCAGGACTGTCCCCTCAAATCAAGACAGTTGGAAAACTGTACTACTTTCTCCTGCGGATTATTGCAGTTTTGACTAGCTGCTGCTGGTGCTTTAAGCTCTGCTGCTGTTTGGCCAGATCCTAAGATTCTGGGGCCCTCTTTTTAAAAGTGATAAATACTGTTCACCTTCTGGTAAGTGAACCCTATAGACCTCCTTTCATCCAACTGGCCCAAACATTAAATCAATAATTTGCCCATTTAATTGGCCTCCAGCCCCCAACCACCACAACCATTAAATTGATAGCACTCACTTTTAATAAATAGCCCTTCTTCCCAACCAGGCCCAAATAACATTATTGTCCCCTACAATATATTAAAAGCCACTGCCAACCCCATAACATTAATAGTGCCACACATTTAATAAAAAGAGACCCCATATTAAATTAATATCCTCCACCATAAAATGAATAGCTTTTATTACATTAATGCCCCTCACAAGTCTCATCATTATTATTATTATATTATTATTATTATTATTATTATTATTATCTTTAATTTATAAGGCGCCACAAAGGGTCCGCAGCGCCGTACATGACATACAAAAAACAGTGAACCATGACACATTATGATACAGAAAGAACAGAAAATGAACAAAAATATATACACAGACACAGGTAACATGGTAATGCAAATCAAATTATTACTGGGACAATGAGTGAAAGTGATGGTAGAAATCAGGGAGAAGTAGGCCGAAGGCTTAAGAAAAAAGGGCTAGGGAAGCAGACCAAGATGTACAGAGGGTGATGGAATAGTAGAAGGAGCACACAAGGAAAGAGGGCCCTGCTCCTGAGAGCTTATATCCTAAAGGAATAGCCATCATAATTCCCATATTACATTAATAGCACCCATATTACTTAAGGGCCCTACACATGTTGCATTAAAATCCCCACTACATTACAGTAATTTCCCCATTACCTTAATAAGTCACCACCAGACTTACCTGGTAGGCTGCTCTGAAGACATACGCTGTGAGAGGCAGAGTACTCTTTCTGCTATCTTATGTGGTTTCTGTCCACATGGGGCATGAGTCATTAAGGAGAGAAAAGCATAAAAAAATGATATACTTTGCACCTGGGCAAAACCATGTTGCATTGGATGATGAAGTAAATTTAAATTGTTTAGACAGATTTATAGTTGGCATAGGGTATGTCCTAGATCAACTTTAAATTTCACTCTTAAAATAATGCTATCAAATATTTGTGTGCTACATGAATAAAACAGTATTTTCCTTACGTGCAAAATAAAAAACTAATTGCACACCTTGCATTGTAACATGGTTTGTCCAGGATTTAAAGTTTCTCCTTTTATTGCCTTGCTCTACTTAATGACTCAGGCCCATGGATAGCTGGCACTGGCTCCACATATGCTGAAAAATGAAGGGGGAGATGGCTTCATGGAGGTGAGGGAGTTGGAGAAATAGGGGAGGAGGAAAAGATAAATTACCAAGAAAGAGCACTATTGAGGATGTGCACAACTACATCACAAGGAACAGACAACACCCTCCCCAAAAAAAAAGGATGCAGGTAAAATTAGTAAATAATAATCAGTATTGCATAGTATAAGTAAATTTAACTGTTACAATTATTTTAGTCAGACACTAAAAAGAATGGAATAAATAAAAGATATGTAAAAAAAAGAATAATAACACTGCATGCATTATCTTAATTCAGCAAACAAATTCTAGTATGTCACTTTAGCCATGGTTTTTCATATCTCCTAAATTTTAAAATTGAGTGTAGTATGTCTGCCCTAGTGCTACCATATAAGAAAACAGCTGGGTGCTCCATCTAGCTCTTTGCTCCAAGGGTTTTAAAAATATAATTCTGCTCTGATATTATTCACAGTTTTCTCAATTCCCTAAATTTAAGAATTGTGTGTGGTTGTTCTCATATTGTGTAATGCTATAGTATAAGCAAATAGCTGAGTTTTGCAACTTAAGCTGGGTAAACACCACAGAAAATTTCTCCCAATGCAATATTTTTAATGATTTTAATGTCAGATCTTTGATTTTTGTCTGTCCAGGGGCGCACAGAGGATTGTAGTGGGGGGGTTTCTCCCCGCCGACCAGAAAAAAAACAAACCACGAGAGAGAGCTGCTGCGCATGCGCGGGCGCATGCGCAGCAGCTCCGTTTCGCCAGTGCTGTCCTATACAGCAGCCGCGGCGCTGTCTAAGAAGCGTCTGCGGCGGTGCTGTATACAATACAGCACCGCCGCGGACGCTTCTTTGACAGCGCCACGGCTGCTGTATAGGACAGTGGCCACTTAGTTAGCGCAGGGGGGGGTTTCTAGAGACTCAGAAACCCCCCCTGCGTGCACCACTGCTGTCATAACCATCGTCTCAAACTACCGAGAATTTATATACACTCTGCAGTTATCTGCTGTCCTAGCAGCAATATGCAAATATCGTTTAAATAAATGACTGAACATCAGCGCACACAACACCCACAAACAGACATCTAGGAAGAGTTAATACCATCATCATTCATTACTATGTTCTGCTTTGTGTATAGCTGTTGAAGGAACTATCGGCAAATGGTCATGAGTATGTACACACTGCAGCATTGGCACAATAGCGTTCATCATCATCATCATCATCAGCTATTTATATAGCACAACTAATTCTGCAGTGCTGTACAGAGAACTCACTCACATCAGTCCCTGCCCCATTGGAGCTTACAGTCTAAATTCCTTAACATACACACACATAGAAAGAGAGAGAGAGTGAGAGAGAGAAAGAGACTAGGGCCAATTTGATAGCAGCCAATTAGTAGAGATGGGCGGGCTCGGTTCCCCGAGAACCGAACCTACCCGAACTTTGGGTATCCGAGTACTGAGCCGAGCAGGCTCGGTACTCTCCCGCCCGCTCGGAATCCAAATCGAGGCCGAACGTCATTATTATTATTATTATTATCATCCTTTATTTGTTAGGCACCACAAGGTTTACGCTGCGCCGTACACAGTACAAAACAGTCGACTATACAGGGTGAAACAGTACAAAACAATAAACAAAAATACCAATACTTCAGAAACTCCAGGCAGACTGATGCAAAAAACGTAGCAGAAGAAGAGGTAGGGAGACATGAGGGAAGAGGGCCCTGCTAAAGTGAGCTTACATCCTAAGGGAGGGAGAACAGAACAGGCACAGGGGGAGCCAGAAAGGTAAGGGGGAGAGCGAGTTGAGAGCGAGTGGCGGGGTTATGTGGATGGTTGGTATGCTTTGAGGAAGAGGTGGGTTTTCAGCACACGTTTGAAGGAGCACAGAGTAGGAGAGAGATGGATGGAATGAGGGAGTTCATTCCAGTGAAAGGGGGCAGCGCGGGAAAAGTCTTGGATTCTGGAGTGGGAAGAGGTGATAAGAGTTGAGGAGAGGCGTCGATCATTGGCCGAGCGCAGGGAGCGGGCAGGAGTGTGAATGGAGAGGAGGCTAGAGATATAAGGGGCAGTAGAGTTGGAGAGAGCCTTGTAAGTGGTGGTGAGGAGTTTGAAAAGGATTCTGTAGATGAAGGGGAGCCAGTGTAAGGCAAGGCAGAGAGGGGAGGCCGAGGAGGAGCGGCGTGAGAGGAAGATGAGTCTCGCGGACACATTGAGTATAGAGCGGAGGGGGGAGAGATGGGAGTGGGGGAGGACGGTGAGGAGGAGGTTGAAGTAATCCAGGCGGGAGATGAGTGCGTGGATGATAGTCTTAGTGGCATCCTGAGAGAGAAAGGGACGGATGCAGGCGATGTTGCGTAGTTGGAAACGACAGGCTTGGGAAAGGGGCATGAATATGGGGGGCAAAAGAGAGAGAGGAGTCAAGGGTGACACCCAGGCAGCGGAGTTGGGTGACAGAGGAGATGGTGGTGTTGTTGACGACAATAGAGAGGTCGTGGTGGGATGGGAGTCTGGATGGAGGAAAGCCAATGAGTTCCATCTTAGAGATATTAATTTTGAGAAAACGCTCGGACATCCAGGAGGAGATGGCGGAGAGGCAGTCAGATATACGAGAGAGGAGGGTAGAAGAAAGATCAGTAGAAGAGTTGAATGTCGTCAGCATACAGGTGATATTGAAGACCGAAGGAGGAGATGAGAGCACCAAGGGAGGAAGTGTAGAGCGAGAAGAGAAGAGGGCCAAGGACAGAGCCCTGCAGGAGTCCTACAGGGAGAGGGCAGGGGGAGGAGGAAGAGCCGGACGTGGATACAGAGAAGGAGTGGTTAGCAAGGTATGAGGTGAACCATGCGTGGACAGATCCGGAGAGGCCGAAAGAGAGAAGGGTTTGCAGCAAGAGGGAGTGGTCCACGGTGTCAAAGGCTGCAGAGAGGTCAAGGAGGATTAGTAGGGAGAAGTGACCCTTGGATTTGGCCGATAGGAGGTCATTAGTAACCTTGGCCAGTGCAGTTTCGGTGAAGTGAAGAGGACGGTAGCCGGATTGGAGGGGGTTAAGGAGGGAAAAGACAGAGAGGTGCCTGGTTAGGCGGCTGCAGACAATCCGCTCGAGTAATTTGGAGGCAAAGGGGACCAGTGAGATGGGGCGATAGATAGCGAGAGAGGTGGGGGTCAAGATTGGTTTTTTTGAGGATGGGAGAGATTGTGACGTCGTTTGATCTTGGGGCTCATTTCTTGCGATACTTGAAGATTATAAATACACGCCTTCACAGCAATCCATTGCCATTTGACAGAGGGAGAGAGCAGGGTGTAGTCACAGGCTGATTAGAGCAGGGACAGAGAATACAATATTCTGATTCCAATTGTGCTAACAAAAATCGCTAGAGAAGAGAGGAGGATAGAGGAGTTTTTGTTTTTTTTTCAATATTTGGCACTCCCCAGTGCTTTTAGGGTGTCCCCCATAATTGTGCATAAATATTTCTGGCTGTCAAAATTACTATCTGCCAGCAGTATCTACCAAATAATTTTAGCACTCCCCAGTGCTTTTGGGGTGTCCCCCCTAATTGTGCATAAATATTTCTGGCTGTAAAAATTACTATCTGTCAGCAGTATCTACCAAATAATTTTTAGCACTCCCCAGTGCTTTTGGGGTGTCCCCCATAATTGTGCATAAATATTTCTGGCTGTCAAAATTACTATCTGTCAGCAGTATCTACCAAATAATTTTTAGCACTCCCCAGTGCTTTTGGGGTGTCCCCCATAATTGTGCATAAATATTTCTGGCTGTCAAAATTACTATCTGTCAGCAGTATCTACCAAATAATTTTTAGCACTACAAGTGCTTTGGGCTCAGAATGGATTCAAAGCAGTCCATATATGATCAGAATGAGCAACCAGGTTCTGTCACCAGTCCTGATAGTAGTGTTCCCAGTACGTCATCTGGGCAAGGCAATGTCAATCTACACAGTGTTTCGAAATCAGTCCAAAATACACACACCAAAAAAAATTTACTTTGTTGAAGCGAAAAAGAAGTGTAACTGATCAAAATTTAAGTGCCGATAAAAAAGAAATTGCCAACATGCCATTCTACACATGCAGTGGCAAAGAGAGAATGAGGCCTTCACCTTTGTCTATTAGTGGCAGATCCCAAAAAGTTACCAAGCCTACAAGTGGTGCACAACTACTGTTACGCGTCAAAGCCGAGCTGCAAGATAACAGTAAGGCATTAGAGGATAATGTTTGCTCTGATTCAGAAATGACACCAATCCCTGTGGAGAGTCCATCCAACAGTGGGATGTCTAATCGTGAGCATTCTGCTAATGTGTGCCTTAATAGCCCGAGTGTAGCCGGTGATACACAAATTGAGGATGCCACTTTGGAATTAGAAGAGGATGAGGGGGAGATTTGTGTAGGCGACGAGGGCGCTAATGAGGATGTTGATGAGGTTGTTTGTATTGGCATTCTGCGATGGATTATACCATAGGTGTGCAGCAGGAGGTCTCATAGATAAAGAATCACCTCAGGAATTACCTTATATTCAGACAGAACGAGTCTTGAGATGTATATCTTCTTTATATAGTACTAAGTACCAGGATCAGTATAACAACAGCTTTCAGTAATAGCTTCTTAACATAACATATCAGTAACATGAGCTGCTCAGCTCACCTCCTTTTCCCGGAGGGTCTCTTCTAGAACACAGAGAGTTGAGACAGGAAAAACACAAACTAGTGCATGCATATACAGCAGACAAACAATACACCTTTGTATGAATACAGCGCCATCTGCTGACCCTCCATTGTAACTACATACATATAAACAAACCCATAGTCTGTTGTACATATTTCAACACCCCTTCTCAACAGACTGGGTTTCTTCAGTTAGACCCATCTTTGACGTAAGTCTCCAATGTCTCTCTCTGACAAGAGGCTCAGTCAGGATATCAGCTGTCATATCTTCTGTTGGGCAATAGTTCAACTCTATAAGACCTTTTTCCCGTAGATCCTTCAGGAAGTGATGCTTGACATCAATGTGCTTGGTTCTTGGGTTCACTCTCTGTTTGCGCTAATGCAAGGCATCCTTGATTATCCTCATATATCTTGATAGGTTCTTCTTGAGGCATTCCTAGGTCTGATAGTAGTTGCATTAACCATACCACTTCTTGACTGGCGTGAGCTGCCGCGATATATTCAGCCTCTGTAGAGGATAGTGCCACGGAAGACTGCTTCTTGCTTGTCCAGCTGATTAATCCTTCTCCGATAGAGAATAGATATCCACTTGTGGATTTTCTGTCACTTGTGTCTCCAGCCCAATCTGCGTCAATATATCCTGTTAACTTGTGACTTGTGCTTGCTGAGAGCTTAAGCTTCTTGTTAATCGTTCCCTTTAAGTAACGAATTACCCTCTTAACTGCATTCCAATCCATCTTGGTTGGTTTAGAAACTTTTCTGCTTAAAATCCCGACTGCTGTGGAGATATCTGGTCTAGTGACGGTTGCAATATATAGCTATTTTCCTATGGCCTTTCTGTATAGATGGTTATCCTGTAACAGGTTGCTCTGATCATTTGGTTCCTTTACATAACTTGTCTCCATTGGAGTGCTTGCTGTCTTTGCTTCCTGTATACCAAATTCCTCAATGGTTTCCTGAATCTTGTATTTCTGATTTAGTGTGAATGTTCCATCATCTTCTCTTGAGATTTGCATTCCCAACTAATGTGTTATGTGGCCGAGGTCTTTTGTTTAAAACTGACGTTTAGTTCTTGTAGCAATTAAATTTCGTCCCCTTCTTGTTTGAAACAAACTAGCAAATCGTCCACACAGATCAATACATAGAACCATTTTTCCTTTGCCAACTTTGTATAGAGACATGGGTCTGCTTTACTTCTGAAGAATCCCTTCTCTGTCAGAACTCCATTTATCTTTGTATGCCATGCTCTTGCTGCTTGTTTAAGACCATATATACTCTTGTTAAGCTTACATACATGATCTGGGTTTTGAGAATTCACAAAGCCTGGTGGTTGTTCCATGTATATATCTTCCTTTAGTTCACCATGTAGGAAAGCCGTCTTTACATCGAAATGTTTCACTTGCATACCTTTTATGGCTGCTGTTAGGAGTAAGGTTCTAATAGTAGTGTGCTTCACAACTGGAGCAAACGTTTCATCATAATCTTCTCCAAATTTCTGTGAATATCCTTTAGCGACCAGTCTTGCCTTGTATCTTTCTATTTTTCCTTCAGAATCATACTTGACCTTAAAAGTCCATTTATATCCTATGGCCTTTTTGTCTACTGGTAGTCTGGTCAATGTCCATGTCTGGTTGTCTTCCATTGATTCCATTTCTTCCTTTGCGGCTCTTAACCATTTCTGTGCTTCTCTTTCTGAAAAATTGGCAATTTCTTCCCATGATGTAGGTTCTTGTATGTTAATAGCTTTTGCTTTGTAAGATAAACGTGCAGGTGGTTTGCCCTTATTTTCTCTTGAAGAGCGTCTCACCCCCTCGGATGTACTCTCCCGAGTGTCGCTGGTATCTATCTTGTGTTGTACTTCAACTTCTTGAGTGATCTCTACTTCATCTGTTTCTTTGGATTCTGTACTTTCTTCTTCAGTAGAGTCTACTGGAATTATGACATCATTTTGTGTTTCTTCTATGAATGTCACACTGTTGCTTATAATTACTTTTCCAGTTTTTGGATTTAAGATTCTGTAGCCTTTTGAATGTTCACTGTAGCCAACTAGAACTCCCTCTACTGCTCGGTTCTGCAACTTGCTTCGTTTTTCAGCGGGAATGTAGGCGAAGGCTCTGCATCCAAAAACTCTAATGTGCTTTAAGCTGGGTTTCTTACCACGCCACAGCTTGTATGGTGTCTTCCTTACTGCCTTGGAAAGTAGTCTATTTTGAAGATAGGTGGCTGTCGCTGCTGCTTCACCCCAATATTTGTCAGGTAGTCCTGAATCTGTAAGCATGCACCTTATCATTTCTGTTAGTGATCTGTTTTTCCTCTCAGATACACCATTTTGCTCTGGTTTATATGGTACTGTCTTCTGATGCTCAATACCGAGTCTTCTTAAGTACTGTTCTATTTTCTGGCCTGTGAACTCGCCTCCATTGTCACTGCGAAGAGTTAGTATATTCCTCTTGAACCTGTTTCCGGTCATGGTCACATAGTCTTGCAGCTTTTCTAAGACTTCATCTTTACTTTGTATTAGATAAGTGACTGTGAACCTGGAATAGTCAATGAATGTCAGCATATGCCTTTTGTCTCCTACGGTTCGCGTTTTCATAGGTCTACATACATCACTATGTACCAGGTCTAGTGGTCTGGAAGCTCTGTTTTCACTTTTCTTAGGAATTGTCATCCTTGTTGCTTTTGCTTTTATGCAGCATTGGCATTTCATCATTTCCGAACAGTCTGAGACTGTGAGATCCCTGGCTAGGTCTCTCCTCTGCATTTCTTTTATGCAATATGGGTGTCTATGTCCTAATCTTCTATGCCACTTGTGAATACAGTCAGCGTGTTTCTGTGCGCTCAGCTTTGCCTGCTGTTCTGCGATATCCAGACAGTATTAATGTTCTCTTATTCTGGCTGTAGCTAGCGTTTCTCTTCCATTTTGGATAAAACACTTATTATTCTGAAACTTTACAGTAAGTCCTTTTTCTACTAGATTCTTTACTGACAGCAGTGCTCCTTCAAGCTTGGGAACATATAGCACATCTGTTACGGGTATCTCTGCATAGCTGCCATTACCCTTGGAGCATAGGAATTGACCATTCCCTTTCCCTTCTGCAATGATATTTGTTTCATCTGCCAGGTAGATTGTTTCTTTAGAGTCCTTGTTGTTTGTCATATGACTAGTCGCTCCTGAGTCTACATACCACTTTTCCGACAATTGGGTTACTGTCGCTTTAAATGTTCCATTCCAATTGTGTGCTCCTGTATCTGTAAGTGTGGCTTTGGCTCTTTGTTTGTGTAATCTTTCTGGTGGTTTGTGCTGCTTTGTCTTCCATATGGTGCAATCTTGTTTCAGGTGACCCACTTTCTTGCATCTGAAACATGCTCTTGTTTCCCTGGTATGTGGCTTTGTGTCCACCATTTTAAGTGCTTTCTCTATGTCACTCTAAGTATTGCACTCTGCAAGCTCCTTTCTGCGTTGATACTCCTCTATAAGCCTGTTCTTCACAAAGTCTAGTGTGATTTTTGCTTCAGGTCTCATTTCTAGTGCATTTATTAGTGCACTGTATGTATCTGGTAAGCTGCACAGGAGGATAGCTACTATGTGGTTGCTTTTGATTTCTTCTCCCATTGACCTGAGCTGTATGGTTATCTCTAGTAGTGCACTGATGTGTTCTTGCATTGTCTTGCCTTTGTTAAATCTCATTTGGTATAGTTTTCTTAATAGGAATAGTTTGCTGTTCAAACTTGATCCTTCATGCACCCTCTGTAATGCAATCCACATGTCTTTAGCTGTACTCTCTTGTCTTATTTGTATAAGCTGATCATCTTCCACCAGTAAACTTATGGTGGCTCTTGCCTGTTTGTCCTTCTTAATCCACTGCGGATCCTCTCCTTCAGGTCTGTCTGCACTTATGACTTCCCATAAATCATCTCTGGTTAATAGCATTTCTACTTTAAACTTCCATGTCTGATAGTTCTCATTAGAAAGCTTGCTAGCAGCTAGTCTGAGATCTGTATAATTGGCCATAACCCTTCCTTGTATGAATCTCTCTATTCTTCTGTGGTATTAAACTTGTTTTACTCACAGTTTTCCCTCCAAGGTTCTCCTGGGTGTTTCTTGTGTACGTTACACAGTCTGCTGTCTGTGCCTGCTGGGACTTGCAGTGCAGCTCGTGATCTGGATGCTGCTTAGGATGCACTCCTGATAACTTTATCTTGTATAGACTCCAGTCTGGGCCCATTACCTATTGGCATTCTGCGATGGATGATAACATAGGTGTGCAGCAGGAGGTCTCATAGATAAAGAATCACCTCAGGAATTACCTTATATTCGGACAGAACGAGTCTTGAGATGTATATCTTCTTTATATAGTACTAAGTACCAGGATCAGTATAACAACAGCTTTCAGTAATAGCTTCTTAACATAACATTTCAGTAACATGAGCTGCTCAGCTCACCTCCTTTTCCCGGAGAGTCTCTTCTAGAACACAGAGAGTTGAGGCAGGAAAGACACAAACAAGTACATGCATATACAGCAGACAAACAATACACCTCTGTATGAATACAGCGCCATCTGCTGACCCTCCATTGTAACTACATGCATATAAACAAACCCATAGTCTGTTGTACATATTTCAACAGTTTGTGTAAGTCCTGCACCAGTGGCAGCAGTTCTGGCACGTGACAAGAAAAAGGCCATTGTCATGCCTGGGCATACAACAAAAAAATCTACTTCTTATGTATGGAATTATTTCTACCCAAATCAAGACAACAATTGTATTCCCATTTGTAGAGTATGTCAAGCAACAGTCAGTCGAGGGTGGGACCTTAACCATCTTGGAACCTCGTTTATGTTATGCCATTTAACGAGAGTTCATGGCAAAGTGTTGGGAAAAGCTGAAAGTTCTTCAAACAAAAATTACAAGCACTCCATCAGCTAAGACCCTCCGGTCACCGACATCCCGACGGCTACAAAATACACCCACCACACCATCCTCATTTATATCCTCAGTAGCACTCGGAGTTAGCCCGGCATCCCACTTATTAAGGCTGGATGACTCCTGCACTATTATTGATTCCTCTGAAGAAAGCATTAGTCCCACTGCTGCTGCTTGGGGAGAATCGTCATCCCAGAGGCAGGTCAAGAATTTGAGCAGTCCTACATTTCAGCAATTAACTGTGAAACAATCATTTGCGAGGGGAAGCAAATATGACAGCAGTCACCCAGTCGCCAAGCGAATCACAGATGCCATGGCTGCAATGTTAGTGTTAGATCTGCGTCCAATCTCCACAATAAACGCATCTGGTTTTTCACAGTTAATTGAGGTTTTGTGTCCGCGTTACAGAATTCCATCGCAACACCATTTCTCCCGTAAAGCAATTCCACAACTTCACCAAAAAGTGTGTAAAAATGTAGATTGCGCTGAAAAATGCCATTCTGCCCACTGTCCACGTAACCACAGATATGTGGACAAGTGGAAGTGGCCAAACCAAAGACTATATGACTGTGACAGCCCACTGGGATGGTCATTCACCTTTACCAGCAGGAACAGCAGCAGCTTGTACACCACTACGTAACATTTGTCACAGGCAGGCCACTCTTTGTATCACCGGCTTCACTAACAGGCATAGAGCTGACAATTTGTTACGCAAACTAAGAGATGTGATTGATACATGGCTTATACCACTTGGACTCTCCCCAGGATATGTCATTTCTGATAACGCCAACAATATAGTGCGAGCATTACAGCTGGGTGATTTCCAACACATTCCCTGTTTTGCTCACACCATCAACTTGGTGGTGCAGAGCTTCCTATGAAATAACCGTGAGGTGCAGGAGATGCTTTCGGTGGCACGTAAAATTTCAGGCCATTTCAGGGATTCAGCCACAGCATGTAGGAGATTGAAGCAGCTCCAAGAGCAGTTTAACTTGCCCTGCCACCAACTTAAGCAAGAGGTGGTAACTAGGTGGAATTCCACCTTGTACATGCTTCAGAGGATGGAGGAACAGCGCAAAGCCATCCAAGCATATTGCACAAGCCATGACATTGGGAAAGGAGGGGGGATGTATTTCACTCTTGCACAGTGGGGAATCCTTTCAGTGCTGTGCAAGGTGCTGAAACCATTTGAAGTTGTGACGTGTGAGGTGAGTGCAGACTCTGCTAGTTTGAGCCAAGTCATTCCTTTAATTAGACTATTGGAAAAGCAGCTTGAGAAGCTGAAGGAGGAGCTGAAAGCAAGCAATTCAGCAAAGTATGTTGGCCTTGTCGATCAAGTACTTCATTCACTTCACAATGAACTTCGTGTTATTAAGATCTTGAACTCGGATCAGTATGTTTTGGCCACTGTGCTTGATGCAAGGTTTAAGACCTACATTGAGTCTTTACTTGTAAATGACAGAGATGTGTACTTTTGCAAGGAGCTATTGCTTAGCAAGTTGTCCGCTGAACTGGGCCTCGGCTTGACGACGTGTCCTCCTTCACTTTCTCAAGCTGCTGCTGCTCGTAAAAAATTAAATTTCCCAAAAAGAAGCAGGGAAGTTGCAGGGGGCAGACCAGAACAATTTAACATCTGGGCTGGTTTTGAAGGATTTTTCAAAAAAATGTGTCACCGTGCCCATAACTCCATCCAATACGAGTATAAACATGCAAAGGATAGTGGAGGATTATTTTCAAGAGGTAATTGATATGGAAATGTCAGACAGTCCCTTTCCTTACTGGGAGGAAAAGCAGGCCATTTGTAAACCCATGTACAAACTTGTTTTCTAATACCTAAGCTGTCCACCCTCCAGTGTGTAATCTGAACGAGTATTCAGTACAGCCGGGAACTTAGTCAGTGATCGCCGTCGAAGGTTACTTCCAAAAAATGTGGAGAAAATGATATTTATAAAAATGAACTACATCTTCCACGAGGAAGGCCTTCACCATCAAAGACATCCAAGCACTGACTGTTCTCTAATAGAGGATTCAAGCGGTGATGAATTGATAGTCTGAGATGATGACGTACACACTGATGAGGGTGAGGATGAAGCTGAAGATGATGACGATAACATCTTTTTAAAACTTTCTATGTAAGTGTAGTGTGCAATCTACCCCCAAAGAGGAAAGGGACTTGTGGCATTTCCATATCACGTACCGTCTTGAAAGGCTGCTGTTTGGGCAATTTCTCCTTACGGGTAGGGTGTCATAGACAGAGTGACCCCAAACTGGCTTTGTCCATTTCTCTTAATATTGTACAGTCTATAACGGCTGCATTTTTGGTATTTTCAACAAGTGGAGGGGGGCCTATAGTGACAGAAAGCAAACTGCCTTTTTTCATTTCTTTACATATTTAACTATAAGTGTAGGGTGTAATATACATCCAAAGACGGTGGCTGCATTGCCAATATGCATAGATGGAGAGGAAGACAATCTGTTTTGTGTAGAATTAATGAAGGCCTACCTACCAGGAATTAAACAGTTTTTTTTATAATTTATTACCTTTACAATTAGATTACTTATCCATGAAGCAGGTGGAGCCCTAAATTGGGTTATTTTAGGCCCAAAAACATTGATTTTCCAACAAAATAGCAAAACAAAACAAAACAAAACCAAAACCAAAACACGCAATGGTGGTTTTGCAAAACCAAAACCAAAACACGACGGTAATCCAAATCCAAAACCGAATACAAAACCAAAACACGGGGGTCAGTGACCATCTCTACCAATTAGCCTACTAATATGTTTTTGGAATGTTGGAGAAAACCGGAGCACCCTGAGAAAACCCACGCAAACACACGAACACGGGGAGAACATACAAACTCCACACAAATAAGGCCATGGTCAAGAATCAAAATCATGACCCTATTGCTGTGAGGCAGAAGTGCTAACCACTAAGCCACCATGCTGCCCACGGGCCATGGTTTATAGTGCTTTTTAGGAAGTTCATAAAATCAAACGATACGATCAGGTACAGGCTGGGCAGAGTCACTGGGCCACCTGTAGTTTTTTATTCAATAAAATGTTCCTAATAGGTTGCTGAGTCGAGTCTTTCCCTCCTGGCTGAAATTTGCCAGCCTTCCAATGGATACTGTGTGCTTGGGTGTGATAAAAAATGATCATTGGAGCGCACAAACTAATAAAATATTGGACTAAACGGTCGTTTATCATGTAATCACTCTGATTATTGGGTGAAAAACCTGCAGTGTGTACCAAGCTTTACTGTTCACTCTAATGGCTCTGAAAAAGCAAATTCCTTAATGCCAGCTACACACCTTTTCTTGTACAAGCCAAGCATCTCAGTATTAGTTCACCTAATATATATCACCTAAGAAACTTTTAGAGAGGACCCTTCAAAAAAGGTGTGATGAACTTTCAAGTATAAAGCAAAATTTCTGTCCATTTTCAGTATTCGGCAACCACATGCAGAACACTGCAGCAGCTGCAACTCAAATATAATCTGCTGTGTCATCAACTAAAGCTAATGACAGTAACAAAGTGAAATGCAATCCTCTGAAGCTGTTCAGTGACTTGAGAAACAGGATAAAAAACATCAAGAGCTATATAGCAATCAGTAAGTTATGGAGAAAAAAGAATGGATACTTACACTAGTACACTGGAGAATCGGTTTGATGCAAAGTACTCAATACTTTAGGCAAACCCACGGGAACGTTTTGACTGCTCCAATAAAGATTTTTTTTCCCTGATAATTTGACTGATTGTCCCTCGAGACTATTGTGACTCATGCAAGTGCATTTTCTATCTCTCTTTTGGTTGCAGTTGCTCTCATTTATAAAATGTTTAGATGTTTTGCAATCTTTGAATTGGTTTATTATTGTTTTCTATATTAATTTAAGATACTTGTATAAACCTTTATACTCTGCTATACACTGTGTAGACAATGCTTGCAATCAAAGTATGAATCATTTTTGCAAACTGTTTAATTTTTATTCTTATGATTAATTCATGTGTAAAATGAATGGCAAGTACTATAATTACTTTCAAGCATTTTATTTCACTCTGGAGCTAGACAATGGCAAAGGATTTACAAAAATACATTCTGTCTTTGAGTCAGCAGATACGAATGAAGCACACAATATATAAAATGACTAGGTTATCTGTAATGTGTGTTGTACTAGCATTATTTTCCTTTCTGCATTTGACATCTTAACATTGCACTAGCTTTAGATTGTGACACACTATATTTAAAATTGAATTGCAATAATTTTAATATTCAATTTATTAATAATTTGTTTTATTTCTCTACTTCATTTTACTCTTTGTTAAAGTCTTTGATAAAATGAAAATAATTTAATGTAAATGCATTTTTTTAAAAATCACATTTAACCACTTGAAACAGAAATAGTTTATTTAAAATATGAAGACATCCTTCTGAATATGTTAAATAATATAGTCAATGATATCATTTAAAAAAAAAACAAAATTTCTATGTATAATTTTTAATATAGTATTATTAATACAATCTATTCGAAAGCCGGAAAATGAATTGAGCAATTGGGTCTTAACAGAGCTAAAAGACAAATGCATTGCAACAGATCTTAAAATATACACTTAATCAAAATGTCTGGTCCCAGAGATTAGGCCAGTATGAATTAAATTTCATTCTTGGATGATTAATTGTTCAAACAAGTTGTTTAGTGTTGAGCTTTTGACAGCAGCTACAGACTAATCATTTGAGAGATCTTCAGTAGCCTGGAAGAGATAATGAGTTGTCTGCTTCTCATACACGTGACCCCTTACAAATTTAACTATGCGGCACACAAATGACTAGTTACTCCTTTGATCTAATGTGTACCTTAATGTGTTAAAATGTGAGTCTTCACTTCTGGTTTGCGGATGTGCACTTCTGGTCCTCGTCTATGGAAGCCTGACCCACGGTTTGAGGCCTGGGAGTCCTTGTAATCACCATCCTGAAGAAATGCTCCCTGGCACAGAAACAAATCAATACACAGAGTTACACCACTAGAGCAGGGTATGTGACTACACTCTTATATGTGCAAACTGCCTTTCATTTGGAGTGAGAGGTCCTTGCTGCAGCCACGCTGTGGCCCTAAAGCTGTCACCAATCTAGTCTATAAGTCACATAGGGCCCTATTCAAGGCACCCCCTCTTGACTCTTTGGACTCATATTCTGCATTGTGCCCTGCTGCAGGCCTGTTGGTCTTACTCCTACCTTTACCACTACACAGAAGCTGGAGGTGCTTGCCCAACAACCCATTGGCAGTACCTACCCACCCTCCATTGAGAGCTGATAATAGGATGTCTGCTCATACCCCCATGACTCTACTTTAAATCTATCATTGCCCACTGTTGCTGTGCCCGTTGATTCCAGTCTAACTAATTTCTGATCATATCACCCACCGCCACCTCAGCCTTGGCAGACCAGTTCTTCATGGCAGAATCCATTGATTGCCAACTGGTTACCATTGTATCCCTTTACGCCCCTAATTCTCGCCAGGTTCTTTTACTTAGATCTTCCCTTTGGGATATTGACTTCCATAAACTAGGTACTTTGTTCATCATGGGCGACTTTAATATAATCACGGATCCTAAACTCGATAGATCTTTAACTCCCTTTCCCCACACTGTTATGGCTGACAGGGAACACCATAAACGTGTAGAACAAACTGAAGAGGTCTTCACCTATAGCAAGCCACCTTTCCCGTAGAGCTGGACACGCTCACAGGTACTCAGATTCCCCCAGGACTTGAACTCAAAGAAGTACAAGTTTATGATGTCACCACAGCCCTGGCAAGGGCCAGATAGGAGGCAGAAATGGAGTCCCGTAGTCAGGCCGAGGTCAGAGGGTAATAACAGACAGCAGAGTGAAGTCCAGTCAATGGTCGAGGGCCGGCAGCAGACAACATATCCAGAGAACAAGCCAAGGTCAGAGGTCACAGGCAATACAACAGGGTCCAGAAACAAGCCAGGGGTCATACACGGGTAATCAGATCTAGAATACAGCACAGGTGCAGGGAACAGGAACAGGGAGCCTAGCTACAAAGAGAGCTATAACTGGCAGTAAGGTTCTGTCCTCACTACTTCTATTGGTTCACCTCACTACTTAAGGCAGAGTGCCAGCGAGACCCCTCCCTAATACAATAATCACCATAATGTAAAGCCATCACTTCCAAATCTACGCACTGTATTCACTACCTAAATAAACCATACAATTACTAATGTAAATATTAATACTGCATATCACCACTGGGTCTAAATGTTAAATTCTTCTGCTCGAATGCGCCCGGCTGTAAGACAGCTGGCCGGGCGCTGCGGCAGGAGAGACAGAGCTTCCCGGTTGTTGCCCAGGCAACCGGGACATGGAGGGCGGAAGTGACGTCCCAGTCATCATGGAGAAGGCCGGGACGCCCGAAGCAGCTGAAAGTGAGCCGCGGCAGCCCGTCGGGGAGCCGCGACTCATAACACACACAACAAATAATGTCATGGGTCCCTCTGCCACATTCTCGCGGCTACTGGCAGAGGTTGGTCTTTATGATGTCTGGAGGGTCCAGACCCCGTTGGAGCATGACTACACATATCACTCCACACAGCACAATTCATATTGTTGCATTGACCTGACCCTGATGGATAAGAGGGTCATTGACTGAGATCATGTTGGTGATATCCCAGACACCCGCCTGCTCCAATTCAAGGGGGACTTCCAGTATGCCTGGAGGGACTATTCCTTGCCATATCTCGGGATACTGTTTACCCCTACTATAGAATCCTTGCTGGATGCCAATTATGCTCCACTTTTGCTACACTTAACTAATCTAATGACGTCCTGGCAATGTCATGAAGTCTCCTGGCTGGAAAGACTAGCTGCATTTAAGATGTCTATATTGCCTAAAATGATGTATCTGCTCCTTTTTCGACTCCCCAAACTCTATATGGATAAACTACATTTTCTACTCACCACATATATGTGGAAGGGCAAATCACCTAGATTGGCCCTATTCTGTCATTAACCGACTGAAGAAAGAAGAGGATCTGGCCTTCACTGATCTAGTTACATATCAACAAGGAACTGTGCTGGCCCAATTGTGTGATTGGTCCCTACCCCTCCTATGCAGTGACTTTGGGTAGACCTTAAGAGAAATCTTAATTATGCCTTCCTGTTGACCGACTTGCTATGGGTACACTCTGACCTGCCTAAATTCACAATGCCCTGTTGGTATGGAACAAGACTTTGAATTGGACAGATTTCCTGACTCTCCCTTGTCTAACCTTTCCTTAGTTGCTCTATCAAGACTCATTCCCGACCTTAACCTCTCCCTCTGGTTCACCAAAGGCATCACCTTTATTAAAACCTTTTACTCAGACCAGATTCTATTGTCTTTCACTCAGCTGCGAGACAACTTTAATATTCCAAAGAATGACTTTTCTAAGTATATGCAGGTCTGGCTCCTGTCTTTTAGCTCCCAACATCAACCTGTGCAACCCCATCCCCCTCTTCTTCTAGCTAAACTGACGACTGAGCCCAAACTGTGCATAATCTAGTAACAACATATGAGAATTATTACAAGTAACATGGTAACATAGCACAGCACAAAAGCACATTTCCTTCCCTCAAATATTCCTTCTGGTACATATAGCTCAAAGCTGGAAGCGAACCCCTCCTCTGGTAGCAGGACATAGGGTGGGTGCTTGACACATACCAATGGGATATGGTCTTTCAAATCACTCATCGCATGTCACGTTGCCTGAACCCAGGGACGGGCTGGGCTGGGGGGCAGGGGGGCCAGGCGGGCTGGGCCGGACCCAAAAAAACTATTTTGGGCCGGCGCAATGCTGATCCAACAGGACCAGCCACTTTCTCGTTGGCCTGCAGAACCGATGGAGCAGCCACCCTCCTACCCACTAATAGTTTGGTTGGCTATTGCTGTCACATGGGACGCGTACCACCTGATAGGTGCCATCCCATGTCAGAACACTGCAGAGCGCACAGCACGGATAGTACAAGGTAAGTGCGGGGGTGGTTTATTAAGTGTGTGTGTGTGTGTCCGCATATTGTATGTGTGGCAGCATATTATGTATATATATATATATGTGTGGCAGCATATTGTGTATATACATGTGTGTGTGTGGAAGCATTTTGTGTTGTTGGCAGCATATTGTATGTGTGTGTGTGTGACAGCAAATTGTGTGTGTGGCAGCATATTGTGTGTGTGGCAGCATATTGTATATATATATATATATATATATACACATGAGTATGGGGCCAGTATATTGTGTATGTGAGCTGGGGGCCAGTAAATGAATGCAGTGTGTGAGGGCCAGTATATTGTGTGTGTGAGCGAGGGGCCAGTAAATGAATGTAGTGTGTGTGTGTGTGTGTGTGGGGGGGCAGTAAATGAATGTTGTGTGTGTGTGGGGGGGGGGCAGTAAATGAATGTAGTGTGTGTGTGTGTGTGTGCGCGTGTGGACCAGTAAATTAATGTAGTGTGTGTGTGTGGGCCAGTAAATAAATGTAGTGTGTGTGTGTGGGGGGTGGGGGGGGCCAGTAAATGAATGTAGTGTGTGTGTGTGGGGGGGGGGCACAATAAATGAATGTAATGTGTGTGTGTGTGGGAGGCAGTAAATGAATGTAGTGTGTGTGTGTGTGTGTGTGTGTGTGTATGTGGGCCAGTAAATGAATGTAGTGTGTTTGTGTGGGGGCCAGTAAATGAATGTAGTGTGGGAGGGAGGGAGGGGTCTTAATATTATGTGTTAGGTAGGCTATTAATTCAATTGTGGAGTGCAGGTGAGGGCTAATTATTGGGTGCTATTTTATTTGTGGGGTGATGGTGGGGCAATTTAAATTATTAGTGGAATATATGAATTTATAATGGGGCAATTGAACATTTAATTTAATGTTTTGGGAGCTATTTATTGATTGTGGGCTGTTTGTGGAAATTGAGGTCTATTTATTAAATGTGATTATGTATTTAATGCCTGTAATTGTTGTGGGAAATTGTAATATTTGTTAAATGTAAATGCTATTTAAATTATTGCTGGGGCTGTTTGGAGGGAGGGAAATAGTTTTATATATTAAATGTGTTTGCTATTTAATGTCAGAGGTGGTTAGAGGGAAAGAGATCTATTTAGCTAATATGAATATTATTATTTTAATGTTGTGGCTGGAGGGAGGTCTAATTCTAAAGCGTGGGTGCTATTGATTTAACACTGGGACTCGTTGGAGTTGTCTAAATTTTATGTACCCATTTTTTTCAAAATAGGCCCTCCAATATTCCAGGATCCAGACAATCAGCAAGTGAGCTAAAGTAACCAGCAACTACAAGTGGCGAAAGTGACAAGAACAGGTAGCAGAGAGCAGGACAGTCTGCCAACTGTCCTGAATTTGGTGTGACAGTCCCGAATTTGGGTGACTGTTTTGCTTAGGACAGTTGGGAGGTATGTCCCGCTTCACCGTGTACAGCACGTGAAGGCAGAACTGTGTTCACCTAAAAGTGATGCACACAGAACTGCCTGTGCATTTATCTAAAATGATAACCATGCTACATCATAGGGGGTTACCCTGTCTAAAGTGCCCAGGCCCCCCGGAGCCTTAATCCAGCTCTGGGCCTGGGCATAAAAATATATATATGGATTAAGCAACACTAAAATAGACTCTTTATATAGATAAATATATATTGTACCAAAAAACACCCTTTAAGGATGTGATGCTACTTATGGGCGAGTGCTTGTGTGCTTGCCCCCCGAGCTAAAGTCTGCCAACACTCCCCTGCCTGAACCACACAGAGATGATGTTTAAATGGCTCCATAATCTTTAGTTCTCCTTGGGAAACTGCTACGTCGTAGGCCATATATTTATCATCACCAGTGCCGTGATATCCCAGGCATTGAGAACGCCATCCCTCCACCCTGTCTCTAAGGTCATCTCCAAGGTCCAGCTGACTTAAGAGATGGAGACTCCTCAGGTTCCATACTCGTCCTCCTCCCCCAAAATTAAGATGTTTACCTGGCTGAAATATATTTCTTTGCACACTGTCACACAAGATTCCCAGGCTTTGCACGGAACCATCTCTCAATGATGCCATAGGTCCTTGCTTCCTGCTGTAGATGTGTTGTTTGCTATCGTTTGTTTGACTGACCTCATTGTACTCACACCCTTAGCACTGTAATGCATAGGTACCACATCTCTTGCAATCCTAGTATTAACCTTACTGGGCATGAGTTGACTGTGTGCACATGTTATTTGATGACTTTTTTGGCAGTGAAATGGATTTGTTAATATAATATGCTACCAATATCTGAGACATACAGAAAGGGTGTAGCAAGCTTATTGTAACATGATCCTGTGTTTTTATTTGTGTTCTTGGAACTTGAAGCCCACTTCTCAGCCTCACCTATGTTTGTGTGTCTGTGCCAACATGAAATGTGACATTAAGTTTTGGTGATTGCACTTTGCTTGAAGAACTGTTCGTCCCTGGGTTGCACTATGCGCACATAAGACTCCCTGGGATGGGGCTTATAAGGTGTGACCTTGCACTGTTTATTACACAGCAGCTTTTTTTTTACGTGTTATGTTGGACAGATACTCTGTGCCCTCCTACTGAAAGTAAAACTGTGAGAGAGCAGCTTGGCTACAGCACTAGTTTGTTATGTACTGCAGGTAATTTTCTAATTACATGGGTGGAATAGGACGCCCAGTTCTTTAAGTAGAGCAGCATGAGCTGAAAAGCTAAACATTACAAATCTCAGCACCTAGTAGTGTTTTGAGGTTACTGGGGTTGTTTGACTTTCTGTCCTAACTTGTCATTTTTCAACGTATTTCCCGGCACCTAGTGAAATGCCTTGGTGGAGATGAAAATGTGTAATGGAAGGGAAATCTAAATCTATGTATCTCACTTTAGATCATAAGTCAATTGTATCCTGTATTCCTACTGAATCTATGGACATGTCTGCAAAATAAAATGACAGTCCTAAAGGTCTTTCATAAAAGCAAATAAAAATACATTAACAATGACAAAAGGCAAAGAAATTTCACTGAAAACACCACATTTGCTTATAGGACACTGTAGATTTGGGTTTCATTACAGTAGGGGAGCGAGACTGCACATATGTGCCATTAAAAGCGTAATAGTTCACATATATATATATATATATATGAGTGAACTATTCCATCCCTCGGACCATCCGTCTCTCTCCTACTCTGTGCTCCTTCAAACGTGCACTCAAAACTCACCTCTTCCTCAAAGCCTACCAACCATCTACTTAGCCCCCATCTCCTCCCTTTAGCTCGTCCTCCCTTCTCTCCTCTTGCCTCAACTGGCTCCTCTTGTGCCTCGTCTGTTTACCCTCCCTTAGGATGTAAGCTCGTATGAGCAGGGCCCCCTCCCCTCCTGTCTCCATACCTGTTCTTCCGCTCCGTCTTTACTGCATATGACTGGCCTGAGATTCTGAAGTATTGGTACTTTTTGTTCATTGTTCTGTATGGTTTCACCCTGTATATTCTACTGTTAGTACTGTGTGCGGCGCTGCGGATACCTTGTGGCGCCTAACAAATAAATGATAATAATAATAATAATAATAATAATAATATATACATATATAGTGCAGACACTGAGTCCAGAGGGGTAATTTTTCTTTCATTTTTAATGGTGAATTTTAACTTACTGATATTCATCTGAATCCAAGTGAACAGAATTTCTAGGGCTTCATGCAAACCGAACCATAATCCTTTCAATGTACAGTACAGTGCTGCATAATATGTTGGAATTTTATCAATAAGGAATAATAACAAGATCTATTCTATCATCAGTGGGGATGGAGAAACATCATCCCTAATAAAAAAAAGTATTATTTGGTGGATGATGGAAAGAAAAATAGAGTCTGCCCAAACAATAAAATACTATTTTATTTTTAAAGCTACCCTTGAGTCTGCCAAATCGCGGTGGAACAAACCCAGTCACTATTACTTTTCTTTCTCTCTCTTTCTTTTTCTCTTTCTCTAAATTAGCAAAATTATTCCAAAAATGGAAAATAATGTCACACTTCTAGCTACTCCTGGCCTAATTACTTAGATTTAGTATATTGAGACTAGAGATCTTAGAGATTGGGTTAGAGGATGCTAAAATGGGCCATAAAACGCAGCAAATGTTAGCACTTATGAATGTAAACAGGAAGGCATAAAGGAGCATTGCGCCTTAAACATTTATAAATAGAGGCCGTAATTGCATTGTCAGTGTTTTTTCAGAGACTCGATTATGCATTTTTGTCCCCATAGCAAGATCACACTACTCACAAGATTTAATAGATTTAAAAACATTACCCTACACTACAACAATGTCATTGTATCTTTATCACTCTAATGCAGGTAAATTAAGCTATATATACACATTGTAACAATTATGTAACGTGTACAACAATGCAGTAATGTAGGTATAAAATATGGAGTACTTGCCTTACTCTAGATCAGCGCTGGCCGGAGTCTAACGAACCCCCTGGTGTTCACCAAGAACCACCGCAAGGCAGGATGGGCTTTGCTGCGGAGGATCGCAGGTCGTGGTCCACTGGTCTGCCTCTAGAGGTAAGGATGTGGGAGGTAGCTCGTTATTACACTGGAACTGGTAGCTAGTATTAACCACTCCGTGCTCAGGAAAGCCGAGATCTGGTACACTGGATACAGATAATGCGTGGTACAACAAGCCTGGGTCTGGTACACTGGAGTGGAGATATATACGTAGTCAGCAAGCCGGGGTCTGGTACACTTGGAGCCGAGATAATACGTGGTCAGCAAGCCTGGGTCTGGTACACTTGGAGAGAGAAGCCTGGAAAGTCAGCAAAGCAGAACTGGTACACGGAGAATCCACACAGAAATCACCAAGTCAGGGAACATAGGAAGTTGCTCTGACGTTGCCCAGGCGTCAGAGCAGGTCTTTAATAGTTTGCAGGTTTGAATTCCCCGCCCTGTGCTGTCATGTGACAGCACCGCCGCGACCCGGAAGAGAGAGAGGATCGCGGCGCTGGAGCGAGGACAGGTGAGTTGTAACACACATTTAATTGGCCAATAGGTGCAGACAATATATAATATATTAAAGTAAACAATAAATAAGTCACTTAACACTAAAGATGATCACTGATACCCGTGATTTGGTTTTGGTTTTGGATCTGGATTACCTTCGGGTTTTGGTTTTGGTTTTGCCAAAACCACCCTTGCGTGTTTTGGTTTTGGTTTGGATCTGTATTTTTTAAGAAAAATTGCTAAAATATGCTAAAATCACATAATTTTGCTCTTTTTTTTGATCCTACATTATTATTAACGTCACTAACACTAATTTCAAGTTATTTGCAGTCAATTTTGACCACCTCACAGGTCAGAATATTATATTCATACACTTTCAAACAAAGATTGCAGCAGTTCTTATTAAGATAAGAAAAAGGCCATTGTCATGCCTGAGCATAAGACCAAAAATTCACCTTTTATGTGAGGAATAATTTTTACACAAATCCTAAACAATTGTCTAGCCAATTGTAGCGTTTTTAAAGCCACACTCAGTAGAGGTAGGGACCTTAACCATCTAGGATTCTCATCCATGTTACGGCATTTAAAGTGAGTTCATGGAAAGCTATTGGGAAAATCAGAAACTTATGTTAAAAAAATAACAGCAAGCAGTCCAGCATCATCTATCTCCCTACTCTCATCTAGATCCCAGCACCTGCAATCTACACCCCCAACACCTTCATCATCAATATCCTCACAAGTGATGGGAGCTAGTCCTGCATCCAAGTTGCTAAGGCTAGATGACTCCTTCACTAACCATGATTCCTCTGAAGAATTATTGAGCGTTAGTCCCGCTGCTGCTGCTGGGGGTGGATCTGCAACCCAGACAAATACTACTATAAGTTTACAACAATCAACTGTTAAACAATCCTTTGCTAGAAGAAAAAAGTAAGAGAGCTGTCACCCAGTCTCAAAGTGAATCACAGACGCCATGGGGACTATGCTAGTATTAGATCTGCGTCCAATATCCACTATTAATGCAGCTTGTTTTAGACAGTTACTTTAGGTCTTCTGTCCCTATTAACAAATTCCATCACAACACCATTTTACTAGAAAAGCTATTCCTCACCTCTACCAGAAAGTTTGTAAAAATTTAATTATTGGGCTACAAAATGCCATTCTACCCACTGTACACTTAACTACAGATATGCGGACAATCGGAACTGGGCAATCTAATTAAGACTGTGACAGCCCACTGGGTTGATGATTCGCCTTCAACAGCAGGAACAGCAGCAGCATGTACCCAAGTACGTCACATTTTTCAGAAGTAGGCTACTCTGTGTATCAGTGGCTTCACTAACAGGCATACAGCTGTCAATCTGTTACAAAAAGTAAGGGATGTCATTGCAACATGGCTAATCCTGCTTGGACTCTCCTCTGAATATGTGATTTTTGATAACGACATCACTATTATTAGAGGATTACAGCAGGGGGGAAATCCATCACATTTCTTGTTTTGCTCACACAATCAACTTGGTGATACAGAACTTTTAAAAACTGACAATGACATGCAGGAGGTGCTGTTTGTATCCCAAAAAATTTAGGGTCATTTTCAGGATTCAGCAACAGCATGAAGGAGAGTGCAGCAGCTGCAAGAAGAATAGAATTTGAGGGGAATGTACTTTAGTCCAGCGAAGTAGTCACCTGTGAAGAGAGTGCAGACATGGTTAGCTTGAGTCAAGTGAAGAATGAAATAAAACTAAGCAAATCCACTAACTATATTGTAATTGTAGATCTAGGACTTAATTTGCTTTGCCAGGATCCAAGAGCTATCAACATCTTGTAATGACGAAAAAAACTTAGCTTTCCCAAGACACCCAGTGGTGATGCAGATGAGTCAGCACAACATTTTGACATTTGCTCTGCTGTAAAAGAATTGCCCAAAAATCGTGACAGCTCTGCCATAAAATGAACTAGAAATTCCATGAGGAAGGACATTATCGGCAAATACATCAAAGTACACAGACTTTTGTGATGGTGGATTCCAGCGGTGATGGATTAGTATTGTTTAAGGATGATGTACACAATGATGAGGGTGAATATGATGACAGTGTAGATTGCAGGTGCTGAAATCTAGCTAAGAGAAGAGAGCTACCTGATGCTGGTATGCCTGGTAATATTTTGGGTAGAATGGCATGTTGGCAATTTTATGTTGTTCTACAGTGAACTTTCACCTTTTTTAGAGAGGTTTTTATTTTTTATAAGTTACAAGCTTTTTATTTACATTTTTGTTTCCCTGACTTAAATCCACTATGCACTTGAACATAGGCTTTAGCTCATGAGGTAGAGGGATTATTATCATTGTGACGGTGACTGGAGAGTGACAACAACAATGTAACACCTCCTGTTTCTGTATGAGCTATGGCACAGTACAATGTCACTGGAGACTTTTAAGAACACTAACAGCCCTATTATTATAATTTCTGTTTAGGCACTGAACCCTGCCATCTCTCCTGTTTCTGGGTGAGCTATGGTCCATTAAAATGTAATTGCAGATTTAGACAAAGCCAGGCAGGCCTATAATTTCTTTTTCAGCAATTACAATTAGCAATGGAGCTTTCCTCTTTGTCTGTTACCTAAATAACGCAGTAAATTTGCCTGCAAATTCTACAGACAAGCCTGCTTGTCTTCCTATTTATCAATGACTCTGTCACGGTTACAAACAGAAGTACAGCTAGGAGTATGGTAAAAACACTCTGTGTTCATTTGCAGACAAGTATAACAACAGGTAGTCAGGAGTAGTGGTAATTACCAGGTGCAGGCTGATGTAGGAAATAATATAAATGTCCAGAAACAAGCAGGTATACAGCTAATGCAGGGAAGCACTGGTGTGAACAGACTCCAGGCAGTATGAACCAGAGGAGCAAGGCAGGAGGAAGAATCCACAGGTAACACAGGATATGACATGAGAATAGGACAACAATAACCAGCCATGTGTGCTGGGGGGAAACAGGTTTAAATGGACCACACCCAGGTGCATGGAATGATTGATGAACAGGAAGGTTTAACCCCTAATGCACACAATAGCAGCACCTCTGGTGAGTGGAGGTACTGCCAATACAATACAATAATAGGACAAAAAGGCAGGAGCTGCCATGCAAAGCAGCATGTAATGCATAAGCTGAGGGCAGATCGTGACAGACTCTTAGCAATGGAGCACTCCTCTTTGTCTATTACCGATATAACGCAGTAGAATTTGCCTGCAAATTCTACAGACAAGCTTGTGTATAAGTTGGTAATAAATGGATAAACAAGTTTTTCTTCTGATAAGACAGACATTATATCATCACTCCTCTTTACAAAATGACATATCCTTGGAAGGGTCTTTTTTTGGATAGGTCATCTCAACCTTTTTGAAGCCACATTGTCCTTGGACCGTCCGGTTATTGTGAAATACTGGAAAATTACTAAAAACCTGTGTCTCATTATACAATTATGTAACTTGTTTTTGAACAAATATATGGAGTAAAGTTAAAAAAAAAATGTCCTTCTTAAAAGTACAGGCCCTAATCTTAGATTAGTTCTATATATTAGTAATATACAAGCTTATATGTATTTCTGTTAATTTCATTAAAAGTTACTTTGACAGGTCCAGCCCTTTTCATATACACATAAAAACTTCTTTTTTTCATGTCAATATAACTAAATGGGTGCATAAATTATTATTATTATCATTTATTTGTTGGGCGCCACAAGGTTTCCGCAGCGCCGTACATAGTACAAACAGTAGACCGTACAGGGTTAAACAGTACAGAACGATGAACACAAAGTACCAATGCTTCAGTAACTCCGGGACAGCCATAAGGAGTAAGGACAGAGCAGAAGAACAGGTATGGAGACAAGGGGGAAGAGGGGCCCTGCTCATAAGAGCTTATATCCTAAGGGAGGGTGGACATAAATGTCTGTCATCATCATGGTTACAGGCCCTGGTTTGGTTTTTGCAAAGCTTTTTGAATACAGCATTTTACACATTTAAAGCATGCATACAGAATCAATATTCCCATTATTATGACTAGAATACATTTCATGCATGAATACAATATGTCAGATAACCATTTTCCAAATTCAAATAACCATGTGCTTGGATTTAGCCATGACCATGAGGAATCATTTTCAGAGTCTTTATCATAATTATGATGGCAAAACTGCTCCTTCATGTTTTGGGCCTCATTCATATGATTAGCAATTTAAATTTCCTGATCAGAGGTGTTGGTCAGGTAATTATAACAATGAGTGCCAAATTCAGTCTCGAGCGTCAGACAATATACTCCTTTATGTGTCGTTAGATAGTCCAAAACTATTCAGTGTTGTAAAAGTTAATTTTTACATGCCTGTAATTCATGTCCAACATAACGAAAAGTATCATCATAAATTTCAGTAACATTATCAATAAAGCCGGCCAAACGTTCAATTTCATGTTGGTTAGTTATGAATCCATAGTTTCCATAAGTAAACATATTGCCAATACTTATACCAGATTTATCTTCTATTGACTTGTTAAGGAGTGGTACATATTTTTTATTGACATTTTTCCTTTTTTTCTGATCATATCATGTGTCAAAACCTTTTTCAACTCATCATGTGATATTATATAGAACTGTGGAACCACTCTTCCCAAATAGCATAATCCTTCTGAATTGATTGTTAACCATTTGTATGCATATTTTCCACATATATTATAAATGTTCCCTGGTAGAATGAATGGTATGTGATGCTTTAACACCATGGTTGAGACGGTCATACCTAAGTGACATTTGGTATCTGGTTCTGGTAATGTATGATTAAAAAGATGATTGTAATAATACATTGTGCATTGTGTACATATTTTACTCTTTAGTGCTTTGTTGGCATACCTTTCAAACTTAGTAGTATCTGTTTCAAGTTCTAGTTTTACCTTTATTTTCTCCTCATTTGCAATTTCTAGATCTCTGACACATATGTTTTAGGCACTGTAATCACTGTGTCACACTTACTCAGACTAACTGTCACGGGCACTAGGAGTCTTTACCCAGTATCACCCGCTGATGGTCTTATCAGAGCAGTAGAGTTGGTATATGATACTCTGATGGCAGGGTGATAATGGAACTGGAAACAGCAGATGGTTAGAGAATGCTCAGAAAGTCTATGACTAGCAGCACTGGTAAACAATAGGTAACTGAACACGAGGATCTGGATGGACAAGGACACATGAGGGTAGTCAGTGGTCTGCGCACGGCAAGTTGTACCACTGCTATAGTGAGAAGAATGTCCAGGAGTAACAAGGAGGTGGAAGTCAGCGGTCTGCGTATAGCAAGTTGTACCGCTGTCTGTAGTGAAGAAATGGAATCCAGGTGAAGGTAACGGGGAAGTCAGTGGTCTGCGAGTAGCAAGTTGTACCACTGCTTATGTGAGAGGATATATGCAACTGGTGACACAGGGAAACAGGAATCAGTGGTCTGCCTCTAGCAAGTTGTACCACTGAATATATATGTGAGGAAGGACACGAGGAGATAAATGCTATGCAGAGTCTACACGGGTACAATGAACTTGATCCCACGTTGAACTGCACACAATGATAATAATGAATGAACAGCACTGCACAGATAAACAAAGTCACTCAAATAGTCCAGCAAAAGGAAACACAGTCAATAATAGCAATAGTCTCAGAGGATGGAAACTCCGGAGGAGAACAACTCAGTCCAGATGGATATGCAATACATCAGCACAGTCAATGAGAAGTATGCATACCGTGGTTCAGATGAGCAGGCTGTTAGAGATAGCTGCAGGGATACCTGAGCGGCCGGGAACAGACGAGATGAGAAGTCCTTGCAGAATGGAAGCGGCAGGTAGGTGCAGCGCACTGTAGGTAGGCCAGCAAGGATGACAAATACTCAGGAAGCAGTAGTATATTGAATAGAACAGCAGGAGACCACGGGAGAGTTGAAGCGATGTAGCAAAGCTGGAAGCCGAGGAGCGTAGACTCGATGCAACAGGCAAGTTGACACAAATGGACACACTGTAGAAGCAGTAGGCAGCGGGTCAGCTGACAGCAGGTAGAATGCAGACTGGAGCGCTGAGACGAGCAGACTCTGTAGACACGCTGAAGTAGCGAACAGGAATCAGCTGTTGGAGTCACGATGAAACACAGGAGAGTTTGCAGTAATCTGTAACTGTAGATACACGGAGGCAGCAGATAGGAATCAGCTGCTGGAGTCACGATGAAACACAGGAGAGTTTGCAGTAATCTGTAACTGTAGATATACGGAGGCAGCGGATAGGAATCAGCTGCTGGAGTCACGATGAAACACAGGAGAGTTTGCAGTAATCTGTAACTGTAGATATACGGAGACAGCGGATAGGAATCAGCTGCTGAAGACACTAGGAACACGAGGAATAGAAGTGGTCTGGAAACCACAAACGGCAAACAGGAATCAGCATAAGCTGAACACACGAGCAGGCACTGGAACACCTTCAGAGACTCATGAGGAATGAGACTCCAAGATCAGGCAACGTGGTATTGACCACAGGTGCTTAATATAGGGAGTGTTGCCTGATCAGCCAATTAAGTTAAAGGAACAGAACTGAAGGTTAAAAGGGACTGCACATGCGCAGTACCTCAATATAATGGACGGACACGGTTCCTAGCTACCTTAGAAGTAGCACTCACAGTCCGGTGAGTGACACTAACTCTTCCCACTTGGAATACTTGTTGCTCCAGAGCAGCATTGTATATACCAGATGCTGTCCATATTTGTGGTGTTACCGGTTTAACCTCATTTATTGTTTTGTTAAAACAAAAAGGAATTTGTTCAGTTATGTATGGTGCTAAAACTATAACCGGTGGTTTGGTCAAGTTATATGTACTTCCAACAGTTTGACCACACTTACTATGATCACAATTTTATTCTTGGCATTTTATATCAGATCTAATGAGTGTCATCTCTTCATAGGATATCGGAACTGGCGACATTGGTAAATTTTTACCCAGTAAAGGAGTTTTAGTACATACCCAACAATTTGTAACTCCCAGCACTTTACCTAGCATAGCATGCAATTGGTCAATTGGATATTCTTTCTGGTAATACGCATTGTTATCTGTGCACCACTGTATACACCTTTCTTCTGGTGGAGAACCACTATACTCACAAATACATTTCGGAATTGGTGGTAATCCTTTACAGTGACTGAATTTTCTGTTTTGCCTGTTTAGAAAAGAAGCAGAAATGGTCTTATTAAAATCAACCTCATCTGATATGTCAGATGGGCTATCACTCCCCCAACTCCTCCACAATCCCTCTCCAGCATATATTAACCCAGTAATTGAGACAATAATCACTGTTCCAATGAATAGGGCAGCAAGATTGAAAGCTTTCTGCAACATTATTCGATGACCGTGTAGCTGCCTATACATCAGCAACTCCATCTTGACTGAAGAGTTCTTTCAGATGTAACTCGATCTCTTTATCCGTGTTTAGTTCTGTGTTCTTTGGTTCCTTTAAGCTTGGTTCTTTGACCTGTTTGCAATGGGAACTGTGGATCCAAGTGTCCTTTTCGTCGACCTTTACAGCTGTATCAGTTGTTAATTAAACGTGCCACGGACCATCCCATCGATCTGTAAGGGAACCAGAGTGTAAGAAATTTCTCACCATAACATAGTCTCCAGTTTGTAACTTGTGTGCAGGCCCAAGAGCTGATTCTGGGTGAATGTCCTTCTGGGCCTGCCGAAGCTTCTGCAACTGCTTAGACAACTGTAAAACATATTGAACAGTTAGATCATGATGCAAAATTAAATCAGTCTGTGGATAAGTAACATATCTTGGCTGAAGTCCAAATAACAGTTCATATGGAGAGAGATTGAGTGGCTTAGGTGTGAGTCTAATACTGTGAAGCACTAAAGGAAGTGCTTCTACCCATGCCATTCCTGTTTCTTTGGTAAGCTTGGCTAACCTATTTTTAATCACTCCATTTGTTCTCTCAACTTTCCCTGATGCTCAGGAATGATATGGGGTGTGAAGTTTTGACTCTATTTCCATCATGTCACACATTCTTTGAAATACTTTTCCTGTAAAATGAGTTCCCCTGTCACTCTCTATGACTCTGGGTAAACCATATCAGCATACAAATTCTTGCAAAATCTTTTTAGCAGTGAACTGTGCTGTGTCTGAGGCCGTAGGCCAAGCCTCAACCCAATCAGAAAACATATCTGTACAAATCAACACGTACTGTAAACCTCTTATCTTTTTCAGTTGAAAAAAGTCAATTTGTAACATCTGAAATGGACCTGTAGCATTAGGTAAATGTTTGACCTGAGTAGGTACTGTCTTCCCCACATTGTTCTTAAGACAAATTACACATGTTCCACATTTTGACTTAGCAACAGTTGTAAATCCTGGAGCATACCAGTATGATTTCACAATCCTAGCCCTGCTATCTGCTCCTATGTGTACTAACCCATGAGCACTTTCTTCAAGAGCTGGTAACATTTTTGGTGCCACTGGTTTATTTTCCACACTTACCCAAATTCCATCCTCATTTTTCATTCAATGTAGCCTTTTCCTGACATTGTTGTAAGTACTCAAGTGTGATATCATGGAAAATCATCAATTGGGTGTGCGGCAGCCCTTCTAATGCAGCTTCTCAAGCTGCTGAGTCTGCTAGTTTGTTTCCTGGGTGAGACTTCATCTGTCTGTTTGGTATGTGCCTGGCACTTAACAACTGCAACTTCTTTTGGCAACTGTATAGCCTCTATCAGTTGTTTGACTGTTTGTGCATGTGATATAGGTGTTCCTGATGTTAGGTAACCCCTATGTTTCCAACTAGCTCCAAAATCATGAACTACGCCAAATGCGTAACGTGAGTCTGTGTAAATGTTGACTCGCTTTCCTTCAGCTAGCTGTCATGCTCTTATGAGTGCTGTAAGTTTGGCTATCTGAGCTGAGTAAGGTGACCTAATGGTTTAGCTTCAATTACCTTGTCTGGTGTAGTGAATGCATATTCTGCCACTAGTGAACCATCATGTGTTTGTCTGTGACAACTTCCATCAGTGAAGAAAATACAATCTGGATTCTCCAATGGAGTCTCAGAAATGTCTGGTCTTACAGAGAAATCTTGACTCATGTACTTCATACAATCATGATCACTGTTTTCCTCTTCCTCGTCTTGTGAGGTATTGGAGGGCAACAATGTAGAAGGATTGAGATTCTGATATTTGTGTATTGTAATGTTAGTAGGTGTTAGTAATGCAATTTCCCATCGTGAGAACCTTGCAGCAGACACATGTCTGGTCTGTGCATTATTCAGGAGTTGAGCGACAGCATGTGGGACAAACAAATGTAGCTTATGCTGCAGCACAATATCCTGTGTCATTCCATTAGAACGACTGCTGCTGCAGCTATAGACCTTAAGCATGAAGGTAATGCTTTTGCTACTGCGTCTAATTGCGCACTGAAACAGCCCAGCGGTCTATGATTTCCTCCATGAATTTGTGTAAGAACTCCTAAAGCAGTGTTTTCATCATCAGTGCAATACAGCTGAAATGATTTCTTGTAATTAGGAATGCCTAATGCAGGGGCAGAGGCCAAGAGTCTCTTAATCTCTTCAAATGCCTCAATGGATTCAGGTGTATGCTCAACTTTATCAGGCATGTTTTGTAAAATTAATTGTTGAAGTGGGAAACCTATAGCTGAAAATCCTGAAATTCACTGGCGACAAAATTGTGACATACCAAGGAATGAGCGTACTGCTTTCTGATTCTGAGGTAATGGGTGTTTAAGAATAAGGGCCACCCTTTGGGGATCTAAGTGTCTCTGGCCAGGTGTCAAACAATGGCTGAGGTATTTAACCTTATCAGTGCATAACTGAAGTTTCTCCTTGAATACTTTGTGGCCTGCTTCTGCAAGAAAACACAATAGCTGTTTAGTATCTTCCAATGAAGCCTGGTACCTTCTGGAACACAGCAAAAGATCATCGACATATTGAACAAAGAAGGATTCATCTGTGGGTACAAAAGTTTGCGAATTATTTCGCAAACATTGTGAGGAATTATTTGGGCTGTCTATATAGCCCTGACTGAGCCGAGTCCAGGTGTATTGAACTCCCCTGTAGGTAAAATCAAAGAGACACTGTGAGTCAGGATGTATTGGTATTGAAAAGAATGCACTGCACAAATCTATGACAGTGCAATATTTTGTATCTGCAGGAATCTGCATCAAAATGGTTGCAGAATTGGGTACTATTGGAAAGTGTGACTTCACCACTTTATTTAGGGCCCTTAGATCCTGAACTAGTCTCCATGAATTTTTCCGGGTACTTTCGGGATTCCCTGTCTTGGGAATAGGAAAAATGGCGAATTTGCAGGACTCATGCATTTCTTTAATATTCCCCGCTCCAATAATGCCTTAATAACAGGACATATTCCTTGTTTTGCTTCTAATTTGAGTGGATATTGAGGTATGCGAGGTGGAGACATTCCTGGCTGTAATTCAATATGGATGGGTGCTACGTCATGCATTAGACCTACATCCTGTGAGTCTTTTGTCCATAATTGGTCAGAGACCTCTTCTAACAAGTCCGCTTTATCTGAGGAACAAATGTGGGATATTCAGGCATTGGTATGTGAGCTGTGTCTAAATGAGCCTGCACATCCTGTCTGTTTGGCTCTGGAACCTGTAAATATACTCCATCCGGAGTACAAAAAACTTTGCAATTTAACTTGCATAGCAGATCTCTCCCTAACAAATTTGATGGAGTTACCACTGACAAAACAAAAGCATGTGTTGTAGAAATCGGACCAAGGGTTACATTCTGGCAAGTAGATATAGGAAGTGTTGAAACCTGGCCCATTATTCCCACAGCTTGGACTATTTGTGAAGTTTTAGGAATATTACCCCTATCCTGTAAAACAGATCTGGCTGTGCCTGTATCAATTAGAAAAGAGACAAATTGATCTCCTACCTGCATCATAATTTTTGGTTCTGGAAGGGGTTCTATGTGTCATGCAAGTATACAGGCATAGCCTTCATCCTATGGGTGAGACACAGCCCTTTGTCCGTACTTTGGTACCCCCCTCTGTGCTGGAACAAACCATCCACTATGTCCTACAGGGGGACGGGGAGGAGGAGGAGTGAGTGGGTGTGGGTTGTTACGAAGTCACATATACACTGGACACTCCCTCTGGAAATGCCCTATAATTCCACATGCAAAACATCTTTCCGATTTTATGTTTGGAAAATCACGATTCAAAACTTTGTCATTGACATATTGAGGCTTTGTCTTTACATGTTTCTTTCCTCCTCTTCTATATTTTTTTATCTCACCTTCCAATGTTTTTATCTGCGACAACATCAACTTCTCTTTTGCCTTACTCTTTTTGTAAAATATGCTTTTCTCATGTCTTTCTGTGATTCAACCAACACAGAAATTTCTAGTCCCTTCCAATCTGGGTGTGAGATAGTAACCCTGTCTCGTATTTGCTCACTCAATCCATCCAGAAAAAGTCCTCTAATCATAGGCTTAATCTGAACAACTTCCAAATCAGTAAGCCCTGCGTATTCTTTAACATTCTCCAACAACCGCTTATAGTATTCATAAACAGACTCTGACTCCTGTTTAGTTAAATACAACTTTGACCAATCTATTGTTACGAGCCGTGGCGGTGCCCAACCGCCGCGACTCTCCTACCTCCGTCCCGGCCGTCGCTATGGCGCCGGGACGTCACTTCCGGGGGCTTACCTGCCGTTGCCGGGGCAACGTATAGACACTCCTCTCTCCAGCGCCGCATCCCGGCATTGCAGGGCAGCCGGGCGCGTGCGCAACATCGGGGCAAGCCTGCAGGCTAATTAAACAGCTGGATGTAATTAGAGAGCTGGGCTCTCATTGGTCTGCTTCAGTATTTAGGGCAATGAGGTCTGCTGCCTCATTGCCGGTTATAGCTTCTGTTTGCCAGTCTGCTGACCTGCTCTCTGCCTTGTTCCTGTCTGCTGGAAATTCTACTGACTACCCGTGTATGACCCTTTGCCTGGATTTTGACCCTGCCTGTGTTTCTCGTGACCTTGACCTCTGGCTTGAATACAGACCTCCCTGTCTGCTCGTGACCCCTGACCTTGGCTTGTTTATCGGATCTGCTACCTGCTGCCGGCCCTTGACCTCTGCTTGGACCTTACTCCACTTGCCTGGTTTCTCCCCAGCCGGTACACACTTCACGACCCTCTGTCAGTCTGCAGCCCAGTCTGTCCCCACCATCAGGGGCTCCAGTGAACACCTGATTGGCAGAGTAGAGTAGTGTTGTGCCGGCTGGAGGGGTTCCTAACATTATAACCGGCCCTCACATTTCGGAGACGAAGTTGGTATGAAAGAAAGCGGAACCAAATCGTCTCCTCTTCAAGCCTTGGCGGGTCATGTTGAGACCCTCTACCAGATGATTCGGGAACTGTCCCAGCATTTGTCCTCCCCAGACGGGGTCCCCCGGACTACACTGCCCAGTTCTGGTTCAGTTGATGAACCCAAGTTAAATTTGCCGGACCGGTTCTCCGGAAATAGAGCCCTGTTCCGGAATTTTAAAGAAAGCTGCAAACTCTTCTTTCGGCTGAAGCCTCGATCTTCTGGTTCAGAACAGCAGAGAGTCGGAATTGTCATCTCCCTCCTGCAGGGTGACCCCCAGTCCTGGGCCTTCACCCTACCACAGTCGAGTCCTATCATGCAATCGTTGGAAGCTTTCTTTAATGCACTAGGCCTCCTTTACGATGATCCAGATCGAGTGGCCTCTGCTGAGGCTCATCTACGGGTCTTAAAGCAAGCTCAACATTCAGCAGAATAATACTGCGCTGAATTCCGCAGATGGTCGCCTGACAGTGAGTGGAACGATCCAGCGTTACGCAGCCAGTTTCGCCTAGGACTATCAGAGGAGGTTAAGGATTCACTTGTGCAGTATCCTTCCCCCGCCTCATTGGAGAGCCTTATGCAGCTTGCTATTAAAATTGACAGAAGAATCAAGGAGAGGAGGACAGAGAAGGAGGCATCTTCTTGCTCATCTGCATTTGTTCCCGCTTTTACGGATGTTGAGAAGCCTACATCCTCAGGGCCGCTTCACCTCGCTCCTGACGAAAGAGACAGGAGACGGTCAAAAGGCTTATCCCTTTATTGTGGTAAGAAAGGCCACTTCTCCTGCTCTTGCCCTTACAAACCTGAGAAAGGAGCATCTCTGGGAAAGATCCACTTAGGCCTGCAAGTTGTTTCCCAAAAGAATGCTGTCCTGATTCCCGCACAAGTCACTTTTGGTGCCAGTTCCGCGGCCCTATCGGCCTTCATTGATAGTGGAGCTGCAGGCAATTTCCTTGATATCGGGTTCGGGCGCTCCGCTGGGATTCCATCTGTAAGACTCAAATCCGCTATTACAGTCTGTGGCTTAGATGGGAATCCATTGCCTGGAGGTAAGATTGAATGGGGGACTCCGCTTTTACACTTGAACATTGGAGCGCTTCATTCAGAGTCCATAGCGTTTCTCCTTATTGAATGCTCATTGATTCCGTTGGTCCTGGGCCATCCCTGGCTTTCTCGTCACAACCCTGTTGTGGATTGGGAGAAAGGAGAAATCGTTCAGTGGAGCTCGTATTGTTCACAGTCTTGCTTGACCCTGCCTCTGTGAATCATCCAGGTTATTCCGAAGCAACTTCCCTCACAATACCACGACTTCTAGGACGTGTTTTCCAAGAGAGCTGCGGATACTTTGCCACCTCACCGTGACTTCGACTGTGCCATCGAGCTCATACCTGGCTCCAAGTTACCCAAGGGACACTTGTATTCTCTCTCGGGTCCCGAGACCAAGTCCGTGCAGGATTATATTGAGGAGAATTTGGAAAAAGGCTTCATCAGGCCATCCAAATCTCCAATAGGAGCTGGATGTTTTTTTGTGTCTAAAAAAGACGGAGGACTAAGACCCTGTATTGACTACAGAGGATTGAACCTCATCACAGTCAAAAACATCTATCCACTTCCTCTCATCTCTGCATTGTTCGATCAACTAAGAGGTGCAACAGTCTTCACCAAAATTGATCTTCAGGGTGCATATAACCTCATACGTATAAGAGCAGGTAATGAGTGGAAGACGGCATTTAATACGCTCTCTGGCCACTATGAATATTTGGTCATGCCATTTGGTCTTAGTAACGCCCCTGCGGTATTTCAGGACCTAATTAATGAGGTGCTACGTAAGTTTTTGGGACATTTCGTTGTTGTTTACTTAGACGACATCCTCATATATTCAGAGTCGTTATCAGTACATCAGGGTCTTGTCAGACAAGTCTTACAAAAGTTGCGAAAACACCATCTCTATGCTAAACTCCAAAAATGCGAGTTTGAGGTTCAGAAGGTATCCTTTCTTGGTTATATAATCTCCTCGGAAGGATTCTCCATGGACACAACCAAGGTCCAAGAAATCCTGGACTGGGTACAACCGAATAACCTCAAGGCGGTCCAGAGATTCCTGGGATTCGCCAATTATTACAGGAGATTTATTGGCGGCTTTGCGGATATTGTGGCTCCTATTGTCACCTTGACTTGCAAGGGAAGTGACCCAGCTAATTGGACGTCTCAGGCAATAACTGCTTTTGAAACCCTGAAGAAAGCCTTTATGTCTGCTCAGGTTCTCAGACACCCGGATCCTAAGGTACCGTTTATTCTTGAGGTTGATGCCTCTGACGTCGGTGTGGGTGCCATCTTGTCTCAAAAAGATTCCCAGACTCACCGCTTACATCCATGTGCCTATTTCTCTCGCCAGTTCTCTTCAGCAGAAGCCAACTATGATGTGGGAAACCGAGAGTTGTTGGCAATCAAATGGGCCTTTGAGGAATGGCGACATTGGTTGGAAGGCGCTACACACCAGATCTCCATTATAACGGATCATAAGAATCTGCAGTATATACAGTCGGCCAAACGACTGAACCCCCGACAGGCTCGTTGGTCGCTGTTCTTCACCCGTTTTAACTTTGCAATCACCTATCGTCCAGGTTATAAGAATGTCCGGACAGACGCCCTGTCCAGAAGCTTCCTGGCACACCATGCTCCGGTTACTAGTCCTGAACCTATTGTTCCCTTGTCTATGATTCATGCTGGGTTAACCCAAGACCTGAGCTGTACCTTACAAAGGTTTCAGAGATTAGCTCCCGATAATACTCCAGTAGGGTGCTTGTTTGTCCCAGTTCATCTAAGGAAGGCAGTTCTTGCTGAAGCACACAATAGTTAAAAAGAGAAAAATTGAACCAATCCGCTCCAAGGTCTGGACAAACCTCAATTAAATATGTTTAATTATAATACATGCTTTGAGGGGGTGCTCTCGTAACTAGAGATATCTAGAGAGTATCAGATACAGGTGATAATAAATATCAACTGAACAAAGTAGTGTGTGAGGCACTCCTGTCCGAAAAAGAATTTTTAATATAAAATCAACTTTATTGATGTGTACTTAAGAATTTATGACATAGACAAACAACTAAATCCCACCTGGATCGGTGAATTAAAATATACAAGTGAATAGAATTGAAAAAATGTGTAAAGAGAATTAAAAAATGACCCGGAAAAAAGGGGAGATAGCCGATCAATATTTACAAATGACAGGCTAGTATTGCACTATAGTTGGTATTTATAGTTAAGGTCTGGTCCTATATTTATATGTTCCTATTTTGGCAATTCATAAGACCATCAAGACCTGATATAAAATGTCTCTCCAGAAAAAGCCTAGGCAATTATCACTATGGCTAACATAAAGTGGTATGAAATCCACATAAATTGAGATCCGAGCGTGTCTTTATGTATGAAACGCTTCCATTATTTTAGAGTCTCTCATAATATATGGGTAAGAGGAAATACCAAGTATGTTGTACTAATATTTTAATTCAATAGTAATGGTAGTGGGCGATTTCGTTGGATTGGTATATCATCAGAGGGACATAGCATACAATATGGTGCCTATATATAATTACTTCACATATAATTCCACTCTAGATGTAAATAACCAAGCATTGAAATCTGTGTCTCAAGTTGGTACACTTGTCACAATGTATTTAAACCTTTATTATGTTAGTGAAATCGATCTAATTTATTGAACCATTGTTGCTAAATAGCTTAATAAAGCTGTGATCCACCAAGATAGTATCGGTATGTTTTCTCTCAAATGTATCTCTACGTGCATTGATAATGCACGTGACCAATATTACGAGTTCAAAGAGGTTCACATAAATTATATTGCAGGGATTCCTCTCGGATATATCCCTTCATGCAACGGTATGGCTGTGTTATAATCCCCCATGGACTATCTAATATTGTGAGAGATAGTTATTTTATAAGCTAGCGACAACAGAACTGTGTAGTATAGCAGGTTGTATTGTGCAGTGCACTAGCAGACACATATGCTTGTGCAGGGGTATATATGAGCTGTCTGTTGGAAATCACACTAATAGTATGTGACTCCCATAGAGAAAGCCTGCGCTACCATTAGATAAAAATCGGCACTTTCCATAGGGACTAATGTTATCATTGATATCAGGCCTATGGTTGTGCCTGGATATATTGCCTACTATTTAGCTTTATAATATTCATCTGGATTAAGAGACACGATCGCGGAGAGTCCCGCTGATCGACTCCCTATTTCCGGGTCTGTGACGTCATGCGTCACTGTCACGGGCACTAGGAGTCTTTACCCAGGGATCACCAGATGGTAGGCTTACCAGAGCAATGTAGATGGTAATAGGGTACTCTGGTAGCTGGGTGATCACGGAACATGAAATGATGGCCGATGAGATGCTCAGGAAAGTCTATGACTAGCAACACTGGTAATAATGAGGTAATGATACACAAGGAACTGTATGGACAAGGACACGTGAAAGTAGTCAGTGGTCTGCGATAGCAAGTTGTACCACTGCTATAGTGAGGAGGAATGTCCAACAGAAACAAGGAGGTGATGAGAGTCAGCGGTCTGCGGGTAGCAAGTTGTACCGCTGTCTGAGTGAAGGAATGGAATCCAAGTGGAGGTATCCAGGTAGTCAGTGGTCTGCGGTAGCAAGTTGTACCACTGCTATGTGAGAGGATAATGGAACAGGTGATACCGGAAACAGGGATCAGTGGTCTGACATCAGGAAGTTGTACCACTGCATATATATGTGAGGAGGTGTACGGGGGAAGACTGCAACACAGGATATACACAGGCACCTTATACACGATCCACAGTAATATGCACAATATAGGTATATATATATGTAAATGACTGATCAGGTCTGCAATCTAGAAAGTCTCTTGAAGTAGTCCAGCACAATGATAACACAGTCAATGATGGCAATAGACTCAGCGGATAGCAGACTCCAGAGAGAACCAAACACAGTCCAGCAAGATATGCAATACACAGCACAGTCAATGAGAAGTATGCATACCGTGGTTCAGCAGTAGCAGTCAGATGGAATTGCAGCGGTACCTGAGCGGCTGGAGACCGACTGGATAGGAAGTCCCTGGATAGGAGAAGCAGCGGTCTAGCAGGTGCAGCGCACAGGTGAGTGGACCGACAGGGACACGAATCCACAGGAGTCAGCAACACGTGGAACTGGACTCATAGGAAGCCCAGGAGAATGGAGATGATCCAGCAGAGGGTAGTAGAAGAGATACAAATCCAATGCTGACAGGAGGGTAGAGGCCAGTGGAACACGTGAAGGCGTGGAGAGTGGATCAGCAGGAGATGGACGATAGCGCTGACCACAGCGGCAGGACTCAGCGGCACACGGAGGTAACCAGTAGCAACCACAGGAACCAACAGCGATGGGAAACAGGAGTGCAGCGCAGGGCCGGAGCTGTAGATCACGAAGTGTAGCAGATGGTAATGAAAAGCGGCAGTCTCGAGGAAGACACAGCAAAGATGAGATGAGAGTGTAGTGCACGGAGGCAGCGGATAGTAATCAGCTGGCAGTCACGATGTTGAACACAGGCGAGTTGCAAGCAGGAGACTGTAGTGCACAGAGGCAGCGGATAGTAGTCAGCTGGCAGTCACGATGTTAAACACAGGCGAGTTGCAAGCAGGAGACTGTAGTGCACAGAGGCAGCGGATAGTAGTCAGCTGGCAGTCACGATGTTGAACACAGGCGAGTTGCAAGCAGGAGACTGTAGTGCACAGAGGCAGCGGATAGAAATCAGCAAACAGACTTGATGAGAAGCAGGTGAGTGAGGTAAAAGCTGGAGTGCACGGAGGCAGCGAATAGCAATGAGCAAACAGTCACATTGATATAAAATAACGTTGAAGTGGTGTAGAAGACTGTAGTGCACGGAGGCAGCGGATAGGAATCAGCAAACAGTCATGATGATAAAGTTGATGGTAGAAGTGGTATGGAACCACAGTAGTAGAAGTGGTTTGGAAACCACAGGAATCAGCAGCACTGAATACACAAGTAATACAGGAACACCTTCAGAGACTCATGAGGAATGAGACTCCAAGATCAGGCCACGTGGTAGTGACCACAGGTGCTTAATATAGGGAGGTTGCCTGATCTGCCAATTAAGTTAAAGGGGTATACACTGAAGTATAGAAAAGGGCTGCGCATGCGCAGACCCTCAGGATGGTGGACGGCCACGGTTCCTAAATGTCCGGGAAGAGGCACTCACGGTCCGGTGAGTGACAGTACCCCCCCTTTTAAAGGTGGGCACAGAACGCCTGGAACCGGGCTTGTCCGGATTTTTGGAGTAAAACTTCTTCAAAAGGGCAGGAGCATTAAGATCTTGAGCTTTGATCCAAGAGCGCTCCTCAGGACCAAAGCCCTTCCAATGAACGAGGAAACGGAGGACTCCTCGCGAAATTTTTGCATCCAATACCTCAGTAATCTCGAAATCCTCCTCCTGATGAACTTGAACTGGCTGCGGAGCTGAGGGAGGAGTTGAGAAACGGTTGATAATAAGAGGTTTGAGCAAAGATACATGGAAGGCATTAGAAATCCGAAGACTCTTAGGAAGAAGGAGTTTCACACATACTGGATTGATAACTTGAATGATCCTATATGGACCAATAAAACGAGGGGCGAATTTCATGGATGGAACCTTCAAACGAATATTTTTTGTGGATAACCAGACACGATCTCCAATTTTTAATGGTGGAATAGCCCGCCTCTTCTTATCAGCGAAAGATTTATATTTGATAGATGTCTTCTTTAAACAGGTTTTGACCTGAGACCAGATATTTTTAAAGGTCTGACAAACAGTTTCCACCGCAGGAACTTGGGTGGGCGGGAGGGCAGGAAATTCCGGAAAAGACGGATGGTGACCGTGAACCACCAGCACTTGACTTTTTGAAGATGACTCCTGAGATCCATCTTCAACGTCCGATGACGTCACGAACGCCCGATGAGGAGGAAGGCGTTCAGACTGAACCTTATCACACAGATCCGTAGATGAAGGATCCTGTGGAGGAGGACCTGGTGGAATAGACGAATGCTGTCTTTTGAATGAAACCACTTGAGAGAGACAACGATGATGACATTCAGCTCCCCAAGATGTAACTTGAGAAGTGCGCCAGTCAATCTGGGGAGAGTGACACTGAAGCCATGGAAGGCCTAAGACAATCGGACTTGTCGTAACAGGAAGAATTAAAAACGAAATCTCTTCATGGTGTAGCCCACCAATCTGAAGCGTTACTGGAGACGTACTCTGGGTGATGAGACCATTGATGAGACGTGATCCATCCATAGCAGTCACAGTAATCGGTGTTTTCAAAGTAATCACTGGTAGGGACCATTGATTCACTAATGATTTGGAAATGAAATTTCCTGCTGCTCCGGAATCAATCAATGCCTGTGACTCAAAGGCTTTGGTAGCACAGGAAATCGTAACATCAAAGGCGCAGACTTTAGATTTCATGGAAGATGGAGAGGACTCCAGGAACCCTAACCTTATCTCCCCAGTATTGGTTAGAGCCCGGCATTTCCTGGGACAAGAATTGAGCATATGCGTAGAATCGGCACAATAGATACAAAGTCTATTCTTTATTCTTCGGTCCCACTCCTCTAAAGTTAATTTGGAGCGACCTATCTCCATGGGTATCCCCGGAGATGAAGCTGGGTGAAATTGAGGATTTGAGAGAAGAGGTGTTTTAACCGAAGTTGTTTTCTCAGGTTCTCTTTCACGAAACCTCAGGTCTACCCGATGGCAAAGAGAGATCAAATCTTCTAAAGAGGAGGGTAGTTCTTGTGAAGTCAGTGCGTTTTTAATTTTATCGGAAAGCCCCTGCCAGAAGGCGGCAACTAGTGCTTCAGTGTTCCACTGAAGTTCAGAGGCTAAGATCCTAAATCGAATGACGTACTGAGCCACAGTGCGAGATCCTTGGCGAAGACGGAGAATGCTAGATGCAGCGGAAATAACACGACCTGGTTCATCGAATACACTTCGGAACGTGGAAATAAACTCGGCACTATCCTGTAACAATGGATCGTTTCTTTCCCACAGAGGGGAAGCCCATGCGAGAGCTTGTCCAGAAAACAATGAAATAAGATAGGCCACTCTGGAACGATGGGTAGAAAAATTTTGAGGTTGGAGCTCAAAATGAACTGAGCATTGAGTAAGAAAACCCCTACAGGTTTTGGGGTCTCCATCATATTTTGACGGAGTAGGCAGGTGTAGCGTGGAAGCAGTAGACACCTGGGATGGCACAGGGGAAGAAGATGACGACACAGAAGGATCAACAGTGGCTGCTACCTTTGGCACAGAAGTTACTTGGGCGACTAAAGTCTGATAACATTGCAGCAACTGTTGTTGACGAACATCTTGTTGTTCCATACGGGTAACCAGATACCGCAGCATCTCTATAGCTGTTGGTTCCGAATCTGGGTCTGTCATGGCCTGATCTTACTGTCACGGGCACTAGGAGTCTTTACCCAGGGATCACCAGATGGTAGGCTTACCAGAGCAATGTAGATGGTAATAGGGTACTCTGGTAGCTGGGTGATCACGGAACATGAAATGATGGCCGATGAGATGCTCAGGAAAGTCTATGACTAGCAACACTGGTAATAATGAGGTAATGATACACAAGGAACTGTATGGACAAGGACACGTGAAAGTAGTCAGTGGTCTGCGATAGCAAGTTGTACCACTGCTATAGTGAGGAGGAATGTCCAACAGAAACAAGGAGGTGATGAGAGTCAGCGGTCTGCGGGTAGCAAGTTGTACCGCTGTCTGAGTGAAGGAATGGAATCCAAGTGGAGGTATCCAGGTAGTCAGTGGTCTGCGGTAGCAAGTTGTACCACTGCTATGTGAGAGGATAATGGAACAGGTGATACCGGAAACAGGGATCAGTGGTCTGACATCAGGAAGTTGTACCACTGCATATATATGTGAGGAGGTGTACGGGGGAAGACTGCAACACAGGATATACACAGGCACCTTATACACGATCCACAGTAATATGCACAATATAGGTATATATATATGTAAATGACTGATCAGGTCTGCAATCTAGAAAGTCTCTTGAAGTAGTCCAGCACAATGATAACACAGTCAATGATGGCAATAGACTCAGCGGATAGCAGACTCCAGAGAGAACCAAACACAGTCCAGCAAGATATGCAATACACAGCACAGTCAATGAGAAGTATGCATACCGTGGTTCAGCAGTAGCAGTCAGATGGAATTGCAGCGGTACCTGAGCGGCTGGAGACCGACTGGATAGGAAGTCCCTGGATAGGAGAAGCAGCGGTCTAGCAGGTGCAGCGCACAGGTGAGTGGACCGACAGGGACACGAATCCACAGGAGTCAGCAACACGTGGAACTGGACTCATAGGAAGCCCAGGAGAATGGAGATGATCCAGCAGAGGGTAGTAGAAGAGATACAAATCCAATGCTGACAGGAGGGTAGAGGCCAGTGGAACACGTGAAGGCGTGGAGAGTGGATCAGCAGGAGATGGACGATAGCGCTGACCACAGCGGCAGGACTCAGCGGCACACGGAGGTAACCAGTAGCAACCACAGGAACCAACAGCGATGGGAAACAGGAGTGCAGCGCAGGGCCGGAGCTGTAGATCACGAAGTGTAGCAGATGGTAATGAAAAGCGGCAGTCTCGAGGAAGACACAGCAAAGATGAGATGAGAGTGTAGTGCACGGAGGCAGCGGATAGTAATCAGCTGGCAGTCACGATGTTGAACACAGGCGAGTTGCAAGCAGGAGACTGTAGTGCACAGAGGCAGCGGATAGTAGTCAGCTGGCAGTCACGATGTTAAACACAGGCGAGTTGCAAGCAGGAGACTGTAGTGCACAGAGGCAGCGGATAGTAGTCAGCTGGCAGTCACGATGTTGAACACAGGCGAGTTGCAAGCAGGAGACTGTAGTGCACAGAGGCAGCGGATAGAAATCAGCAAACAGACTTGATGAGAAGCAGGTGAGTGAGGTAAAAGCTGGAGTGCACGGAGGCAGCGAATAGCAATGAGCAAACAGTCACATTGATATAAAATAACGTTGAAGTGGTGTAGAAGACTGTAGTGCACGGAGGCAGCGGATAGGAATCAGCAAACAGTCATGATGATAAAGTTGATGGTAGAAGTGGTATGGAACCACAGTAGTAGAAGTGGTTTGGAAACCACAGGAATCAGCAGCACTGAATACACAAGTAATACAGGAACACCTTCAGAGACTCATGAGGAATGAGACTCCAAGATCAGGCCACGTGGTAGTGACCACAGGTGCTTAATATAGGGAGGTTGCCTGATCTGCCAATTAAGTTAAAGGGGTATACACTGAAGTATAGAAAAGGGCTGCGCATGCGCAGACCCTCAGGATGGTGGACGGCCACGGTTCCTAAATGTCCGGGAAGAGGCACTCACGGTCCGGTGAGTGACAGTCACGTGCCCGACGTACGTTTCACCAATTAGGCTTAGTCATGGGAAATTACTCGTTTGAGATAGGACTGAATCTTTTATGTTCCCAGCGGCCAATCATCTCATCTTTGCCGTGATTGATGTTTGTCTTGGCCAATCCAATGTTCGCCCATGTAAAAAGGGGATGAAATCATTCACAGGAGCAGTTATTCTTATGACAAGATTCTATATCCCTTCATAAGAGGATTATTATGTAAGAGGATTATTATGTGAGATAATATATCTAAGGTATGTGTCAAATTCTGGCAATTATGTAGTATCCAAGTTGTTTTATGTGGAACATAAAGTGCCAAGGTCAGAGTATGGAAAGTAAACATGGAAATGCATATATAATTCAATATGGGATAAAAATTAAATTAAAGTGATGTGAAGGTGAAAAATTAAATGTGAAGGAAGGGGATAATACCCAAGGTCTCTAAATCTAGAGAGTGTGACAGACAAGAATTAAGCAGTGCATGGTGATTATTGATAAGGTAAGTGTACATGTTCTTGATTTCTTAAAAATTGTTTATTAATAAATATTGTTAATTTTCAAAATTGTTTGATAATTACAAACAATTAGGTGAAAGTGAGTGTGTCATTAATTATAATATATAGTGTATCTATTAATGAATAGTCCTCTATGACCAGGTAATTTCCTGTTAAATTCTTCCTCAAAATATGTTGAGCGTGAAAAAATAAAAAGAATAAAAAGAAACTGAGAACGTGTTTTGTTTCGTGCTTATTGACCATTTTTCATATATATATGATTATTATAACAGTGATGCTAGTGATAACACCATTACTTAATACATTCCTGTCTACCAATTATTCATGACCAAACACTGTACATTGTTCCTAGTATACTTCCCAATATAAATCCCTATATCATGAATATTCTTCTGGGAATCAATCCATCCCCTTATAAGAAAAAACATATACTCTTATCCAATAATACATTGGGATGTTATAAAAAACTAGAGTAGTTGATGTTTTCATTCAAACCATGTGGTATAAGGGAGTGAAGTAAGAAGATCCATCTGCTTTCTTTTTGAAGCAGTACCTTCATAATATCACCTCCCCTTATTCCCATGGAAATTTTCTCTATCCCAAATGCACATAATCCATCGGATTTTCCTTCATGTGTATGTAAGAAATGACGTGCCACAGAGGTGAGTGGTTTGAAGCGTTGTTTATCACTGGAAGCATTTCTAATGTTTCCTATATGCTCCAAAATTCGTTGCTTTAGAGGACGACTTGTCATTCCAACGTAGATTTTTCCGCATGGGCATCTCAGTACATAAATAACTGCCCTAGTATTGCAATTAATGAAATTATTAATGATATGTTTTTGCCCATATTTATCATATATTTCCGTGGTTTTAATCATTGCTGAGCATGCCTTGCAGGATCCACATTTATATGAACCTTTTATCGTCACCATTTGTTTTCTTGGATTAAAATGGCTCTGTACAAGTTTGTCCCCTAAGTTGGGTGCACGTCTCCAACTGAAATTTGCTTCCTCACCCACCAATGTGGCTAATGTTTCATCCGACCTGAGTATCGGCCAATGTCGTTGTACAATAGATTTGATTTGTTTCCATTGTAAACAGAAATCACCTACAAATCGAATTTTGTTTTCTGGTTCAGATTTCTTTTTGGGATAGATCAAGTCCACTCGATCGACTGATCTAGTTGAATTGATAGCTTTTTTAATTGATCTTTTGCTATATCCTCGTGATATCAATCTAATACTTAATTCTTCTGAACGTTTTTTGTAGTCCTCTGGGTTTGAACAATTCCGTTTTAATCGGAGAAATTCACCTTTTGGTATATTTTTTATGACTGATGGAAAATGTGAACTGTCGTTATGAAGAACACTATTAGTTGCAGTTTTCTTCCTATAGAGATCCGTCTCTATCTGACCATCATCTGTTTTTTTGATGGTAATATCCAAAAAATTGATTTGATATTTGTCCATCTCGTATGTTAACTTGAGATTATTTTCATTGGTGTTGAGGATCTGAATAAATTTCTCAAATGATTCTTTGTCTCCCTGCCACAAGATGAAGATGTCATCGATGTAGCGCATCCATGTCATTATCTTGTCTGTATATTGGGCCAGATTGTCATGAAAGACAACATCTCTTTCCCATTGACCCAAATACAGATTTGCAAAGGTCGGGGCACAAGCAGCCCCCATTGCTGTGCCCCGCACCTGCAAATAAAATTGGTTTTCAAAAACAAAGAAGTTTTTCTTCAGAATAAATTTCAAAAGATTTGAAATAAATATTCTGAATTCCGGATTGGTATTACTCTGTAAAAAGAATTCCACTGCCTTGATGCCAATATCGTGTTTAATACTGGTATACAAAGACTCCACGTCACAAGTGATTAGCCAGATATCCTGGTCCAAAGTTACTCCGTCTAGTGTTTTAAGGATATCCATAGTGTCCCTAACATATGACGGTAATAGCATTACATATTCTCTCAGGTGCGTGTCAACAAAAATGCTAGCCTGCTCAGTTAGGCTGCCTATACCTGAGACTATGGGTCTTCCTGGTGGTACTTGTGCATTTTTGTGAATTTTGGGTAACAGGTAAATGGTCGCCACTTTGGGGTGATCTACTCGTAAAAACTGAAATTCTGTATTTGTAATGACCCCTTCATCAAATGCTTGCTGAATGAGTTTGTCATATGCTGTTTTAAATTCTACCATTGGATTTCCCAATAGGGGTTTATAGCAGTTTCTATCCTTTAATTGTTTGTGCATTTCTGTTCTATACATTTGGGTGGGCCAAATGACCACATTGCCCCCTTTGTCAGAACTTTTTATGACTATCTCCCCCCATGAGCGTATGTCTTTGAGCGCTTTTCTCTCATCCATTGTGAGGTTATCAAATTTATTGCAATTAGATTTAGTTCTTAATCGATCTAGATCCTGTGATACCATATTCTCAAAGATTTTAATTTGTGGACATATCAGATCCTTGGGGAAGAAAGAAGACTTCTTTCGACAGATAGGTCTCTTTTGTGTTATTTCAAGATCAACAGTCCCCTGTTCCAGATTTAATTCTTCTAAAATGTTGAGACTCTCAAGGTCTTCAACATCCAGCCCTATATTCGGATCCTCCCGGTTGTTGGAGTTTGTATCATTGACTGAAGTTGTTACTGCAATATCATTAAAGAATTTGGTTAATTTAAGTTTCCTTGTGAAGAGATTGAAGTCTCTCTCCCAAGAGAAGCGGTCAAAGTTAGTAGTAGGAGAGAAAGACAATCCTCTACTTAATAATTTAATATGTGATGTAGATAATGTTAAATCTGAAAGATTAATTATTTGTAGGGCCTGTTCTTCAATATTTTTGGTTAAATTCTGCTTGTGGAGTGCATCTCCATTTATCTGCCCCTCCGTTGTTTCCTGCCGGTCGAATAATTGTCTTTCCATGTTTTGGGTTGTCTTTCTCGTAAATTTCGACCTACTTCTCCTGGTTCGCTTGAATTTGACCCTCCTTCCCCCAAAGGTCTCAAAATTTCCCCTAAAAAAGGGGACGAGGAAAATCTATGGTTACCTCTTCCTTTGTTGTATGATCTATTATCACCCTCATTCTCTGAGGATTCAATCTCAGAGGATTCATAGTTCCTCATTCTTTCTTGCTTATCCTTGTAGTTGGTAGCTTTCTTCCATCTAAAGATATTGCCTGTCGCATAGTCTTTTTTGTCTCGTGTGAATTTAGATTTCTTCCTTTCAACAATTTGTTTTTCAAAAGTCTCTAGGTCCTTCTTATATTTTTCGTACATTCTTTGAAAAGACTCTAGAGTCTCATATTCCTTAAGTTTAAGACTCAGTGTATCTATTTCTTTCGAATAAGAGTCTAATATAATTAGGTCATGTTTCAATGTAATTTTCATCAGATCTGTTGAACATTTCAGAAGAGTGTTCTCCCACTCTGACTGTAATTCTGGTGTAGCTAAATCATATGTGGGGTGTAATTTAGGTCTTAGACCTCTAGGGGTAATCGACTGTTTTAAATAATTTTGTGTAGTTGTCATATTCCACCAGGTTCTAGATTGTTTCTGGAGCAGAGTCTTCAAATTATTTAAATCATCCCTCCATGTATTGTTGCTATCACAAGAATCACAGTCATCTTGATCCGGGAAAATGGATCCTATATCCTCCTTCCATTTTTCACATCTTCTATTGAGATCTGCTTGCAAGTTGAAAGCCGTCATTTTGAAGAAACTAAAAACGAACGATTAAATCAAATCTTTTCAGTGTACGGATAGATCTAGGACTGAAGAGTAAACCAAATCTTTTACCCAAACGAGCAATTTGAGTAGTTTAAATCAAATTAGTTTCCCATATATCCAAAGGATAATAATATATCCCAACAAATAATCAATGTGAGAACTATTACTTGTCTATATCAATATATATAATGTTTTAAATGGTATTATTTATTAACTACCTGAGCTGGATTAGAGAGTCTGAGATAGACCTCAGTATTACATGTGGTTAAAAAGAGAAAAATTGAACCAATCCGCTCCAAGGTCTGGACAAACCTCAATTAAATATGTTTAATTATAATACATGCTTTGAGGGGGTGCTCTCGTAACTAGAGATATCTAGAGAGTATCAGATACAGGTGATAATAAATATCAACTGAACAAAGTAGTGTGTGAGGCACTCCTGTCCGAAAAAGAATTTTTAATATAAAATCAACTTTATTGATGTGTACTTAAGAATTTATGACATAGACAAACAACTAAATCCCACCTGGATCGGTGAATTAAAATATACAAGTGAATAGAATTGAAAAAATGTGTAAAGAGAATTAAAAAATGACCCGGAAAAAAGGGGAGATAGCCGATCAATATTTACAAATGACAGGCTAGTATTGCACTATAGTTGGTATTTATAGTTAAGGTCTGGTCCTATATTTATATGTTCCTATTTTGGCAATTCATAAGACCATCAAGACCTGATATAAAATGTCTCTCCAGAAAAAGCCTAGGCAATTATCACTATGGCTAACATAAAGTGGTATGAAATCCACATAAATTGAGATCCGAGCGTGTCTTTATGTATGAAACGCTTCCATTATTTTAGAGTCTCTCATAATATATGGGTAAGAGGAAATACCAAGTATGTTGTACTAATATTTTAATTCAATAGTAATGGTAGTGGGCGATTTCGTTGGATTGGTATATCATCAGAGGGACATAGCATACAATATGGTGCCTATATATAATTACTTCACATATAATTCCACTCTAGATGTAAATAACCAAGCATTGAAATCTGTGTCTCAAGTTGGTACACTTGTCACAATGTATTTAAACCTTTATTATGTTAGTGAAATCGATCTAATTTATTGAACCATTGTTGCTAAATAGCTTAATAAAGCTGTGATCCACCAAGATAGTATCGGTATGTTTTCTCTCAAATGTATCTCTACGTGCATTGATAATGCACGTGACCAATATTACGAGTTCAAAGAGGTTCACATAAATTATATTGCAGGGATTCCTCTCGGATATATCCCTTCATGCAACGGTATGGCTGTGTTATAATCCCCCATGGACTATCTAATATTGTGAGAGATAGTTATTTTATAAGCTAGCGACAACAGAACTGTGTAGTATAGCAGGTTGTATTGTGCAGTGCACTAGCAGACACATATGCTTGTGCAGGGGTATATATGAGCTGTCTGTTGGAAATCACACTAATAGTATGTGACTCCCATAGAGAAAGCCTGCGCTACCATTAGATAAAAATCGGCACTTTCCATAGGGACTAATGTTATCATTGATATCAGGCCTATGGTTGTGCCTGGATATATTGCCTACTATTTAGCTTTATAATATTCATCTGGATTAAGAGACACGATCGCGGAGAGTCCCGCTGATCGACTCCCTATTTCCGGGTCTGTGACGTCATGCGTCACGTGCCCGACGTACGTTTCACCAATTAGGCTTAGTCATGGGAAATTACTCGTTTGAGATAGGACTGAATCTTTTATGTTCCCAGCGGCCAATCATCTCATCTTTGCCGTGATTGATGTTTGTCTTGGCCAATCCAATGTTCGCCCATGTAAAAAGGGGATGAAATCATTCACAGGAGCAGTTATTCTTATGACAAGATTCTATATCCCTTCATAAGAGGATTATTATGTAAGAGGATTATTATGTGAGATAATATATCTAAGGTATGTGTCAAATTCTGGCAATTATGTAGTATCCAAGTTGTTTTATGTGGAACATAAAGTGCCAAGGTCAGAGTATGGAAAGTAAACATGGAAATGCATATATAATTCAATATGGGATAAAAATTAAATTAAAGTGATGTGAAGGTGAAAAATTAAATGTGAAGGAAGGGGATAATACCCAAGGTCTCTAAATCTAGAGAGTGTGACAGACAAGAATTAAGCAGTGCATGGTGATTATTGATAAGGTAAGTGTACATGTTCTTGATTTCTTAAAAATTGTTTATTAATAAATATTGTTAATTTTCAAAATTGTTTGATAATTACAAACAATTAGGTGAAAGTGAGTGTGTCATTAATTATAATATATAGTGTATCTATTAATGAATAGTCCTCTATGACCAGGTAATTTCCTGTTAAATTCTTCCTCAAAATATGTTGAGCGTGAAAAAATAAAAAGAATAAAAAGAAACTGAGAACGTGTTTTGTTTCGTGCTTATTGACCATTTTTCATATATATATGATTATTATAACAGTGATGCTAGTGATAACACCATTACTTAATACATTCCTGTCTACCAATTATTCATGACCAAACACTGTACATTGTTCCTAGTATACTTCCCAATATAAATCCCTATATCATGAATATTCTTCTGGGAATCAATCCATCCCCTTATAAGAAAAAACATATACTCTTATCCAATAATACATTGGGATGTTATAAAAAACTAGAGTAGTTGATGTTTTCATTCAAACCATGTGGTATAAGGGAGTGAAGTAAGAAGATCCATCTGCTTTCTTTTTGAAGCAGTACCTTCATAATATCACCTCCCCTTATTCCCATGGAAATTTTCTCTATCCCAAATGCACATAATCCATCGGATTTTCCTTCATGTGTATGTAAGAAATGACGTGCCACAGAGGTGAGTGGTTTGAAGCGTTGTTTATCACTGGAAGCATTTCTAATGTTTCCTATATGCTCCAAAATTCGTTGCTTTAGAGGACGACTTGTCATTCCAACGTAGATTTTTCCGCATGGGCATCTCAGTACATAAATAACTGCCCTAGTATTGCAATTAATGAAATTATTAATGATATGTTTTTGCCCATATTTATCATATATTTCCGTGGTTTTAATCATTGCTGAGCATGCCTTGCAGGATCCACATTTATATGAACCTTTTATCGTCACCATTTGTTTTCTTGGATTAAAATGGCTCTGTACAAGTTTGTCCCCTAAGTTGGGTGCACGTCTCCAACTGAAATTTGCTTCCTCACCCACCAATGTGGCTAATGTTTCATCCGACCTGAGTATCGGCCAATGTCGTTGTACAATAGATTTGATTTGTTTCCATTGTAAACAGAAATCACCTACAAATCGAATTTTGTTTTCTGGTTCAGATTTCTTTTTGGGATAGATCAAGTCCACTCGATCGACTGATCTAGTTGAATTGATAGCTTTTTTAATTGATCTTTTGCTATATCCTCGTGATCTCAATCTAATACTTAATTCTTCTGAACGTTTTTTGTAGTCCTCTGGGTTTGAACAATTCCGTTTTAATCGGAGAAATTCACCTTTTGGTATATTTTTTATGACTGATGGAAAATGTGAACTGTCGTTATGAAGAACACTATTAGTTGCAGTTTTCTTCCTATAGAGATCCGTCTCTATCTGACCATCATCTGTTTTTTTGATGGTAATATCCAAAAAATTGATTTGATATTTGTCCATCTCGTATGTTAACTTGAGATTATTTTCATTGGTGTTGAGGATCTGAATAAATTTCTCAAATGATTCTTTGTCTCCCTGCCACAAGATGAAGATGTCATCGATGTAGCGCATCCATGTCATTATCTTGTCTGTATATTGGGCCAGATTGTCATGAAAGACAACATCTCTTTCCCATTGACCTAAATACAGATTTGCAAAGGTCGGGGCACAAGCAGCCCCCATTGCTGTGCCCCGCACCTGCAAATAAAATTGGTTTTCAAAAACAAAGAAGTTTTTCTTCAGAATAAATTTCAAAAGATTTGAAATAAATATTCTGAATTCCGGATTGGTATTACTCTGTAAAAAGAATTCCACTGCCTTGATGCCAATATCGTGTTTAATACTGGTATACAAAGACTCCACGTCACAAGTGATTAGCCAGATATCCTGGTCCAAAGTTACTCCGTCTAGTGTTTTAAGGATATCCATAGTGTCCCTAACATATGACGGTAATAGCATTACATATTCTCTCAGGTGCGTGTCAACAAAAATGCTAGCCTGCTCAGTTAGGCTGCCTATACCTGAGACTATGGGTCTTCCTGGTGGTACTTGTGCATTTTTGTGAATTTTGGGTAACAGGTAAATGGTCGCCACTTTGGGGTGATCTACTCGTAAAAACTGAAATTCTGTATTTGTAATGACCCCTTCATCAAATGCTTGCTGAATGAGTTTGTCATATGCTGTTTTAAATTCTACCATTGGATTTCCCAATAGGGGTTTATAGCAGTTTCTATCCTTTAATTGTTTGTGCATTTCTGTTCTATACATTTGGGTGGGCCAAATGACCACATTGCCCCCTTTGTCAGAACTTTTTATGACTATCTCCCCCCATGAGCGTATGTCTTTGAGCGCTTTTCTCTCATCCATTGTGAGGTTATCAAATTTATTGCAATTAGATTTAGTTCTTAATCGATCTAGATCCTGTGATACCATATTCTCAAAGATTTTAATTTGTGGACATATCAGATCCTTGGGGAAGAAAGAAGACTTCTTTCGACAGATAGGTCTCTTTTGTGTTATTTCAAGATCAACAGTCCCCTGTTCCAGATTTAATTCTTCTAAAATGTTGAGACTCTCAAGGTCTTCAACATCCAGCCCTATATTCGGATCCTCCCGGTTGTTGGAGTTTGTATCATTGACTGAAGTTGTTACTGCAATATCATTAAAGAATTTGGTTAATTTAAGTTTCCTTGTGAAGAGATTCAAGTCTCTCTCCCAAGAGAAGCGGTCAAAGTTAGTAGTAGGAGAGAAAGACAATCCTCTACTTAATAATTTAATATGTGATGTAGATAATGTTAAATCTGAAAGATTAATTATTTGTAGGGCCTGTTCTTCAATATTTTTGGTTAAATTCTGCTTGTGGAGTGCATCTCCATTTATCTGCCCCTCCGTTGTTTCCTGCCGGTCGAATAATTGTCTTTCCATGTTTTGGGTTGTCTTTCTCGTAAATTTCGACCTACTTCTCCTGGTTCGCTTGAATTTGACCCTCCTTCCCCCAAAGGTCTCAAAATTTCCCCTAAAAAAGGGGACGAGGAAAATCTATGGTTACCTCTTCCTTTGTTGTATGATCTATTATCACCCTCATTCTCTGAGGATTCAATCTCAGAGGATTCATAGTTCCTCATTCTTTCTTGCTTATCCTTGTAGTTGGTAGCTTTCTTCCATCTAAAGATATTGCCTGTCGCATAGTCTTTTTTGTCTCGTGTGAATTTAGATTTCTTCCTTTCAACAATTTGTTTTTCAAAAGTCTCTAGGTCCTTCTTATATTTTTCGTACATTCTTTGAAAAGACTCTAGAGTCTCATATTCCTTAAGTTTAAGACTCAGTGTATCTATTTCTTTCGAATAAGAGTCTAATATAATTAGGTCATGTTTCAATGTAATTTTCATCAGATCTGTTGAACATTTCAGAAGAGTGTTCTCCCACTCTGACTGTAATTCTGGTGTAGCTAAATCATATGTGGGGTGTAATTTAGGTCTTAGACCTCTAGGGGTAATCGACTGTTTTAAATAATTTTGTGTAGTTGTCATATTCCACCAGGTTCTAGATTGTTTCTGGAGCAGAGTCTTCAAATTATTTAAATCATCCCTCCATGTATTGTTGCTATCACAAGAATCACAGTCATCTTGATCCGGGAAAATGGATCCTATATCCTCCTTCCATTTTTCACATCTTCTATTGAGATCTGCTTGCAAGTTGAAAGCCGTCATTTTGAAGAAACTAAAAACGAACGATTAAATCAAATCTTTTCAGTGTACGGATAGATCTAGGACTGAAGAGTAAACCAAATCTTTTACCCAAACGAGCAATTTGAGTAGTTTAAATCAAATTAGTTTCCCATATATCCAAAGGATAATAATATATCCCAACAAATAATCAATGTGAGAACTATTACTTGTCTATATCAATATATATAATGTTTTAAATGGTATTATTTATTAACTACCTGAGCTGGATTAGAGAGTCTGAGATAGACCTCAGTATTACATGTGGTTAAAAAGAGAAAAATTGAACCAATCCGCTCCAAGGTCTGGACAAACCTCAATTAAATATGTTTAATTATAATACATGCTTTGAGGGGGTGCTCTCGTAACTAGAGATATCTAGAGAGTATCAGATACAGGTGATAATAAATATCAACTGAACAAAGTAGTGTGTGAGGCACTCCTGTCCGAAAAAGAATTTTTAATATAAAATCAACTTTATTGATGTGTACTTAAGAATTTATGACATAGACAAACAACTAAATCCCACCTGGATCGGTGAATTAAAATATACAAGTGAATAGAATTGAAAAAATGTGTAAAGAGAATTAAAAAATGACCCGGAAAAAAGGGGAGATAGCCGATCAATATTTACAAATGACAGGCTAGTATTGCACTATAGTTGGTATTTATAGTTAAGGTCTGGTCCTATATTTATATGTTCCTATTTTGGCAATTCATAAGACCATCAAGACCTGATATAAAATGTCTCTCCAGAAAAAGCCTAGGCAATTATCACTATGGCTAACATAAAGTGGTATGAAATCCACATAAATTGAGATCCGAGCGTGTCTTTATGTATGAAACGCTTCCATTATTTTAGAGTCTCTCATAATATATGGGTAAGAGGAAATACCAAGTATGTTGTACTAATATTTTAATTCAATAGTAATGGTAGTGGGCGATTTCGTTGGATTGGTATATCATCAGAGGGACATAGCATACAATATGGTGCCTATATATAATTACTTCACATATAATTCCACTCTAGATGTAAATAACCAAGCATTGAAATCTGTGTCTCAAGTTGGTACACTTGTCACAATGTATTTAAACCTTTATTATGTTAGTGAAATCGATCTAATTTATTGAACCATTGTTGCTAAATAGCTTAATAAAGCTGTGATCCACCAAGATAGTATCGGTATGTTTTCTCTCAAATGTATCTCTACGTGCATTGATAATGCACGTGACCAATATTACGAGTTCAAAGAGGTTCACATAAATTATATTGCAGGGATTCCTCTCGGATATATCCCTTCATGCAACGGTATGGCTGTGTTATAATCCCCCATGGACTATCTAATATTGTGAGAGATAGTTATTTTATAAGCTAGCGACAACAGAACTGTGTAGTATAGCAGGTTGTATTGTGCAGTGCACTAGCAGACACATATGCTTGTGCAGGGGTATATATGAGCTGTCTGTTGGAAATCACACTAATAGTATGTGACTCCCATAGAGAAAGCCTGCGCTACCATTAGATAAAAATCGGCACTTTCCATAGGGACTAATGTTATCATTGATATCAGGCCTATGGTTGTGCCTGGATATATTGCCTACTATTTAGCTTTATAATATTCATCTGGATTAAGAGACACGATCGCGGAGAGTTGTCGCTAGCTTATAAAATAACTATCTCTCACAATATTAGATAGTCCATGGGGGATTATAACACAGCCATACCGTTGCATGAAGGGATATATCCGAGAGGAATCCCTGCAATATAATTTATGTGAACCTCTTTGAACTCGTAATATTGGTCACGTGCATTATCAATGCACGTAGAGATACATTTGAGAGAAAACATACCGATACTATCTTGGTGGATCACAGCTTTATTAAGCTATTTAGCAACAATGGTTCAATAAATTAGATCGATTTCACTAACATAATAAAGGTTTAAATACATTGTGACAAGTGTACCAACTTGAGACACAGATTTCAATGCTTGGTTATTTACATCTAGAGTGGAATTATATGTGAAGTAATTATATATAGGCACCATATTGTATGCTATGTCCCTCTGATGATATACCAATCCAACGAAATCGCCCACTACCATTACTATTGAATTAAAATATTAGTACAACATACTTGGTATTTCCTCTTACCCATATATTATGAGAGACTCTAAAATAATGGAAGCGTTTCATACATAAAGACACGCTCGGATCTCAATTTATGTGGATTTCATACCACTTTATGTTAGCCATAGTGATAATTGCCTAGGCTTTTTCTGGAGAGACATTTTATATCAGGTCTTGATGGTCTTATGAATTGCCAAAATAGGAACATATAAATATAGGACCAGACCTTAACTATAAATACCAACTATAGTGCAATACTAGCCTGTCATTTGTAAATATTGATCGGCTATCTCCCCTTTTTTCCGGGTCATTTTTTAATTCTCTTTACACATTTTTTCAATTCTATTCACTTGTATATTTTAATTCACCGATCCAGGTGGGATTTAGTTGTTTGTCTATGTCATAAATTCTTAAGTACACATCAATAAAGTTGATTTTATATTAAAAATTCTTTTTCGGACAGGAGTGCCTCACACACTACTTTGTTCAGTTGATATTTATTATCACCTGTATCTGATACTCTGAAGCACACAATAGTCAGACTGCTGGACATCCGGGAGTTTTTAAGACATTGGAAATCCTTTCCCGTACTGTATGGTGGCCATCTTTGTCTGCTGACATCAGGAGTCACGTCTTGTCTTGTGAAGTTTGTGCCAGTAACAAAGTTCCCAGGACTCACCCGGTAGGTCAGTTGGTTCCGTTGGCAGCTCCTGCAAAACCTTGGACACATTTGTCCATGGACTTTATCATTGATTTACCACCTTCTGCGGGACACAATACCATTTGGGTCGTGGTAGACCGCTTCAGCAAAATGGCACATTTCATTCCACTAACCCGAGATCTAGCCATTCTCTTCATACAGCATATTTTCCGTCTCCATGGACTTCCTTCTGATAACATTTCTGATCGTGGTTCACAATTCATTGCACAATTCTGGAAATCCTTCTGTACCCTGCTCGGAATTAAAATCAGTTTGTCATCCGCATACCACCCTCAGTCAAATGGGCAAACTGAAAGGTTTAACCAGTCCTTAGAGAAATTTTTAAGATGCTACACGTCAGAATTCCATGATAACTGGTCCTCCTTGTTACCTTGGGCAGAATTTTCTTGTAATAATTCATGTCACTTATCCACCAAAACTTCTCAGTTTTTCTGCAATTATGGCTTTTACCCCAGATCCAACTCCTTATACTCACTCAAGTCTGCTGGTGTCCAGGAGATCCGCTCCACTGCCAGGGACCTCAGACTTACCTGGAAGAAGGTACAGTCATCATTAAGACAAGCCTCATTTGTGGCAAAAAAAAAATTCAGACCGCCATCGTAGCATCTGCTCCCTCAAGGTGGGCCAGAAAGTTTGTTTGTCTACAAAAAATATCAGGCTTAGACAGCCTTGCAAGAAGTTGGGCCCTAAGTTCATCGGGCCGTTTTCTATCGTCAAGCTGGTTAATTCTGTTGCGTTTAGGCTGAAAATTCCGAGCTCCTTAAGAATCCCCAACACATTTCATTGTTCGCTGTTGAAACCGGTACTATATCCTAGCCAAACTCAGTCTTCAAGTGTGCCTGGGGGAGATTCAAGCAAACCACTAAGATACGTGGTCCAAAGGATCCTGGATTCTAAAAAAGTACAAGGGCAGGTGCACTTCCTGGTGCAATGGAGGAACCGCGGATTAGAAGAGCGGTCTTCGGTTCCGCGGAGACAACTCCATGCCCCAAAAAAACTGAAGGAGTTCTTCAAAAAATTCCCTAGAAAACCGGGATGTCGGGGTGCCTTGACCCCTCCTAAAGGGGGGGGGGTACTGTTACGAGCCGCGGCAGTGCCCAGCCGCCGCGACTCTCCTACTTCCGTCCCGGCCATCGCTATGGCGACCGGGACGTCACTTCCAGGGGCTTGCCTGCCGTTGCCGGGGCAACGGATAGACGCTCCTCTCTCCAGTGCCGTGTCCCAGCTTTGCAGGGCAGCCGGGCACGAGCGCAACATCGGGGCAAGCCTGCGGGCTAATTAAACAGCTGGATGTAATTAGAGAGCTGGTCTCTCATTGGTCTGCTTCAGTATTTAGGGCAATGAGGTCTGCTGCCTCATTGCCAGTTATAGCTTCTGTTTGCCAGTCTGCTGACCTGCTCTCTGCCTTGCTCCTGTCTGCTGGAAATTCTACTGACTACCCGTGTATGACCCTTTGCCTGGATTTTGACCCTGCCTGTGTTTCTCGTGACCTTGACCTCTGGCTTGAATACCGACCTCCCTGTCTGCTCGTGACCCCTGACCTTGGCTTGTTTATCGGATCTGCTACCTGCTGCCGGCCCTTGACCTCTGCTTGGACCTTACTCCGCTTGCCTGGGTTCTCCCCAGCCAGTACACACTTCACGACCCTCTGTCAGTCTGCAGCCCAGTCTGTCCCCACCATCAGGGGCTCCAGTGAACACCTGATTGGCAGAGTAGACTCCGGGTTGTGTTGTGACGGCTGGAGGGGTTCCTAACATCTATGTGCTGAGGAAATGTGAGCTTTCACTGAATCTGAAACTCTTTAACCACTTCTGCCTGCTCATTTTCAGTTAAAAGTGCAATACCATCACCGTCATTTTCAGGAATAATTTTCTTGTAATCTATTCTACCATCTGGCCTCATTGCCAAAATCAGCTGTTTCCAATCTTTCTCTGTCGATCCATGCAACACAGAAACTGTCTGAACATATTTACAACTTTGCTGCAAATTCTTTCTCGGATCAGAGAAATTTTTCACTATGGATTGCAAATCAGTTTGTCGCCATGGGGACCACAGAGGAATATTCCTTTTAGGGTGTGCTGCCGTTCCATCCCCTGGGACAGTAAAAATACAAACTGGATGAAATTGTGCACTTTTTTACCCTTAGTTGCTGTTCTACTTTGAACTGGCTGTCTATCTTCTTTCACTAATTTTTTCCGCTCTGTCTCTTTCTCCTTAACCTGCTGTGCCCATTTTTTTGCCCAAAGAGATTCCAAACTATCGCTCCTTCCCCTACTTTTTTCCGTGATACCTTTTCCTTTGCCTGACTTCCCTCAGCTCCAGTACCATCTGCCTCACTCTCTCCGGCTGACGATTCTACTTCTGATTTAGCAATTTCTAACTTTGGCTTTTCTGCAGATTCAAATAAGGGTGCAGATGCCTGCGCTTGTAATACAGCTTCAGGCTGTCTCTGATTAACTCTTCCTGTTAAAGAATTAGCTACTGTTGCGAGCTCTAGTTCCTCATTCCATTGTGCATCCGATGTGCTTGTTATGTTCTCTGGATACAATGGACAATATGCGGGAGGGACTGCACTGTCTGTGTATTTACAAGTGCAGCCAGCTGCAGTCGTCTCTCTCTGCTTTTTCAATTTTGTACAATCTGGATTGCGCATACCATTTTATCAAGCATTCATGTGCTTTTCCCTTTGTGTTGCTCCTTTAAGAGAAGCAATCTTATCTTGCACTAAGTCTAGGGACTTAATATTAAAAGTCCCAGTCTTTGGGGAAAACATTTTATGACTTTTGTCATTTTGCACCATATATCACAGAATTTTAAATAATCGGGATTAAGTTTTTTCATAATTCTACAGGCACTCATTGCCTTGGTGCATTCTGCCCCTCTCTCCTTAGTAATAAAATGTCCTATTCTGAATAGGGAATCTTATTTTGATTAACTCTTAATACTAAGGGATACGACTATCACAAGAAGCGACAATCATGCTCACTTGCTAACTTTTCAAATAAGTTTTTCAGAGTAACACACAAAAAACACCACAATGTCTTTAGATTACTGCACAAAAACACCACAATGTCTTTAGATTTCTGCACAAAAACACCACAATGTCTTCTGCCAGATATAGGTGATCAGTCTATTTCCACAGAAGCACATTTAACCAACACGTTTTACCAATAACACAGAATCACAAATTTTCCTGCAACATATTATACCATCAGAAATACATTTAACAACTTAGATTTTGTCCCTAGGTTTCAACTTCAGCAATCAGTTTTGTATTTCCCTTTCACTCACTGCATCAAACTTTTCAGAACATAAAATCATATAAAAGATATCTCATACTCACCAGTCCTCACTCAGATGGTCCTCACGAACCCCAGGTCTGGTCTGATGGTCTGGTCAGATGTCAGGTCTGATGGTCTGGTCTGATGTTCTGCTCCGATGGTCTGGTCAGATGTTCTGCTCCGATGGTCTGGTCTGATGTCTCCCTTCTTTTGAGGCAGTGATGAAAGGAAATTCTCTGACTTGTGAAGAACGTACAACGAAGTCCCCAAATTGTATAAGTTATCTTTAAGTTGGTAATAAATGGATGAGCAAGTTTTTCTTGCAATAATAGTTTTTTATTAATTAATAATGAAATATAATGAACTGCACAGAACAGGTACGTTCAACGTATATCATAGCCAATCTGAACAGGTATATTTAGTGTTCACATTTTTATGGGGTAAAAAAGTCACTGTTGCCAAAAACATTAATTGTCATTTGCCAAATCAAACCTTTTGGCTTCTGATAAGACAGACATTATATCATCACTCCTCCTTACAAAATGACATATCCTTGGAAGGGTCTTTTTTTTTTTTTGGACAGGTCATCTCAACCTTTTTTAAGACACATTGTCCTTGGACCGTCCGGTTATTGTGAAATACTGGAAAATTACTAAAAACCTGTGTCTCATTATACAATTATGAAACTTGTTTTTGAACAAATATATGGAGTAAAGTTCAAAGCTTTTTTTTCCTTCTTAAAAGTACAGGCCCTAATCTTATATTAGTTCTATATATATATTAATAATATACGAGCTTATATGTATTTCTGTTAATTTCGTTAAAAGTTACTTTGACACCTGCTTGTCTTCCTATTTATCAATGACTCTTAGTAATGGAGCACTCGTCTTTGGGTGTATGTATTAGACCCTACACAAAATTACCAATACAGCTCTTTTATTTGGGTGTATAACTGTATATTAGACCCTACACTTAGTAGTGCAAATAAAGAATAAAAGCCTGCAAGGACTTGTTAATTAGTATTTCAGCAATGGCAAAATTACCAAGGCAGCTCTTCTATTTGGGTGTATATTAGACCCTACACTTAGTAGTGCAAATTCAGGAAAAAAGCCTGCAAGGACTTGTATATTTGTATTTGTATTTGAGCAATGACAAATTCAGCAATGGACCTCTTGTCTTTGGGTGTATATAAGATCGCCGTGGAGGACGGTATTTATACATTCCAAAACTCGCGGGATCCGACTATTGACGACGTCACAATGACATTTGCCTTGATATGGATTCCGAATTGGCGCGAAAGTACTGAGCCGACTCGGCTGGGTACTCGGATCACCTTAGTTCGGATGGTCTCGGTTATCTGGAAACCGAGCCAGCCCATCTCTACTTAACACCATCACAGAATATGTAGTACACTAAAAACAAAACAAACGTAATAAGATAAAGGGTGGCAGCCATCCGAAAGTCCTGCCGCTATCCAGGTATAAATCAATATGATGACTAAAGCTATTTGGTAGCACAGGTCAAAATAGCCATAATTGAGCTTTCTGCACCTCTCCCTACTGGCAGATTGATCCACTCTTCTTGTGCAGACTGCTCCAGTTGTCCCAGATTTAAATGGTGCCACCTTCCAACTTTGTTTTCAGACCTATCCACAGGTGCTCTATGGAATTTAGATCTGGACTTATTGCTGTACACTTCAGAACAGTATAGTGCAGTGGCGCACGCAGGGGTGGTTTCTGAGTCTCTAGAAACCCCCCCCTGCACTAACTAAGTGGCCACTGTACTATACAGCAGCCGCTGCGCTGTCAAAGAAGCGTCAGCGGCGGTGCTGTAGTGTATACAGCACCGCCGTGGACGCTTCTTAGACAGCGCCGCGGCTGCTGTATAGGACAGAGCTGACGAAACGGAGCTGCTGCGCATGTGAAGCAGCTCTCTCTCGGGTTGTTTTTTGTTTTGTTTTTTTGGGGTCGGGGGGGAAACCCCCACCCCCCCCCCGACAATCCTCCGTGCGTCCCTGTAGTGCCTTGTCTTGAACAATTCCTGTATGCTTCTTGAAGTGTATTTGGGATTATTACCCTCTTGGAAGATACATGACCTTTGATGGAGACTCAGCTTTCTGACACTGGGTTCGACATTTTGCTCCATTTTCACCTGGTAAACTCCAAATTTCATGATGCAATGCACACGTTCAATGCACCCAGTGTATGATGCATCACAGCAGCCCCAAAATGTCACTGGTACTCCTATATGGTTGACTGTAGGGAAGGTGTTCTGTCCTTTGAAAACTTAATTTTGCTTTCTACAAACATAGGCATGATGTACTTAATTTTGACTCTTCTGTCTACATGACATTCTGCCAGAAGGAATTTGGGTTGTTCAAATGTTTTTTCACAAAATTCAGTTGGGCCTTATTATGTCTTTCTCTCAGCAATGGGGCCTTCCTGTGCCCATATCATACAATCCCTTTCATTGAATTGGCAATGGGCAGTTGCAGCTGTGGTACCTTGTATCTGAAGGTCAGCTTGAATCAGTTTGACAGTTCAACAAGCTGCTTTCCTCATCATTTTAAAATATGGTACTACACTCTTCTCAGGTTTTCTCTTGTGATCACATCCAGCGAGGTTGGCCTATTTGGTATTACTCCAGTCAGATTATATGAACTTGTGGCCATGACATCTGGAATGGAAACTGCATTCTTTGACATTCCAATGACTTATTACCTTGATCCTTTTAAAAGTCAAGTATTGCTGAGTTTCAAAAACATAGGATCATACACATTGATGTGGGTGAAGGAAGCCAGATTTTAAATTAAGGATGAGTTAATTTTTACTAACTATGTATTGCCTGGCGTGGAAGGTGAGGGGGCACTACAATCCTATTAGCTTAGGGCTTCCTCAACCCTTAATCAGGCACTGCACAGCATAAATGTGCAGCCAACAAATCTGCAGTAACTGCATGATTCTACTACACTTTATCATTATTTATTATCATATGCTGTATTTTAAGAATGAATATGGTTCAAACAGACTAATTTGCTTTAAATATATTTTTTCCACCTGTAGCCTTTTAAAGAGATGTTGGCTGTATTTTGGGACTGGCATGTTGCTTTTAAATATCAGCAGTTTTATATTATATATCTTACAATAGTTTTGTTTTTACTATTTGCTATTTTTTTGTGCATGCAATGATGATTATGTCTATTTTTATGCCATTATTACGATTTTTTAACTATTGGTTATTGTAGTATTTATTTTTATTTGGTGGTAATAAATATTGAGGATTTCATTCTAAGTTATTTAGTCTCTTTAATACTAAATTCTAAGATTGCCTCGATTACTTTATTGTTAGTTTAGATTATTTTTTTATATTATTGTTTCAATAGTGTTGCGATCATTCTTTATCGTTTTTGTGTGCATATGAGAAAATCATCAATTTTCAATTGCAGCAGCTTTTATTTATATATTCAATCATTTTTAAATTATATTTTTTTGTATTTGTTATTGTTTCTTAGTTTTACCTTTCAGTGCCCATAGCAGGGTTTTTTTTTCTCTTCTTTCTTTTTAGTTTTGGTTTAATATATTTACTGATTTTTCAGAATAGCTATTTCAGAGATAAGTTTTTTTAAAAAAAATACATTTCTGGTCATTAAATGAAACTGAATTGAGGAATATTCCTTCACCTCTGTTCATTATTATTTTTTATTATTATCATCTATGTGATGTTAAATACTTTTGTGTCAAAAAAGACACAAAAAGACACAAAAGTCAAAAAAGACAAAAGTATTATAGGAGTGATACCTTTATTGGCTATCCAAAAAAAAGATTATGTTTGCTAGTTTTCAGAACACAGAGGCCCCTTCATCAGGCATGTTTACAAATGAATGACTGAGAAAAAGTTCCAATATTTGAAAGCTGTTACATCAAGAAATTTGTTCAGGGGCGGGGGGGATGATACATCATTAAGATAAGATAAAGTAAAAAAACAAAGGTTTTCGTTAAGGATGGAACAGTAAAAGTCCTATGAGTTCAGAGGTCTGGAGCTGCTCTGCTGTGGGGTGTGAAGTGTGTCCATGTAGTGGGTCATAAATCCAACTGTTAGATTGAGCCCTTTAGTTAATGACTGGAATGTTCTTATCAGTTTGAATTCCCATATTTTTCTCTCCCTCTCTTAATTTTAAAAAAAACCTTTTAGTATTAAGACTTTTAAATCTGTCATACTGTGTCCTGGTCCAAAGAAGTGTTTATCCACATGGGTGTCCAGAGACATTCCTCCACCCTGTACAAATTTCTTGATGTAACAGCTCTGAAATGTTGGGCCTTTTCCTCAGTCATTAATTTGTAAACCTGCCTGATGAAGTGGCTTCTGTGGTCTGATAGCTAGCAAATATAATCTTTTTTTGGTTAGCCAATAAAGGTATCACTCCTATAATACTTTTGTCTTTTTTGACACAAAAGTATTTAACTTCACAATTATTTGAAATATTTGCTGCCTATTGGACATTTTTACAAGGTACACATGCATAATGCCTTTTGAGCTAATTGCAAAAGCAGACAGTATGTATATTTTGTGTGAGCCTGGTATTAAATGACTACATACATATTTTGGGAAAAAATAATTTCAATAAGTGTCTGGACATAATTCCTGACTAAAAAAAATTCACACAATTTAATCTCTTCTACCATTAACAATGTTTTATATTAGTTGTTTGTTCTCTTACAAATTGAATGCAAAGACTACATAAATAATCCTGACAAGTGTTCACAGACCATTTGCACTGTATTAGCTTTATTTTCAAGTACCATGTCAGCTTTGCAGCAGATTTTATTTCCCCTAAGCCCTGTAAAATAAAACGTGATTATTGCTAAAGCTGCTGATGTTTTTGTAGCCAAAGCATAATTCTGAGTAGCATTTCCTAAACAAATTGTTTTAAAAGGTGATCATTATTTTTTTAATCATTTGGAAATTAAGAAGACTACAATGATGAATTGGACTATTTAATACATCTATTTTTCTATTTAAAATGTTTATTTAAATTATCAAGGGTTAAGAATTACCAACGAAATAAATAATGATAAAGTGGTACAGGGCTGCATATCTAAAAAATGCTTAGCACAATGTAGTGAGCATTTTTTTTTTTCAGTAGAGGTGAAATGGATTTGCTTGGAGTTTGGCATTTCCAGTATCCATACATGAATTGATGAATTCCCAAAACAATGTTTATGCAGATGGCCAAACCTAATAACTATTTTAACCTATAGTCCTCACTATATTAATAAAGATGAGAATAGGAAATAGCTAATAAGCAAAATACAATAATGATATGTATAAAAAATAAAATAAAATACAAAATATAAAAAATATAAAAAATTAAAAATTAAAATTAATAGAAAATTAACATGACATTAACATAAAATAAAAAGATAACAGTCAAATGATAACAAACTTAAAACAAAACAAAAACAAACAAATATAAACAATATAAAGAGTATAAACACAATAAAAACACATATAAAAATGTATTTATAAACAAGTTAACCCGTGCATGATACTCATGCATTCTAGTCAAATCAAGCTACTTAAGGTGTTAAAAAGGTTCTTGTCATGCATTTGGGCCATAGCCCAGGCCTCAACCACCAACCACTCCCCACTGTCACCCCCGGCAACCACCAACCACTCCCAACTGTCACTTCTCCTTCAAGAAATATATATATATATTTTTAAAATCTTTATAAACACTTTTAACAATTAACAAATTAAATTAACAAATTAAAATCATGTTAGTATACCAAATTTCAGCCCTTTCTGAATTTTTTTTTCCACACACACTAAGAATTTAGTAGGTCAGTGTATAACTCCGCCCAGCAGGTGGCGCTGCAGCTTGGTTTTATTTTTTTCACACACAGACAGACTAACACATGCCACTAGACATTTATATTATAGATATATAATGTATATATATATATATATATATATATATACTTTACAGTATGCTCACTGACCCCCGTGAACTGGTTTTGGTTTTGGATCTGGATTAGCTTCGTGTTTTGGTTTTGCTTTTGGTTCTGGCAAAACCGTCCTCGTGTGTTTTGGTTTTGGATTATTTAGGAAAAACCCTAAAATATGCTAAAATCACATATTTTTGCTCTTTTTTTGTTCCTACATTATTATTAACCTCAATAACACTAATGTCAAGTTATTTGCAGTCAATATTGACCACCTCACAGATCACAATATTATTTTCATACACTTTTGGACAAATACTGCAGCGCCCTGGCTAGATGGTAAGCGACAGAGCAATGACACAAACACATAGCAGTTCCTAGCACATCTAGGGCACATTGGCACACAGCAGTGGCAGAAAAGAAAAATGGTGCAAGATAGAATTGTCCTTGTGCCCGCCCTCCCTCCCAGGAACTGTCCTTGTCCCAACCCCCCGTTATCTTGGATCTTAAAAAGGAATTCAAAACCCACGAGATCCAAGATCTGACAACGTAACAATGACGTTTTGCATCGTTTTTTATTCCGAGGGTGCACAAGAGTACCGAGCCGGCTTGGCTCAGTACTCGGATGCCCTAAGTTTGGGTGTGTTCGGTTCTCGAGGAACCGAGCCTGAGCATCTCTACTATATATATATATATATATATATATATATATATATATATATATATATATTTACACATATTATTATTGTATTTTGCTTATGTGTATTAGCTATTTCCTATAGTGATGACTCTATAGGTTGAAACAGTTTTTAGGTTTGGGTATTAGTTGAAGCCACAGATGGTATTGACAATATTGTTATCATGAGTAGGAACCTATATAATATTATGTGTGTAAGAGTGTAGTCTTCACTGATTATCTCATACAATTTGCTATTGTATTAGTACAAGAAGTCAATTTGCACATTCTTCTTTATTCTTTTCAGATTCTATTAGAATGCGTTACTTATTAGATATGCACATTTGTATTTATGTTTTTATTTCTTTAAAAGGAAGCTATACTTGTGTATGCATTTAATTGAATGTGTTTTGACTTTTAAATAACAAGAAGGATTGGGTGTGAAAAATTTGTAATATGGAAGGAGGCTCTGTTATTAATGGAAGTAATGACAAAAACAGGAGTGTGTTTCAAATGCTCATTTAATGAGATTATTTGCTCTCATCCCCATTGGTTGAAAAGTATTATTTAATGATGGTTTGTGGTAAGGCTCCTCTATGCTTTGAGAAATTTCTCATGGAACGAAACGTGTCAGTATCATGTGGATACTGTGGAAAATATAATCATAATACACTTATTATTTGATCAGGGGATTGCAGGATCATTTACTGTGATCCTGAGACTGAAGTGAATCTATAAGGTTTTCTTTCTTAGAGATCCGCAAGTCTAAAAGATGTTCTTTAGTAGGAATATCTGGAGAAAGGACTAATTAATCAATTGCAGAAAATATTAATCTTTTGAAAGCAGGAAAGAGTGTAACTTTCCTATATAAAATATCTATCAGTGAACTTTTTTCTCTTCACTGGATTGTTGATTACTTATTCTTAATGCATTCAATTTTAAAATTTATGTATGTTCTTTATTTTGAATATATATTCTGGATAGAAGTGGACGCTCCTCGCTGTGATCAAAATAAAGGAGTACACACAGGTAATTTAGATTTAAGAATCTTTTATGACTTTGGATAATATGTGTTATATAGAATAAATAACTATTTCTGCTTATTATATTTCTGTGGCTTCTATTTTCTGTCCTCTGTGTTTCCTATTGTTTTACAGTAGATTTAAAGCACTGTTATTTTTGTGTTTTTTAGCAAACATTGTAAGTATTGGGATGGTACATTATCTCTGGCTCCTCGAAGACCTTTTGCAGGGTGATCACCAAACAAGCAGAGAATGTCCCTGTTAATGAGTCTCTCAATCCTTTTATCTCCTTTAAGTCATTTCGTCCAGCAACATGAAACCTTGTTTTTTCCTACTGAGTGAAAAATAAAGTGCACTTAGATCTGCTTTAGGAAGGAATGCCACAGATTTTCCTTACTCATTCTACTGCCTATTACATCCTGCAGATGCCTCCATCATCATCATCATTATCATCATCATCATCATTTATTTATATAGCGCCAACATATTCCGTAGCGCTTTACAATTGGGGACAAACATAGTAAACTAATAAACAAACTGGGTTGGTGGAGCTTTGTTGATGGCCTTGTAGGTTAGTAAGAGTGTTTTATATTGGATTCAGTAGAAAACAGGCAACCAGTGTAGAGACATACAGAGTGATTCAACAGAGGAATAACGATTTGCAAGGAAAATCAATCTTTCCGCAGTGTGCAAAATAGATTGTAGAGGTTTGAGTCTGTTTTTGGGAAGGCCAGTAAGGAGGGAATTGCAATAGTCAATGCGGGAGATGATAAGTGCATGAATTAAGGTTTTTGCAGTGTCTTGTGTGAGATATGTGCGAATTCTGGAAATGCTTTTTACATGTATGTAACATGATTTAGATATAGAGTCAATGTGCCTACAAATCCATGCTCTTCCACGTGAGTTTGCAAGTTTGTAAATAACTTTTAATGAATCAAATGATGTTGTCACTGTGACAATACCACCACCATCATCACTATCGTCAACGTTTATTATCATGAACCTGCTTTATCCTTTCATTTTGGAACATTGCAATGTTTGTCAAGCAGGTAACAAAGTGAAACCACATATATAGATATAATAAATAATTTAATGTAAACATGCATTTTCTTTGCGCAAGTATGCTTATTTGTCCATAGTGTGCAAGGAGTAAGCCCACTTATCACTAATTGCTCTGCACAGCAGGTTTTGTGTATATTAAATAGGGATGAGCGCACTCGGATTTATGAAATCCGAGCCCACCCGAACGTTGCGGATCCGAGTCGGATCCGAGACAGATCCGGGTATTGGCGCCAAATTCAAAAGTGAAACTGAGGCTCTGACTCATAATCCCGTTGTCGGATCTCGCGATACTCGGATCCTATAAATTCCCCGCTAGTCGCCGCCATCTTCACTCGGGCATTGATCAGGGTAGAGGGAGGGTGTGTTAGGTGGTCCTCTGTGCTGTTTAGTTCTGTGCTGTTTAGTTCTGTGCTGTGCTGTGCTGTGCTGTGCTGTGCTGTGCTGTGCTGTGTTCTGCAGTATCAGTCCAGTGGTGCTGTGTGCTGTGCTCTGTCCTTCTGAGGTCAGTGGTGCTGCTGGGTCCTGTGCTGTGTCCTGTTCAGTCCAGTGGTGCTGTGTCCTGTGCTCTGTGCTTCTAAGGGCATAGTTATTTCCCCAATATTCCCCTATGTTTAAAAAAATAAAAAAAAGTTTTTTTAAAAAATACCAAAAACTACTTTAATTTTTTTTAATTACCATAAAATTTGCACAACCAATCCTGCAGTATAAGCCCATTGGTACTGCAATATTACCAAGTTCACACATTCAGCAGTAAAAGTCCAGTGGTACTGCAATATTACAAAGTTTACACATTCTGCAGTATCAGTCCAGTGGTGCTGTGTCCTGTGCTCTGTCCTGCTGAGTTCTGTAGTGCTGCTGGGTCCTGTGCCGTGTCCTGTTCAGTCCAGTGGTGCTGTGTCCTATGCTCTGTGCTTCTAAGGGCATAGTTATTTCCCCACTATTCCCAAGTTTTTTAAAAATAAAAAAAAAGTAAAAAAAAATAAAAAATTTAAAAAAAAAAAAATATATAATAATTATAACCAAATTTGCAAAACCAATCCAGCAGTATAAGTCCATTGGTACTGCAATATTACCAAGTTCACACATTCTGCAGTATCTTGTGCTACATATAATGGAGACCAAAAATTTGGAGGATAAAGTAGGGAAAGATCAAGACCCACTTCCTCCTAATGCTGAAGCTGCTGCCACTAGTCATGACATAGACGATGAAATGCCATCAACGTCGTCTTCCAAGCCCGATGCCCAATCTCGTAGTACCGGGCATGTAAAATCCAAAAAGCCCAAGTTAAGAAAAAGTAGCAAAAAGAGAAACTTTAAATCATCTGAGGAGAAACGTAAAGTTGCCAATATGCCATTTACGACACGGAGTGGCAAGGAACGGCTTAGGCCCTGGCCCGTGTTCATGACTAGTGGTTCAGCTTCACCCACGGATCTTAGCCCTCCTCCTCCTCCCCCCCCCTACAAAAAATTGAAGAGAGTTATGCTGTCAGCAACAAAACAGCAAACAACTCTGCCTTCTAAAGAGAAATTATCACAAATCCACAAGGCGAGTCCAAGTATGTTGGTGGTTGTCAAGCCTGACCTTCCCATCACTGTACGGGAAGAGGTGGCTCGGGAGGAGGCTATTGATGATGTAGCTGGCGCTGTGGAGGAACTTGATGATGAGGATGGTGATGTGGTTATTGTAAATGAGGCACCAGGGGGGGAAACAGCTGATGTCCATGGGATGAAAAAGCCCATCGTCATGCCTGGTCAGAAGACCAAAAAATGCACCTCTTCGGTCTGGAGTTATTTTTATCCAAATCCAGACAACCAATGTATGGCCATATGTAGCTTATGTAAAGCTCAAATAAGCAGGGGTAAGGATCTTGCCCACCTAGGAACATCCTCCCTTATACGTCACCTGAATAACCTTCATAGTTCAGTGGTTAGTTCAGGAACTGGGGCTAGGACCCTCATCGGTACAGGGACACCTAAATCCCGTGGTCCAGTTGGATACACACCAGCAACACCCTCCTCGTCAACTTCCTCCACAATCTCCATCAGATTCAGTCCTGCAGCCCAAGTCAGCAGCCAGACTGAGTCCTCCTCAATACGGGATTCATCCGAGGAATCCTGCAGCGGTACGCCTACTACTGCACTGCTGCTGTTGCTGCTGTTAGTCGGTCATCTTCCCAGAGGGGAAGTCGTAAGACCGCTAAGTCTTTCACCAAACAATTGACCGTCCAACAGTCGTTTGCCATGACCACCAAATACGATAGTAGTCACCCTATTGCAAAGCGTATAACTGCGGCTGTAACTGCAATGTTGGTGTTAGACGTGCGCCCGGTGTCCGCCATCAGTGGAGTGGGATTTAGAGGGTTGATGGAGGTATTGTGTCCCCGGTACCAAATCCCCTCGAGATTCCACTTCACTAGGCAGGCGATACCAAAAATGTACAGAGAAGTACGATCAAGTGTCCTCAGTGCTCTTAAAAATGCGGTTGTACCCACTGTCCACTTAACCACGGACATGTGGACAAGTGGTTCTGGGCAAACGAAGGACTATATGACTGTGACAGCCCACTGGGTAGATGCATCCCCTTCCGCAGCAACAGCAACAGCTGCATCAGTAGCAGCATCTACAAAATGGCTGCTCATGCAAAGGCAGGCAACATTGTGCATTACAGGCTTTAATAAGAGGCACAACGCTGACAACATATTAGAGAAAATGAGGGAAATTATCTCCCAGTGGCTTACCCCACTTAGACTCTCATGGGGATTTGTGGTGTCAGACAATGCCAGTAACATTGTGCGGGCATTAAATATGGGCAATTTCCAGCACGTCCCATGTTTTGCCCACACCATTAATTTGGTGGTGCAGCATTACCTCAAGAGTGACAGGGGTGTGCAGGAGATGCTTGCGGTGGCGCGCAAAATTGCTGGACACTTTCGGCATTCAGCCAGTGCCTACCGCAGACTAGAGGCACATCAAAAAAGCATGAACCTGCCCTGCCATCACCTCAAACAAGAGGTTGTGACGCGCTGGAACTCCACCCTCTATATGCTGCAGAGGATGGGGGAGCAGCAAAAGGCCATTCAGGCCTACACAGCCACCTACGACATAGGCAAAGGAGTGGGGATGCGCCTCAGTCAAGCGCAGTGGAGACTGATTTCCGTGTTGTGCAAGGTTCTGCAGCCATTTGAACTTGCCACACGAGAAGTCAGTTCCGACACTGCCAGCTTGAGTCAGGTCATTCCCCTGATCAGGCTGTTGCAGAAGCAGCTGGAGAAAGTGAGGGAGGAGCTGGTAAGCCATTGCGATTACACCAAGCATGTAGCTCTTGTGGATGTAGCCCTTCGTACGCTTTGCCAGGATCCGAGGGTGGTCACTCTTTTAAAGTCAGAGGAATACATTCTGGCCACCGTGCTCGATCCTCGGTTTAAAGCGTATGTTGTGTCTCTGTTTCCGGCGGACACAAGTCTACAGCGGTGCAAAGACCTGCTGGTCAGGAGATTGTCCTCTGAAGAGGACCGTGACATGCCAACAGCTCCACCCTCATTTTCTTCCACATCTATGGCTGCGAGGAAAAAGCTCAGTTTTCCCAAAAGAGGCACTGGCGGGGATGCTGATAACATCTGGTCCGGACTGAAGGACCTGCCAACCATTGCAGACATGTCTACTCTCGCTGCATTGGATGCTGTCACAATAGAAAAAATTGTGGATGATTACTTTGCTGACACCATCCAAGTAGACATGTCAGACAGTCCATATTGTTACTGGCAGGAAAAAAAGGCAGTTTGGAAGCCCCTGTACAAACTGGCTCTATTTTACCTAGGGATGAGCGCACTCGGATTTCTGAAATCCGAGCCCACCCGAACGTTGCGGATCCGAGTCGGATCCGAGACAGATCCCGGTATTGGCGCCAAATTCAAAAGTGAAACTGAGGCTCTGACTCATAATCCCGTTGTCGGATCTCGCGATACTCGGATCCTATAAATTCCCCGCTAGTCGCCGCCATCTTCACTCGGGCATTGATCAGGGTAGAGGGAGGGTGTGTTAGGTGGTCCTCTGTGCTGTTTAGTTCTGTGCTGTTTAGTTCTGTGCTGTTTAGTTCTGTGCTGTTTAGTGCTGTGCTGTGCTGTGCTGTTTAGTGCTGTGCTGTGCTTTGCTGTGCTGTGCTGTGCTGTGCTGTGTTCTGCAGTATCAGTCCAGTGGTGCTGTGTGCTGTGCTCTGTCCTTCTGAGGTCAGTGGTGCTGCTGGGTCCTGTGCTGTGTCCTGTTCAGTCCAGTGGTGCTGTGTCCTGTGCTCTGTGCTTCTAAGGGCATAGTTATTTCCCCAATATTCCCCTGTGTTTAAAAAAATAAAAAAAAGTTTTTTTAAAAAATACCAAAAACTACTTTAATATTTTTTAATTACCACAAAATTTTCACAACCAATCCTGCAGTATAAGCCCATTGGTACTGCAATATTACCAAGTTCACACATTCAGCAGTAAAAGTCCAGTGGTACTGCAATATTACAAAGTTTACACATTCTGCAGTATCAGTCCAGTGGTGCTGTGTCCTGTGCTCTGTCCTGCTGAGTTCCGTAGTGCTGCTGGGTCCTGTGCCGTGTCCTGTTCAGTCCAGTGGTGCTGTGTCCTGTGCTCTGTGCTTCTAAGGGCATAGTTATTTCCCCACTATTCCCAAGTTTTTTAAAAATAAAAAAAAAGTAAAAAAAAATAAAAAATTAAAAAAAAAAAAAAAATATAATAATTATAACCAAATTTGCAAAACCAATCCAGCATTATAAGTCCATTGGTACTGCAATATTACCAAGTTCACACATTCTGCAGTATCAGTCCAGTGGTGCTGTGTCCTGTGCTCTGTCCTGCTGAGTTCCGTAGTGCTGCTGGGTCCTGTGCCGTGTCCTGTTCAGTCCAGTGGTGCTGTGTCCTGTGCTCTGTGCTTCTAAGGGCATAGTTATTTCCCCACTATTCCCAAGTTTTTTAAAAATAAAAAAAAAGTAAAAAAAAATAAAAAATTAAAAAAATATAATAATTATAACCAAATTTGCAAAACCAATCCAGCAGTATAAGTCCATTGGTACTGCAATATTACCAAGTTCACACATTCTGCAGTATCTTGTGCTACATATAATGGAGACCAAAAATTTGGAGGATAAAGTAGGGAAAGATCAAGACCCACTTCCTCCTAATGCTGAAGCTGCTGCCACTAGTCATGACATAGACGATGAAATGCCATCAACGTCGTCTTCCAAGCCCGATGCCCAATCTCGTAGTACCGGGCATGTAAAATCCAAAAAGCCCAAGTTAAGAAAAAGTAGCAAAAAGAGAAACTTAAAATCATCTGAGGAGAAACGTAAAGTTGCCAATATGCCATTTACGACACGGAGTGGCAAGGAACGGCTTAGGCCCTGGCCCGTGTTCATGACTAGTGGTTCAGCTTCACCCACGGATCTTAGCCCTCCTCCTCCTCCCCCCCCTACAAAAAATTGAAGAGAGTTATGCTGTCAGCAACAAAACAGCAAACAACTCTGCCTTCTAAAGAGAAATTATCACAAATCCCCAAGGCGAGTCCAAGGGTGTTGGTGGTTGTCAAGCCTGACCTTCCCATCACTGTACGGGAAGAGGTGGCTCGGGAGGAGGCTATTGATGATGTAGCTGGCGCTGTGGAGGAACTTGATGATGAGGATGGTGATGTGGTTATTCTAAATGAGGCACCAGGGGGGGAAACAGCTGATGTCCATGGGATGAAAAAGCCCATCGTCATGCCTGGTCAGAAGACCAAAAAATGCACCTCTTCGGTCTGGAGTTATTTTTATCCAAATCCAGACAACCAATGTATGGCAATATGTAGCTTATGTAAAGCTCAAATAAGCAGGGGTAAGGATCTTGCCCACCTAGGAACATCCTCCCTTATACGTCACCTGAATAACCTTCATAGTTCAGTGGTTAGTTCAGGAACTGGGGCTAGGACCCTCATCGGTACAGGGACACCTAAATCCCGTGGTCCAGTTGGATACACACCAGCAACACCCTCCTCGTCAACTTCCTCCACAATCTCCATCAGATTCAGTCCTGCAGCCCAAGTCAGCAGCCAGACTGAGTCCTCCTCAATACGGGATTCATCCGAGGAATCCTGCAGCGGTACGCCTACTACTGCCACTGCTGCTGTTGCTGCTGTTAGTCGGTCATCTTCCCAGAGGGGAAGTCGTAAGACCGCTAAGTCTTTCACCAAACAATTGACCGTCCAACAGTCGTTTGCCATGACCACCAAATACGATAGTAGTCACCCTATTGCAAAGCGTATAACTGCGGCTGTAACTGCAATGTTGGTGTTAGACGTGCGCCCGGTGTCCGCCATCAGTGGAGTGGGATTTAGAGGGTTGATGGAGGTATTGTGTCCCCGGTACCAAATCCCCTCGAGATTCCACTTCACTAGGCAGGCGATACCAAAAATGTACAGAGAAGTACGATCAAGTGTCCTCAGTGCTCTTAAAAATGCGGTTGTACCCACTGTCCACTTAACCACGGACATGTGGACAAGTGGTTCTGGGCAAACGAAGGACTATATGACTGTGACAGCCCACTGGGTAGATGCATCCCCTTCCGCAGCAACAGCAACAGCTGCATCAGTAGCAGCATCTACAAAATGGCTGCTCATGCAAAGGCAGGCAACATTGTGCATTACAGGCTTTAATAAGAGGCACAACGCTGACAACATATTAGAGAAAATGAGGGAAATTATCTCCCAGTGGCTTACCCCACTTAGACTCTCATGGGGATTTGTGGTGTCAGACAATGCCAGTAACATTGTGCGGGCATTAAATATGGGCAATTTCCAGCACGTCCCATGTTTTGCCCACACCATTAATTTGGTGGTGCAGCATTACCTCAAGAGTGACAGGGGTGTGCAGGAGATGCTTGCGGTGGCCCGCAAAATTGCTGGACACTTTCGGCATTCAGCCAGTGCCTACCGCAGACTAGAGGCACATCAAAAAAGCTTGAACCTGCCCTGCCATCACCTCAAACAAGAGGTTGTGACGCGCTGGAACTCCACCCTCTATATGCTGCAGAGGATGGAGGAGCAGCAAAAGGCCATTCAGGCCTACACAGCCACCTACGACATAGGCAAAGGAGTGGGGATGCGCCTGAGTCAAGCGCAGTGGAGACTGATTTCCGTGTTGTGCAAGGTTCTGCAGCCATTTGAACTTGCCACACGAGAAGTCAGTTCCGACACTGCCAGCTTGAGTCAGGTCATTCCCCTGATCAGGCTGTTGCAGAAGCAGCTGGAGAAAGTGAGGGAGGAGCTGGTAAGCCATTGCGATTACAGCAAGCATGTAGCTCTTGTGGATGTAGCCCTTCGTACGCTTTGCCAGGATCCGAGGGTGGTCACTCTTTTAAAGTCAGAGGAATACATTCTGGCCACCGTGCTCGATCCTCGGTTTAAAGCGTATGTTGTGTCTCTGTTTCCGGCGGACACAAATCTACAGCGGTGCAAAGACCTGCTGGTCAGGAGATTGTCCTCTGAAGAGGACCGTGACATGCCAACAGCTCCACCCTCATTTTCTTCCACATCTATGGCTGCGAGGAAAAAGCTCAGTTTTCCCAAAAGAGGCACTGGCGGGGATGCTGATAACATCTGGTCCGGACTGAAGGACCTGCCAACCATTGCAGACATGTCTACTCTCGCTGCATTGGATGCTGTGACAATAGAAAAAATTGTGGATGATTACTTTGCTGACACCATCCAAGTAGACATGTCAGACAGTCCATATTGTTACTGGCAGGAAAAAAAGGCAGTTTGGAAGCCCCTGTACAAACTGGCTCTATTTTACCTGAGTTGTCCCCCCTCCAGTGTGTACTCGGAAAGAGTTTTTAGTGCAGCGGGGAACCTGGTCAGTGAGCGGCGAAGGAGGTTGCTTCCTCACAACGTTGAAAAAATGATGTTTATAAAAATGAATAATCAATTCCTCAATGAAGTACAGCACTGCCCTCCAGATACTACAGAGGGACCTGTGGTTGTGGAGTCCAGCGGGGACGAATTGATAATGTGTGATGAGGAGGAAGTACACACTGTAGGGGGAGAGGAATCAGAGGTTGAGGATGAGGACGACATCTTGCCTCAGTAGAGCCTGTTTAGTCTGTACAGGGAGAGATGAATAGCTTTTTTGGTGTGGGGGCCCAAACAAACCAATCATTTCAGTCAAAGTTGTTTGGTAGGCCCTGTCGCTGAAATGATTGGTTTGTTAAAGTGTGCATGTCCTATTTCAACAACAGACCTCTCAACTGCAGCTCATCCCTCCTCTGCGGGGATAATGTCTCCTGTGCTCTGACACGTCACTCTGTGTACTCTCAGCCTCAGGATCTGACACTACAGCTACCATGCCTCTTGTAGCAGCCCTCACTCCAGGGCCTCTTCCATGTGCAGTGTCCCCCTCTCTCTTGGGTTCACTATAGTGGCATGGAGTTCTCCCCCTCATCCAGGGCACACATTCCTTGACCTGGCTCAGTCACCACGCTCAGACTTCCAGGCAATGCTGGGGGAGCCTGGGAGCTTCCACCCCAGGTCCCCAGCTACAACTATCCTCTCCTGTGTCTTCTCTCTCTTTCTGACACTTTAAAGATCGTGCCTTTAAATGAAAAAGTCAGTCTTCATTGCACGACTATGTGCAAGTGCAACAGGGACATTTTTTTGGGTTTACAAAGTCAAACAATAACACTACGACCCTGTCTGTCTGGGGTCTGTCAATGACGAATTGTCTGGAGCATGTTTGGAGGAGGTATTGTGGCCCCGGTATCAAATTGGGTACCGGGGCCACCCCACTATGCAGTCCAGATACTTGTTTGGTGGAATTCCGACACGTGGAGGGTTTTTAAATTATATTGTGGCCTCGGTACCAAATTGTGTACCGGGGCCACCACACTACGCAGTCAAGATACTTGTTTGGTGGAATTCAGACCAGTTGAGGGTTTTATTATTATATTGTGTGGACCACTCTATCTATACCACACTACAACTCTATACCACTCTATTTCCTACTTTAATTCTATTTAATTCTATTTCCTACTTTAATTCTATTACTAATTAATTACCATAAAGAGGAACAAAAAAAACCAATTTTACCAAAAGTATAATATGACTTAGACTTACAAACACTACACTTTAAAGATCGTGCCTTTAAATGAAAAAGTCAGTCTTCATTGCACGACTATGTGCAACAGGGACATTTTTTTGGGTTTACAAAGTCAAACAATAACACTACGACCCTGTCTGTCTGGGGTCTGTCAATGACGAATTGTCTGGAGCATGTTTGGAGGAGGTATTGTGGCCCCGGTATCAAATTGGGTACCGGGGCCACCCCACTATGCAGTCCAGATACTTGTTTGGTGGAATTCCGACACGTGGAGGGTTTTTAAATTATATTGTGGCCTCGGTACCAAATTGTGTACCGGGGCCACCACACTACGCAGTCAAGATACTTGTTTGGTGGAATTCAGACCAGTTGAGGGTTTTATTATTATATTGTGTGGACCACTCTATCTATACCACACTACAACTCTATACCACTCTATTTCCTACTTTAATTCTATTTAATTCTATTTCCTACTTTAATTCTATTACTAATTAATTACCATAAAGAGGAACAAAAAAAACCAATTTTACCAAAAGTATAATATGACTTAGACTTACAAACACTACACTTTAAAGATCGTGCCTTTAAATGAAAAAGTCAGTCTTCATTGCACGACTATGTGCAACAGGGACATTTTTTTGGGTTTACAAAGTCAAACAATAACACTACGACCCTGTCTGTCTGGGGTCTGTCAATGACGAATTGTCTGGAGCATGTTTGGAGGAGGTATTGTGGCCCCGGTATCAAATTGGGTACCGGGGCCACCCCACTATGCAGTCCAGATACTTGTTTGGTGGAATTCCGACACGTGGAGGGTTTTTAAATTATATTGTGGCCTCGGTACCAAATTGTGTACCGGGGCCACCACACTACGCAGTCAAGATAGATAGATGCGTATTGCGTATCATAGATAAAGTACATTCAGTGGTGTGGGGCAAATTGAAAAATATTCCAAATGCACTGACATTATCAAAAACAAGAGGTTGTCACACGCTAAAACTCCAACATGTATATGATGGAGAGGATGGAGGAGCAGCCGTATGTGTAGTGTAATGCAGATCTGTTGAAGGTTTTTTATATATTTTATTGTGGTGCCCAGTGCCCACTCCTCTACGCAGTCCAGATACATTTATTGGTGCGAATCATAAAAGTTCAGGGTTTTTAATATATATTGTGGTGACCCACTCCTCTACGCAGTCCAGGTACATTTATTGGTGCGAATCATAAAAGTTCAGGGTTTTTAATATATATTGTGGTGACCCACTCCTCTACGCAGTCCAGGTACATTTATTGGTGCGAATCATAAAAGTTCAGGGTTTTTAATATATATTGTGGTGACCCACTCCTCTACGCAGTCCAGGTACATTTATTGGTGCGATTCATAAAAGTTCAGGGTTTTTAATATATATTGTGGTGACCCACTCCTCTACGCAGTCCAGGTACATTTATTGGTGCGAATCATAAAAGTTCAGGGTTTTTAATAGATATTGTGGTGACCCACTCCTCTACGCAGTCCAGGTACATTTATTGGTGCGAATCATAAAAGTTCAGGGTTTTTAATATATATTGTGGTGACCCACTCCTCTACGCAGTCCAGGTACATTTATTGGTGCGATTCATAAAAGTTCAGGGTTTTTAATATATATTGTGGTGACCCACTCCTCTACGCAGTCCAGGTACATTTATTGGTGCGAATCATAAAAGTTCAGGGTTTTTAATATATATTGTGGTGACCCACTCCTCTACGCAGTCCAGGTACATTTATTGGTGCGATTCATAAAAGTTCAGGGTTTTTAATATATATTGTGGTGACCCACTCCTCTACGCAGTCCAGGTACATTTATTGGTGCGAATCATAAAAGTTCAGGGTTTTTAATAGATATTGTGGTGACCCACTCCTCTACGCAGTCCAGGTACAATTATTGGTGCGAATCATAAAAGTTCAGGGTTTTTAAGATATTGTGGTGACCCACTCCTCTACGCAGTCCAGGTACAATTATTGGTGCGAATCATAAAAGTTCAGGGTTTTTAATATATATTGTGGTGACCCACTCCTCTACGCAGTCCAGAAAGATACCTTGTTGCAACGTTTTGGACTAATAACTATATTGTGAGGTGTTCACAATACACTGTAAATTAGTGGAAATGCTTGTTATTGAATGTTATTGAGGTTAATAATAGCCTAGGAGTGAAAATAAGCCCAAAAACTTGATTTTTAAACTTTTTATGTTTTTTTCAAAAAAAATCCGAATCCAATACCTTAAATCCGAACCGAGACCTTTCGTCAAGTGTTTTGCGAGACAAATCCGAACCTCAAAAATAACGAAAATCCGGATCCAAAACACAAAACACGAGACCTCAAAAGTCGCCGGTGCACATCCCTAATTTTACCTGAGTTGTCCCCCCTCCAGTGTGTACTCGGAAAGAGTTTTTAGTGCAGCGGGGAACCTGGTCAGTGAGCGGCGAAGGAGGTTGCTTCCTCACAACGTTGAAAAAATGATGTTTATAAAAATGAATAATCAATTCCTCAATGAAGTACAGCACTGCCCTCCAGATACTACAGAGGGACCTGTGGTTGTGGAGTCCAGCGGGGACGAATTGATAATGTGTGATGAGGAGGAAGTACACACTGTAGGGGGAGAGGAATCAGAGGTTGAGGATGAGGACGACATCTTGCCTCAGTAGAGCCTGTTTAGTCTGTACAGGGAGAGATGAATAGCTTTTTTGGTGTGGGGGCCCAAACAAACCAATCATTTCAGCCAAAGTTGTTTGGTAGGCCCTGTCGCTGAAATGATTGGTTTGTTAAAGTGTGCATGTCCTATTTCAACAACATAAGGGTGGGTGTGAGGGCCCAAGGACAATTCCATCTTGGAACTTTTTTTTTGGCATTATATGACCAATCAACAGTCGTTTGCCATGTTCAAAAAGTAAAACCAAAATTTAAAAAATTCAAGAAATTAAACCAAAAGTAAAATGCCGTGTCATAATTTAAAACAAGAGGTATTGACGTGCTCTAAAACTACTGTATTGTTGTTTATATTTTATAAACACTACACTTGAAAGCTTGAGTCTTTCAATAAAAAAGTAACTGTCCATTGCACGAATATTTGCAACAGGGACAATTTTAGGGTTAAGAAAGCCAACTAATAACACTTCGACGCTGTCTGTCTTTATAAACACTACACTTGGAAGTTGGAGGAGGTATTGTGGCCCCGGCACCAAATTTACTACCGGGGCCACTCCACTGTGCAGTCCATATTTAGGTGTATCAGATATTAAACAACAGTGACAGTTGATGCCCAATTTTTTAATTATATTGTGGCCTCGGTACCAAATTGTGTACCGGGGCCACCACACTACGCAGTCCAGATACTTGTTTGGTGGAATTCTGACACGTGGAGGGTTTTTTAATTATATTGTGGCCTCGGTACCAAATTGTGTACCGGGGCCACCACACTACGCAGTCAAGATAGATAGATGCGTATCATAGATAAAGTACATTCAGTGGTGTGGGGCAAATTGAAAAATATTCAAAATGCACTGACATTATCAAAAACAAGAGGTTGTCACACGCTAAAACTCCAACATGTATATGATGGAGAGGATGGAGGAGCAGCCGTATGTGTAGTGTAATGCAGATCTGTTGAAGGTTTTTTATATATTTTATTGTGGTGCCCAGTGCCCACTCCTCTACGCAGTCCAGGTACATTTATTGGTGCGATTCATGAAAGTTCAGGGTTTTTAAGATATTGTGGTGACCCACTCCTCTACGCAGTCCAGGTACATTTATTGGTGCGATTCATAAAACTTCAGGGTTTTTAATATATTGTGGTGACCCACTCCTCTACGCAGTCCAGGTACATTTATTGGTGCGATTCATAAAAGTTCAGGGTTTTTAATATATATTGTGGTGACCCACTCCTCTACGCAGTCCAGGTACATTTATTGGTGCGATTCATAAAAGTTCTGGGTTTTTAAGATATTGTGGTGACCCACTCCTCTACGCAGTCCAGGTACATTTATTGGTGCGATTCATAAAAGTTCTGGGTTTTTAAGATATTGTGGTGACCCACTCCTCTACGCAGTCCAGGTACATTTATTGGTGCGAATCATAAAACTTCAGGGTTTTTAATATATTGTGGTGACCCACTCCTCTACGCAGTCCAGGTACATTTATTGGTGCGATTCATAAAAGTTCAGGGTTTTTAATATATATTGTGGTGACCCACTCCTCTATGCAGTCCAGGTACATTTATTGGTGCGATTCATAAAAGTTCTGGGTTTTTAAGATATTGTGGTGACCCACTCCTCTACGCAGTCCAGGTACATTTATTGATGCGATTCATAAAAGTTCTGGGTTTTTAAGATATTGTGGTGACCCACTCCTCTACGCAGTCCAGGTACATTTATTGGTGCGAATCATAAAAGTTCAGGGTTTTTAATATATATTGTGGTGACCCACTCCTCTACGCAGTCCAGGTACATTTATTGGTGCGATTCATAAAAGTTCAGGGTTTTTAATATATATTGTGGTGACCCACTCCTCTACGCAGTCCAGAAAGATACCTTGTTGCAACGTTTTGGACTAATAACTATATTGTGAGGTGTTCAGAATACACTGTAAATTAGTGGAAATGCTTGTTATTGAATGTTATTGAGGTTAATAATAGCCTAGGAGTGAAAATAAGCCCAAAAACTTGATTTTTAAACTTTTTATGTTTTTTTCAAAAAAAATCCGAATCCAAAACCTTAAATCCGAACCGAGACCTTTCGTCAAGTGTTTTGCGAGACAAATCCGAACCTCAAAAAAAAAGGAAATCCGGATCCAAAACACAAAACACGAGACCTCAAAAGTCGCCGGTGCACATCCCTAATATTAAAGAACAGCTAGGTTTACATTGATAAACATAACTGAAACATGACACTTGCTCAAACTTGATATGGAGGTGGACACATATTAAAGAAGGAGTTTTGGTGCCTTATAAACAAATATTTGTATGGATATTATCAGGGGAGGGCTGGCAGATTTTATCCTGGGGGCAAGACTCTACTCAGTAGCCTATTTTAAGGGAAAAAATTAGGTGGCCCAGTGACCCAGCCCAAGGTAGTCCACTATGGGACGGGCCCGGGGAGCAGATGCCCCCCTGCCCCCCAGCCCAGCCTGCCCCTGGATGTTATGTTAATGTCAATCATATGGAAAGTCTAATTTTCTATTAAAAAATAATGTTTTCACTGTTACTTACAATGAAAAGCCAGTAAATAAAGCAGTCAACTGTACCACAAAGCACATTGAACCATGAAGGTTGTTAGTAGTAAACAAATTTTTGCAGCCTGAACTGCGAGCAGTGAAATGTCCCAAGGGGTTTTGTGTATGTGAAAGTAACATTTTAGGTAATATGTACTCTTAGAACAGTGAACTTTGTGTTAAATATGTAACCTTCAAACACAGGTCAAGAGTCTATAAAATATAATCTTTTGGAAGAATAAAACATTAGACTTTTACGGAAAACATATATCTCATATTAATATACGTGAATGTAAACAGATTTACATGAAAAACATTTATCTGAGAGATATAGCTATGGTACCTAACATTAAAGAAGTTGTCTGTTTTCTTTAGTGGGAAGCCTCATATAAAATTAATTTAAAAACACTATCAGGATACAAACAATTAAACTCTAGCTTGCATTTTGCCACATAAAATAATTCCTCTTTTTAAAATGTATGTGTAATTTATTCATCGCCTGCTGCTTCCATTATCATTACCATACTGTAAATAATTTGGTGTACAGCACAAACAGCATTTTGTGTTGTCACGCATACATTTTCGCACACTACGTCTATTTTGTACTGGTAAGTATATGGCTTAGTGTTCAAGGTGGCGGCAACTGCAAAGATGCAAAATTATGTGTCAGGATTTAGGCTGAAGGGATGAAGCCCTCTCGGGAGCAAGTTTAGGAAATACTCTCTAGTTTAATTTGTTTCTCCTGAATCCAGAGTACTCTTGGAAAAACTGCGAGAAGACTTGGATCTGCGCAGCGGGCACTGTACCAGGAAGTGTTCTGGGCTGACACAGTCGATAGTTGACCCTTCTGTGCGTGCATTCCTCCTAAAGAGGGACGTGGGTGACCTGCTGGTTTGGAACCTTCAGTGAGAGAGGACACAGGCATTGAAACAGGTGCAGCACAATTAGTTTCTTTAAAGCAGGGTACAGTCTCTGGAGATTGTACTGTGGTTATGACTTTCTCACTGTGAAAATAATTTTGTTGCTCCAGAGCTGGTACTCGAGCAAGAAATACTTGGCACAGAGATTGGAAGTTGTTTAAGCAACTTTATTAACAAAAGTAGAGACTTGAGAAATTTTAGATTTGAAGAAAGTCCATCTGGAGCATCTGGAAGAGGGGAGATTCAGAAGAAATAGTAGACATGATCTCTGGATGTTGAATACTGAGTTTATGAACCAACACACTGGGAATACTCTGAACAAGGGTAGAAAGCGTGCAACAACAGGTTCAAATTTTAGGCCCGTTCATACTGTCAAGATTCCCAATATGAAGACCACTGAGAGAGCATAAGTGAAACAAAGTGTTTTTCATTAAAACAGAGGTTACACAGGTTTAGGATGCAATAAATAATATGGCAGCAGGATATATACAGAATGATGATCACCTGATTTGCAGGCACAAGGATACCCGCTAAGAAGGTAGAGACAGTATAGGTAACAGGGTAACCAGGATAGCTGGGAAGCTGATAATCAGCAGGCAGAGAAAGACTGAATGTCCAGGTTAAGCAAGGAGCTGGATAGCTGGTAAAGAGAACGTGTAACAGTTTGCAGTCAGGAGTACACGAAGGTCCAGATAGGCAGAGAGCCAGGAGACTGGATATGAGAAGGTGAAACGGTCTGCAGGCAGGAGTACACGGAGGTCTAAGTAGGCAGACAGCCAGGAGACTGGATTAGAGGAAATGCAATGGTCTGCAGGCAAAAGAACACAGAGGTCCAAAGCTGAGAATCTTTAAGAAGGATACCAAGTGGTATTACAGCGTTCATGCAGAGGAGCTGAGTTGTAAGAGGTGCAAATAGACTGCAGGCACCGGAGCTGGATTGCTAGAGGTGCAACAAACTGCTGGCACAGGATAACAGGAGCCACAGGGACCACGTGTGAATAGGCTGAGTGACTCACAGGAGGACTAGACAAAAGGACGGTTAGAAGCGGGAAGGTCCACCATGATACCAGGAAGAAAGCAGTAGCAAAGTCACAATGAAGTCGGGTCAGAGTCAAAAGATAAGGTGCAAAACAGAGGGACAAGCAGAAGTCAATACCAGGAAATCAATTAGGAAGCATGCACAGGAGAACAAGCAGCAGCTAAGACAACAGATAATCTGGTCAAGTTTACAGGGAGAAGCAGTCTTACAAAGGCCAGCCAGGTGAAAGGAACCAGGAGCAATGAACTATTCTCCTATAGGAAGGAGAATAGTCCAGGTGCAACAGCAGCCCCTTTGGTGGTACAGATGTACTGTAGGCTTAATACATATAATGACATATCCCTTGCAGGCAAGATCAGGAGAAGGCACAGTAGCATCCAGTGAAAAGATGCAGAATTGCAGGCAGAGTCATATCGTGACATTATGCGTCTTTGTCCAGGAGGAGTTTGGTGGACCATAGCATTCTGTGTTGAGTTGAGGCGAAGAATGTGCCCTGTATTCCACAAAAATTGAATTTCGTGTTCTGAGACAAGATATTTAAAATGAGCGTTAAGGGAGGAAAGAATTATGCATTTAGGAAGTATCCACGTTTTTTGTTTGCTTTGTACCCCCATAAAATGATTTTTTTTTTATATGTCCCCGAAGGTGTCAGGGACAAGATATCAGCCTAGGCTTTCAACAGAATGGTTTTAAACAGGAGCATTTTATACTGAATTCTACATTTATAGAAAAAAACAATGAATATACTAAAAACATAAAAAAATTAAAATATTAGTGATATGACAATCCCCTTACTCTAATAACTTATTTAAGATATAAATTAGGCTTCCATAAGCAGCATTTTAGGAGACAAATGAATATATTTCATAAATGGTTAAGGAAAGTGTTTGGAGGCACTTTCCAAAAGCAAAAAAAAGTTGTATGTCCAATTAGTCAAACAGTCACATTTGCTTAAAGCTAAATGTCCTCTGTATCCACATATTTATCAATTTATTAATGACCTTTCAAATATCAACCTCCAACAGGTCTGATCATGATTAAATGTGTGTCACTCACCGGACCGTGAGTGCCTCTTCTCGGACATTTAGGAACCGTGGTCGTCCTCCATCCTGAGGGTCTGCGCATGTGCAGCCCTTTCCTATACTTCAGTGTATGTCCCTTTAACTCAATTGGCAGATCAGGCAACCCTCCCTATATTAAGCACCTGTGGTCAACACCACGTTGCCTGATCTTGGAGTCTCATTCCCCATGAGCCTCTGAAGGTGTTCCTGTGTTTCCTCGTGTATTCAGCGCTGCTGATTCCTGTGGTTTCCAAACCACTTCTACCTTTGTGGTTTCCTAACCACTTCTACTACTGTGGTTCCCATACTACTTCTACCATCAACTGTATCATCGTGACTGTTTGCTGATTCCTATCCGCTGCCTCCGTGCACTACAGTCTCCTATACCACTTCAACGCTATTATATTCCATAGTGACTGTTTGCTGATTCCTATCCGCTGCCTCCGTGCACTACAGTCTCCTATACCACTTCAACGCTATTATATTCCATAGTGACTGTTTGCTGATTCCTATCCGCTGCCTCCGTGCACTACAGTCTCCTATACCACTTCAACGCTATTATATTCCATAGTGACTGTTTGCTGATTCCTATCCGCTGCCTCCGTGCATTACAGCCTTCTCTCCTTATCCACTCACCTGTTCATCATCAAGTCTGTGAGCTGATTCCTATCCGCTGCCTCCGTGCACTACAGCCTCCAGCTTGCAACTCGTCTGTGTTCATCATCGTGACTGTGAGCTGATTCCTATCCGCTGCCTCCGTGCACTACAGCCTCCAGCTGGCAACTCGCCTGTGTTCATCATCGTGACCGTAAGCTGATTCCTATCCGCTGCCTCCGTGCACTACAGCCTCCAGCTGGCAACTCGCCTGTGTTCATCATCGTGACCGTAAGCTGATTCCTATCCGCTGCTCCTGTGCACCTCAGCCTCATCTCATCTCTCCCGTGGGTCCGCAGAGTCTTGCTGCCGCTGCCAGTCCTATCGTCCATCCACTGCTGATCCGCTCTCCACGCCTTCCTGGTTCCCCTGGTCGCTACCCTCCTGTCAGCATTGGATTCGTGTCCCTGTTGGTCTACTTACCTGTGCGCTGCACCTACTAGACTCCTGCTTCTTACATCCAGGGACTTCTCATCCTGTCGGCCTCCTGCCGCCCAGGTATCACTGCACTTCTGGCTGACTGCCTTCTGAACCACGGTATGCATACTTCTCATTGACTGTGCTGGTGTATTGCATATCTTGCTGGACTGTGTTGGTTCTCCTCTGGAGTCTGCAATCCGCTGAGTCTTTTGCCATCATTGACTGTGTTACCTTGTGCTGGACTACTTCAGAGACTTCCTACATTTGCAGACCTGTTCAGTCATTTATATATATTGTGCATATTACTGTGGATCGTGTTTAATGTGCCCGTGTACATCCTGTGTTGCAGTCTCTCCCCGTACACCTCCTCACATATATTTTCAGTGGTACAACTTGCTGAAGGCAGACCACTGATTCCTGTTCCAGTATCACCTGTTCCATTCCTCTCACATAGCAGTGGTACAACTTGCTATCGCAGACCACTGACTTCCCGGATACCTCCACTTGGATTCCATTCCTTCACTCAGACAGCGGTACCACTTGCTATCCGCAGACCGCTGACTCTCATCACCTCCTCGTTTCTGTTGGACATTCCTCCTCACTATAGCAGTGGTACAACTTGCTATCGCAGACCACTGACTACCTCCACTAGCCCTTGTCCATACAGTTCCTCGTGTATTATCACCTCCATATTACCAGTGCTGCTAGTCATAGACTTTCCTGAGCATCTCATCATCTACTATTGCCTGTTCCGTGATCACCCTGCTACCAGAGTACACTATTACCATCTACATTGCTCTGGTAAGCTTACCACCTGGTGATCCCTGGGTAAAGACTCCTAGTGCCCGTGACAATGTGTTTCATGTTGCATATAGTTGCCAGTGTAGTCCCCCATAGTGTTACATCCGTATCTATCGTTTAAAATAAAAATTCTTCAATGCGATCGCTGTGGTTCCACAGCACATAGGTTTTATTTGCAATAATATAAGAAGACAAAGTTTGGTATGCATACACATGCACTTGGTAGCACTAGCACAAGCTTCTATGAGAGTGCTGTGCTTTCCAAAGCCATGTTACGATCTTGATGCCTTAGTCAGTATTAGCACAGGCTTACCTAGGGCGCGGAGTCTAACGGCCTTCCGGTCTTCACCAAGAACCACCGCAAGGTAGTGTGGGCTTAGCTGCTGAAGAACCGCAGGTCGCGGCCCCCAGATTAGCCTACTGACGTAAGGGAGAAAGTTCTAAGTGATGGCAGGCAGACAAGAAAATAGACAATGCGGTGCAAGTACAGGCACTAACCGTGAATTCCAGGCGTAGTAGGTCTGGAACAGAAACCGGTAGATCCACGGAGGCAAAGGGTGCGTGGCAGGATCCAGAGAATAGTCGGTAACACAGCCGGGTCGGTACACAGAAGGTATCAGGTATACGGTGCCAGAGGGAGATCCAGAGAATAGTCGGTCACACAGCCGGGTCGGTACACAGAAGGTATCAGGTATACGGTGCCAGAGGGAGATCCAGAGAATAGTCGGTCACACAGCCGGGTCGGTACACAGGAGGTATCAGGTATACGGTGCCAGAGGGAGATCCAGAGAATAGTCGGTCACACAGCCGGGTAAGTACACAGGAGTAGGAGGAATAGAGGGGTTAACAGGGAGCAGGATCACAGGAGTAAGGACACAGGAACTGTAGCCAGGAACAGGAAACACATTGCTCTGACACAGGCAGCGTGTCAGAGCAGGGAAGATATAGGAGTTTGAATTCCCCGCCCAGGAGTCACATGATAGCAGCAGAGAGAAGCAGGAAGTGCGGCAGCGCTAACGGAAGCAGCGCTGAAGACATGGACACCGCTGTCAGCTCCCGCTGACAGCGCAGCGGAACGGGGAAGGTAAGTTCCTAACAGTACCCCCTCCTTCAGGGGTGGCCTCCGGACAACCTATAAGGCTTTAGAGGGAACTTGGTATGGAATTTCTTCAACAAACTCGGAGCATGAAGGTCTCGTGCAGGAATCCAAGAACGCTCTTCAGGACCGTAACCTTTCCAGTCAACCAGGAACTGCAAGGAACCTCTGGAAATCCGAGAATCTAGAATCTCCTTCACCTCAAATTCCTGATCTGGTGCAGAAATAGCAGCAGGAGGTCTTTTTGAAGAGAAGAATTTGTTAACAACAAGTGGTTTGAGAAGGGAAATGTGGAAGACATTGGGAATCCTCAAGGTAGGGGGTAATTTTAATCTAAAGGCCACCGGATTAATGACCTCAATGATCTTGAAGGGACCGATAAATCGGGGAGCGAATTTCCTAGAAGGAACCAACAGGCGAAGATTCCTTGTAGACAACCACACTTTGTCACCAGGAGTGAGTAGTGGAGACGGTCTTCTTCTTTTGTCAAATGCTTTTTTACTGATGGATCCTCCAATGATACGACTGCCATCTATAGCTGTAATGGCAATAGGTGGATCTAAGGGTTGCCTAGGCAATGATAACCGCTCTACAATGTCAGCTCGTAAAAAGTTCCCTGCTGCACCGGAGTCAATAAGCGCTGGAAGAGACAATTGTTTATCAGTATATTGCAGAATAACTTGGATAGAAAAACTAGAATCCATAGGAGAGAGAATGTTCATACCTAACTTAGTCTCTCCGTCATCAGTTAGGTCCGATCGTTTCCCGGGCGCTTCCCACATTGACTCAGGACATGACCGGGTTCCCCGCAATAAAGGCATAAACGATTCTTGAACCGCCTCTCTCTTTCCTCCTGGGATAAACGTGCTCTTCCCAACTGCATAGGCTCTTCCTCCGGTGTAATAGGACTTTGGAAGCGAGGAGCCAAACGGAAGGTAGATCGACGGGAACTCTCTCTTTCCTGAGTGCGTTCACGGAAACGTATATCAATCTGGTTACAGATAGAGATCAAGGCATCCAGGTTAGTGGGTAACTCTCGGGCTGCTAGCTCGTCCTTAATACGATCGGACAAGCCTTGCCAAAAGGTGGCCACTAAAGCTTCATTGTTCCAACGAAGTTCGGCCGCCATAGTGCGAAATTGAAGGGCATACTGGCCCAGAGTAAGAGTACCCTGGCGCAGACGGAGGGGTCCAGAAGCTGCACTGGAGACTCGTCCGGGTTCATCAAAGATGCGTCTGAAGGTTTCCAAGAAAGTGGCACAATTATGGAGAATGGGGTCATCATGTTCCCAGAGAGGAGAAGCCCAGGCAAGCGCTTGACCAGACAATAAAGAAATAATATAGGCGACTTTAGTTTTCTGTGTGGGAAAGTTCCCGGGCAAGAGTTCGAATTGAATAGCACACTGGTTCAAGAAGCCTCGGCATTCCTTAGGATCCCCATTGAACTTGGGTGGGTTAGGTATGCGGAGTTGAGAGGTGGTGGGGGCAAATACAGCTGAACCGCTTGGAGCGGGGGCAGGCTGTGGGGCCGGAGCAGGTGGAGGATTAGGAGCTGCCACCTGAGCTGCTTGGAGCGTATCCAACCTGTTAGACAGAGTCTGCAGAATCTGTAATAACTGTTCTTGATTTTTCCCCTGTTCCTCAACCTGAGCCGCTAAGTTATCCAGTAGTACTCTCGCAGTGGGATTCCCTGTCGCTTCCATCAGTTAGATAAGGGTCAGAGCAAACTGTTACGATCTTGATGCCTTAGTCAGTATTAGCACAGGCTTACCTAGGACGCGGAGTCTAACGGCCTTCCGGTCTTCACCAAGAACCACCGCAAGGTAGTGTGGGCTTAGCTGCCGAAGAACCGCAGGTCGCGGCCCCCAGATTAGCCTACTGACGTAAGGGAGAAAGTTCTAAGTGATGGCAGGCAGACAAGAAAATAGACAATGCGGTGCAAGTACAGGCACTAACCGTGAATTCCAGGCGTAGTAGGTCTGGAACAGAAACCGGTAGATCCACGGAGGCAAAGGGTGCGTGGCAGGATCCAGAGAATAGTCGGTAACACAGCCGGGTCGGTACACAGAAGGTATCAGGTATACGGTGCCAGAGGGAGATCCAGAGAATAGTCGGTCACACAGCCGGGTCGGTACACAGAAGGTGTCAGGTATACAGTGCCAGAGGGAGATCCAGAGAATAGTCGGTCACACAGCCGGGTCGGTACACAGGAGGTATCAGGTATACGGTGCCAGAGGGAGATCCAGAGAATAGTCGGTCACACAGCCAGGTAAGTACACAGGAGTAGGAGGAATAGAGGGGTTAACAGGGAGCAGGATCACAGGAGTAAGGACACAGGAACTGTAGCCAGGAACAGGAAACACATTGCTCTGACACAGGCAGCGTGTCAGAGCAGGGAAGATATAGGAGTTTGAATTCCCCGCCCAGGAGTCACATGATAGCAGCAGAGAGAAGCAGGAAGTGCGTCAGCGCTAACGGAAGCAGCGCTGAAGACATGGACACCGCTGTCAGCTCCCGCTGACAGCGCAGCGGAACGGGGAAGGTAAGTTCCTAACAAGCCAGAGGTGAACAGTTTATACACAGTACATTTGTAAAAAGCACTGACGTCCGAAAGATACATAATCACAGTATTAAGGTCTTCATTTATAAATCTAAGGGTCTTGACCACCCAAGAACTCGACATGGCATTGGTGAATTCATCCGGTCATTGTTCCTTGAGATTGCCAGGTGTTTTTCTTCAGATTCCTCTCTGTAGACCTGTATAAACTGTTTATTGTGATTCCTGTGAACTGGCTATTTTGTATAAGAAAAAGCACTATGGAATTTTCTAGCGCTATATAAATAAATGTTGATCATGTTGATGATATTATTTATAAATAGCGTTCGCAAGGTGCAAATGCTACATAAATAACACCAGAAATGTTCTCATGCAATTGCGAACAGAATGAGACTCGATGTAGGAAACATTTATTAGTTTTTTCACCACATTAATTGCATCACAATCAATGTTAGTGTAAAGAAAATATCGATTACCACTTCCATCCAATTATTAAACTTCAACAGTCAAACTTTTGAGAGTGTATCCGACACTCTCACCCTTTCAAGAGTTTGTTGCAGGACCATCATATAACTCTTCATTTTCTGTGGTACCTGTCCCTCTGAATATTGTCAAATTGTCACTTTCTGTGGTCACCTCAGTCGATCATTTACCACACTTCACCACAGCAGGAACATATCTGATACATAAGCCAATTACTAAAAAGACACCAAGGGGTAAATGTATTAACCTCCGGTTTCTTCAACTCCCGCGAGTTGAAGAAACCGGAGGTTAATACATTTACCCCAACTATAAGGATAAGGCACTTAACTATACCAGTTACCAATTCTTGTGCCCATTATGTAGGTACAACACTATCATCAAACTGGGTGGCTAACAACACAAAATATTCACCAGTAACTGCAGTGAGATACTTTAGTACCATACTATGCTGTACTATTTTCTTCGAATTATGTTTGCAGCTCTTTACCCATATACCTGAATGTGTCATCATAGTCATCATACATCTCGGTAAAGTTATCAATTATTTTTGCTAGATCTTGTATATATTCATAATTTAGGCTTCCTCGAGTAGTATTATTAAGGTCCAATGTGACCATGATCTGGAAATCTGTGGATTCTGTAATTAAATTTGTAACTGGAATCATATTTATTTTGTTTCTGTGTTCACACTGTGTGTGTAGGTGAGGTGAGGTTGGTCTGTGGATATCAGTCATTTTATCATTAGAGAGATATTATTTCAGGAAAAACTCTTTACAGGAAATATATAACTTTGTATCTCAGAGTTAACCATTTGTAAGCCCTTTGCCCGCATATATAATATACACCTTCTGGATTAATATAAGGCACATATGGTCTGTTATAGTGTTACACAGTATCATTTACAAGATCAATCCAGTCCTTTGGAACAGGGCCCGCCGGAGCCATCATTTTCTGGCAATGATCACTTTCGCTAACATAAATAGGATATTGACAAGTAATCTAATGAATCTATGTGTGTTCTTATTTAGACCGAAGTCGAATAAATACAATCTTGGATTAATGGAGGATATTCACACATCTAATTTTATCTTACATTTTCCCACCTCTTGCCAGAATGGCAAGAGGTGGGAAAATGTACCATTTGGCAGCTCCATGTCATATGCCAAAGGTCCTATCCTGCGCTCCTACATCTGAGGCAAACAACTAGATTTCTCCCATCAAATTTGTGAAGTGAGGTATGCCCTATGTAGTAAAAAAAATAATTTGTCAAAATCTGGCAGAGGCAGTAGCTTGATATGAACTTTCTAACATATTACCTCAAGCCTTATCACTAAACTCTCTTAGGTTAGCTTCCTATGAGTGTTGCAATCTCTGAAGACCATCTATGCATTCTTTTTCCAAGAGAATTGAGTATAGAGATGAGACTTGGTGCTTTGCATCCAGCCTTGGTAATTGTACCCATAGGTGGTTTGCAAGAAGATCTGGCCCCCCTAAACTGTGAGATCAAGGCTTCTCTAAGTTATAGATGTAGGGAAACGAGGTATTAATATCCCCTCAACCTATCTGCACCTCGTTTCTCACAAGCTGCGGACTATAAAAACATAATTTTTCTAGCCCTCTGGTTCCCAATATTTGTCAGTCATATTTAAGTTGTATATATTCTATTTTGAAAGAAGTTAAAATGTCTACTGGCAAGGTTTGCTATCTTGCACACTAGCCCATTGTGTCAGCCTAGGACAAAGGATTATTGTCCACCAGTCTTTTATGAATGTACATTACACCAAGGGGTCTCTTGTCTTTGTTTAGTTGTGGGTCTTTGTGTGCTAGCATAAGGAAAGGCCCACAGACAGAGCTCTATGTTTAATTACAGAGGGCTGTATTGTGTATTTAAATGTAAATGTGTCTTGATTGTGATCTCTCCTGTTTAAACAAACTCTGCTGTATAGCCACATAACAATACCTGTCCCTAATTAATTCAGGAGTGACTCATCTGCTATCCCTTTGTCTGTATGTTTACCTGTGAAAAGGTAAACACAGAAAAGGACCAATCAGGCAGGTCCTTAAACTCCTAAGGAGGCAATGTTTGCCTTTAAAAAATAGCTGCAGAGAACAGCAAACTGGCATTCACTACCAAGTGATAGCTGAAGTCAGGGTGACGTTGAGATATAGATCTCTGCTCCTGACAGGTAAGGAACAATCAGTCCCTGGAGTACTGCCGTTGCCCTGATCGACCTCTCCAGGTCTTGGGGAGCTGTGTTTCCGCCAAAAGCAGTGACAGTGACTCAAGGCCGCTACCTTTGATGGTAGCCTTAAAGGAGAGAAGGGGATAAGCTTGGATTGATAGATAGCAGTCCCTGAGAGTGAAAAGAATACTGGTGAGATGTTTTCGTTATACCTTGTATGTTGTCTGTGCCAGACTGTAGTGTTACTTGTTGCAAGTTATTATTTAAATATGTTTATTGCTGTTTTGTGCTACCATTTTGTCAAATAAACTTATTTGTTTTATTTTATTTTTGACTGGGTGATTTTGAACCTTGGGTAAGTACCGGTAGGCCAACTGTGTGGTGCATAAGGTTACGTTAAACCCGGTATCCTCATAGTAGGTATCTAAATTAATTACTTCCATGTAATCTGTACAATCTCTGAAGTTATTCAAAGTAGTGTAATACCCCATCTACATATAATTGTCCAAGGTAGAGGATATCATATAATACAATATCTTAGTAAACTTCCCCATGCTTAGCTTTTCCTTCTGTTTAAGGCAAGTCTCAGCTTGGTTAACATTTAAACATTAATGTAGAGGAACATTCCCAACCAACACTTTCTTATGTCTGTTAACATAACCTTGTTTATGATATCCTTCATCCTTTTGGTTAGCTCCACTCTAATAATATTGATGGGTCTTTCATCAACATTTGTGGGGTGGGCTATTGTTGATCATCCCATTCAGCTTTCCAATTCTCAAGTTTCTTTGCATGTGCGAAAGTCTGACACAGCAGAGACCTGTCTACTGAGTATTGGTGAAGTTTCAAACTAGGGGATCTTGTGATATTATATCTCCCTTGTATTGATCTCCCCTTCCCTGTAATTCAAGAACCTCAGAGACATTAGCCTCGGACTTGTCTTGATCCTTCTCCAGATTGTTGACTTTTCTGCAGTGGTGGAATAGATCCAAGTGTCTCTTTCTGCTACTTTCAGAGATATGGTGCTGGTCATCAACACTTGGTACGGACCATTCCTAAACGTGTTAAAGAAAATGAGCGAAGGAAATTGCGGATCATAACATATTCCCCAGATTCAACATCATGACAGTAAGTGTCTGGCAAATCAGGAGAAAGCATTTTGAAATTCCTTTTATGCTGTCTCAACTGTTCAACTGCTTCTCTTTATAGGATATTGAACAGTCACTTCACTGTTGCAGTTTAAATCATCTTGGGGATATACCATCAAGTGAGTTTGTCTGCCAAAAAGTACTTCAAAAGGTGACAGATTAAGAGGTGGTCTAGGAGTGGTCCTGATGCGGTGGAGAACTAGTGGCAAAACTTCTGAGAACCCCAAGCCAGTTTCAGCCATCAGCTTACTCAATTTGTTTTGGATAGCACCATTCACCCTCTTGCCTTGTGGCCTATTGGGAGTGTGTAATTTGCTATCAATACCCATGAGGTTACACATAAGCTTAAAGATATCCTCATTAAGATGTGCACCATGATCACTTTCAATGATTTTGGGGATACCAAACCTACAAGCAAACTGCTGAATGATTTTCTTAGCAGTAACAACAGCAGTATTAGAAGAATCTGGATAAGTCTCTGCATAATTAGAAAAAACTTTGATACATACTAATATATACTTGAGATTCCAGCATGGTGGTAATTGGATAAAGATTTCTATGACCTGGAAATCTCCATCTGTAGGTGGAATGTGGGATGGCTCTGTTGGTATTGCTCTTCTCGTATTCTTTCTTATACAAGTAAGACAAGACTTTGCTTTCTTACTAACCGGTGAAGAGAAGCCTGGTACACATCAATATGCTCTTACCAATTTGCACATATCCTCCTTACCCAGGTGAGTCAGACCATATGCTGCCTCTGCTAAGCTTGGAAGATGTGCCTTAGGAGCCACTGACCTACCTTGTCCATCTTTCCAGAGTCCAGAGAACCCTTTGACCTCATCAAACACTCCACACATCGTATCTGTATGCCTGCCAAATTGACCTTTAGAGTCTTCACTCCTTCCACCCATTGTGCATCTCGAAGCAGACATGGTAAATATGTAGCTCATTTTATCCTATTACACCTCTTAATTGTGATATTTGCAGGTGCCATTAGTCCCATTTTTTTAATCTTGCTGAGGCGACATGCCTAGTTTCGTCAGAATTTAGGAGAGCAGATAACGCATGTGGTGTATAGACAGTTGAATCATGTCCCAGTACTACGTCCTCACTCTTACTTGCCGGAAGAGTGGTTGCTGCTACTCTTCTTAAACACATATGGAGAGATCTTGCCACAGTGTCTAATTGTGGACTGTCTTTTGCTACCGGTCAGCTAGCATCACCTTGCTTTATGTCAAGATTCCTGCAGCACAACCAGCAGCTTCAGTACAGTATAACTCTAAAGGTTTTTCGTAATCAGATATTCCCAGGGCAGGTGCTTTAGTCAAACTCTCTTTAAGGTTAGAGAATGCTTTTTCTGACTCCTCAGTATGTGAGACAAGCTCAGGTTTAGAAGATGAGACAAACCCCTGCACTGGTAAAGCCAATATATAAAAAATAACAGTGGTATTCAGGATCTACAGTTCCCACACATCCCTCACAAAGTACAAATCTGTTGCTGGTTCTACGACCGTGACATGTATCATGTCCTGTATAGCCTGAATCCTGTCTATTGTCAAATGTCTTAGCCCCTGGGTGAGATAGTACCCCAAGTATTGTACCTTTGTCTGGCATGGCTGTAATTTATCCTTTGCAACCTTGTGTCCTGTTTGTGAGAAATTAAGTGTTTAGTATCACACACTGATGACATAAATGATTCAGAACACAGCAATACTACATACTAATTTAGAACAAACACATTTCTCAGTTAGAAAGATTACAAACAGTATTGCAAGGCTTGTGAAAAAATACTGAGGTTGTCTATTAACCCTTTGGCAGTCTTGTCCATGTATTTTGTAACCTTTTATAAGAAAAGCAAAGAGGTATAGTCAGGAAGGGTAGGTTCAAAGAAAAAAACAACAAAAAGAACAATAATAATGAAAATGGTTTTCAAATAAAGAAAACTTCAGAATGACAGCTGGATTGGGCACTATTGGGAATTGGCTCTCGATTACTTTATTAACCCCCCTTAAGAGTTTAACTAATCTGCAGCCCCTCCCCTATTATTTTTAATTATAGCGGAGCTACTTTAGCCATCAATTCAGTGTCCTGTCCATCTTTAGTCCATAAGAGTTCCTGGGGGTAAATGTATCAAGCTGAGAGTTTTCCGGCGGGTTTGAAAAACCAATCAGATCGTAGCTATCATTTATTTAGTACATTCTACAAAATGACAGCTAGAATCTGATTGGTTGCTATAGGCAACATCTCCACTTTTCAAACCCGCTGGAAAACTCTCAGCTTGATACATTTATCCCCTGATGTCTGTGATAATATTTCATTTACCTGTCTGGACTTGTCTCTATAACAGAGGAGTGCAACCCTGTGGTATGTCACGAATCCTTTACCTTTCATGCATGCTTTCCTGGAATATCTAAAAACACATCATCAGAAGTACTGTATACTGTACAGCCCAGTTTACATAATAAATCTCAACCAAGTAAGATAATTGGGGCCACTGCAGCTAGAAGAGAATGTTTAGCGTGCAGTTTGCCCAGTAGTGGCTTCTGGTAGGGTCAAGGGATAATAATACAGCTCTCATGTTATTCCCACAACTAGTACGTTTTCCGTAGTGATAGACAAATTTAGAGGAGAAATTAATACAGATCTGGCCACCCCTGTGTCTAAAAAAAAATGAAAGTTAATTAGCACCAGAAATATTCAATTTTACTTATCATTAGTCAATTTAACGATCTACATGTTACAGGTGCGGCAAAGACTTCAGGGATTAGCCTGCGTAATCATGACATTTTCTGCCATTGAATGAGTACATATCTTGATGCTAATATCAATAGCTGGAACTTTTGTCTCTGCACAATAGATATATCTGTGCTTACTAGAATATAGGAGAGTTTTATTGGAGTCTACAGCAGTAAATAAGGATGGGACCAAAGCTACCAACAGTAGATTTTTTTCCACAAATTCAGCAGATAATTTTCTCCACTTCTCAGAATATACATTTGCTCTCTGACCATATTTTCTGCTCATAATATATATTTCAGAACCTTCAGGTCCCAACGTATAATTATGCTCTAATGTTTCCCCTTATCGTGTCTGTCTAGCTCCCATGGTTTGTGGTCCTTCAGACTCTAGGGTAGGTTAAGAAAAATGCAGAATTATTAGCCAAAACAGGATTTGTGCATTGGCGGATGTATACATTTCTAAAGTGATGTTTCCTCACTCTTCCCACTGGACACGCTTATCCGAGTGAGGATACTCCTTTCTGCATGGAAACTTTCTTCCTGCGAGGATACTCCTTCATGTCTGGAAACTCTTTTTTTTTTCCAGCAAGTATAGTGTGATGAAACGAGTTTGATAACACCTTAACCACCCTGCCTCTCGTTTCTCACAAAATGCGAATTATAGCATGTACTTTTTACAGCCCTTGCTTTTGCTCCCCAACAGAGTACAACTGCAGTGTCTAATTACATGTGGATAGGGGACATTGTAGCTCATTGCAAAAATGTATGTTGTTATTGAATATTGTGGTTATAGCAGTAAAGCTGTTATTAATTTTTCTTAAAATGTAGCCAGGTGGGTTATGGCTATCAGGTTCCAGGATACAGGTGAGGGGGCTGTAGCTACTTTCCTTCTCCCCCATCCTTTCTCTACAGGAAGCATGGAACAGCTGGGGACCCTGTGACATCACAAAGTAGTGTAAGGGGTTATCTTCAGGATGGGTTAACTGTTAACTGATATTTGGAGGTGGGGAAGGCCAATTAGTCCTCCACAGGACTGCGTGAGACATTAGGTCTGGCAAACCGCAGGGGAGCCACTTTGGAATAATAGCTCATTTCCACTCCCCCTCAACACCCTAGTCCAGCACTCACCAATATTTAAGAAGGAGAGACCCAGGGGTTTGCCAAGAGAGGAGAAACCACTATGGAAATTTGACCCTAGATATAAGGAGCCACTCCAGGGGCGGGGGTGATATTCATTCTAGGAATTGATGGCTGGAAGCTGCAGGGTGGCTGGTTTCTGAGTTGCCATTCTCTACCAGTGGAATATATCGGCAGATTCATAGGTCGACAAGTCAGGACAGCCAGGTGACTGTAACTCCTTAAGCTAGTCGTGTAAGGGACAGATAATGTGGTGAACATGCTGGCATTTATTTACTGTGTGTATATAATATTCTAGAGACTGTTTTTATTACAATAAATGTATTGTTTTACATTCTAACTGCATTTGCCTGAGTGACAATACGAACCTTAGAGGGTACTGGGGTAGGTTTCCCTGGCATAGTAAGGCTCCCCTAGGTGGCCAGCCAACGTGAAGTGGGTAGAATTGGGCCAGAAAACCCGATATCTTCACAGATACACTTTAACCTTCCCGCCTGGAAACTTTCTTCCTGAAGGGATACCCCTTGTTGTCTGGAAACTTTTTTTTTCAAATGAGGATACTCTTTAAATTATAATATATAATATAGTACGGTATTACTAACCGTCTGTGTTGCGTGCTTATACAAACTAATCTCTTTGCTACAACCCAGACTTATGTATACAATCACAAACACACTTTGTTAGTAAAATGTTGTTGGCAACTTAGTTTCCTAAATATATTTAACAATGCACTTTGCTGTATTATAACACAATATAATTTATTATATACTGTATATCTCTATATTCAAATCTGTGGCAGCATTGAAACATAATATGCGCTTTTTAAAAAATTGATGTGCATAGCAATCACAAAATAGAACTATGTACAACAATCTTACCTTTGTTCCTCTAGGTTCACTCCAGCACCTCTGATAGACTCTCAAAGCAGGTATTTGGCTTATCAGCAAAAGATGTAAAATAAAAGTATAGAACAATATGTGTTTTCACCTTATGTGACATGTCGCACACCATTTGATGATAAACCAAAAGCACATAGGTTTTATTCACAATAGCATAACAAGACTGTGACAGGATGGACCACCAATGCCACCCTGTCTATTGATGCTTCGAACTGGCTGGGCTTTCTTTGCCACCGTTCCCTTTTGGTATCCCAAATGTGCCCTCTAACTGCAGTAGGAGGGGCTTGTGGGTGTAATTGTCTGCAGACTGATCAAGTACCGGCATTTGAGTATGCAGGAAACTGGTAGTCTGGGATAAACAAAGGTAAGTTGGTCCGTAGCTTAATGAAGCCCAGTATACAAGTAACGTAGAGTAGCACAGGAAAAGGTAATCTGCAACGGAGAAATTACTGGAGCCAGAGGAGAACACGTCCTAACAGCTGCATTGCTGGAGGTGCTTTAAATAGATAGAGTAGGCAGGCAAGTAGTCAATAGAATGAATGATGGAAGTTTTCAAAAGTGCCGGGTTTGCGCATGCGCAGGAGTGATAGCAAGATGCCCCCCAGCCAGGCGAGCTGCGGCACGCATTTGGGAGAGGGGATGGCTGTCAAGGGACAGGTAGTAGCGCTGGACCCTGACCAGGTGGTCAGCAGGTTCCAGTTCCTGATAATCAGCCATGAGTCTATATAGTAGATTTGGTAAGGAAGAGGACATCTCAACTCATAGTTACAAGGCCATCACAGGTGGCAGCTCCCAGTTTATTTCAAATGCGGGGGTTGGACTTATAGAAATTCAAGTAGAATGTGGGAAATCTGCATGATTGCATTCCATTCTCTGTATATATGCAAAAATAAGAATCCCATTGAAGTCCAATGGGTTGGGGGCAGCATATTTGAAGTTTTTTCAATTTATGTAGTTTTTAGGAAAGCACATTAATAATCACAGGCCAATGTAAATAAAAACTATAACATGTAAAGTGACACTTGAACTAAAGACATTAGAGAGTCCAAATGTCTTATTGCCATAAGCTATGTGTCTGCATAGATGGACAAATAAAATGCAGAAAGTAGTACAAATAACCAAATGTGTGCAAAAGAGATGACTGTGTCTCAGTATATTTAAGGAATACAAGAGCTATTACAGCAACAGTTGTGATTTCCTGAGGCAAAAGAGGGAGACTTCCTGTTACTGGATTCATATCAAAGTTTGTTTAGCCAAAGCCCTTTGAGCCCATTGGATAATTTAAAACAAGTCATGGAAAACTTTAACCTCTGAAGGTAAATGCCATGTAAGCATGCAAACCTGGCGTTTAAATGCGTTCATCATTATGCAGGTCTTTATCATTAAAAAGTGTACCTACCTTAGTAAGAACAAATACAATTTTAATAATGAAAACCTAAAGCTTTTTCCTTTGATGTAATACCCTACCTTTGTCTACAGTAAGCTTTTTTTTTTCTTTACAATAACTTAATTCATACAATCAAGGACAATAACTTCTCAATATATGTTTGCCAGTGGCAGGCAGGCATCTGCCCCCCGGGCTGGTCCCATAGTGGGCTAACTTGGGCTGGGTCATTGGCCTTCATTTAAAATAGGCTGCCAAGTCAAGTCTTATCCCCCCCGGGCTAAAATTTGTCAGCCCTCCCTTGAGGTTTGTCTATACTACATGTAGGTAAACTTCAAACACGTTAATCTGTTGCAATGGTTATTTTTAAAATATAGTATATTTTATGAGTATGGCCATAGAGAATCATTTAGAAAGTGCACCCAAAATGCCTTGGTTTTAAACCAAGGTGCCCAGGGATGTATCTAGATTTTTCTTTAAGGCAGCAGTCTATCAATTATGTTGAGTACAAAACAAAAATATATATCTTGGTATATATCTGAATTCTCTGTGTTGTGCCCTCCTTTACTATCTGCTCTGCATTGCCTTTGTTTGTGTGATCTCTGCAGATAATGTATGCCCTTATTAACATCATTTAGTTATTTGTAATTTTGTAACAAAACATTTAATTTTTCTGCATTATATAAGGATTGTATGATTGTATTTTACATGTTCTGTTGCTAAGTGCAGAGGCCGGCCCTGGGGGGGGAAGGGGGTGGGGGGCATCCTCAGTAAGCTCACAATGGATCTTCCATGGACTTTAAGTTGCACACCTACTCACCACTCTTGGGAGAAACCATCAGAAGCTAGAAGTGTAGAAGTGTGCCTTGGTGTATGGAGAGATAAAAGGATATCCAGCAGCTCACTGTGCATAAGTGAAAAAAATCACATCAAAGGTCAAGCTCTTACTACTTCAATTCTCCACCCTGTCAATAAAAGAAACTTTTTTTTGTCCCCTAAAATATTGGTTGGTTTAGTCCTCTTTATATCTTTAAATCATGAAAGTGAGAGGAACTGTGTTTATTACATAGCAATTTTGTAAATGTAATGTAAAGCTTTTTATTACATTGCTTGGCGTGCTCTCAGAAATATTCTCTCTGCAACATGGAGGTAATAATGCGTCCCCTTAAAAGAATACGAATAGACCCAAAGACTGCCATCTCTGAGTTTGTTCAAATGTTCGTTTGCAGAGTGAAAATGCCATATATACCTCCACATAGCAAGGAACACCCCTTAGAATGCACCCTTTCCACTTTATGTCATGTATCTAATTTCAATCATTTTACTCTGCAAAACAAAACAAAAAAAAGTCTGCACTGCTCCACAAAACTAGACTCACTAGTATTAAATATGATTTTTTTGTTAAGGCCTCATAAAGCCTTTGTTCAGCCATTTTTGTAACTCGCATATATATTTTATTTGCTTAAAAGAGGTTATTCATTTTCTGATGAAATGCAGTTTTGCAAAATGTAAGCCCATGGCCTTGAGGTGTAGCTAACAAGTCATAGATAAGAATAATTGGCACATCTGGCCTGAGAAGGGGGAGAAAGCTGGAAACTTCAAGAATACCTGAGATAGTTAATACGTAGTGCATCCCATAGACTATTGTATGCTTATGACAAAGGATTCACATATATTCAGAATACGATAAAAACTTGTAACTTTGTGTTAATAAAGAGAGAATATTTCATGCATACAGAACTTTTTGTTTATTCTCTCCAGCTGATTGAAGCACTTCCAGATATACTTGACACCACTAGGTAAACTCTGAGCAGATTTTAGATCTGACACTAATGCACCTACTACATACTTTGCCAGGAACACCTTCACTCCATCAAGTACCTCCCCTTTGCCTTTGTAAATTTCTTGTCTTCTGTAAATGTGATCCTGCTCTATTAACTCATGCACCTTTGTGGAAATCTATAAAAGGATGTTTGATATCTTAACCTCTTACCTTCTTCGTCTTATTCAACTATCATCCTAAAGTAACGACACGAGACTTGAGTGTGGCAAAATTAAAGGAATTTATTAACTATGGTGGAGGACAATAAAGCAGTCAGTCTGACGCGTGCCAGGCAAAACCCAACCGTCCTAGCATCTCCTTAGGACTTTCCAACTGGGGCGCCAACACCCCTGGGTTCAAGTGGGGAACAACCAATCACACCCCGGGCGCACATATCTTCCTGGACGGGGCACTACATCTGGATTCTACCGAACCCGCCCATCCTCTGGGCTATACGGAAAGCAACCACAGGGCAACCCTCAAGGGCGGTACCTGAACTGAGACAAATAGCCAATTCACTCGAAGAGAGGCGGGTTCAACGTGCCCTAATACCGTAATGTGCGCCCAACCAACCACTGGCCGTCAACTTGAACTGCGTTTTCAGGCAAATACTCCATCCATCTTCGCGGACAACTATGACCACCACCAGCAACTGGTACCTCTCCTGAGAGTAACCTTCCGATTCTCCATATTCTTATGAACCCACGAAACAGGGAGGGTGGGTGGGCAACGTCCAGCTCTGCAAGGCTGACTAAAACTTCGCCCTTCCAACATATAGCCTCTGAACCCCTCCCCTATGACACCGGATGGGCGTAGCAAAATAGTTAACCATTAACACTCCAGAGAATAGCTCAGTTAAAGATACAGCAAAGCTTTTATTATCCTTCATTCCTATTCAGATCTCAGTTCTTATTCCTAGCTGTGCGAATTTCTCCCACTTGTGCACATCCATTATTACTAGTTATAATTATAAATTAATATCCCTTATGTATAAAGTGTATAAGTTCCAACATATTATGTAAGCTGTACATTTAGGGAATACATTGAATAAATAAGCAGATATTATGTAATATAATGTGCCAATATTATGGAGTTAGTGTCACGATCAGACTTGGAGATGTCGCTGACTGGTATTGACTCTACTAGACAGGAAGGCGCGGAGTCTAACGTACCCCCAGTATTCACCAGGGACCCCCGCAAGGAGGTATGGGCTTGGCTGCGTGGGGTACGCAGGTCGCGGTCCTTCAAGCTAGCTAACAGTGCAGCGGGAGATAGCAGGAGTAGTCGTACTGTCCGGGTCGTAGCCAAACGACCCGGACAGTACGATACACAAGGGTGATCCAGAGGGATGGTCGGAAGGGAAGCCAAGGGTCAGAATCCGAGAAACGAATAAGCCAAATCACTGGACAGAGAATGGTCAGGAACAAGCCGGGAGTCAAATACCAAAGGACACAAAAAATATGGGAAAAGGATACAAGCGCTGGAGAAAGGTGAAACAAATACTCTGGCACTAAAGAAGGAAAAGGAGGGACTTTATATAATAGGGCACTGGCCCTGATTGGTATTTGCAGCGGTCAGGTGCTCCTGACCACCGATATAGCGGAGAAAAAGCGTCCCGTTTCCTAGCAACGGGACACGGGTACTGCGCATGCACGGTGGCCCATTGCTAGGCAACAGGACGGGGGTCCGTCAGCAGAGACAGGCGTCCGTTCCCGACACCTGGCATGATGTGTGAGCGGCGCCTGACAGTTAGCAGCTGTTAATTCTTATATGAAGGTTACACTTTTGAAAAGCAATACATTTTAACCTATAATTAAGTCACTTTTAATGTCTCCCATAAAACATTATGCTGCTATTATTGGGCCTACGTACTGGTGTAAGCATTTTTTAACCACTAGCTTAATTTTAGACGCTTGAGATGTGTGTGAATGGACTCATGCCATGGTAACATAGTGGAGAGGCTGTGAATAATGATACTTCTATAAACAAAAGGTGCTTTTGCATACAAGATATCGGTGAGACTTGCAGAGAAATACACATTAAGAAATAAATGGTATAAGTAGTAAGAGCTGAAGATGTGCTTTGTTACATGTGTCACATTGATCATTGGTAGTTAAACTTTGTAATAATAAATTATGTCAGATTGCATGTGAGTAATGTAATGATGACAGATAATTATCTCAACAGATACATCAAGGATTTCACAAAACAGAGATATAATAAATTTGCACCACAATGAGGTTGTTGAATGATTTATTTTTTTTGGACAGAATTATAGCATACTTTACAATAAGACCAAATTCCAATTATATAGTAATCCTAGTCCATTTTTTGGACCAATAGTGGACCAATACACTACATATGATATATGTTATAATTGTGGACCTGGTAAAAAAAAAACTTAATTTAAATTCTTTTGCACAAAGTTTTCCTAAATTTTTCACGTTTTTTATCTTAGGCCTTATCCTATTTGACACGACATTAGGTTCATTCGGGCTTATGCGCAGTTAAATGAAATTACAGTTCAAATTGCAGGCACAATTTGCGTTAATTAAAAAAGCCGCAATGGCCACCATATGCAAAGCGATAACTATCTTAAGCTAGTTGGAAACAGTAGCATATGCACTGGTATACATCTCATATACATCACATACACTTATCTCCCACTTGCCCACTTGTACCCACATTTTTAACCATTTTCTTTATTTGCAGCAAATGCATTAAGGATTATGCATTCAAAAAACTGCTAAAACCTCTCCAATACAGGAGAAATGCTCACATAATATATGCCCAAGCAATGAAGACATTACCAATCAGTGTAATAGGATCATTCGCAAACAGCTAATCACAAGTGGATTGTAGTTGGAGGGACCGTCATCATAATGCGCTATTTGCACCTATCCCGACCACCTGCACATACTAAGGCTTTCTCAGGCACATATGCATCTGTTCACAATTGTATGAACATGCCCTTATTGTACTCGTCCTATGCTAGAACAACCCAGACACAAGCAGGCTTAAGTGGCAGAATCACACAAGTATGCATGGGTGCATATGTGTGTACCAAGTTTTCTGGATATGCATAGAGCAATTTCATGCTGGATATGCTATGTAACCTGGAGTAGTGCTCACTCTGCATCAACCCCAATATAAGCAGATAGTTTTTTAACATAGCATTAATAAAGATATATATTATAATTATACTTGCATGTTTTATCACTTGTGAGTACAATCTATGAAAAAATGAAATATAGCGCACAAGTCCCATTTTTTTTTAGTGTGGATCAGTCTCCTTCCCCTGTGTCAACACTGATCAGCAGAGAGTCTCTTACATAGACTAAGCTCTGAGTTCTGATGATTTGAAATGATCAAATAACCAGATGGTGGAGGGAAAAAACAGGATACAGAAGAAATAAAGATAGTGGAGAGAATTAGCAAAATAGAAGAAGATTGAAGACAGCAAAAGAAAGAGTTGGAAAGAAGAGAACTTGAAATGAAATGAAGACAAAAGGAAAAATGGATTTTAAAATTAGGGACTGGTTAGAATTTTTGTATTTTGTATGCTTAGTTGCACAATAGGCACTGGTCTTATTGAGCACTTGCTCATTACAAAGACTGGAATAGTTGTCATATCTTGATGGCCCACTATATTCATTAGCCCCAACAGGCACAAAGTTATAAATTATAAAGTGGGGCTGCCCATTTATTGGGACCACTTCTATTAAAAGCAATCATCCCAGGACTGTTTAGCCATGATGGTGACTCTTGTTATTACATAGCAGCCAGTACAGGTCGGCTACATCGGGAATTGCTGAAAAAGTAAAAAAGAGACTTTTTCCTGGAATTTTGAAATCCTATTGGAACTAAGTTGGATCAAGAGAGGATCAAGAGCTTTATTCAATATGTGTTTGGATTACAGTGATGAAGACTGAGGATAAAGACTTCTTTTGAATACTTATTATTATTATTATTATCATCATTATCATAGATTTGTAAGCCGCCACAGTGCTCCACAGTGCCGTACAGTAGGGAAACAGTACATGCATAAAACAGGGACATGCAAGGTAGATAAAATAAATGCAGACATGAAAACAAAAGGTTGGAGGACCCTGCTCATTAGAGAGCATACATTCTAAGTGGAAGAGGGCACAGCTGAAACAATGGGAGAAAATGTGGTTCAGTGTGGAGATTGGGACAGTTGTGAGGGTGCATTACTGTAAATAGTGTTATCAGGGTAAGGTCACCTCTAAAAAAAGAAATGGGTTATACTATTACTACTTATAGAAAGATGGGCATTAAAAATTGTAGTGTCTATCAAAGGTTGTTTTACCAGTATTTTGTGTATTGTTTTTTGTTTTTTTACTTTTTTATTTGATTTATTTATTTTAACGCTAACAACAATTGTGCATGCTCAGTGAAACAAAAGACACTGAAACAAAGAGGGCTTAAAAGATAAGTTTTTCCCTGCATGATAAACGGAGAGTTTGCTGTCCCCATTGAGTTCTATAGGAATGGCGTTAATGAGCAGAAAATAGTTTAAGTGCAGATTAATCTCTGATTTCACTGCATGTCAATGCAGTGAAAGTAATTTAATTTCACTTTAATTAATTGCATGAAGTGTTGTGATAGAAAATCTCTGGAGAAAAGAGCTGATTTCCAGCAAAATTAGTTTGGTTTCTTAGATCTATCAATTCAATTGTCATATAAGCTTGATTTAATAAACACTACTTGATCCTTGTGAATTTCTTTTGATTCGTTAATATTTTAGCTGTGGTCTTGGTAAGAAATTCCAAGTCTGAATTTATCAATGAAATTAAATTCTTGAAATTCATATGGTCATTGCCATATTTAAAGAGAACCAATATGTGGGGTTGCAAAAACGAAAATGGCATGGGGCTCATTTAAAAAAATGAACATTGGAATTAAAACTAAAATTCAGTGGGTCCTGTAAGGTTGTTTCACTTTTGATGATCTTTTTAAAAAGCAAATCTATGATTTGAACTGTGATTTGTGCATTTTAAGTGTTTAGATGACTGAAAGAGTTTTGGCTGATAGTAAGATACTAAGTATTCTTTTAGCAATTGTAGCCAGGCTAGGGGAACATGTGCCATCTCCTGGGGTAGATGGTGTTGTACAGCAATCGAGAAATCACCCAGGTCCAAGTTATTGGTACAACTGGCCTCAGCCAGTTTTATTAAGTAGAAAAAAATAAAGAAAAGCTACAAGATAAACACCTTATTTGTCCGGTACTAGCTAAAGGCAAGACGTTCCTGACTGTCAAACTATGAAAGAAAACATTAGGAGTTCCATCACATACAAATTACTCACAACAAATGTCAGTCTTTCCTTAATAGAGACTCTGCAGTCCTTCCCCCCAGGCAAAGCAGATATGATGTCTAGCCTAACTGCTTTTAACACCCTTCCATATATGCAAGTGTTAATCAGCCTATCCTTAGTCTAGAGGCCCCAAAAACCTGATATGAGCCAATTGGATGGAACCCCCCCTCACTCTTCATCAATAACCCCAGGAACCCTTTATAAGTTTTTACCAAAGGCCTAAAGCTTGTAGCAAGGCATTTAAACACAGACAAACATTTCCCTAGGGTTTTAAAACTTGTAGGTCAGAAACCTGAGTCAAACATATCTGCCCAAAAACACTATTTCAGTGTTTTTTGTCACACTGTATAGTTTACTTACATCAGCTTTCTGGAAATTATTAAGATTATAAAGATTCTGGTACTATTCAGTAAAGGTAGAGGTTTCTTTCTGGTTTGCACCCAGGGGCGGATTGGGAAGTTAAAGTGGCCATGGAAAATATTCAGAGAGTGGCCTCTTGTTGTCAGTGTGGCCAAATTGTCAGTATGCAACAATTTAAATGCCACTACCCTGCTGGTGTTGGTGCCATCACACCACTGAAGTGAGCTTGGCCATCATGCAAGGGGCATGGCCATTACTTTAGATAATGCTAGGTCACCCTCCAACCCCTTCTCCTTCAAATATCCTGCACAATACAGAGAGCCTTCCTGTGACATGTGCACAATACAGAGAGCCTTCCTGTGACATGCGCACAATATAGAGAGTCTTCTAGTGTAATTATGGTATATACATCATTGAGAGTTAATACTGGGGGTGATCTGGCATAATGGGAGTATATTATAGTCTCATTATTTCAAGGCTTGGCTACTTCAGCTCTTTGGTAGCTGATCTGAAACTTTAACAATGTTTATCATTTCAGTGTAATCATGGAAAACAAACTGTGGACTGCGCAGATTATGGCCATGGTTACAGATGTGGCCAAGGAGACAGTAATTCACAGCTTAGCAGCCAAATCACACCAAATCCATTTCTTAATTTTTAATATTCAATTTAAATATAGTTAGCCCAATATGTTGTAGTGTCCAGCATAGTAGTTTTCATTATGCAAAAAAATCAGCAATATTTTTGGGGGATTGGTTATTCTCTAAGATGAAAAGGAAGGTGGTGTGAGCTAGAACGGGCATGAAATTTCCTTACAAGAAGCTAAGTAAAAACAAACCAAGATTTATCCATTCCTGTAGGTGCCAAATGTTACAGACTGCAACTGAGCTCACATGTAGTATGGAGATGCTTTGTTTTTCATGCTACAGTACAGGTCTGTGAGACGTGACAGATTGTGTGGACAGCACTAGGAGTATATACCAGTGCTTACAATTTAATTTTAATTCTACTTACATTCTGCTGAAGTATTCAGAGTTTTACAAAGATGTATAGCATTCCATTTTCTAGTCAGTCATTATTCCTCTATTAGTAGCGTATGGGGAGCGAAGCTGACGCACACGAAGGGCGGGAGCTGACACATATGGGGGAGAGAGACAGAGAAGAAGCTATGGATTGATCCGCGTGGTAAATTCAATGAGGTGGCTGGTCCTGAGGGAGGGGCCAGCCACCAGGAAGCACAGTGATGTTGGGGCCGGCCTCTGATAGCTCAGGACTGAAGCTAGCAAGCCCCAGACAAGTCAGAACGGGTCCCGACCGGGCGTCTGAAAAGACGCGAAATACCACAAAATATAGGAACACAAAGTTAAGGTGGCCTCATGACGTCACAAGGACCGCCGGCCTACCGGTAAAACTCCCGGTGAAGTCTATTGCCAATCCGCCCCTGTTTGCACCCCTATTATCTGTCATGACATAAGATTGCTAAATTACTTTCCCAGAAAGATTGTGCTTTAACCGATCTTATAGTATATTTGCTTGGTCCATATGAAAGATGCAAAATGTTTAGATAATCTCTCACATTCAGTAAAATTAGCAGCGACCTTCTAATACAGATAGATTTCTGGATAGCTTCCAGCATTGCCATTTTATTTAGAAGGATCATTAACTTAGACCTTTGTTGCTTCTTTTTATGGAAGGTTAGTAAAATAAATTGACTCCTGTCAAAACTTGTGAGCTCCCATAGTAATGTGTTGTCATGTAAAAAGTATTCTGCTGAAAATGCATTATTAAAGTGATTGTTATCTAATTTACCACTGAAAGGTCATTCAGGAGTGATTCATTTAACCTTGAATATATGGATTTATGTGACATGTTTAAGCAGAGTGTAATAGAACCATGATCTAACCAGGATATTATATGTATACTAATTTATCATTCAATAAAACTAAATTTGTAGAAATTAAAAAATAATAAAGCTTGATGTAAATCTTTGCAATTGATCACCCAGTCTAATTTAGGTTAGACTTAAGTTTTCTGCCTGTAATAGGTAACATGAAATTTAATATACATCTATAATTACTGAATCACACTGTAATTCAGGAAATGTTGCTAGTAATGTTGTTCATTATTAGGAGCATAAACATTATCCAATGTAACACATTATACATCTACCTTTATTATATGTTTGCAAGCATATAGTATAGTATGTATCGCCCAGTATCGTTTTATTTCTGTTTGTTCCCAATTGTAAAGCGGTATGGAATTTGCTGGCACTATATACATAGATGATGATGATGATGATCAATATTGGTGGATTGTATAGTTGTGGAAAAGAGCTATATATTTTTCCAGCATAAATAAACACAAAACCTTTTCTAGTTGTGCTCGTGGTGAAATATGTTTGGGAATAGATTGGAAAATGTAATCTGCGTTGTATAACAATCGTATTTATGTACATTAAGGGCCTCATTTGGAGATATTGTTATTAATCCTAGTGCATTCACGAAGCAGCAACGGAAGTATAAAGCAAAATCTCTTTATTCAGGCAAATACATAAACAAGGATAACTCAAATCCATGGATAAGAACAGGTTCCAAATACTGACTGTACAGTTAAATGGCAGGAACAGGTAATATAAGTTACCCCAGTGCAGGAGGCGCGAGGCTGTCCAGGGAAGTAGACAGAGTCCAGGGATCAAGCAGAGATCAGGTTAACAGAGTCCAATAGCCAGGCAGAGATCAGGTTTACAAGTGAATAAGCAAAGTCCAGAAGTCAAGCCAAAGGTCAGGGCAACAGACAAATGAGCAGAGTCCAGGAATCAAGCTGAGGGTCACAAGCAGCAATGGAGCAAACACAGGAACAGGGGGAAACCAGCAGCAGCCAGGAATAAACGAATGAACTACACTGAGCACAAGTTGAGGCCGGTATTAGAAACTGTGAGCCAGGTGCAGTTCTAATTAGGCAAGGAGGTTAACCCCTTCAGGCATGGTGCAATCACAGGAGCAGAACAGCAGCACCTCTGGAGGATTAAAGGTACTGCTGCCACATACAAAACATAGGCAGCGTCGTAACAGTTAGGAGCAAATTTGCACCTTGGTAAAACCATGTTGAACTGCAGGGAAACAAATTTAAAATGTGTGACAGATTTGTTGTAATGGGGTGTGCTGTCCAGTATTTGTGTTCTACATGGAAAAGCAATCAGTAATTTCCCAGTTTGCAAAAATAACATGCTCTTGCATTGCAACATGGCTTGTCTAATTGTCTTTGGAGAAGATCATCCACCTGATTCTCTAAATTACCTGACCCTGTGCAAATATATTGGTTTTCAATTCGGCCAAGTCAAATAGACTATGGAGCATATTTACTAGACTGCTGGTTTGAAAAAGTGCAGATGTTGGCTATAGCAACCAATCAAATTCTAGCTATCATGTTGTAGAATGTACTAAATAAATGATAACAAGAATCTGATTGGTTGCTATAGGCAACATCTCCACTCTTTCACACCTGCAGTTTAGTAAATATACCACTATGTCTCTGGAAGATTGGTAGTTTTTACCATGGAGCCCTTTAAGCCTTCACCTGTGCCTCCCAGCTCCTTCATAATGTATTCCTTTTGGTTCTTTTCTCTGATTTATGTCCTGTTGGCCCAGCTCTTATTCTTTTCTTTGTGACCTGCTGAGCTTTACCCATGACCCCAGCTTTTATTGATTAAAAGCTGGGGCAGCAGTTGAAGCTTGGAGGATCAGAAAATAAGACTGAACTTAACCTTATTCTTTGCACAGAGCAGCCAACTTTCACATCACGCAACATCCTGCATTTTATGAATGCCCTGTTATGCATCAGTGTACTGCTAAGCTGTTATTTATTTTTTATTCCACCGATATTCTCTATCATGTTGCAAATTAAAAACAATCAAAAGGTTGATGGATGGAAACCACCCTGCAGAATTACATTGTGCATGTTCCCTCCTTACACTTAGCTTTCAAAATCTGGTGGAAATTAAAACCGCAGAACGCATTGAATTGGCAGATTTGTTTGTTATAGCTTGCAACATTTATTTATCTTACATTAAATTGTCTGCTTGTGTGTTATTAAGGTTCAGTGTCTTTCGTTGATTACATATATTGTTCTAACGTATTACTGAGAGATTATTGGTAATGATTTAAAAGTTAGATGGGCACACACGCTGCTCTTGAAGGGTGTCAGATTGCCCTGATATGCTTAAAAGGAGATAGACAATAATATTCATCACAACACCTTTTCTTTTATTTGGCTATGCAAAGGGATAATACACATAAAAGGTTAAAAACACTCAGCTTTATTTCTGTAAGAGCTAAAGTATTTGAACCAGAGTGAGTGCAAGTTAGGGGCTTGGAAGAGTAGCAGGGAGGCAATTGCACCTGCAAATGATCCTTGTCTAACAAAAGAGGCAAGTCCTAATAGGTTATAGAGCAGTGATGAGCAACCTTTAACACTTAAGGGGCCGCTTTGGTGCAGCCATCAAACATTTAAAAGGGCCCCACTTTACCCTCAATCTCAGTAATAAGTTAAAACAATACATTTAATCAAAGAAAGAGACACATATCCGTAATAACATATGAGCAGGCATTTTAAACAAATGTTACAAGCTATAACAAATCTGACAATAAAGCAGGAAGAAGCAGGAAGCCACAAGTGAATGCTCAGAGGAGAGTTCCTTAAGAGCTGCAAATAATCAACTCTGCATTGCAAGATCAGGAAATGGTTAAAGTCATCCATCCTTTATAACTTGCTACATAGAGATGGCCTATTACTAAATTTGTAGCTCATACTATAGTACCATGGATAAATTACTTCTGCCCTATACCCTAAACCAAGAAAAACCATATACATGTATCAATTTCACCACTTAAAACTCTTTTAAATATTTTGTCCCACAACATAAAATCTTACTGAGTGTGGATGCTTTAGAAGGCTCATAACTGTTCCTAGCCCACGTTCAGGAGAGAATGCCCTGATCTATCCAGCTCTTGTCAACAGTTTTCAATTATTATCAAATTATGTATAGACTTTAGAGAATGTGTCATCCTATAAGGAGAATATTATATAAACCCCATAGGAAGAATTTTAATATTTTTTTTAATAACTGAGAACTGAAGGCATAATAAATTTAGGAGATATGTGAGTAGCTATAATCACAAATTCAGACAGATTGTAGTTATACAATACATTTTATTGTAAAAGCCAACCCTATTCAGAACCAAAGGAGTGAGTCAACAGTAAACTACACTAAAACATGGCATTATAGACCCAGGGTTCGGTACAGAATTATGTGAATCTGACAAATATTAATAAAAAAAGGGGTACATTTTAATATACTCATTTATAATATACTGTATGAAATATGGAGTGGTATTTATGCAGTAATAATAATAACACAGAATGAGCACATGTAGTATTAACTTTATTGATTACAATTTACATAATAAACAGATAAATCATATTAACTTTGTTATAGTAAAATATTGGGAGTATGTTAAAGATTAATTTGAATGAAGTGTTACCCAATCACATTTTAACACTCATGAGGGTGAGGGTGGCCCAGCAATACTGGTCCATCTGGTAGTGGGGCCCCAACTGTTCTCTTCTGAGACTGAAGAAGTAGAGCAAGAGAGGGAAGGGGTGGGTGAGGACCGGCTGTTTATGGTAAGGATGCGTTTCCGAAATTGCAATTGTGGAAGACATGGATGCATATACATGTATGGGTTGGGTATGAAATATAAGTTAGAATGGAGCATTTAGTTCAATCTCCTGTACCTTTTTCCCCGTGGGTCTAGTGGGACAGGAAGTGAGGCAGCAGCTTCACTTCTGATATGCGCTACTGATCATGCACAAACAGCACAAACCAGAAGTTCAGTATTCGCGACGACACTTCCATTATACTGTGACACAGACCAGACGCAGCTCCAGATTGCTGCATACTATATATACAGTAAAAGCCCTGAAAATCTTGTAAGCAGTGACCGGAGAGTCTTCCCAGTATATTTTTTAGAGAAGCGCCTGCCCCAACACATATACATATATATATATATATATATATATATATATATATATATATATATATATATATATATATATATACACACACTGCATAGACATGCAGAGATATACTGAGAGTATTACAATAACCTGCCTGTATCTGCATACAAGTGTATACTGCATAAAACTGTTATCTGCTGTTGCTGCTACAACTACCAACTGTGATTACCTGCATCAACTATGTTTGTTACCAAGTTCAATAAACCAGCAGCCTGGTTAAGTTAAATGCGTTTGTGGCTTCACATCTACCCACCACCACTGACACCTTTCACAAACATCAAAAAATGTAACCAATAATGTCGATGTTAATAATGTCGACATTCAAAATTACTACGCCATAATGTCGACAGTGATAATGTCTTCACTGTTATAATGTCGACCATCAAAATGTCTACATGTTCATATGTCTACACAGGGAAAATGTTGACATACATAGGGGGGAATTCAATTCCCTGCGTTGTTCTAAAGAACAATGTGGGCTGCACACAATTACTGATAAGATGGTAATTGCTGTGCGTTATTAACATTACTACCGTAATATCAGTGCTGGTTTTGCTCACAGCTCACAGCTTCCCCCATAATGTCTACACATTCAAAATGTCTACATATAAAATGCATGCACACTGTTGTAATGTCTACAGGGTTGTAATGTTGACATTCAAGAAAATCAACATAAATAAATAGATGTAAACAAAAAAATGGCAATAAATGTAAAAAATCAATGCCCCAAGCAACTTAACCAACCCTAATGCTGTCAGCCTAGGCTGGTACTAGAAAAATTGGGGGGAAAAAAGCAGGGGGACCCCAAATTTACTATTACCAGCACTAGGCTTTGCCATCCTGGGCTGATGGCACTATAGCAGGGAAACCAGCAGCATGGTGGATGCCATGATAAGAGTGGAATGTGAAATATGTATTATTTATTTAATTACAAGTCCCAGCAAGCCCTGGCAGCCATTAACTGTTTGCCGATATTAGCACTTGTAGTACTTCATGCCGTGACTGTCTGAGCATACCGGATCATACAGAGCTACAAGAACAAGTATGTCCTGAGAGTTTGGGCTGGTTGGAGAAAGTAGTTCCACTATAGTGCCAAAGGGGGTAATACATTGCAAGGAATCTAAGGGTTATTTGATATCACCATTTCAGGTGCCTCTGAGCAGAATACTTTTTTAGCCTTTTTTTCCACCATATAACCAGTTATGTTTTAAAGCCACGCATTTACTATGAATTTGTTTTAGCCAGGGTTTATATAATTGTAAATTTAAAAAGTGTATTGATTTGTAAAATAGTATACCAACACCCGGGTGTGTAGAAGATAGGGAGACAAATATTAATTAGCATCTGGTCAGTGCTCTAGGATGAGGAGGATGTTTGTTTCTGTGTGTACTAGAAATCTGTTGCAGAAATATCTCAATGTTAAGCTACTGTGTTGAAACAGTTATTTATGAACTCCTAATTTACTCTATTTCATGTTTGAAACCTAATATTAGATAATGCATTGCTCACTGTGGCTAAAAAGCCCAGTGCTGCTAAAATATTAATATGTAATATCTCTATATTATAAACTCACCTGTTGGCATGAACATAGTTCTGTCCTATTTGAAAGTCAGGGAATAAATAGGTATGCTCATAAAGTCTTTGCACATTGGCCTAGTCACATGCTTCCTGATTGGTAGGCTCAGTGTAAGTTAACCCCTCTATCTTGCTCAAACATCCACTAGAATTGACATTGTATTCCAATATGAATTTATGGCAGGGATGGTGCCTGGTTTTGGCACTATATATAGCGGATGGGGTGTGTACCATTTTATACACCTGGCTGTTAATGAGCTTGATGTCAGCACTGCAAGTAGCTATGGCTCCTGCTGGAATGCCTAAAGAATCAGAGTGCTACTGATGGACTCTGAGAAGCAGCAATTTCTCTTTCTTCATCTGTGAATCCCATGTTAATGATAATGTTATTTATCTTACCAGTGCTAGTGAACTTGTTTAAATAATGTTAACGCTAATAAAGTGTAAACAGTGTTGAAATTAGAAATGAATGTGTGATAAAAAGCAGGAAGGAGTATGATTAGAAATGAAGGAAATATAATGGTAAGGTGACAGGGAGAAACTGAGACAGTTGAGACACTTGAGTGAAGGAAAATATGAGAAAAGGGGAAGGAAATGTGAGAGGCAAAGAAGAGGAACATTGAGAATTATTTAGCAATAAAGTATATGAAATGAGAGTATTGTGACAGAATAAGAAGACATTGATCGATACAAAAGGAGGATAAGCTATAGAAAAAGCCCCAGATCCAAAGGATGAGAAACTGTGTGCGGGGTATATGTCAGTTGTTGGAGATAAGTGTATCGCCCAAAGTCCAGTAGTAAGCATTGTGTGTAGTTTCCCTGCAGATCTTTGTATAACTGAACTACAGTAGTTTCCCTTTCTCTAAAAAAAAGAAGAACTGAATTTAGAGATAATCAGACTAAGAATTTACTTGAATCAGAGACAGGTAAATTATAATAGCTTTTTACCTCACTCACTGCAGTAAGATAATGAACAGTTTAATATATTAGGCCTGGGTCATTAAGGAGAGCAAAGCAAAAAAAAAAATCATCAGTCACTAATAAAACATTACATTTTATAATTAAAGAAGAAATTTTTGTCCACTCCTGAAGCGCAATATTTGTCTACATTTTACTGGGCATGCATAGTGCAGCAAAGTGGATTTTTGTGTTCCACAGTAGGCATTGTGTGTGTATTGTGCATAGTATATTGTGCAATTAGTACACGTCACTACTGTTGAGTCACTTAGTATGCATATATCTACAAGGAAAATGTAACATTTCCATCTTTATTGTTTCCAAACAGTATAAATAACACAGCCATTTTGTCCTGGGACGTTAGGTTTTCGAACAAACGGGTGGTCATCGTTTAAAAAAAATCTCTTAACGCAAATATTTTATTTACATGAAAAATATTAACTCATTTGCACAGGTGACGACAAAATAAACACCACACTCAAGTAGATTGCTTGTGAAATCGTCTTTTTTTAAACTCTAAACTTCTTTTTGAGCTTTTCCTCTTGTAGGTGGCTTCCGGAGGATCCCTGTACAACATCCAGCAGTAGTCAGCCATCATCGTAACACTTCATTTCCCTTGATACCTTCTTTCCATTTCTTTTATATCTGTATATCAACGTTCTCCCTGCTCTTTACTCACTGCTTCCAAATTTTCAGGAAAATAGTCAAGGTGTGAGTTGAGAAAATGGACTTTTAAGCTCATGGAGCAACCAAGCTTATGGAACGCTTTCAACATTGTTTCCACCATTTCCTTGTAATTTGGGTCCTTTTGGTTTCCCAAAAAAGTTTTTTATGACCACAGTAAAGGCAACCCACGCTTCTTTTTGAGTTGGAGTCATTGAACTGATGAAGTCTTTGTCGGATATGAGTTTTCTAATATCCGGGCCAACAAAAACCCATCTTTCAGTTTTGCCTCCGTTAAACCTGGAAACTTGGATCCCAAGTACTTGAAGCATTCGCTATCTTTGGGAAGTGCCTTAACAAATTGCTTCATTAATCCTAATTTTATATGGAGTGGTGGTAATAAAACCTTCTCAGGGGGTACCAATATATCTCTGAGAACATTCTTTTCACCAACAACTAGACTTCTTGGTGGCCAATTTTTTTGCTTCCAGTGATTTTGTCGGTCTCTACTGTCCCATAAACATAGAAAACAAGGGTATTTGGTGTACCCAGCCTGTTGTCCCAGCAGTATACACAATACTTTTAAATCCCCACATACCAACCAGTTTGGTTTCTGCAGTTTCTACTGCTTTTTCACCATGAACTCTCCACATATGAAACAGAAACTGTCAGGCGAATTTACACACTTTCTTGAAGGCATTGCACTAATTTTGAACCACACAGATAATAGCAGGATGACGACTGAAATGAAATACAAGATTGTGGAGGAATCAGAGAACAAGTTAATGCATGAAAGAACATATCCGGGAAGGCCCTAGCAAGCACACTCAACAATGCAGTGATCACCATCAAGATCAATAAACATGTATTTTCATGTTTTTAGGAGCACTAGCAGTGAAAATAAATTTGTTTTTCCATGTTCAGTTTTTTCTCCCCAAGTATGATGAATTTGAAATTTAGCGATTTCCAGCTACCTGTTTGACCAAGGCATATTTCGATTGTGAAAAAACCTGACGTCCCAGGAAAAAACGGCGGTCATTTTCGAATTTACCAAAAAACATAAGAATCAGATAAAACTATGAAAACAGCTTTTTGATTGCAGACCTGTGTAATTTATGTTGTAACTAGAGATGCTCATTGACCCCCGTGTTTTGGTTTTATTTTTGGTTTTGGATCTGGATTGCCTCTGTATCAGGATTACCTTCGTGTTTTGGTTTTGGTTTTGGTTTTGCAAAACCGCCCTTGCGTGTTTTGGTGTTGGTTTAGGTTTTGTTTGGTTTTGTTTTGTAATTTGTTAAAAAAATTACATTTATTTGTGCTAAAATAACATAATTTAGATATTATTTGTAGCTACATTATTATTAACCTCACTAACACTAATTTCCAGTAATTTTTTATTCAATTTTGACCACCTTCTATGTCACAATATGATTTTCACACACTTGAAAAGAAAAATTGCTGCAGTTCTTGCCAGTGATAACAAAAAGTCCATTGTCATGCCTAGGCATAAGATAAAAAATACACCTTTTAAGTGTGGAATTATTTTTACACAAATCCTGGCAAGAGTTGTCTATCCATATGTAGCGTTTTTAAAGCCACACTCAGTAGATATAGGGACCTTAACCATCTGGGATCCTCATACATGTTTTTTTTCAGCGAGTTCTTGGAAAATTAGAAACTTAGGTTAAAAAAAAATAACAACAAGCAGTCCAGCATAATCTACCTCCCTTCTCTCATCTACATCCCAGCACCTGCAATCTTCCCCCCAACACCTTCATAATCAATATCCCCTGAACCAACAATTGCCAGTTAAACAATCCTTTGCAAGAGGAAGCAAGAATGAAACCTGTCACCCAGTCGCAAAGCGGATCACAGACGCCCTGGGTACTATGCTAGTGTTATATCTGCGTCCAATGTCCATATTAATACAGTTGGTTTAAGACACTTAATTGAGGTGTCCTGTCCCTTTTAGCAAATGTCATCACTATATCATTGTACTAGAAAAGCTAATTCTCTCCTGTACCGGAAAGTTCCTAAAAATTTAATTATTGGGCGACAAAATGGCATTCTACCCACTGTACACTTAACCACAGATATGTGTACAAGCGGAACTGGGCCAACTAAAGATTATATGACTGTGAAAGCCCACTGGGTTGGTCATTCGTCTTCCCTAGCATGGACAGCAGCAGCATGTACCCAGGTACGTCACATTTTTGAGAAGTAGGCTACTCTGTGTATCATCGGCTTCAGTAAGAGGCATACAGCTGACAATCTGTTCCAAAAACTAAGGAATGTCATTGAAAGATGGCTAATCCTGCTTGGACTCTCCTGAGGATATGTAATTTCTGATTACGACCCCAATATTGGTCAAGCATTACAGCGAGGTTGAATGCCATCACATTTCCTGTTTTACACACACTATCAACTTGGTGTTACAGAACTTTTTTAAAAATGACATGCAGGAGATGCTGTTTGTGTCCAGAAACATTTAGGGTCAATTTCTGGTTTCTGCAACAGCATGTAGGAGAATGCAGCAGCTGCAAGAAGACTAGCATTTGAGGGAAATATACTTTAGTCCAGTGAAGTAGTTATCTGTGAAGAAAGTGCAGACACAGTTAGCTTGAGTCAAGTAATTGCCTTAATAATACATTTTGAAAAGGTGCTACAGAAAATTATAGTGTAAAATAAAACAAAGTAAATGTGCTAACTATATTTTAATTGTAGATTAAATACTTAATTTTCTTCGCAAGGATCCAAGACTTATCAACATCTTATTTGGACGTCTTCTCCTTCAGTTTCTCTGGCAACTGCTTGTTGTAAAAAAAAAATTGCTTTCCTAAGACACCCAGTGGTGATGCAGATGAGTCCGCACAACATTTTGATATTTGCTCTGCTGTAAAAGAATTGCCCAAAAATTGTGACAGCTCTGCTCTAAAATCAACTAGTAATTCCATTTGGAAGGCCATTATCGGCAATTACATCATACTACACAGACTTCTATGATGGTGGGATGAATTACTATTGTTTGACGAAGATTATCACTAAACCCTGCCACCTCTCCTGTTTTGGAGTGAGCTATGGTACAATAAAATGTAACTTCAGATTTAGACCAAGACTGTCAGCCCTATTATTTCTATTTCAGCAATTACAATTAGCAATGGAGCAATGGAGCTCTTCTCTTTGGGTGTTATCTATATAACGCAGCACAATTTGCCTGCAAATTCTACAGACAAGCCTGCTTGTCTCCCTCCTTATCAATGACTCTTAGCAATTGAGCACTCGTCTTTGGGTGTATATTACACCCAAACATTATTAGTGCAAATTAGGAAAAAATACAGTTTAATCCCTGATAGGCCCTCCACCATCCTTTGCATGTTAATAGTAGGATTGGTTGGAGTTATGGTCAAGGTCACACATTTTTTGTCCCCTGCGTCATCCATGCTTGTGTTTGGAAAGTGCAAATCGGTGCCAGAACCTCACGTGCCAGAACTGCTGCCACTGGTGCCACACTGCTGCCTCTGGTGCAGGACTTACACAATCAACCGCATCATCATCAGCGCCCTCGTCGCATACCCAAATTTCCCCCATATCCTCTTCTAAAGACAAAGTGTCATCATCACTAGGTGTATCACCGGCTACACTCAGGCTGTTCAGGCACACATCAGCAGAACTGCTGAAAGGGCCCCTCTTTATGGGTACACTAACAGGATGCTCACGATTAGACATCCCACTGTTGGATGGACTCTCCACAGGGAATGGTGTCATTTCTGATTCTGAGCAAACATTATCCTCTAATGCCTTACTGTTATCTTGCAGCTCAGCTTTGACGTGTAACAGTAGTTGTGCACCACTTGTAGGCTCGGTAACATTTTTTGATCTGCCAGTAATAGACAAAGGTGAAAGCCTCATTCTCTCTTTGCCACTGCGTGTATAGAATGGCATGTTGTCAAAAAAATTTTTATCGACACTTAACTTTTCCTCAGTTACACTTCTTTTGCGCTTCAACACTGTAAAATTTTTTGGGGTGTGTGTTTTTGTGACTGATTTCAAAAGACTGTGTAGTTTAACATCGCCTTTCCCAGATGACGTACTGGGAACACTACCATCAGGACTGGTGACAGAACCTGGTTGCTGATTCTGCTCATATGTTTACTGCTTAGAATCCATTATGAGCCCAACGCACTTGTAGTGCTACAAATTGTTTTAGATACCGTTGACAAATAGGACTTTTGACAGCCAGAAATATTAATGCAAAAGAATGGGGACACCCCAAAAGCATTTGGGAGTGCTAAATATTATATTTTTAGTCTGCTGACAAATAGGACTTTTGACAGCCAGAAATATTAATGCAAAAGAATGGGGGACACCCCAAAAGCACTTGAGAGTGCTAAAAATTATTTTTAAGATTGCTGACAAATATGACTTTTGACAGCCAGCAATATTAATGCAAAAGAATGGGGGACACCCCAAAGCACTTGTAGTGCCAAATATTGAAAAAAAGACTCCTCTATCCTCCTTTCTTCTTTATCAATTGTTTTTAGAATTGTAATCAGAATTGTACTCAGAATTGTTATCAGAATTGTATTCTCTGCCCCTGCCTGTGACTACACCCTGCTCTCTCCCTCTGTCAAATGGCGATGGATTGCTGTGGAGGCAGGTATTTATAATTTTCCAGTATCGCGAGAACCAGGCCCCGAGATCCGACGACGTCACAATGACGTTCGGCCTCGATTTGGAATCCGAGCGGGCGGAAACCGAGCCCGCCCATCTCTAGTTGTAATCAATCATGGATTGTTTGTCACTCATTGACAATTATAAATATATATTTTCAATCAAAACAGTCTCCTGTTATCAATTCATTTTAATGATATCACAGCTTTTAACATACTATTATTTATCAATTATGATAATCCAGTTGTAATGTTGTGTTCTAAACGCTTTAATTGTAAAAAGAGACACAAGTGTTTATTTCAACTTTCCTCCTGATACACTACTCATAGGCTAAGTCCTTTAGAGGGCCAATATATTATTTCACTGACGTCAACTTACTGGAATCTATTTGTATTTGCTCATTAAATATAAGCATGACATTACAATTAAAGGCTATGGAAAATAAATGTTTAATTAATAATTGTGAGTCAGTGACGCAAATGATCGGTAGTGTTAAGAAACAACAAAAAATGGCAATAATAATATTTTCATTTTAGAAATATGTATACAATGAGGGAGATTTAATTTAGCATGATGTGTCTCTGGATTGTCCAAAGAGACACATTACACTGATGTTATGGCAGGAATTTCCACACATTTTTCCTAACACCCCATAGAGGTGTGCAAGAAAATTAGCAGAGATTTCTACCATAATGGCTAACAATGTTTGTAGCCGGACATCGCCAGCAATTGAGTCTGCTCCAAAGTGAATTATCAGTAATGACTTGTAATAAACTTGGTAACGTGAAATGCTCCGTGTTGAAATATAAATATTGCGTGAATGTTTACCATAAGACATATTATAATTTCTCGGTTAAAAATATATTTTAATACAATAATAACACTGATATGTTTGATTCTTTTCATGAATCCCCATATGTATTTTAATATTTCACCTCTAGTAGGTTCAGATATGTAAAATTAACTTTTTTGATAAAAATAATAAATATTACATTTTATTCAAAATGAGTAGACTGGAGTGCTTCTTGTAATAACATTCTGGTCTTTTAGTTGTTCATTTTTTGCCCACTGACAAGTAGCTAAAACCAACAGTGATTGCTGTGCGAATTAATTAATGATGAGGATTTAGTGTGGGCCTATAAGTCTGCAGCCTATATCAACACTTTTAGATTTCATTACTAACCTGACAAAATCCTATGAGAATTAAAAGGTAAATGTGGATAAGGGTGCTAACCTTTCCCCAATAAATTAATCTCACAGGTTATGGACCTGCAATATTGTTGTTTTTTTTTTTAAATTGTCACAAACAGCACTATGATATATATTCTACTGTTCTGCAAAGTGTAGATCTATGATATGAATAGTACAAAAGTTTACAAAACAGATAAAGTATTCAACCATGTCAATATTCTATACACATTACTATTATATGTCCATTGTTCTTGTATGTAACCACTTAATCCAAAAATATACTAGTAGGTTAATTGACTGCTATCAAAAATTTACCTTAGTCTCTCTCTCTCTGTTATGGAATTTAGACTGTAAGCTCCAATGGGGCAGGGACTGATGTGAATGAGTACACATCTGTACAGCGCTGCGGAATCAGTGGCACTATATAAATAAATGGTGATGATGATGATAATAAACACTTGTTGTCTTTACACTTAATGGCCTGATGGAACGAGCAACCAAATATAGAAAAATAAAACGAAAGGAAAAAAATTGTGCAGCATGTCCAATTAAGGGAATTGATCTAGGGCAAATCAAAAGACTAAAGCGGAATTGCACCGACCATATGGGCAATTAGAGGAAATGAAGGGACAATTTCTAGAAAGAGGATATAACATAAAAGATATTCAAGAAGCTGAGACAGAAATTGAAGATATGAATAGAGATACCCTTTTGAACAACAAAGTGAAAAATAAAAATAGAGAAAATAAATATAATTACAAATGGGCATTTTTCTCTCAATATGCCAAGAGAGTCCATAAAGACGAAAGCACTTAATGAAAAGCACACGTCTGTTGTTTAACTTTACACTTAAATTATTCCTGTGTCCAGGTCGACCAATAAGAGTAAAGTGGGAGTGCCATGGCAGTTTATATAAGTCCTTAATAGTCTGTCCCAGTCTGCTTCACAAGATCCTGTGAGTCGGAGGACATAGTGAGAGGATTTGTATCTGATTAAATTTATTAAAGTACCTTTCCGTTTCCCTGCTCTTACCTCTGCCTTAACCTTGTATTTCTCCACATAAAGCTAGCTAGTTTCTTTTTTTTTCCCTCCAACCCCACCTTCGTTGCAGTCTCATTCACAACCGCTGCCTTTGCGCCCCCCCCAGACTCATACTGTCCCTCGTTTTTCACCTGTCACATCTCCCTCTCTTAACCAGGACCACCATTCTCCAGTACCATGCTCTGTCCCAAGAGAAATCTCCCCGTTCCCCCACAGTGGTTACCATCTTGAGTCCCAAAACTCAATGGAGCAAGCTCTGTTATCCCCCAACACCCCCCACCCCCACCGGTGAACTTACTTTCGAATGCCCTGCTCTTCCTCCGGCTGTTGGGCGCAAGAACACAGAGACAAATCTGTCAGGTCGCACACCCCGTCAGTCCAGAATGAGCAGGTGGCGGGTGTGCACCTACGCACTACACAGGTGGCAGTTCTGTCTTCTAGTCAGTCCAGTGCTGGCGCCGTCAATCTGCAAGGGAGCAGTAATGCAACACCCAACAGAGGAAGGGGCCCTCACCTCCACATGGTCAGAACAAGCAGGGGAAGATCACCATACAGGACACCACCTAGTTCCACATCACAAGGTAACACTCATACTCAAGTTTCTCCAACAGGGGGAAGATTTTTACAAGATTACAATATTGAACGGTTAGCATTGCATTTAATCCCACTTATGCTGGCAAGAATACAGGTTAGTAGTGGGCTGCCTCGTCATACCCTACATCCGTTATATTTCCCACCAAGCCCTTTCCTCCCAAGTAATCCCAGGGGATCGGCTTGGGGTGCACAATTTTACAATAACCCCCCATCAGCTAGGAGAGCCCTTTACTGTCCTCAAGTACAGGATTATAGGGAGCCCCATATTTTAGATGGGATATAAGTCAGCAATGCCAAGTTGACCATATGTCTGTGCTTATCACAACCCCACCACACAGCAGGCCCATACCCCTGAGTAGCTTACCACATCTTAGCCAGGTTACATATAGAGGACCCAATGTCTCTTTTTCCGCAGCAGACAGTCTAATAGGGCCATGAAATAATGAATAAAAATGACAAAGTAAGCGCTCTCTCTATGAAAGTACTGCAGCTCCTATAGTGAATCAAATTATAAAAACAAAGACAGTGAGCGCAAATGAATGAGTCAATGTAGAACACAAGGTGATAATGTTTATACCCCTTTGCGAATATGAGCGATCCGGCATAGGTATCCAATGCTCCTCTCCCTCACTCTCCCTATGGCTTACCCTACTCCTTGGTAGTTCTGTGGGACCGGAGGTGAAGAGGCCAAGTAATTCCTCCCGAGATGTTGAGCGCACACGTCCCCTGTAGATTCCGACGAACGTTGTGCAGACTCCTTCAGCGGCAGTTCCTGTTGCTATGGTATGCTGCATAGATCAAAAAGCAGTCAGATCTACGCGTTTCGTCCACTAGGGACTTTGTCAAAATACTACTACACTGCTATAGAAGGCTTTTTATCCATTCATCTTTAATTGCTTTAATAAAAATGTTAACAATCTGTTAAAATATTAAAAATATAATGAGAATACTTCTGCACATATATATATATATTCCTCTATAGTACCATTGCTATCATTGACATAGATACATATAGATATATATATATATATATATATATATAGATATATATATTTATTTTTTGCGCATCTAAGGTATATATGGAAAAATTAAAAATCAAAAAAACCACAAAAGTCAAAAAACCACCACTTAATATGATCCAATATTGCAACGGACAGACTAGCATTAAAATTCATAGAAATTCATAAATATCATATTAATCATAAAAATTGACTCAGCTCAAAGTCCAAATTCAGGCCATGTGGGGCACATGTTTTCATGTGGAAAATCCATCTGGATTCAGACCTGGCAATTTTCTGTATATAGTCTCCTCCTCTCCAATCCGGTCTGATATGTTCTACTCCCAGAAATTTAAGGCCCTTCGGATCTTGATTATGTACTCTATAGAAATGATCCGAAACACTATGGGTTTTAAGTCCCCTTTTGATATTGTAAATATGTTCTGATATTTACAAGGCCATGAAATAATGAATTACAAGAGTTCTCTCACCTATTATTTTCACAGTCCACTGATCGCCACAACTCAGCGGATTTCCTGTCTGGGAGGTCACGCCAGCATTATCAGCATATAACCCCTTTTCTCCACATATATGTAACGTCAATCCCAACCATTCGATTGACCTGGTAGTGGATTATCACTACACAAGTTCCGGAAATTTAACACAGCTGCCATTCCCCCCATCCATTTTTAGATTAGATTACGCCTTACTTAGTCGGGATGCATCTCCAACTAGAGGGGGCCCAAGTCATACATTTAGTCATCAAGATCTAATGTGTGAACACTATGACCCATATACCCAACCACCCCCTTTGCTCAGGACTGTATTTTCAAAGTTGCAGGCCCAGGGTGTCATAATAAACAAGTACAGGACAACAGCCTTACCAGTATATTGATGCATGACCTAAAATGCCCAACCAGGCAAGACTCCCTCATCCTCAGCAAGGAGTAAGCAACTCAATTAGTTCTTCTGCAAAGGACACTAACCCGTCTTTTGTTTCAGTGTCACAGACTCAACTCAACAGAATAGAAGACAGCGATCCTATTCAAGCCGCAGAAGATATCAACATAGCGGCGTCCAACTTGGATCCGGGAGTCAACAGTGCAAGCTCTCACGAAAAACACAAGTAAAACAGATGGAAATGTCGTGGCTGGTGAGATCCTATTAAACATATTAAGCACAACATGACACAACAGTCCAACCATTGATACCGCAAGTGATGAGTCTTCAGATACAGACCAAGGCCCACGCAAACTGCTGAATTTGATTCACTCACAGTTAATGGGTATGCCACAATCAAAATCTAGTATGGTATTAGGACCTCAGGTAGGAGAATGCGCAGGCGACATGGGACAGTGTGAGAACCAAGTTATCATATTCGGTGTGAGGCCAGCATTAGATAAAAAGAGGAGTTTCTGTAGACATATTTTCAATTACAGAAATGGGTAAAATGAACCTAGAACAAGCATGCGGGAAGAATGCAATAGGTGGAGATGCGTACCGATCCTTTCCCAATTGATTGAAAGGGTATTGTATTTTCACAGTTATCTACATTGAGAACAGGAATGAGGAAAGAACAGACGTGTGCTACTACTTGTTTTTGATAACCACTTTTATCAAAGCTGAAGCCAACATTTAGCAATCATATGATGGTATATTTAAGAGGAAGATGAGCGGCCATGCCAGCATCCCACTTGGTCATAAAAACATTGACTTATGGATGGATTTGATGCAGCCCAGTAGTCAGGTCTCCTCTTCAACAGGCCAAAAAAGATTTCACTTAGGGGGGAAAACGACAGTTCCTCTCCCTCAAAACAGATATTAGGGGTTCAATTCTGGATCCTGCTTACGTGGCCCACCATGTAAATACAAACAGGTGTGCTCCAATTGTAGTGGATCACACCCTGACACCGAGTGTCTAAGAGCCACCCAATCATCAGGCTGAGGAATACACAGTCAGGCATCATCTTTACACCAAAGCTTGCTCCCCAATTGATATTACAGTATTAGATAGATGACTGTCACAGATTTAGGGTATTTGCTTACTGATTTTTGCACTACTCACCCAAGAGGTGCGGAGTCTAACGTGTTCCTGGTTTTCACCAGGGACCCCCGCAAGGAAGTGTGGTCTTAGCTGCGGGAACATGCAGGTCGCGGTCCTCCAAGGGAGTAATTAGTGAAGCAGTAGATGAAAGCAGTGTCGTACAGGCCCAGTCCAAACCGTGAATTCAGGAGATGTCCAAGGGAAAGTTCAAAGCCGTAGTCAGGGTAGCCGGGTCGAGGTCAGAAGCACAGGAGGAAGAATCAAATATCAAGCCGAGGTCAAGTTCACAAGGAGCACAGAACAGGGGTAGTAAGTAACAAGCCGGGTAATACACAGGAAGCGCTGGAAACGGTACACAGGAACGCTGGAGCTAGGATGAGACCTAATACTCTGGCACTCTCCATGTGCCAGAGTGAGGCTTTTATACAGGTGCAGTCCAATCACTGGCGGTGGTGACGCTAAACACCACCGCCGGAGTTAATAGGAAGCGTTCCGCTGCCTAGCAACGGAACGCGCGACCGCTGACCCGGAAGTACGCTCGGTTGCCTGGCGCTCTGTCACAGAAGCAGACGTCCGTCTCTGTGTGGCAGGCATAGCACGGAGACGGCGTCTGACAGTACCTCCTCCCCTACTTTGTTGGATAGATCTCTGTTCGAGGAACTGTTTCAATAACCGTGGGGCGTGGAGATCTTCTTTTTGCACCCAGGATCTCTCTTCTGGCCCAAAGCCTTTCCAATGTACTAAGAATTGGTGTCGTCCATGGAGGATACGGAAATCCAGGATACGACTAACTTCAAATTCTTCACCTTCCGTAGTACGTACAGGAGCTGGACGATGAGGCGACTGATGAAATTTATTGAGTACAAGTGGTTTGAGAAGAGAGACATGAAAGACATTGTGGATCTTCAGGGAAGGAGGTAACCGGAGTCTGTAGGTTACTGCATTGATCACATGTGTTATGGAAAAGGGACCAATATAACGGGGAGCCAATTTTTGAGAAGGTACTCTTAACTTAAGGTTACGTGTGGATAACCATACTTTGTTGTGAACCTGTAAAAGAGGGACAAGTCTCCGATGGCGGTCTGCTGCTTGCTTATAGCGTTGGGAAGTCTCTTGGAGTCTAGCTTTCGTGTTAGACCAAATCTGAGAAAAGTTCCGCATGACATCCTCCACTGCGGGAACTGAAGAGGAACCTTGGCTGGAAAAATCTGGGAGGGTGGGTTGGGAACCATAAACAATAAAAAATGGAGAGGCACCAGTAGACTCGTGATGATGAATATTGTGAGAAAACTCCGCCCAGGGTAAGAGATTAGCCCATTCTGCTTGATTATCTGAAGAAAAACATCGTAAGAAGACTTTGAGATCTTGGTTGACCCGCTCCGTTTGACCATTGGTTTGTGGATGATAACCTGATGAAAACTTGAGGTCAGACCCAAGTATTTTACAAAAGGCCCTCCAGAATTTGGAAACGAATTGCACTCCACGGTCAGAGATGATCTCACGAGGGCATCCATGAAGTCTAAATATTTCTTTAATGAAGATAGAAGCTAACTGAGAAGCAGATGGTAGAGCAGACAAGGGTACAAAGTGGGCCATTTTAGAAAATCTGTCCACAACAACCCAAATAGTGGTGCATCCATTGCTGGGGGGAAGATCTGTGATGAAATCCATGGATATGCTTTGCCAAGGGAAATCTGGAATGGGAAGTGGTTGAAGGAGTCCAGAAGGGGCCATTCTGGGGTTCTTACAAAGGGCACATGTATCACAAGAAGCCACAAAACTTCGTACATCTGAATGTAGTGTCGGCCACCAATATCTCTGACGAAGAAATTCAAGAGTTTTCTTAACACCAGCGTGTCCTGCCAATTTAGAGGAATGCGCCCATCGGAGAGCTTTAATTCGTAAATTAGGCTCTAAAAAGGAACAGCCCCTTGGGGGTGTCTTGGCCGTGGTTTTGGTAAGGGCGATAACCCTGGTAGGATTTAGAATGGGTAGGGGTTCCGGGGAAGTACAGAGATCCGTGTTGTCAAAAGATCGAGATAGAGCATCAGCTCGGATGTTCTTGGATCCTGGGTGGTAGGTCAGGATGATATTAAAACATGCGAAGAACGATGCCCATCGAGCTTGACGTGGATTGAGGCATCGAGCCTCGCTGATATAAAGCAGGTTTTTATGATCGGTAAGAACCGTTACTGGATGACGTGAACCTTCAAGTAAGTGTCGCCACTCCTCTAGGGCAGCCTTGATAGCTAGTAACTCTTTGTCACCAATTCCATAATTCTTCTCGTGGGATAAAAAAATTTTGGAAAAGAAACCGCAAGGTAAATGAGAACCGTTTTTGGATTTTTGGAAGAGTAATGCCCCCACACCTATAGCAGAGGCGTCAACTTCTAGAAAAAAGGGTTCAGATTGATCCGGTTGAGAAAGGGCTGGAGCGGATGAAAAGGCCTGTGTCAGGAGATTAAATGCCTTTAGGGCTTCTGGAGACCAATTCCTGGGGTTGGCTGATTTTCGTGTCAGCGCTGTTATGGGTGCAATAATGGAGGAGAACCCTTTAACAAATTGTCTGTAATAATTGGCGAATCCAATAAACCATTGGATGGCCTTGGTGCCCTGGGGAAGAGGCCAGTTGGTAATGGCAGACACCTTTAGTGGGTCCATGCTTAATCCTGCTCCGGAAACCATGTACCCCAGGAAAGAGATTTGTTCCACTTCAAAGATACACTTTTCTAATTTGCAGAAGAGTTGATTAGCTCGTAATCGGAGTAAGACTTCCTTAACATGGTGTCGATGGGAGGCAATGTCTTGGGAAAAGATTAGAATGTCGTCCAAATAGACAACGACGAAGTGATATAAACAGTCTTGGAAGATTTCATTAACGAAGGATTGAAATACTGCGGGGGCGTTACTAAGCCCGAATGGCATGACTAGGTATTCGAAATGTCCGTCCCGCGTGTTAAACGCTGTCTTCCATTCATCTCCTTGACGGATCCGTACTAAATTGTATGCCCCTCTGAGATCTAGTTTGGTAAAGATGCGGGCTCCACTAATCTTGTCGAAAAGGTCCATAATAAGGGGTAATGGATAACGGTTCTTGATAGTAATTTTATTTAGTTGCCGATAATCAATACACTGGCGTAAGGATCCGTCTTTCTTTTTAACAGAGAAGAATCCTGCTCCGGCTGGTGAAGATGATTTTCTAATGAACCCTCGGGCTAGGTTTTCAGATATGTATTGTGACATAGCTTGGGTCTCCGGTAAGGAAAGGAGATACGTCCTACCACGAGGAATCTGTTTTCCCGGAATTAATTCAATCGGACAGTCCCACGGGCGATGGGGTGGAAGAATCTCTGATTTTTGTTTGGAGAAGACGTCCTTAAAGGCTAGATAGACCGAAGGTAATGTACAGGTTTTAGAATTCGTCTGAGTATGACAGACTTGAAAGCGGTGTGAGGGAATACATTGCTTATGACACTGCGGGCCCCAGGAAATAACCTCCGCACGAACCCAGTCAAATTGAGGAGAATGGTTCCGGAGCCAAGGAAGACCCAGTATCAGTGGGTTAATAGACTGTGGTAATACTAGGAATTGGATCCACTCTTGATGTAAGGCTCCTACCAACAATTGAACCGCACTCGTAATGCTGGAGATGACACCGTTGCTGACACGGTTACCATCCACGGCAGTGAGGGTAAGCGGTTGGGGCAGATCTTGAATGGTTAACTGGAGCTCTGAAGCAAGAGAGGCCGAAATAAAATTTCCTGCGACACCGGAGTCCACGAAGGCAGAGATTTGTTGGGGTCCTTTAGTGGTCAAAAGCTGGACAGGCATGAGAAACTCGAGATTGGAGGTAGAGTAGGAGTGGAGGATATTGGATTCTGAAATTGGGGAGCCAAACGGGGAGTCCGTCTTGTAGAGGACCTTTCTGAAATTCTCTCTCTGAAACGAAGATCGATCCTGATACATAATGAAACGAGGGCGTCCAACTCCGAGGGGAGTTCTCTGGTAGCCAATTCGTCCTTAATTCGATCGGTAAGACCCTGCCAGAAGGAAGCAATGAGGGCTTCATTGTTCCATCGAAGCTCAGAGGAGAGGGTCCGAAATTGTACGGCATACTGCCCGACAGACATAGAACCTTGTCGCAGGTTTAAGAGGCTAGATGCAGCAGAAGAGACTCTGCCCGGTTCATCGAAAACCTTCCGGAACATGTCAATAAAAGCCGCGGAGTCCTCCAGCAAAGGGTCATTGTGCTCCCATAACGGGGATGCCCAGGCCAGGGCTTGCCCACTAAGTAGCGAAATTATGAAGGCTACTTTGGTACGTTCCGAGGAGAATGCTGAAGAGTTACACTCAAAGTGAATGGCACACTGGTTAAGGAACCCTCTACATCTTTTTGGATCCCCGTCAAACTTATCTGGGGAAGGTATTCTTAGTCCAGTAGTGGCGGCTGGAGGGGCAGCAGGAGCCGCAGGGGCCACTGCAGAGCGAGAAGGAACCGCAGATGGTTCCGTAGGGGGGGTTTGTCCTGCCCATGGAGAGTCCAGGCGAGATAGGATTCCCTGCACACACTGGAGTAAACGAGCCTGGTCCGCCTCCTGCTGTTCCACTCGGCGACCCAGGTGGATAATGAGGTCCCGAGTTGTAGGTTCACCTTTTCCATCTGACGTCATGGCCAGAGTATACTGTCACAGATTTAGGGTATTTGCTTACTGATTTTTGCACTACTCACCCAAGAGGTGCTGAGTCTAACGTGTTCCTGGTTTTCACCAGGGACCCCCGCAAGGAAGTGTGGTCTTAGCTGCGGGAACACGCAGGTCGCGGTCCTCCAAGGGAGTAATCAGTGAAGCAGTAGATGAAAGCGGTGTCGTACAACCCCAGTCCAAACCGTGAATTCAGGAGATGTCCAAGGGAAAGTTCAAAGCCGTAGTCAGGGTAGCCGGGTCGAGGTCAGAAGCACAGGAGAAAGAATCAAATATCAAGCCGAGGTCAAGTTCACAAGGAGCACAGAACAGGGGTAGTAAGTAACAAGCCGGGTAATACACAGGAAGCGCTGGAAACGGTACACAGGAACGCTGGAGCTAGGATGAGACCTAATACTCTGGCACTCTCCATGTGCCAGAGTGAGGCTTTTATACAAGTGCAGTCCAATCACTGGCGGTGGTGACGCTAAACACCACCGCCGGAGTTACTAGGAAGCGTTCCGTTGCCTAGCAAAGGAACGCGCGATCGCTGACCCGGAAGTACGCTCGGTTGCCTGGCAACCGAGCGCTCTGTCACAGAAGCAGACGTCCGTCTCTGTGCGGCAGGCATAGCACGGAGACGGCGTCTGACAATGACCTTTCCCCGGACCAGGAGGCTGCCACATTCTTAAGAAATGGTTTTCGCTCAGTTTTTAAGACTGATTGGTCTGCAGATAACAAGTTGGTTTTTATATATACCACTGCTTGCCCATGGGCTGTACAATTTTCTGTGCATATTTTGAGAGGTGTAGTTCGTTCTTCCATTGGTGAATACAGGCAGGAACAGGATATCACGGAATAGCACATTATCTGGATGATTTTCTATTTATAGGACCATGGCTGACCAAGTTAATCGAGCGATGGGGCCCACCTGACCTGTTAGTCATACATACGGGTGGAAATGACCTGGGTAAAAGAAAATCCATTGACTTAATAGCCAGAATCAGACAGAACCTGAGCGCCATTAACAATAAATGGGCGACCATTTTAGTTATTTGGTCCGTGGTAAATCCCCGCCTAAGTTGGAGAATGAGCAAGCTAGTTTAGAAAAGCAACCGAATAGTCAAAAAGAAAATGAGCTCTCTGGGAGGCTTCGCAATCGAACATCCATGGATATCCATAGAGCAAGTCCAGTTATATCGTAAAGATGGGGTTTACCTCACTTCAGAAAATTTAGGTAGATTCATAAAGAGGATCTATAGCTCGCTAGGTTCTTTCATTAGGCTTGAGGATGGCAGGCTGTCGGTCCATTAAATGTTAGCGGTAGTAGGAAGGGCACTGCGAGCAGCAGCTATTAAATACGGCACTATCGCTGATTGGCCTCAGGTCACTTCCTCCCTCGAGATAAAGTGAGTTTTGGTCCCTTTTGTGTGAGGGATCCCTTAACCTGCTTAGAAGCACGTCAGAGTCGAAAGGGGGTGTGGTCACTTGACGCCAGATTTAACGCCACCAAGTTCTTTATATATAATAAACTGTGACCTACTTTTGCCACATATATAGTCTCTGTGTCTTTATTTTAGTTAAGTTAAGTACGGTAATACAAGGTATAATAAAGGTAAGAAAAAAGGCATCCAGGATATGTTGCTTATATTAATTAAAACAACGAGATTTAAAGGATATTCAAAAAATATTATTTTTAAATTATCTAATGCTTAAAAGTCACCTTCCCTCATGAACTATATTTGCATATAGACACAGGGCCGGATTAACCCGAGGTCTAACTGGGCTATAGCCCAGGGGCCTCGGGCATCCAGGGGGCCCTTCAAACTCCTCAGCAGCATTATTGATCGGTCGGGGGCGGGGGCGCCCCCGGCCCGATCGATGCTGCTGAGTACTGTCAGTGCAGTCCTCCGTCCCGGCGCGCTGTAGTCTGCTTACTGAGGATATCTCGCGAGAGTTCATGAACTCTCGCGAGATCTCCTCAGTAAGGAGCTTATAGCGCGCCGGGACGGAGGACTGCACTGACAGGTAAGTGCTTGGGGGGGTCCTCGCGGGGGGTGGGGGGCGGCGGACGGCTCACATTGGGGGCCTCGCGGGGAATGGAGGGCCCCTTAGCCCAGGGGCCTCCATTCCCTTAATCCGGCCCTGTATAGACATGCTCTATCTTTGAAGAACATACTGGTAAAAAGTGCACATACAGCGCTAAAGAATGATGGACATAAGGGGCTCCCTTGCTTCCACAGAAACCCCTTATCTCAATATTACTTTTCTGCTTTTGATTATCTATTTTTTCTCTTATATAGGCTAAAAGGTTGAGGTCCACATAATAGATCCATCTCACATTGAGTGGACAATGGTGTTTTGCTCTTTCTATCCTTATCTGCTTTGAGAAATGCTGACCCCTTGTTGTGCAATTTTTCAAAATTTATTTAAAAAAAATATTGTTCTATAATTAATATTTATGTGATATTTGACAGTCACATAGTCATTGATCTAATATATTTCAATGTTTATTCTATTAATAATATAATTTTAAAATAACTATGCTGAAAAATAAACGTTTACTAAAAATGCAGTCAAGACACGGTTGCCAAGAGGAGTCATGAACTAAAATATAAGTAATCATACTGCTACATTGGTAATTTGAGCAGTCATAGAAGAAATCCATCTCGCCTTAATGAGATAAATGAGGAGTGGTATAAATTTACAATATGTATGCCTTGTGAATTTATCAGTAGGGATGGTCTGAAAATTCATTGGTAAAGATGTTTTATAAGACTATATTAATCAAGTGCAGGTAAAAAGCTATTTAGCAGCTGATGGTAATTGTCAGAGTGGTACTCGTACAAGTATTGCTACCTACAAGACTGAGCAGTGCCTGTCCAGATTCTACTCACCTTGGGACAACATTTGCCACATGTATAACAATCCATGAATGCCAGTGATTACATGGAATTATGCATTGGTTCATCAAGGACAAGAAATTTGCATCACTCTGACTCATTCTGTTGCTTTGTATACTTCTCTTTGCCCATGTTCTTAATGCTGTTGGAGATGGTGACTATGGGGGAGGACCAGAGATGACTCTGAAGGGCCAAATTCACTAGATGAACACAAATCCCTACATCCAGCATTGACGAGAAAAGGAACTCGCCTTCTGATGTGTGGACTCTGTTACTTGGACCTGGAGCCTGCTAAACAAAGCAGGCTCCAGTGTCAAGGTCAGACCTTCTGTCATGCATTAATAGCATGTCAGAAAATATGCTGATTAAATATGCCATAGGGCTACAATCAAAGGAAAATGAGTCACTTATGATTCAATCAATGTTTCACTAGACATAGATACAATAGACTGGGAGATGTAGGTAGTGTAGGGTGCAGGTGCTGACACATCCAGGTGCACAGTCTGTCCTCAAAATGGTCCTTCACAGATTGCAGGTAACCATCATTAATTATTTCAAGGAGACTCCTTTTGGCAGTGTGAATTGCTGTTAAGCCAGAAACAAACATGGGCAGGACTTCCCACATCTGTAGCAGTTCCTGTAGGAATTGGAGCCTGAACATCCATGCTCACACTCCAGCACTAGATGAATCCAGGAATGACAACAAAGGTTATACAGCAATTGCTGCAGAGGTATCTGTAATAGTCGCTAATTCATAGAGAGAGAAATATTTATATGCGAGCAATGGTCGCTGAGCAAACCTATAACTAATTTTATAGTAAGATAGCTGATCCTGAATGTGCAGGTGGTTGACTGATGTATCTGTCCGCTTTTGTTATCTGAGTCTGGAAGGTACGTGATCACCCATGCATGCACATCGCCTGCTCTCTAGTGGTTAAATTATTTTGAAAATCTGTAGCAATGGCAGTCTGAGAGAGGCCTGAGAATGGGATAGATGTGGTCAGAGACATTCTGAAAAAAATCCTGAGAAGAGAATATATGCAGTCTGCAAGAAGTCTGAGAAGAGAATCAACATAATCAGCTATTTAAATAGCGCCACTACAAAGAACTCATTCACATCAGTCCCTCCCCCATTGGAGCTTGCAGTCTAAATTTCCTAATATATACACACACAGACAAAGAGAAGAGAAACTAAGTTCAAATTGATAGCAGCCAATTAACCTATTTGTATGTTTTTGGAGTGTGGGAGAAAGCTGAAGCACCCGAAGGAAACCCACGCAAACACGGGGAGACCATACAAACTACACACATATAAGGCCATGGTTGGGAATTGAACTCATGAACTCTAATCACAAAGCCACTATGCTGTCCATAGGATAGATATAGTCAGAGGTCAGTCTGAGAAAACTCTGAGAAAATTATTGACGTGATCCGAGCAAGAGACATAAGAAGGGAACAGTACCATTAAGGGGACTCAGAGACTGAAGGAGACAATTGTAAGAGAAGAGAAGGATATTAAATGATAAATAGCTAAAATAGAGCAAGTACTTAAAGCGACTGAGTAAATTATACATATAAGGCTTGATGCAGAGATGGACACAAAATGGGAGGAAATTACTCTTAAAAAAGAGCAAAGACAACACTTCTGAGTGTGCTTGATGCTGCACTCTTGTAATTAGCACTGATTACTCAATCAAAATGGCCTCTTTCCCTATCACAGGTTTTGTCCAACTGGCCTTTCTCCATGTGAAAAGTTTTCTCAAAATGGCCCCTCTCCCTGCTATAGGTTTTTTCTCTTTTTGTCAACTGGGGTTCTCATTAACTCCATTACAATTCTTACAGATACTGTCTGATGAGTGTTCCTTGCGAATATAATCATAAATGTGATGTAAATCACCATAATAGTAACAGGTAGCAGTGCCTCTTGGTAAGTGTGTTTTTATTCCATACACTACATGTGTATAACTCTCATAAGACACAGCTTCTCATAAGACAGTGCTTATAGTTTGATGAATATAGCAGCTAACCTTATGTGTTTGTCAGCAGGAGATACAATGGAAATCTTATAGGTATCAATGGTTTACACTCAAACAGAAACTCCTCACAGGGCGTGTGCCCCTCTCTATCTGTCTGCTGTTTTTCAGATTCCCTCTCAGGATTATGTTGTCTCTCCACAGACTGAGCTGTCTTTGTCTCTTATTTTAGACCACTCTCTAACCGTGCTAGAGAGTATATTGTCAGATACATCAATATAATAAAGTGAATTTATTAAAGAATATAATACTAAAATCCTTGCTCTTTGGTGGGGTTACATTTGTATTGCAGAGTTTAATACAAGAGGTAATAATATAGTAAGAATACCTGTACTAGGCCCTGAAAAAACCCTTTGTAGTAAAGATTTACGCTCAGAGGAATTTATGAACTAAAACCAAATGTGTTATAAAATATACTAGTAGATTAAAACTGTTTGTGCTAATTGATAGAAGGAGTGGAACCTTTACAGGAAAGCAAATTATTTTCAAATATAAACCTCTTACGATAATAAAATTAAGAGAAAATAATATGAGTGTGGTTTATTGTCTCTGGGCTTTCACTCTGCTGTGGTCTTATCTTTTATTTTATTTTAGGTTCAGTGGAGCCCCTTCCACACAGCCATTGACCTAGAGGAGCAGTAAACACTTACGCAGCAGGTGAGGACATGGGGACTTCAAGTATGTATAGCTGGGCACTACTTCCCTCTCTCCTTACTAACGAAGCAGGTGCACCTACCATCAGGTTGCCAGAGCTGCCAATGTCAAAGTGGGGGGGTCAGTGGCCCTCAACGCATCCAACTTTGTCAGAGACAATGTTTGCAGTGTCAGAATAATCTGTTTGTCATCACTAGAATGAGTGGTGGGAAATCTCCTCAATATCACAGGAATCACAAGGAAGTCACAGCACTCCATACCCATATCTTGTTTAAGAAAGCCAACATTGCTCGCCAGTACCTGAATCTGTTCACTACTGTTAGACTGAATAATTGCAGCACAGCACAAAAGCAGCTGATATAGCACAAGGACTGCTTTTGGTGTTTCAACTTCATGACCTAGTTCTCTGTGGATTTAGAAAACAGAGTCTGATGGACAAGGTAGCTCTTATTCAGCTTCCTTGACATTGCTATTTTAAACAAATATAGTAAAAAATAATTCACTTTAATCAAATATCTAAAAAAAACTAATATACAACATATAAAGCGTACTAACAAACTCAAAAACTAAATATACTTCTGTGAATAAGAAAAAAAAACCTCCAAAAGAAACACTAAAGTCTAATTAGAATTTATATATGGCTGAACTTGAAAGATGTGGACAGAAGAGGGCAGTGGAGTAGGAGGATAATATTGAGGGTAAACATGTTGGGGCTGGTAATGATGGTAAACAAGTTGGGGATGATGAAATGGGTAAAGTGGTCACATATGGGCAGAAGGGAAAAAGGTTGCACATGGGAAGGATGTGAAAATGTAGCATAGTGAAAGTAGGGACATATGGTTGAATATGTGCAGGATGGGTATAAGGTGTCACTGAGGAAGGATGGAGAAAAAGTTGCAACATGGAAGGGGGGGCCATACTTTGGTGTTCTCCAAGGGATCATCACAAATAATACATTGTGATCTTGACTATTACTTTGTTGTCTTTGACTGACACGAGGGTTATGGTAGAACATAAATTTATTACGAGGTGTTCAGATCAGAGCTATATAGCATGAGACCCCAGATTATCCAATATGCTGACTAGGTTAGGGTGCTAGGCTTTAGTGGGGTTTTTGATGAAAAATCACTAATATCATTGAAAAAAGGCACGTGGAGAGTAAAAAACATGTTAAAAATTAAAAAACAAGTTAATAAATATATACATTGTTGGTGTGGTTTATTATTCCTTTAGAAACAACATTACAGTTATTTTAATGACGACAACAATGCATGTATTTGGATGTGAAATTTAACTGGGGTTGGTAGTGCTGCCACCCTAGCATGCCTGTGGAGGTCTCGGAACTTGTCCTTGAGGGGACGCTTACTGACCTGGGAGAAAGTTGCAATCTAAGCTGGCAAAAATAAATTTGCAATACTTGTGTAGAGATAGATAGATAGATAGATAGATAGATAGATAGATAGATAGATAGATAGATAGATAGATAGAAATGCAGTGGCCTAAAGGTCAAACAATAATCACAGAATGCTGCACAGCCATAATATTTTTTAGCAAATTAAAACAGGCTGTAATGTAAGGGTGCAACTTTTTAAATTGCTCTATTTATTAAACTTATTAGTCATGAACATCCCTTGCCTCACAACAATCAGAAAATATATTTAAAAAAAATGTTACAAAAACATTACTTTCCATGAGCATTTGCAGAGAGTTTATTGCTTTTTGATTGGTTAGTTATTTAAAACTGTTTGTTAGTTAAAATAGTTGATTACTATTTAATAATTTAAAAAATTGTTTCTAAAAAAGTTGTTTTATGAAAAATCTTTGTGTGTGTGGTTTTCTTTTATAAGAAAATGTCTATTAGTAGCTTTCAGATATGTTGTATTTGGTTTTTCATATCAGGCACTTTCACACAGACATCATACATACATCATCATACAAAGAGTTAACAAGAGGGGTTAGTATGATGATTATGTAAATAATTATGCTAATAAAAAAATGAGTGCAATGAAGGAATTGCACGCCTGTGCGTTTCTCTGTCGATCTGCAATACAAATGCATGTTGTACACAAACGATGTCATACGTTTTTTTTAAAAAAAAACATATTATGTTCATTTTGTGATCCTTGATGAATGAGACCCTGAATATCCAGCTGCAAAACAAAAAGTTTCTTTTCTGTAGAGCTATGTGGAATGAACTCCCACAAGAATTTATATTGGCATGCACTATATATAAATTTAAGAAATAATTAGACATTTGCTGTATAAAATTGGGCTAACATTGGTGACATACTATAAGTAAGTTGATTCAGGCAATTATCTCTTTGCCTGTATGGGAAGATATGGTCAGAAAGGAAATTTCCTCTCTTAAGCCATATTGGACTATGATTTAGGGAATGGGGTGCCCTTTACCTGGATCAGCTGAGTATTATGAAGATTAAAGGTTAAACTTGATTGACTTTGTTCTATTGTATTTTCTCAAACCAAACTATTATATACCTATGCATACTCTCTAGAATGTAAGCTCTCATGAGCAAGGTCCTCTTTACCCGTTGCCATTTGTCTGTATGTCCTTTGCTACATTGTACACTGCATATTGTATAGTATGCTGTGTGGTGCTATTTATTATGTTAGCTATGCATATTGTTGTATTTATTTTAAGCTAATTTCCGCCTAGGTATTGTCTGCTTTATGTATTATTATTGTATTCATGTATTATTACTGTATGAATTTGTTTCATATTTATGTACCCTTGCTGTACAGGACTGTGACATCACTAGCGCCTTATAAATAAATGCTGATAACGATGATGGTGATGATAATGATGAGGCAGGTCTATTGTGTCAGGTAAATCCCTAGGTGTCTAATAGCTGCTATTGTTTGGGGAATACTTGCCCTTAAAAGCAGTGGGCAGATAAAACTCAACTCAGTTAAAAAAAACATAGCAATGATCATGTTAAAATTCAGATTAAATTCATGTTTATGTTTAGAACTGTACTGGGCAGAAGAGGAAGACTTTGGCATGAGTTAGTCTGCTTTATATGTATTGCAATATATGCAACTGTCATTTCGTGTTTTAATATAAAGTACAGCTTGAAGTAGCTGGAATAACTTTAATAATGTATTTGGTGCAGAGGATCGATTGTTTTAATTTACCAGTGTGCTCACACCTCTATTGAACACCAGTTTCCATGTATTGTTTTTAACATTCATTAAATGCTTGTGGTAGAGCACAATCATTTCTGAACTATATGCATATGCATAAAAACACCAATGGGGATGTCTTAACAGCTGCTAGTACTTGTAAAATCTAGAACATGTGAATGGAGTTAGATACTTTGGCTAAATTATTTTACATTAAAGGCCATAACCGCTAAATTGTACCCAAAATCCTTGAATACCATCATCAATCCTAAGAGCTCTCAGATACTACATAATTGGATGCAGTATATATGGTATTATGTACCCTGTTTTGTAAATGATGAGGAATATGTGTTACTGAGGAGCTCTATAATGATTTAAAGGCACAAGGTTGATTGCCAAGTGCTTTATACAGATCACCAAGCTGACTTCTAATATTTTACCAATTTACAGTAGGAGGTTTATAATTTCTTATATTCTAATGAACACTGAAGGGATAACATCAGACCTCACTGAATATAGGTGATGACATCGGAACGAACGTCTTCTACACACAGTACTTACAAGAGTTTATACCATTATTAGCATTAGTATTATATACCTAATAAACTCTTTAAAATAATCACTTTAAACAGCAATGCCAACCAAATTTGCATTTTTTTATAATCCTAAAATGTTAAAATATTAACCAAAACATAAATAATTCAATAATATTTTAATAAAATATATAAAAGTACCTTTAAAATAAATGTATTTCCAAACAAACAGAAAAGTCATAAAATACATGTAAATTAATTTCACCAAGATTGGTTTACTTGCAGTTGAACTCATCTTATTTTTGGCACAAAGCAAGATGTGCTGTGTGATATTATTTCTGATAAGCTCTATTGACAGTTGAATTTAAGACATGGATTTTCAATCTTAAAACAATTCAAGGTATTTTGAATGTGGATAGATTGTATCTTAACTATTTAAGTCAATGTGAAGTGATACAATTTGAGAAAGGTATAGCATTATGAGCACTAGATACAGAACCAGAAAAAAGATAAGTTATTATTACAATTAATTTAATCAACTTTATTCTTTGTTTTTTATAATGATGTTATAGGTTGACAGCTCTAAGACATGCAATAATTCATATCATGCAAAAAAACAATACACCTTGACTTAAATTACTGTAAATGACTGTAAATCACTTTACTGTAAACATCAAGTCAAATCAGTGTTTGGGTTTTTTTGGAAAATGTAAACTTTTTTATTGCTGACTTGTTTTTTACTGCTGACAGATGTTTACAAAGTTTTTCTATGTATTGCTAATTTAAAGATATCAACATCAGTCATTAGTGAAGTACATATTATCAGAGTTTTCTCTTTCAATGGAGCAGTTAAACTTCTTTTAAATACATTTTAACTTCTTAACTAATGTCGGGCTTATTGGGAAAATGTAGGTGTAAATGGAGAAAAAATATACTATTTGTTAATTTTTTTGTGATTCTTCTTCTTTCAACACGATCAGCAATTGCCATATACAAAAACATGTCCGTTTGGAAATTGATTTGAACTAATAGGACATTTTGGGAAAAAGCCAGTGAGCCATTAAGCATAAACTAAGCCAATGTTAACTTTTCAATGACTAGGAAATCAAATGGCTAAATGTGGTACTTTACACATGTGAAAATCCAATTATTTTATTATATTTGTAGTGATCATAGAGGAATTACGGTTATAAGAGTTAACCCATCACATAATTGTGGGGAATAAGGCCTAAATCATAACTGCAGTGTAAATATGTTTTATCAAATTAATCCATTGATAAATTGAGCTACTAAAGTGTGAAATGTGAAGTCAGAGAGTCTGTTGTGTGTGTATTCGGTGGTTCTGCACATCCCAGTGTTAAAAGATAGCAGTGTCATCTGTGGCAGCTTAAAAGGCCACTGGGGTGAGCCTTATGCTGGCCTAGGATGGAGGTTTGACACCTGAATAGACTTTTAGGAAACACTCAGCATGGTGTCTGGCTCAAGTAGACCATGTGTTGACTTGGCTATAGTTTATATAGACAAAAATAATTCAGTTTTCAAATATGCCACTTAAAATCCATGAAAGTAGTGATAAACCACATATTCCTCAATACTGTGTTGAAGGGCAGCTCATATGTCAAATTAAGAATTCTGCCACACAGAGAAGTTAAGGAAATGAGAATAAGCTCAACTAATACCCTGTACCTAGGCCTGTTTGATGTCAATGGATGTGTAAATTCATACGGGATCTATTTATAATAAAATTGGGCCTGTGTGACACTCCACAGAAAAGTTAGGTCACATAGTAGAATTGGGTAAGTAAATCAGGCAACATGCAAATGGTGATTGTAAAAAGTGTCACAGATCACAACTCCCATGGAGATGAAGAAAGGTGTAAAGGTGCTTTAAAAAGCTGAGACCAGTTAAAACAAATTATCAGATTCTTGGGGATCAATCTAATTGAACAACTGTCCATCTTTTCTGCCTACCCCGAGGCATACAGATTATTATACGTAAATTATTCTCTCTACTTTAATTCCATTTGTTTTTAGACCTGTATGCAATTTTTATTTCTATGTCAAATCTTTATCTAATTGTTTTTTATTATCTGTAAGCATTGTACCTTTTGTATATGAAATCTAACAATTTAATAGGTCTGTCCTTATTGCTCTCAATGAATCCATTGTCTGTTTAGAAGAGAGCGATTGCTTGGCTGGGGTTAACTCTTTAGAAACCAGAGTGTGAAGGGTTAACTGTTTAGCTACCAGAGCACTGAGTCTGCACAATTGAATAATTGAGTCATAGGTTTGCTTCGGAGATATAACCAAAAAGGACGTATGCAGCGCTAAAGACCCGTCTGTCTTCAAATATGTGAATTTGGTGTATAAAATAGGGATCACGAATTGTCAAATATATACAAAATTTATTATAATACAATCATAAACATATATGCAAATAACCTATTAATGCTTGCAAATAGCATGCTATGAGGAAAAGGTAAACATAAACTACATCACAGTGCACTGTGACATAGTAGCAGTGAAATAAACCCAAAATTAAAACTGTTGCTCATGAGTATTGGTAAAAAACCACAGCGCTACTGATTGAAATATTATAACAACTGTCTTCAGTGTAGCCGATATTGTGGTCAAAAAAATGTTGAGCTATAAAAAGAGCTTACTAAGTGATTTCCCCCCAAAAATGATGCTAATAATTGCCACGATCATCAATCCACAAATAGTTATTTATCCCGTCTCGATGAATGATGATATCTAAGTGTCTGTGAGTAGCTCTATATGGAGCATAGATGATCTAGAGCCTAAGCTCAAACCTTCTTAGCGATATATGTTCCAAATAAATTTGAAGTTCCAAATTTGAAGTAGGTTTGCTACGGGCCTTATATGTAGGTGGTGACAGTTGGTGGAAAGGTGTGAAATCGGATGTCTGTGTTGGGAAAGGGACCAGTAAGTCTGTAGACTTAGAGAAAGAGGCGAGTGTCAGATCTGGGCTGGAATCCTGTGTGTTACCTTACAGTAAGCCTCCAAGTCACAACTGCGCAGAGGACGGTTTGTGACTTTTAAAGTGGTTCAGGAGCAGTTTCCTGAAAAAATAGAGGTGATATATTGTATAACTGTTTGAATATATGATAAGATATTAACCGGGGGAGTAGCTAGAGGGGCTTATCTTTGACAATATTGATTTCTGCAACAGTGATATGTTTTTATTGTGAGATATACCACATCTTTATTTTGCATCTCTTTCACATTTGCTGATCAAGAATTCGAACTTTCCTGGTTCAAGTTTTCAAGCAATTATGCCTTGAGTTTACCACTGTACTCGCAATGTAACTAACCATAAGAATGAGTAATTAAGAAAGTGGATTACATTACATGTCCCTACTGTGCTTCCAAAGGGGAACTTGTCTTACATGTTGTTATGATTCCTAATATGAACTCAGGGTGTAGCAGAAGTGTTTGAATAAAACAAAGTTTGGTTATTAATGTAAATAAACAAGGAAGCCAAACTTAGTTCAAGTAATGATATGTTTCAGACATCAGAAATTGCAAGTTAGTCCATAGCAATAACAGTTCCAGGATATGAAGGGTTAACTGTAGTGCAAGGTAACAAGTCAACCAGGCTTGAGCCACGGATGCAGGGAGTGATTAATGAAACAGTCTATAACAAAACAGATTTGGTGTAATGTCAGTTGTGGTCTGTGTGGAGATGACGCTGGAAAGCAACACAGCAGAGGCCAGATCAAGCTGCAAATCTGGATGGTGGAACACAGTGAGCACAGGTAAGTCCCAAGGAGCAGACAACAGACACCACAAATCTGAGGCTAGGAAGTGGAATCACAGATGAAGGGCAGAGTCAAATACCAGACACAGGGTCAATCCAGGCAGCAATCAGGGATGGTCATATCACAAGGCAGAGGTCAAACCAAAGTAACAAACTGGAGTAGGTTATTCACAAAGATAGCACAAAAACTGCAGCAGCCAGGAACAAACTATAAACTGCAAGGAACACTGACTGAGGCAGGTATATAAAGCAGTGGAACAGGTGTAGGCACTAATGAAGGTAGGAGATTTACTCCTGCAGGCGAAGTGGAATGTTAAGGGGCAAAATAGCAGCACCTCTGAGGTACTGCAGCCATATGCAAGATAAAGGTCCTAACACATGTTAGCTCAGCCATTAAGAATGAGTACCAATTAAGCAACATTAAAAAATATTTAAGCAGCATCTTTAGCACATTTTACTATTTTAAAACAGTTTTACAAAAACTTCATCTGTTAGATAAAATTTATATTTATATTCACACAGTGGAAGATTCAAATTGTAGAATGACTTTAACTGATCCAGTAAGTTATGAGAAAGAACACAAAACTATGAAAAACAAAACAACAAATCTCTATGGATCTATTTAAATTCCATTCCTTACATCCTCTGCATTTTCCAGAATGTTTCTTTCTGACAAATCCGACAGATCCACAGTGCAAAGAGTGGTGCATAAGGGTCTCATTGTAATAAATATTAGAGCCTTAAGATGTACATATTGTTAAAATAAACATGTATATGCAAAGGAAGCAGCTTTTGGCTAGGCCTATAGGCAGCTGCCTAGGCTGCCATGCTTTGTGGGGTGCCACTGAGGTACCCCCAAGCTGGATTAAGGGGGTGGGCATGGGGACACATATGGTTCATGTTGGCTGGTCCCTACTCCATGACCAGTCAACTTTATGCAGCCGTGGATTTTAAGATCCATTCCTCCCTCTCTCCCTTCCCCTAAGTGTGTCTGCCTCCTCCCTATCTCCCCTCACCTTAGTATGTCCTTCACTGAGACATAACACAGGAGGTGCACCACATGACAGGCACTATCCCATGTAAGCAGGCAGTAAGAGAGGCATACAGAAGCGCCTGGAAGAAGGTAAGTCTGAAGAGGGGGGGGTGTTTGTCTTAATGTAATAAGGGAAAGGAGGATATCTTAATATAATGAGGGAATGGGGGGTTGTCTTAATGTAATGAGGAAAATGGGAGTGTCTTAATGAAATGAGGGAAGTGTGCTTTGTCTTAATGTAATGTGGGTTTGTCTTAATGTAATGAGGTAAAGGGGTGTTGTCTTAATGCAATGAGGGAAGGTGGGGATGTTTTTCTTAATGCAAAGAGAGAATGGGGTTGTCGTAATGTAATGAGCGAAATGGGTGTTTGTCTTAATGTCATGGGGGAAATGGTTTGTCTTAATGTAATTAAGGGGGAAGTTAGGTGTCTTAATGTAATGAAGGAAGGGGTTAGCTATTAATTTAATGGTATAGTGTGGGTGGGGACAATTATTTAATGGTGGGTGCTATTGATTTATTTGTGGGGTGATAGTGTGGTATTTAATAGTGGAACCTATTAATTTAAGGTGAACGACGGGATCTTTAATTTAACAGTGGGGTGGTTTGGGGCTATTAATTGAATGTGGGTCTGAGTTTGGGGTGAAGAAGGGTTATTTATTAAATATGAATGTGAATTATTTAATGTTTGGGATGTTTGTGGGAAATAGTTGTATTTATTAAATGTAAATGCTATTAATTTATTGCCAGGGTTGTTTTGGGTGAGGGAAATAGGGTGTGGAGCACACTTACCCCATCTCTAAAATTCAGTGTAAAAATAGAGCTGCTGAAAATGTAGTGCCCAAGTTGTAGACTTTCTATTAGGAGACTACTTACTATTTCAAGTAAAAGTTTAAATTGAGAGGGAAATGTGTTTCAGGGTGACTGGTTACAGCATAGTGTATATATTATAATAATACACATGTATGTCTTTATGAAGACTCTTCTCTAAACTTGCATTTTTTAAATCACCTCTGTTTAATTCCATAATTATTCTTTCATTTAATTGATTGAATAATTAATTGTCTATTTGCATTAGGTATGTAGTAAAACTATAAATTGTGATTTGTTTCTTGATTTTCCTGATTGCTGATTTATGTATAATTAATGCTCACATTTAATTTTTATTATTTATTTCTATCTTTGATTAAGTAAATCATTTTATAGTTGCAAAAGCCAGTGTTTTTTTCTATGAAAAAGGGTACCGGTGCTTATGCAAAAATGTTCCGGTACTGACACTCGGTCACAAGAATTAAAAAGTTAAAGAATTTTAAAATTTACCATCAGAAAAGATGCACTGGTAAAGTCTAGGTTGATATGATCTGTGCTGACTTATATTTTTTTCTAACTTTATATAAAGTGATTTTAAATATATACAGTTATTTGTAAAGTCAACCATGCTTTGCTCTGATAGCCAGAAGAAAATAAGCATATAGATTTGGATTTTCTATGTAGGGGTTTGGCTAACAATTTTTAGCACAGGAGGTAGTTTCATTTCACAGTGAGATGATACCCAAGCCATACTGTTCATTACACCCCAACCTGTTAGCATAGAAATGTGCAAATAAATTATATGTTTCTCAAAACTGTAATGAACTACCATTAAATGCTGTGTTGGCTACAATGGATATTGTATTTTTATATAACAGTATCCCTAGCAAAAACATTTTGACAGACCCTAACCTAAAATACAGTGCAGATAATATGCATGATTCACAAAGCACAAAAGAGTCAGGGCACAGAGCAAAACCTACCTTGCACATAGGTTTATGGGGGAACAAAAGTTTCCAGCAGCTGATTGAAGATGTGCTTTGCAAAGTACAGACTAGGTGCGCCTATATTTGTCTAACAGTACAAAAATTACATTTCAATTCATAGGAGAAGATAATTGAAATTAGATAAAAGAGTGGGAAGGGTATATTTTTAGGGGTATACCTTGCCAAATAGAGATATTTTTATTTGGGTTACTCTCGAGGCTGAAGGTCTGGGACTTCTCACCCCTGCTTCCCTTCTCTGGCTCCCAAGTACTCGTCACCCTAAAAAAGTCCTGAACCATCCCACGGTCTCCCACTGATTGGCTATCTGGGACTTAACCTCCATACTTCACGGTCTCTCCCCACATCCCTCCCCAGTAGTCCCTCTTTTCAATTCCCCAGAATTTCCCCCTGGATTACTCCCCTCCTTGTTGTTCCCCTGGACCACCCGAGGAGTTAGGTATTTAAACAATATTACCCACAGCTTCTTATTCCCCCAATTTGCCGAATTTCAAGTAAAAACTGGACTACCCACACAAAACTTTTATCAGTACTTACAAATTCGTAACTTTCACTCTACTGTCAAATCCCACCTTACCTCTCGTCCACTATCTACAATTGATACACTGTGCCTGCGCAGAGCATACCCATGAACCGGCGCGATCTGGGTGACCCTCTTGATTATGAGGACTGGGCTGAAATTCCAGGCAATACCACATCTAGTTTAATTTGTTTATGGATAAAAGAAAATGTCTATAAACTCCTGTATTGGTGGTAATATGTCCCTACACGTCTTCATAAGATGTTACCTGTTTGTGCTCTGGTTCAAGCTCGTTTTTACACATATGGTGAGATTGTCCTAAATGAATCCCTTTCTGGCGTGAGGTGGAGTCCCTAAATTGCGACCGTCTGGAAGCATTCATCCGTGATCATCAGGATTTGGCAGGCCCACGGAATGGAATATATGACCAGCATCATAAGTTACTTCTCTAAAACCTTCAACAAGGTTTGGGAGCCCTGGATGGCCTACTTCCAGTAGCACTCCCCCTTCACCTAGCCCTCCCACTCCTTTTCTCTACCCCCTACGACCTGGGTGGTTTCTGCCAAACCACCATTCTTCTTCTTCTTTTTCATTTATTCCCTCTTATTTTTCACTCTTCTTTTCTCCTTTTACAGATCTTCTGTTTCCCTTCTCTTCCTTTTTTAGACTAATTTTCTTAAACTTTCGTCTTAACTCTCTCATGCTCAAATAGAATTGGAGTATTGTCCTCTCCATTTCACAGAACTCTTTTTTATGGTGCACATTCCTTTATTCACAAGTGTACTCGACTCCTGTTGTATTATATTCTTCACTATCAATAAAAATTTGTTTAAAGAAAAAATTGCTATATTTTCCAATGTCGCCTCACCCTAATGATTCATTTAAACCATAAATGTGGCAAACCTCAGCAGTATCTTTAGTTAGTGGAGGCATTGCCCTAGAGCCCTAGGGGAGGGCAGAACATCTAGGTGCTAAATAAAATCATTTTGCACTGGACATTGAGGGCCTCATTTATAGTTAGGTGTAAAACCAGATATAAAGTACAATTTTGTACCTTGGCAAAACCATGTTGTGTTGCCCGGGGACAAATTTATAATGTGGAGACAAATTTAGAGTTGGAAGGGAAGCAACTCTAGATTGCAGTGCAAAATTAAAGCTGTCCTTTATTTGTGTACTACATGCAAATGCAGAGTACACTTTCCCTACATATAAGAAAACCCCTTTTTTCATACTCCTTGTATTGCAAACTGATATGTCCAGCTGCAAGTTTGCATCATTTAGATGGATTTCCAGTCTCTAAATCAGGCCCTGAATGCAATTCATAAATTAGGTTAATTATGACTAAACTACATAAATTCATATTTGTGCATCATTTCCTTAGATTTAACAAAGACGCACAGCTCTTGGTTACAGTGATGGGAAGTAAATTGGTGCCACATTATGCAATTTTATTCAGGGCAGACGTGGAGAGATTGTTAAGCACAAGCCACATAAATACTATTATTTCATAGATAATGTATTTATGATACGGAAACATGAGAAATAGCAGCTGAGACAGTCTATCAAAAATAAGGTCATCCCATCCAACACCAGATAACATATACATTTGCTGGTTGGGTCAGCAAAAAAAACAACACAAAATGATTACAATAATCAACAGAGTGTTGAGAAACGCTCATGAAAACTTGTTACGATGCAATGACAAAATGTGTGTGTGTGTGTGTGTGTGTGTGAGTGTGTGGGGAAGGGGGGGTTCATACAAAGAGACATCCAGATACTGTTAGCTTGCAATGTGAAATATCCTATACCACACATGGACCATCATTGCCCAAATAAACACACCTCTACACCACTTTCATATGGACTTGCCCTGGCAGGTATCACATAGTTAATTACATATATGACTATTATGTAGCAGATTTGGACTTGACTAATGAATATGCTTTGAAGCCATGATATTATAAAATGGGCCAGATATAACTGTTAGATCATTTGTCAATAATTTAGGCCTAGCAATCACTGCCTTCAGTTTTGCAAGGAGCTCAAGCTGTCTCCTCCTCAAGCCACTCCATCGCATCTACATCTGCATGGTGGAGTGGCAAATTCCCAATTATAACGGCAGATGTCTGCAGATTGCCCTGTACCCGCTAAGGTTATGCTTGTTGTTTACATACCGAACTGCAGGCCAAAATGAATTATTACGTGTTGCTGTCAGGACCCGCAGCTCAGCACAAGCGAATGTGGCAGACCAAATGTTTGCAAGTAAATTAGACTTTTCAGCATCCTGCACAGCTATTGGTTCTTACTGCACGTAGGGTCGGACTGGCCCACCGGTGGACCGGACTATCCACTGGTATGCCCCGACCCTGAATCGCTCCCCTCTTCGTTGGTGGGGGGAGCTAGAAACTTTAATAGTAAAAAAAAAACAAAAAAAAAAAAACAACTCACGTGACCGCAGCGCCGACTCCATTCGCACTGAATGCCGGGCGTGACGTCATCACGCCCGACATTCAGTGAGGAGCGCCGGCAAGACAGAGGAGAAGAAAAGGAAGAAGCAGATAGAAAAGGTAAGTGATAGGGGAGCATGGGACAGAAATAGGAGTATGGAACAGAGAAGGGGGAACATGGAACAGAGAAGGGGAACATGGAACAGAGAAGGGGGAGCATGGAACAGAAATAGGAGTATGGAACAGAGAAGGGGGAACATGGAACAGAGAAGGGGGAGCATGGAACAGAGAAGGGGGAGCATGGAACAGAGAAGGGGGAGCATGGAACAGAAATAGGAGCATGGAACAGAGAAGGGGGAGCATGGAACAGAAATAGGAGCATGGAACAGAGAAGGGGGAGCATGGAACAGAAATAGGAGCATGGAACAGAGAAGGGGAAGCATGGAACAGAGAAGGGGGGAGCATGGAACAGAGAAGGGGGAGCATGGAACAGAGAAGGGGGAGCATGGAACAGAGAAGGGGGAGCATGGAACAGAAATAGGAGCATGGAACAGAGAAGGGGGAGCATGGAACAGAAATAGGAGCATAGAACAGAGAAGGGGGAGCATGGAACAGAGAAGGGGGAGCATGGAACAGAGAAGGGGGAGCATGGAACAGAGAAGGGGGAGCATGGCAGAGTGAAGGGGGAGCATGGCAGAGTGAAGGGGGAGCACAGACAGTATGGCAGTGTGTGAAGGGGAGCCAGGAGAAGGGGGGAGCAAAAGCAGCATGGAGGGTGCAGTGTGATTATAAGGAGGCACATCATGGTGATGAAGGGGCGCAGTAATGTGTGTGTGATGGCACAACGGGCTTGTGGCAATGTAATGTGTGTGTGGTAGGTGGTGGCTAAATAATGGGTGCTAGTTTCTTTGTAGGGTGAAGATGGGGCAATTTAATTTTATAGTGGGGACTATTAATTTAAGATGGGGTGGTTTGGGCGCTATTAATTGAATGTGGGGCTGAGTTTGAGGAGCATGAGTTATATTTATTAAATGTGAATATGAATTATTTAATGGCAGTGACGGTTGCAGGAAATAGGTATATTTATTATATGTAAATGTGATTAATTTATTGCAGGGGCTGTCTGTTGGGAGGGAAATAGGTTTATTAAATGGGAATACTATTACTTTTATGTTGGGGCTGGAGGAAGTCCTAAGTATTAAATGTGGGTCCTATTGATTTAACGCCGGGGCTGGTTGGAATTTTCTAAATGTACCCATTATTTTTTCCAAATAGGACCCCTCAACATTCCAGGATCCAAACAAGCCGCAGCTAAAGAAACCAGCAGCCACAGGTGGTGACAAGAACAGGTAGGACAGTCTGTCAAATGTTCTGAGTCTAGTGCAGGCTTGGCTAACCTGTGGCACTCCAGGTTTTGTGAAACTACAAGTCCCAGCATACCCTTCCAGCAATAGGCTGCTATATATTGGTAAAGCATGCTGAGGCTTGTAGTTTCACAACACCTGGAGTGCCACAGGTTAGTCAAGCCTGGTCTAGTGAGATAATCCCGATTTTTGGTGACTGTTCTGCCCAATCTAAGGTGCAGATCAAGACTGTACTCTTTATACACACTGCATTCTTTACATACTACACTATTGTGCTAGCTGTCCTTTGTGGGCTGACCACTCCCCCTCTAGTGTCTGGTCTCGCCTCTTTGATGGTTGGCCACACCCCCTCTGGTGGGCCCCTAGCGTTGCTGTCCCCTGGTGGGCCCTTCATGCCCCAGTCCGACACTGACTGCACGTAGGTGTGTCTGCACATTACTCTTGAAAACACTTCAATATCATTTGTAAGATGACACACCTGTCAATTAAATTAACTGCTCTGCCGTTTCCAGACAATTAGCGGTATGACCAAGCTTAACTAGTCCTACCTTGGCTTGCGCAGGAGAATGCACCTACATCCGTTATAAAAAAAAGCTGGAGAGCCAATTAATCAGTCCTGCCATTTTGTGAATTCAAATATAGTTGCAGCTGCTGTGAATCAGATCTATTGAATTATTGGTAAGTACCAGGCCCTATGTTTAACCCTTTACATGGGATGTAAGGATAGTGACTAATGAATGCTTTATGTATTTCAGATTTAACACAAAACTTACCAAGCTCTGAAAAAGTTGTGCAAGAACAAGATTGTAATTTTTGTTAAGTACCAGGCCCTATATTTGACCCTTTATATGTACTGTAAGGAGAGTGACTAATGAATTCTTTATGGTTTATATTTATAGGAAATGTCTGAGCCCGAACAAGCAGAACCCAGTCAGGCCTCTTGCTCTTCCTTTGCAGGAACTAAGACAATGGTGCACGATAAGAGGTGGAAATACTGCTACAGCTGGTGGTGGAGAGGCTCCACTCCACCAGTCGTCAGCTATTTGCAACCATCCAAATATAGAATTTGGGCGGAAATTACGATACAGGCCTATAAGACGCACAATGAAGGGTCAAAAAAAGGTTATTATTAGATTGTGGCCCACTAATTAAGAGATATTGTTAATTGAATTTCAACATTGTTTTCTTGGATCTTTTCTCTCAGGTTGCAAGACTTTAAGCATCGTCTGAAGAACAAGTTGAGGGCCATCCATGGCAGACAGGCTCATGCGGTAGGCAGTGGCCCCCCAGTTCCAATGAAGCGCACCCCTCTTAGAGCCTCTAACACCACCAGGTATATTTTAATGGACTATAGCTTTATATAAACTAACATGTTTTGACCCAAACAAACAAAAGCAAATGTAATATATATGGTGGTTGATACAGTAGGATGCAATGAAGCAAATATTTTCACTTCACACACACAATTATCTCAGTAATTTCAGATCTAGCTGTCCCCGTTGTTCGAGATGGTTAGATGGTTAGCTGCGATTGGCTAGAATTGCCTAAGATTGACAGGGGCGGAGCCTAATGGCGCACCACACGTGGCCACGCCGATCGACTGACCCCCTCCCGAACTGCTGCCTTCAACTGTAGGTAAGTATGCTTTAAAAAGAGTTGGACATTGTGCATAGGCGCGTACTTACATTTCCACCTTAAGAGCAGTGTTAACAGCGTCGCCTCTCTCACTAACATCATCAAGTCCTGCCGGCGTCTTCCTTTCGTAATTGGCTGAAGCCGCTTCACAGAAGATGGACCCTCGTCGGTGAAGTAGCCGTCCGGGCTGAAGATGTCGTGGTAAGTTTTGTCGGTGTACTCAGCACCTTTAAGCCGTACCCCACCCGCTGCACGAGAGCACCTTCATTGTATATTGACTATGTCCACATACGCAGCGGTCAGGGCTCCATGCACGCCCATATGTCCCAGTTCTGGGCTTCCACAGAGTGATTTTGCATACCATGTGCTCAAAATCAGCTGATACATGCCTTAATGACTCAGACCAAAGGTGTCTCATCCTACAAATGAGTTTGCCTACAGTATCTATCACTTGCCTTTAAAGTTATAAGGGAATTCCAAATCTTACTGTAAGAGTACTTACATATTTGGCATCTTCTTAGCAGAGTCCTAGGTCAATTCCAGCCTTCTTACAGACTGACACTGAGGACTCCTCCAATTAAAATCCGAATTTGTAAAATAACGATTTAAAGAGAGGCAGACTTATCTGCATCTCAATAAGATGTCCGATGGGCGATGTCCGATGGGCGCAGGATTGACTCCGACTACTGAGCTGTCCGTCAGGAGACTTCAACGTGTTTAAACACTTAACCTGCAGGGTTTGACTTTGTCACTTTAAATTAAAAGGGATAGAAGTCGCGCTGACGTTAATCTCTCCTGACGGACACCTCAGTAGTCGGAGTAGTAGTGCTAGTAGTGCCGCTTCTTAGCATTCAGAGACAGCCGGGCATGTGCACTTTATTAATAAATTAACAGCCTCCTGGGCTGATTTGTCTTCCTGGGCCCCCTCTTCTCTAAGTGGATGTCATAGGTATTTAAGACAGGGAGGGCTTAGCCTTCCTACTGGTTATAAGGTTCATTACTTTGGACTGCTGACCTGCTTCTGTATAATCTGATGACTCCTGATTGATTTACTGTTGCTGACCCTTAGCTTGATCTGGATTGATTTTATGCTGATTGCCCTGACCTCTGGCTTGTTATTTGGATTTTTCTGCCAGCCCTGATCCTTTGCCTGTTTCTGACCACAGTATTCGCTACGTACCCCTTATCTCGGCCTGCTTCTGACTACCTGCTACCATCCTGTCATCTGCCTCCTCTTCTCTTGCTGTGTTATTGCTCATATGTTACACTAAGCTAGAGTTAAAGCCCTGGGGACATCTGAGTATCTGTGAGTGTGACAAGTTCTACGGCAAATTCGGCTGCTATAGGCGAACACCTCTATTCCTAGTTCTGCAAGCGTATGATAATAGCCGTTGGCCGTAATAAGCAAGTATTTTCTTTTTCATAAAAGTTAATAAGTAGATGCTGTCTGGTGCCATTGTATTATGAAAAAGCATATCTAAAAAAAATCTACCCCAGCAGCCATGCAAATTAATATAGCAGCATATTTATCTATTTTTGGTCAATTATTTGTATGCCAAAGGGGAAATGCATTCAACCCTTGAAGGGTTTTGAGCAACTCATAGCCAATAATATACCCCCTCTGCTGTGGTAAACATTGAAACATTGCTTTGGTTTTTTTTTTCTTTCTTTCATTATTTTGTAACAATATTTTGAAGTAAATTTTGTTCTATAAGGGATACAACTTTTGAATGCACACCATAATTTGTTTATGAGAGTCTTTCTATATAAACTACAAGTAACAGCGCTGAACTTTGTGTGCGGGTGACATAAATTTGTTGCTCACACTTTTCTTGCAATTATAATCTATTTAAAATAGCATAAAATAAACTCAACTATTTATTTATTATTGTTGTCCAACAATGACTTGCTGAATAATGAAACACATAGTAAAGCTGTTTTAACACCATTATTTGTCTTCAGGAGAAGCCATCTGAGTCTTTAGTAAGGGATTTTCCACCACCTTTTTCTCCTGTTGTGTGTGAATCGCGAACTGCAATAGATTTTTGGGTGGACTGTATGCCAGATTTATTTATAAATGTTTAGTTGTCAAGCAGTATATTGAATTTGATGAGTTTTGCAGCCAAGCAGACCATTTGTCAAGGGTGCAGATTTCCAGCCATATAATCTTCGAGTTACATTTTTTGCTTCGCTATTCCGCTGCATGCCAATCCACACTATAATTGTAAAATTGCATTTCACGTTTCTAAATACAGCTGGGATGATGAAAGTCAATTTATTCTGCTTTCTGGATCTGTTCGGGTAGAACTAGGATTAATGACAGGATTAGCATAACAAAGCATTGCATTACAAGAGTAAGAATTACAGCATCTGAAATTTTATACCATTGAATTAATCATGATTTGGTGTATCAGATTTAGTACTACTATCATTGACAGTTTTTTTTTATATTTTACATTTGGTAGTGTGGCTAACACACTTATTAATCACTGTGAGATTTTTTTGTCCTGTTAAATAAAGTACATATCTTTCTCCAATATATAACAGGATATCTCTGGTCCATCCGACTTGAAATTTGCTGGCCAGACAAACTGTCGCAAATTGTGTTTACTCACACTGTAGACTAGAGCATAATGTAAATTAGTACTGCTAGCCTGATGCCAGTGCCAGTTCAGGAGGACAGCCTACGTAGAGATGCAGCCAAGTTATACAGTACAGTAGTTGAAATATATAATGTTTAATGTTTTTTTATTCAGTGTATGTACCGCATATTATATTATTACTCTGCATATTTCCTATATTATTACTCTCCACCCACTACCTACTAGTGGGTGGGACTAACACACCTATTGTAAATTGCCCAGCAAGAGTGACAAACATCATTCAGTCTGTGTGTGCACAGCATACTGCAATGTTTAATACTACCAGGTCAGAATAGCCTAGGTACAACTGTATCATGGCTATATATCAGCTTAAAGTCGTATAAGTTTCCTGATTTGGAGACCCAGGTGAATTACTATACTGTACTGGTCATTCATTATAGACCACTAGCTAATGGATAACACTGTTTGATCAATGTGAGAAGTGTCCTTTTCTGCAACAGTTCCTAATAATCGTGGTTTTGTTTTGAAATTAGTAATTGTGTATTACTGGACTGTCATTATTTACAGTTTCAGCACCCTTTTCCTGTAAGCTCATTGATTTGCAAAATGGGCAGCACAGTGGCCTAGTGGTTAGCACTTCTGCCTCACAGCGCTGGGGTCATAAGTTAAATTCCCGACCATGGCCTTATCTGTGTGGAGTTTGTATGTTCTCCCTGTGTTTGCGTGGGTTTCCTCCGGGTGCTCCGGTTTCCTCCCACACTCCAAAAAAACATACTGATAGGTTAATTGGCTGCTATCAAATTGACCCTAGTCTCTACCTGTCTGTCTCCCTCTCTGTCTGTCTGTATGAGTCTGTGTGTGAGTGTGTGTCTATATTAGGGAATTTAGACTGTAAGCTCCAATGGGGCAGGGACTGATGTGAATGGGTTCTCTGTACAGCGCTGCGGAATTAGTGGTGCTATATAAATAAATGATGATGATGATGATTTGCTCTACTAGTAATTTATATAATATTATTTAAATATGTCAAAAAAGAAAAAGATGCAGACCAAAGTTATGGCTGTTAAAAAATAATTAACTACAATTAAAGCAATTAAACTTAAAGTCAAGATGCAGTTGCTGTACTGGTACTTTGAGCTGTTGTAGCACATAGCATGTAGCCTGAACAAGAAGGGAAATATTCATGCTAATATAAACTTGGGAGAATAAGTGGGCTTATGCATTGAATATATTAAAAAATTGAAGAGTAACCCCCAATTCTCTTAGAAAAAACAGTGCTTGAAAATCAGAAGGACATAATGTCTTCATGAAGTTTTCCTGTTGATGTTGACACAATCTCAGAACAAGTACAAAAAACTCCAACATTTGATCTAAATGACAAGTCATTTATTTACTTGTGCAGCTAGCGCAGGAAAACTAAAAACCAATGTGTTAAAAACTCAGACCCAAAATATGACTGTTAATAGAAGTGATCAAAATGTAAGCAATGAAAAGGGATACAGCTCTTGTATTTGTACTTTGAGAAGTCATATAAAGTGTAATACTGCCAAATTGTAATGATGATTTTATATATTTGGATCATGATCACAATCGGGGGTTATGATGATGATAATGGAAGACTGATTTGCAATTTTCTCCATACTCCATACTCATTATCCTCTCTCATTACCCCATAATACAGTTCTTTTGCATCACCTTAATACAGTGTTTAGGTGTGCTTATAATAATATGAGTGCACAGAGAGGGGGGGGAGTGTGACGCAAGAATAGCATGATCAGACCCATAGCCAACTTTTGCTATGGGGCATAGTGATGCACTGTTCCAAACCTGCTACTGTTGCTTTGCCTGACCGTACTGATATGTAGAAATGTTAGGGATAGGGAGGCTCCATGCTACCTTGTATCGTATCTGCACCTGGACAAGTCTTCTCTCCACATCAGTGGTAATACCTGCCAGCCGCAGACCGCTCCATGCTACATTGTATCTTACCTGCGCCTGGACAAGTCTTCCCTCCACATCAGTGGTAATACCTGCCAGCCGCAGACCGCTCCATGCTACCTTGCATCGTATCTGCACCTGGACAAGTCTTCTCTCCACATCTGTGGTAATACCTGCCAGCCGCAGACCGCTCCATGCTACCTTGTATCGTATCTGCACCTGGACAAGTCTTCTCTCCACATCAGTGGTAATACCTGCCAGTCGCAGACCGCTCCATGCTACATTGTATTTTACCTGCACCTGGACAAGTCTTCTCTCCATATCAGTGGTAATACCTGCCAGCCGCAGACCGCTTCAGGCTACCTTGTACTCTACCTATCTCTGGACAAGTCTTTACTTCATGCCAGCGGTAACACCTGTCAGGAGCAGCTTACTCTACTACTTTGCATGTTACCTATTTTTGGGACTAAAGTCTATAGTTTCTCGGGAGTATAGCTGCGAGTCGCTGACTCTCCTATTACATTGTTGATTGACTGTTTGCATAGACTTTCTCCAGTTGTCAAGTATTTGCCTGCTGTATGCTACCTGCGTGCTAAGCACTTTGGAACTCTCTTCTCCTTTTATCACTACTCATCATTCTGCTGTGCTACCATTGTTTCCACTGCTCAGAGACTATGCATATATATCATTGACATTCCTTCTTCCATCCAGTTTGTATAGTTCCGTATATTCACCACACTCCCCAAAGGCCCGCCCTGCACAGTGGCAGCCGCTAAAACAATACTTCCTTGTGGGAGTTCCTGGAGAAGACCAGCCACTGTGTTACTCTCTTGCACAGGCTCTACCATGCTGTGACTCCCCCTCTCAGTTCCTCTGAATAATATTGCAAGTGTTCCGAATATAGTCTGAAGATTTATGCTTAGGACTGTGCTCCTGTATCTCAATACTGTTATGCCTCAAATGGTACAAAGTCCCACTCTTGTAGGTTATAGTATACAGACTCACCCCAGTACAACTGTGCTGCTGATGGCTCAGTTTCTACCTTGTTCCCAAGGAGAAAACGTATCAGTCGCACTGTTGTTGAACTCCAGCTAGTCTGTTCCCTTGCTCCCATTCTCTGCAAACAGCAACTCCGCCACCATCCCAGGCCCTCCTTTTAGCCAAACAAACTCCTTCGGAGGCACCCTCGGATTTCAGCTTTGATGTTTCTCCTTTCTGTCCCTCTTTGACTGACAGTTGCATGAACCAGTAAACAGCGGGAGCAGGTAGACACCTTTGTATTCTTCCGGAACATGCACAGATCTTTTAAAGGGACTCATACACATATATCAAACTCTGGGGTACTGGGATAACATCCAACACAGATGTATAATATAATGATGAACATAACACCACAATCCTAAATGAGAAAAATCTATCTCATGGCAAATTCCAAATTGCAATCTTCTTACCAGCAGGATAGTAATATTTTCAGGCTTATTCCGTTCTTACAGTCCACCAGTGTCAAAAGGATCAGGGAAAGAAAGGAAAGAAAGTAGGGCATATCATTTAAATGGAGACAAAGTTTAATGTCATCCAAGGAGGTGTGAATATACTCAACTCAGAGGCTTGCAAAGGCCTTCAAGTGCAAGATATAGTTCGGCACGTCTCCATTGTGATCACCTTTGGACAACCCATGAATGCAAATGCGAATGCAGAATCATGAATTGCTCTATACAAGCTAAACAAAATGTACTCTCTTTTAATCCTACTGGTGCATCCTAACCCTCTCTGGCCTTGTGATCCCTGTGCTTGTGGTGATGTTAACTGCAGGGGAGGAACAGTAGTGTCTTAATATGAAGGGCTAAATTCACCATATGGAGAATGCCTTCTCACAGTAGCAGTTAGTTTGACAGAGCCTGTTATAGCATTTTTCAAAACAGGGAATGGAACAAATGAGGAAGAAGTTGAGCCGGAATAACAGTTCTGTATTGAGCAAATTCCACTGGGAAACATGCTACATTTCACAACCAAATGTGCATTAAGGAGAATATTTAATATTTCAGGTTTAAACATTTCACTGGCTTTTACAGATGGTGTATATCTTTGGAGACAAAATGTGTCACACAAAGCTTGTTACAAGGTGCACGCCTACTGGGGTGCACCACATCCACAGTATATTGAGTGAGCTGTTCTAACAATATAGTAGACTCCTAAATGATTATTTCACTTGTGGTATCATACCTCATATTAAAACTCAAAAATCAGGTCAGCTTTAAGAGTTTATTGAGGCAAGATCACATTAGTGGGTCCCAATACCCTCTTGCAAAACAGTAACTCGCTATTGTATCTTATTATATGCTATGGTATTCTTTGTGTAGAGTGCAGTGAATTTTCTTGAGAGCAGTACCCTTTCATTGGCATAATATATGCTGTGTTTTGTTAGGACCATAAATAGATTTTAAACTTTATATAGGCCAATGATCAGGACTTCGACTTAGGTGTGGGCTCAGATTAAGTGTTGTGGATAAAGTTATGACTTTGTGAATGTTATTATCAAAACTATTAGGTTATAATTTTGGTTGTTTAATATTTTATCAACACAGGAAATAATCACCTTGGTCAATTAATTCACATGAAATAGAATAGTCTTCTCTTTTAAACAGTGGTCGTTCTATCTTCCTAGGACACCAGGAAGCTATTGTAGGTTATGTTCTATACAAATTGCACTAGTCCATTTAAACAAAACGTACATGTATGGAATGCTCTCTAACTGAAGATAAACTACATCTTTAAAAGAACATATTCAAGATCCCTTAGTGACCTTAATTTTGTCTTCTTGGCAGTAACATGAAACCTTATGATTATCTTTATTTCAATTTCAATTTCGCTCAAAATTTTTAGTTCAGAAAATGCCCTTTTTATTGTTCTGATCAAACTAAACGATGAAGATAAACTATTGTTTGTAAGTTAGAACTTTGTAAAGTGTTATGTATATTGTTAGCGCTATATAAAAATATACATCCATCTTAATGCATTCTATGCAAAAAATGTATCCAGATATCTATTTCTCTATACTAAGCAGTAAGCACTGTAAGCATTGGTGTAGTTAAAATAGATCACTGAAATTATGCAGGTTGTATTTTCTTTATACTTTTCTTACTCTTTAGAATTCAATCTTCCGAGAAGACACCTATTTTTTCAGTAAGTAAGCCATTGACTCCGATTATTTTAATTATTTGCATATTTCATTCCAACATCAGCAGTTTCTGTGCCCTTTAGCATATCCTTATAATTCAAAAGATGAATTATCCATAAGATAAGCTTTCCTGAATTCCAAAACCACTTATCGATGCCAAAGCAATCACTAAAAATAAATTATTGCAGAATGTGGGAATGCATATTTTTGCAAAGGAGTCAGATTTCAGAACCATTGATATAGTTTTTTGGAGATTCAAAGTGATCTAATAAATTAATGAAATTAGATCCATAGCTAGAGGCCTTGGTGCAAAATGTAAGCCAACACACACCCTTAACTTGCCTACAAACTGTCCATTGCCCAGTGACTCTAATATGTACTGGGTAAATAAAGCTGCAGTCAGGGGCGGATTGCCATAGACCTTACAGGGAAGTTTCCCGGTAGGCCGATGCTTAACGAGGCCACCTGGAGGCCACCTCAGATTTTCCCGGGGGGCGCGTTTAGATGCGGCGGGGGAGGCACGTACAGGAAAGCAATCTAAAATATTGGTGTTCAGTGGGCAGCAACAGGCAGCTAATTGCTAGGCTCCCACGGTGCTGTTCGGCAGACAGGAAGTCTGACTTCACTTCCTGTCTACCTGATGTGAAAAGAGACGCTGCTCAGAGCAACTGAAGGTAAGTGAGGGGGGCTTAGTATACTATACTATACTAAGGGGGTGCTACCTATACTATACTATTGGGGGGCTACCTATACTATACTATACTAAGAGGGGGCTGCCTATAGTATACTATACATTTGCCCTGCATGGCTTCAGAGATGACCCACTGTGTGTAAAGTCATCACATCTAGGTTTTCCTAAATGTTACTAAAACCAAATTCCTGTAGTTCTAAATCCCGCCTACTTTTGTGTTGGCCCCACCTACAGTTATTTTGGTCCCGCCGACATGAGGCCACTTCAATAATTTATTCCAGGGCCACTTTAAGTTCCCAATCCGCCCCTGGCTGCAGTATACAGAGGTCCCGTTACAAAGATATTCACTCTGTTTCCTGTCTTTTGCACAATGATTCTCTCTTTTGCAGAAAATTTTGCACAGATACAACTTTTGAATGGCAATACTCCCTTTGCACAGAGTATCCCACTGTTGCATAGAACACCACCTTCATAGAGCCCCCAAATTCCTTGCTTACCTTGTCCTGTGATGTCTGCCTTTCTACCCTCAATCTCCATGTGACTGTGCAGGTGTGAACCAATACAGAGCTGTAAGCATCAATGTCATCACAGAGATGCTCATAGCGTGAGCATCTCAATGATAAGAGATATGCTAAAAGTATTACTAGCTCAGTCCCAGCTATGTGTTTCTGGGGAACAATTGAGGCACCACCAGTACACTATTCAGTGGACCTGACAGCAGCCATTGTAGGTCGGTGAGCCAAGTTACTGGGGATTCAGTGTAACAATGGAAATAGGCCTGACCACCACTGTCACATGTATGTTGGTGGGCCATAAGATGTTGCAGTTGTGGCACTCTCTACCTTTACTGCCCATTGCATTTGCAACCCCTTTTGTTTTGCCACTGATTAAAATTACAAGTATATTTAAACATCAAAACTACAATCATGCTAAATCACAAGGAAAGATGGACTGATATTAGTAGTAATATATATTTACACATTGCCACTGGTCTTTTGTCACATAGTTATAAGATAAAAAAAATCCTTCAGAGTTTATGTGTTTCAAAATTTTGAGTATATTTTAGGGTGGGAATGGTATAGATGTCACAGCTTTCAGCTTCATTTGTTTAGAAAAGACTTTTCACACATTTTTATGCTATTACATACTATTTTTATGTGTAGAAATTATTTATGACCCTTTTAGTTCTCACTTTCATCCCTTCTTGCAACACCCAAACAATTCAAATGTCACGGATGCAGAGCTATATCACATCACAAAGATGCAGTATTTGGTCAAGACATTTGAGTGACTAGATTACAGCACGTGGCCTGTTAGTTGAGTTGGTAGATAGTGCTTAAAAAACAATCATTTAAGCATGTTTAATAGAGTTATAAGGGTCATTTGTGTTTAAGCTTAGCATCCTTAATGTTCACTCTTTTAGGCAATCCTTGTACGCAGCATTCACTGCCTCACTGCTCTGTATAAAAAAAGAGTTCATACGTCAACCGTATATTTATCAACCTTAATTTTTATAACGCCAACCCTTTACACAGCTCTTGGCTGAACATATTTAATCATTCACATCAGTTTTTGCCCCACTGCACAAATTAACATTGACCTACTGCAGGGTTTCCCAAACCCAGTCCTCAGGGCTCCCCAACAGTGCAGGTTTTCCGGATCACATGTGACATAATTAGGACCACCTGTGGATCTGTTACAATGTGTCAGTCAGTAATGAATACATCTGTGCTCCAGCAAGGAGATATCGAAAACCTGCACTGTTGGGGAGCCCTGAGGACTGGGTTTGGGAAACCCTGACCTACTGGTATGTATTTGGATTGTGGGAGGAAACCAGAAAACTCTGATCTCACAGATCTCACGGGGAGAACACACAAACAACTCAGAATACAGCCTATGGCCCCAGAATTGTGAAACAGCAATGTTTACATTTTGCTACCATGCAGTACTACGTTGTCATTGCAATATATTTTATTATACATTTATTATATATGTATCTTTAAGATTACTCTACTATCTTAAAATTAAGGTATAAAATAGTTGCACTGTGTGTTGTGTTCCAGAACAGAAATGAATTGTTAGATACTTGTTGAAACACTGATTTCAAATGATTTGCCAAAGAGAATGCAGACAGTACAATTATAAGTATAATCATTACACTTACAACATCCTGTTTGTTAAACTGATCCTTGCTGATTTTGCAGCATTCCTGTAGCAATCTTTATTGTCAGAAATGGGGAAAGTATATGACGATATTAACATAAAATAAAACTACTGTTACAACTGCTAAAATTAATTCGAGATTTGAAACAAAGGCAATTCAATCTCTGTTTAGAATAAAAGCAATGTTATTGTAGCGGAAAGTAAAATCTGTTGTATAAATGGGATGCTGTCAGACTGGAAATATTGCAAGAGGAGTAGGGTTGCATTTCAGCTATAATTTGATTTTCAACAGGACCACAGACAAATTGTGTTTCTTTGTGTCAACTTCCTAACTAATCAGTGATTTATTGCTTGAACAAAAATTTTATTAACCTATTTTCAAGCTTCTTGTTTTCTATAACCCATGCTGATTTAATAAGGCCTATACAATAATAACACATTAATGTCAGAAACATGTGAAACAACTTCTTGATTTACTATGTACACTTGTAGTAAAAATTGATCACAAAAGCTTGTAGAAGAAAGAGATCGTGGGCAACATTTATAAAGTGCGGTTTGTGTTTTTCATGTGTAATTCCCCCGAGAGTTAGTTGTGTTATTGGCCATATTTATTTTGTTCCGCCTATTACAGGACATTGTACAATTTCTACTGCTGCTGAATATATTAATAATTCTTCACATATTATTATTGGACAAATTACTGCTGCCATGTATATGCTATGTATACAGTTATAGTTTGTTAACATACCCCGAGGGTTAACTGCATGAGCAAGCCAAGCTGTATTACAAGTAGAGATGGGCGGGCTCGGTTACCCGAGAACCGAACCCACCCGAACTTTGGGTATCTGAGTACCGAGCCGAGTAGGCTCGGTACTCTCCCGCCAGTTCGGAATCCAAATCGAGGCCGAACGTCATTGTGACGTTGTCGGATCTCGGGGTTCGGTTTTCGCGATACTTGAAGATTATAAATACACGCCTCCACAGCAATCCATCGCCATTTGACAGAGGGAGAGAGCAGGGTGTAGTCACAGGCTGATTAGAGCAGGGACAGAGAATACAATATTCTGATTCCAATTGTGCTAACAAAAATCGCTAGAGAAGACAGGAGGAAAGAGGATTTTTTTTTTCTTTCAATATTTGGCACTCAAAGTGCTTTTTGGGTGTCCCCCATTATTTTGCCTAAAAATTTCTGGCTGTCAAAATTACTATCTGTCAGCAGTATCTTACCAAATAATTTTTAGCACTCCACAGTGCTTTTGGGGTGTCCCCCATAATTGTGCATAAATATTTCTGGCTGTCAAAATTACTATCTGTCAAAATTACTATCTGTCAGCAGTATCTACCAAATAATTTTTAGCACTCCCCAGTGCTTTTGGGGTGTCCCCCATAATTGTGCATAGATATTTCTGGCTGTCAAAATTACTATCTGTCAGCAGAATCTACCAAATAAGTTTTAGCACTCCCCAGTGCTTTTGGGGTGTCCCCATAATTGTGCATAAATATTTCTGGCTGTCAAAATTACTATCTGTCAGCAGTATCTACCAAATAATTTTTAGCACTCCCCAGTGCTTTAGGGGTGTCCCCCATAATTGTGCATAAATATTTCTGGCTGTCAAAATTACTATCCGTCAGCAGTATCTACCAAATAATTTTTAGCACTACAAGTGCTTTTGGCTCAGAATGGATTCAAAGCAGTCCACATATGAGCAACCAGGTTCTGTCACCAGTCCTGATGTTAGTGTTCCCAGTACGTCACCTGGGCAAGGCGATGTCAAACTACACAGTGTTTCAAAATCAGTCCAAAAAACAAAAACAAAAAAAAAATGTACTGTGTTGAAGCGAAAAAGAAATGTTACTGAGCAAAAGTTAAGTACCGATAAAAAAAAAATTGCCAACATGCCATTCTACACACGCAGTGGCAAAGAGAGAATGAGGCCTTCACCTTTGGCTATTAGTGGCAGATCCCAAAAAGTTACTGAGCCTACAATTGGTGCACAACTACTGTTACGCTTCAAAGCCGAACGGCAAGATAACAGTAAGGCATTAGAGGATAATGTTTGCTCTGATTCACAAATGACACCAATCCCTGTGGAGTGTCCATCCAACAGTGGTATGTTTAATCGTGAGCATTCTGTTAGTGTACCCATAAAGAAGGGCCCCTTTCAGCAGTTCTGCTGATGTGTACCTGAACAGCCCGAGTGTAGCCGGTGATACACAAATTGAGGATGCCACTTTGGAAATAGAAGAGGATGATATATACAACCAAAGATGATGGCTACATTGCCAATAATCAAAGATGGAGGAGGTAGACAACCAGGTTTGTCTGTATAATTTGCAGACAGGTGTTCGAATTAAGGATGGCCTACCAGGGAATAAACTGTTTTTTTCATAATTTATTAGCTTTAGAATTACCTCACTTATCTAAGAAACTGGTGGAGCACTAAATTAGGTTATTTTAGACCAAAATCATTTTATTTTTTTCAAAAATAGCAAAACAAAACCAAAACACGCAATGGCGGTTTTGCAAAACCAAAACCAAAACCAAAACACAAAGGTAATCCAGATCCAAAACCAAAAACAAAACCAAAACACGGGGGTCAGTGACCATCTCTAATTACAAGTTACAATTACATTTTCTGATAGTCTTTGGGGTTGCTCAGCTTTGTAAGAAAAAGGAGAAGGAGCTCAGTTCGAGTGGAGCCTTCTGACAATTGGGGTCAGAGAGATGTGAGGAAGGCAAGGAGTGTAGGAGAAAAGCAAATGCGGTTGGTATGAGACAAGCAGCAGTGCGCAGAGAGAGGAAGGCATAGTAAAGAAGGCAAGAGAAGCAGACTGAAGGAGAAGATAAAAGTAATAGGGTGATGCAGAGAGCAGAGAGTTGGACAGGAGAGGAGATCTAGGACTGAGACGGAAAACTGGGTTGACATGGGTGAGTTGCAGGGAAACCTGAGCAATGTGAGAAGAGTTATTAAAATATATTAAACCAAGTGAAAATTGAATGCTAAACAATGAGGGGCATTGTCATTTTTGGCAGTGTACAGCACTGTATAAATCCATCAGAGAGAGATAGAGAGATGGATTTTAAGGTAAAAATGAGAAGTGCTTTCAACTAAGCTGGAAGTTCCAGTATATTATACAACTACTGTGTGAAATGGTCATTAAAAATATATTATTTTATAAATAGTAAACAGGAGTTTCAAAGTGAAGTACTATTTCACCAACATACATCAGCCTGTCTTATGAATGAACAATTTGAATTGTTATAATACTCATTTTAGTGAAGCATCATTTAATGAGAAAAACTGTCAATGTAAACATACTGGCATGTGTGAGGATAAAGCTGCTCCTAGGATCATTTTAGATACAATTTAGACAAATACACAGGCAAAACTACAGTACTACAGTTAGGTCCATGCAGCTTTACCTTCACAAGCAATACACTGTGAAGCAGAACATACCTCCCAACTGTCCTTGCAGTCAGACCAAATCCTGACTAAGCAAGACAGTCACACAAATTTGGGACTGCTCCACCAAGTTCAGGACAGTTTGCAGGCTGTCCTGCTATCTCCTACCCATTCTTGTCACTTTCATCACCTGTGGCTGCTGGTTTCTTTAGCTCATTTGATGCTTCCTGCATCCTGGAATGTTGGGGACCCTATTTGGAAAAAAACTGGGTACATGAAATTAAGAAAACTCCAACCACTCTTGGAATCAATAGAAACCACTTTTAATAATTAGACTCCCTCCAGTCCCAACATTAAAATAAAAGTACTCCCATTTGATAAATAGTTTCAATGAGTGACTAAAGATTTGGAGGCTGTGGGAAAGACTGATTGAGCGTGGTAGGGAATTACATAACTGGGAAGCAGCACAGAAGAATTCTTGTAGGAGGGAGCGAGAGGTGGTTACCAGAGACGAGACAAGGCTCAGGTCAGAGGTAGATCTAAGAGGCGAGAGGGAGATTGTTTTGATATGTGTCTTGAGATGTATGCAGGGGTAGTGTTGTTGAGGGCATGGTAAGGGAGAGTAAATTGAATTTGATTTTGGAAGACACAGGGAGCCAGTGTAGGGATTTGCAAAGTGGTGCAGCAGATGCCGAGTGGTGAGAGAGGACGATCAGTGCTGCAGCAGCATTTAAGATGGATTGAAGTGTGGATATATGGGTGTCAGGAATGACAGATAGCAGGAGGTTGCAATAGTAAAGATGGGAGATGATGAGAGAATGGATAAGTTTTGGTAGCATGTTGAGTAGGAAAAGGTCATATTCTGGCTATATTTTAAGGTGGAGTCGATAGGACTGGGAGAGAATCTGGATGTGAAGAATAAAGCAAAGGGTGGAGTCAAGTGTGACACCAAGGCAGTGGGCTTGAGAGATTGAGGAAATTGTGGTGTTAATGACAGTGAGGGAGATTTGAGGGTAGGTGGTGATTCTGGCAGGAGGGAAGATAATAAGCTCTGTTTTGGACATGTTGAGCTTTAAGTAGGGTTGGTACATCCAAGTGGAGACAGCAAAAAGACAGTTGGTTACACAAGATAGTACAGAAAGAGAGAGGTCATAGGAAGAGATATAGATTTGGGTGTCATCAGCGTTGAGGTGGTATTGGAGGCCAAATGAACTAATTAGTGCCCCAAGAAAAGAAATGTATAATGAAAAAAGTAAAGGGCCAAGAACAGAGATTTGTAGACCCCAACAGATAGTGGGAGTGGAGGGGAGGATGTGCCAGAGGTGGAAACACTAAAGGAGCGGTTTGATATGTATTAAGTGAACCAGGAAAGAACTGTGTCATGGAGGTCAATGGAGTGAATATATTAACCCCCCCTCTTTCCTCACACAATATATCATCATACTCCCTCCTTTCCTCAGAGAATATGGTACCATACACCCCCTTTCCCCAAACATTATTGCAACGCATACACCCCCTTTCCTCACACATTATAGCAGCATCCATTGTAACAGCCCCCTACCCTCCCTTACCTCACAAATTACAACTATCATGAGTAACATGGACTGATATTTGCGCTGTTAATATAGGAAGCGCAGAGTTTAAACGCACCCGGGTCTTTGCCAGGGACCCCCACAAGGGAGTTTGGTGTTTGCTGCAAGGGATGTGCAGGTCGTGGCCCTCCAAGCTATTAGCTGAGTGGATTGTGAACAGACGTGGTTGTGCAGGTAAAGGTCAAACCATTCTAGCAAACATGGTATCAAAAGAAAAGGCAAATTGGAGTCAGCAAGCCAAAGGTCAGATACAGTGGGAGCAATCAGGTGGAAGGGAGGTCCAGAATTTTTCTTACGGCTGCTCAAAGGTCACCAGCATAGTCACAGATGTATATGATCCCGGATAGGCATTTTAGAGCGTTTGGGAAAATAAAAATTCACTGTAACAGGATAAATACAGAATTTGAAGCTGGAGAGCTTGCAGCAATATGTGCTACTCCATGCATGCCCAGGACAAGGGACAAACCCCAAAAACATATCTTAATAGATGAAAATATTGTATATCCTTCCATTTTTCCAAAGCAATAGGCTCCTTATAAAGTCATCAGATACCATTTGTACTTAAGACTAAGGCATTCCAAACATTTGTACCAGCATTATACAATGAAATACATAAGTGATAACAGAGATTCCAAAATTCCCCTAAATATGAGGTTCACTACAGTTAACTAACTTGTTTAAATATGGCACACTCACAGGGTGCATTTTTGTAAATTAATTAAAAGGGTTAAGTCATCCACTGAATTTATCTCAAACATATAGGAGTCACTTAACAGATGGACTAAAGAGGGGAACATGTTATTGAAAGCGAATCTCATTCTCTCATTCCTATTTAATTACATGCTACCCTGTAGCACTCTACTGTTTAAAATACAAAAATGAGTTCAGTCCAATACTGTTAAATACATAAAATCAGTTTTTTAATGTAGTGGGTGGTGACACTCCTTTAGGCTGCAGATTTTTTCCTCCATAAATGATCCTTGTTTTGTGATTTACACCGCTTATAAATTGGACTTTGGGCCTCCTCTAGATTTGGATGTAAAATACACTTTTCCATACTGCGTTGGTGCCCAAAAGATGTGCATGTATTGGTAAAGGGAGGGAAGAGGTGGGCAAGTATTGACCAAGTACAGTAAGGACATGTTAATGTCACTGCAACAAAATTAAAAGGGGACGTATCTGTTGTGGGTGCTTGACCCCTGGAGCAAATATTCATGCTGATGATAGTAATTATCATTGGGGAATTGATGTAGTCCCAAAATTTGTGCTAATGCTTGTTCCTGGAACCTCTTGAAAGATGAAGCATAAATGCCCCTTTGTTTGGGAATGCCCTTCTGCACAGGCACTGTCGGATACACTGGAAAATTAACATAGATATCGTGGGCTTGATTCATTAAGGAAAGTAAAGCAAAAAAATGAGTAACTTTGAACATTGCCAAAACCATGTTGCAATGCAAGGGGTGCAAATGAGTTTATTATTTTGCACATAAGTAAAATACTGGCTGTTTTTTCATGTAGGATGCAAATACTTGATAGCTTTATTTTACCACCTTTAAAAGTTGATCTAGGACATGCCCTACCCCAATTATAAATCTGTCATCACGTTTTAAATTTACCTCCCCCTCCAATACAACATGGTTTTGCCAAGGTTCAAAGTTACTCATTTTATTTTGCTTTACTTTCTTTAATGAATCAGGCTCAGTGTGCCCAGGAACAGTCATTCATACTACTTTGTATTGTATGGACTATTTCCTGGCACTCATACATTTGGGACAATCCATGTGGTCTGAAGCCTCTTAAACTTTGTTTAGTATGTTTTGAATTGAGAGGAATCACTTCATGTTGAAAAAGTAAAAGATGTTTATACAGAAATGGTGTGGGCTGATCCTCATCTTGCTAAGAGACTATTACATCATTGACAGTCCTGAGAGGATTAAAAAACACATGCCATTTTCCCCTTTTCTTCCCTATACATTTCTCTCTTTCAAGAAAGTTTGGGCCTCTCTTAACCTCTCCCAAATCCCATCATATCCATTGATCTTTGTTGGTAATGTTGTTCTGCTTAAATGATGAACAAATAGTCCAGTAGATGTACAATATGTGGACAAAAGTATTCGGACGCTAGACTTTTATACCAACAGGGACATTATATTCAAATACATATAATTTAACAGAGCTCTGTGCAGGCCAGTCAAGTTCTTCGAAACTCATTAAAACATGCCTTTGTAGTCTTTGCTTTGTGCAGTGGGGCACAGTCATGTTTAAATAGAAAAGGGTCTTCCCCAAACTGGAAACATTACATTGTCCAAAATGACTTGGTGTGCTGAAGCAATAAGATTGCCCTTCACTGGAGATAAGGGGCATAGCACAAACCCTGAAAAACATTTGATTAAGCTCCCGCTGCACAGTTTTTGTTCTTACATTAATGCCAGTGGAAGTTCGGAACACTTCAGCTATGGAATCAGCAGAGCGTTGGTGACTTATACACACCATGCAACTTAGTAGTCACTGACCCTGCTCTGTGATTTTACATGGTCTTCCACTTCGTGGCTGAGTTGCAGTTGTTCCTAAACACTTCCAATTTTTAATAATATCACTTACTGTTATTAAAGTTTATTTTGACAAAGTGAGTGGTTTGCCATAGTCCTCTACGAGAGGAATTAGCTATTCAGCTGACAGTCTGCAGATAAAGGCTGCCGACAGTGTTACACACATGTATAACAATGCAGCTAGGTTAAGGTATATAGGTGTAAGATATGTGACAAAGCAATAATATAAAGTGTGATATAACTTACATGCATTGGAAATGGTTTGAAAGTGTCTTTTCCACAACTAACAGCAAATCTGGCAAGGTTTGTCTGCAATGAAGAGCAATTAAAAAACACCTGCAAAGAACTCCCTTAAAGGCAAGATGGGACTTTTACCTATCCATCATTTTTAGGGCTGTGGGAGGAGTCTCAATTTTAAAAGCTTGTATTGTCTACTATGCATTGCTACTGATGCCAAACAGTGGCCGGTAGCCAGACAGGAAAGTTATGTCTAGTCAGTGTTAGGTTGCCTGGTGTCACCCTGACAGAAGTGTATGCTGTTTTATTGTGATGGAATGATAAAAGTACTGTTTATACTGCAATAAATTTTTTGTGTGTAAATCACCCAAGAGTGCCCATGGCAAAATATATTTTTGCAATCAAAAGTCTGTAAAAAGTGATGAAGTAAAGAGAAGCACATAAATGAGCCCCCTGAAACCTTTACACTAAAAGAGAACTTTTGGAATTGCTATCACACCTGCTCTTGCTCTTCTCTATGCACTTATGCTGAATTATTTTGTAAGTTTAAATGCTTGCATTTGCCCTTGTTCTGTATTGTGCAGGCTATACTATGAATCATGAAGTTTATCATTTATTTTAGAAGAAAATAAAAATAGCAAATATAAATGGAAATTGGAATTGCATGTTTTATGCCTGTATCTAGTATACCATTTGGAAATGAACTAATTCAAGGCAGAACTCTCCCCTGACTAAGGTAAGTGTTATTATCCACAATTTAAATTACTATTGATCCACCCAGAGTGCATTATATGTATGTTTCTTGTTTTGGTTCCCACCTTGGAATAAAATGAAATGAATATGGGGTTTTATTGATAAGCATAACTATACTATTAAGTCTTGAATCTCATCTTTTTTAGGTGAGTGAGTTTACATCCAGTTTAATTCCTTTTCACACCAGAGAGAATTATTGTTTTTGTTTTGTTCCTTGCTTATGTTTTGGACGGGTTGGGCATGAGCTTGGATACTATCACAAACATTAAGCATTGAGTATTTTCAAGTTTCACTACATGCTTAATTAGTCATCTTAAAGGGGTTAGTACATAATTTGTATTTTTATTTTTAAGAACTTTGTGGAAACAGTACACGCTATATATTCTATTACCATTTTTTATTGGTCCACCTGGATTCCTTATTACTATAGTACAGACTTGCTGTAAATATTAAATTTCCATTATAGGCCCTACATTCGTTAGTTAATAATTCTGTTATAAAACAATATGTCTGAGAACTGAGGAAGTGAGTTAAAAAAAAAAAGTTTCATAAAGCAGTTTAAAAGCAGTGATTTTACTTTATATGATAATTTGGAAACATTTTTATAAATGAATACAGAACTATTATATAGATAGATACAAATCTTTTCAGGATTGTAGCAATTACATTGGACAATGATAACATAAATCTTTACTATTACTTGTTTTATATTTTAGGCAATGTCATAAAATTAAAATGCTCATTTGAACATTACACTCAGGACTTGCAGAACACGGTAAGCCTAGTAAGTGAGGCAGGGTGGTGCCACCTCTATTGTGTCCCCCAACAGCTGAAAACAATATTTTTCTTCAATGCAGGTGACGTGCACCCTTAAGTTCCGAGAACAGAACTGGTATTGGAACAGATGTTGGTGGAGTATGGGGAAAGGCGCATGCCCACTGATGCACCAAAAGGGAGAGGGGCCAAACAATGTGTGCCCCCCCCCCACCGGAAAAGCTGCAACCAGCTCCAGGCTATGAAAGGGTGGACTGATTTCCTTTAAAAAAGGGAATTCCACAGCTCCAGCCTGATCAGCATGGGGCTGAATTTCCTAGAAGTTTCTTCCCCATAGGATAAAACAGCTCCTTGCTGAAAGCTGGTTGTTAGGGTAATAATGTGTTAAAAAAAAACATTTTGGCACTACTGGTCAGAGGAATCCCTGAAAGCATTAAACTACTTATGCCAGTGCATCTGGGGCCTGCTAAGGACTGTAGTGTCACATAGGCAAATGCTGTAAATACACACACACACACACACACACACACACACACACACACACACACACACACACAAATCTTATAAATATTGCCTCAATCCATTGTTCACAAATGTGTTATTTTCCCAATTCTGATGAACCCTGTTCTGTCTTTCTTGTTATCCAAAGAGAATAAAAAATTCATATGATGATAACCTTCTCCTTGTAGCACACCTAAGCAAATGACAAGCCAGGAGATGGATATACACTACAGTGTTTTTAGATGAGTGTTGGGTCAATCAAACAATAAATGACCGTTCAGCCAGATATTGCATTAGTGTGTATGCTCCAGCAATGAATGTCGACCGTTTCAAAGCACAGATCATCGTTTGATTTGATTGTTCAGCAGAACTGTAAATCTTATTCAGCTTTGGAACAATGTCCTTCCAATCCTACAGCGTGTATGCACTCATGAACAAAATCTCCATAGAGTTTACAAAGTCATGATCTTTTTAGCTGATGGTTATGACAGTTAAAGAGCACACATCTGAGGGTAAATCTTTTGAAACATGTATAGTGTATCATGATAACATGAATATAGCATTATAACAATATAACAGGAATCTCCATGCTGATCAAAACTTTTTTTTTCAGTCGTTGGTACAATTGTTGTAGATAACACATTGGGTGGAAAATTCTGTAGTGTGTACCCAGCCTAAGTCTGGGGAATAACCTGGTTTCCAAAGCCAGAGAGGTAGCATTCAAATTCCAGAGATAAGAGCCAGAGAGGTAGTAGTCTGAAGCCAGGGGTCAAAACAAAGAACAAAGGCAGCCTGGACACAGTTCAATACTAATCAACTTTAGTGCTTGTCTAGACAATGTTATCTTGATTGATGTGTTTCCAGGCCTCCCAGTGTAAAACCAGCCCAGCATTAGCATACCAGTTCCAACTCTGACCTGGGCATTTTGTCACTTCCTGTGACTTCATCAGGGGCACTGTTTGCTTTTTGTCTCAGCTCCATTTTCATAGCGACCCAGAAATTTGTCCAAATTAACATATCAAAATTCACTCATAAAATGCTTCACAGATGTAATATTAGTTCCATGTTTGTGTAAATAAATATTTACTAGAGAAAACAATTATATAATTCAGATGAATAAAAAAGAAAAAGAAAAACACTGACACCTTTCATTTCTCTGTTGTCCTATTCAGAACATGGAGGTCACCAAAGCAGTGGTCGAAGTAGAAATTTAGAAGTGGCAGTATGGAAAATGTAAGTGAATGGAATTTGATAGACAAAAAATGGTGGTATAGCATACCATACCACCGTATACTAGCGCACTTTCACCACTGCTCATAAGTAATATATCTAGATGGTTTATATAGAAACAGATATATAAACAGAATTTGCTTAAAATCTATTTTTAAGTTACAAGTGCATTTATTAGTGGCCATTGAGGGGTTAAGATGGCCCAGAGGGACATCTTAACCTTATTATGAGTGCCATTTTCTAGCAGCCTGTTTTGATATATATGGCAGTAGCCATTTATTCAGGGAAAAAGGGATTTTCTAAAGAACATTGTAGTCTAAATATCAGCCTCCATTTTCTTATGGTTCAATTCAAAATAAAAGTGTCGCCATTTTCCTATAGTCCAGATTGCTAATAAAAGTGATTTTCTTTTTAGCAAACCCACTTCATATCTTAAAAAAATATTGCATTTTCTTAAGATCTGCTTTAATCTCATCAAAGTGCATATGAAAACCCCTTATAGTTACAATTAAAATATACTTTAGATTATAATCATTATAAATTATAATACATTTTAAAATAGTTGCCATTTTCTTGTAGCCCATTCTCACTTACAGCAAGCTTCATTTTTCAAAAGTTAAAAGTCCAAATAAACATGAGGGTAAAGACGATCAAAATACTAAATACTGGTAAAATGTCACCAACATAATAAGTAAATAAAACATAGCATCCCCATTACTAAATAAATCTCTTATTGTGCCCCCATTATTTCAGACACCTCCATTATTTAAGACACCCATTGTTAATAAATAAATAGATCATAATGCACCAGTTAATAAATAAATAATATTGACATTGTACATAATGTACTCTAAGTTTTTCAGTGGTGCAGTGGGATTAAAATATGCTTGAATCCAGGGCCGAACTGGGACAAAAATCAAACCTGGCATCTAAAGTACACAGGCCCATATCAGTTCCAGCAGGAAAGAAACTTTGTTCGCTGTGCGGCGGCACTGAACAGGGCATGGTCACATTGAGTTGTGGGTGTGACCAACATGGGGCATTGATACATACATTAAAATAAAACATTACATTTATCATGCCCTCCCAGCCACATCACGCCATCCCCTGAGACACATTCTGACACCTCTAGCCCACTTATCTATGCTTCTGGTGCTACTGACATCCATCAGGGTGGAAACTTCCTGTACAGTGAGCAGGGAAGCTCTTAGTTTCATGTGATCTTGTGAGACTTAAAGCTCCTCAGCTTGCTCTAAAGACTGTGTCCTATCCAGGGACTGGGAGCAGCTATCTGCTCCCTCCTGCTAACCAGAGCTGGATTAAGGCTCAGGGGGCACGTGGTATTTAAGACAGGGAACCCCTATTATGTAACATGGTTATCATTTTAGACAAATGTTAGTCAAATAAACAGGCAATACTGTGAGCACTACTGTTAGCTGCACGCAGCTCTGCCTTCACAAGGAGTACACTGTGAGGCAGGACATACCTCCCAACTGTCCTTGTAGTCGGACAAAATCTCACTAAACGAGACAGTCACCAAAATTCGGAACTTCCCCACCAGATTCAGGACAGTTGGCAGACTGTCCTGCTCTCTCCTACCTGTTCTTGTCACTTTCATCACCTGTGGCTGCTGGTGTCTTTAGTTCAGTTGCTGCTTGCTGGATCCTGGAATGTTGGAGGCCCTATTTGGAAGAACATGGGTACAGGCAATTTAGCAAACTCCAACCAGCCCTGGTGTTTAATCAATAGAACCCATGTTTTATAATTAGGCCTCCCTCCAGCCCCAACATTAAAATACTAGTATTCACATTTAATATAAATAGCTGCTGCTGATGATGATAAATAAACCTATTTCCCTCCTTCCAAACAACCCCACAATAAATGAAATAACATTTATGTTTAATAAATATACCTATTTCCCGCAACCATCACTGCCATTTAATAATTCATATTCACATTTAATAAATAGACATTTTTTTCCCAAAAAGCCCACTTTCAATTAATAGCCCCCAAATCACACCAGCATTAAATTAAAGGTCCAATCACCCCATCTTAAATTGCTAGGCACTAATATTAAATTAAATTGACCCACATCACCCCACAAATAAAATAGCACTAATTAAATAATTAGCCCCCACCTAAACTCCACCATTAAATTAATAGCCTACCTCCCACATTATATTAACATTCTGCTCCTTCCCTCATACCTGAGTACATGCCCCCAATTTATTTTAAGCCACTATAGAGCCCACAAATCATATTATATCACACAGTAGTGCCCCAAATCCTATTATACCACACAGAAGTGCCCCAAATCATTTTATACCGCACAGTAGTGCCCCAAATCATATTATGCCACAATAGTACCCTCAAATCATATTATGCCACAATAGTAGTCCCAAATCATATAATACCACAATAGTGTCCCCAAATCCTATTATGCCACAATAGTGCCCCCAGTCGATATTATGCCACAATAGTGCCCCCAAATCATATTATCCCCCCCCATTTTCTGTGCGGCATCCCGCCCCCCACTTTCTGTGTGGCATCCTGTTTTGTGTACTTACCTTCTCAGCTACTTTTCTGTCTGTCTGTTTCTGTCTTCTGCCCGCTCTCTGACAGCTGCCTTGCAGGACCCTTGCAGATCTGAATCTGCCGCGTGCAGTGCGGCACATGTAGTCATGTGGCTGGTTCCTGGGGAGGAGCCAGCCACCAGAAAGTGTCAATGCACTGACTGTGCACTGAATGCTCTGGACCCAGCGCATCTGACCATCGGCCCTTCTGGCATCTGCCAGAAGTGCCAGATGGCCAGTTCGGCCCTGCTTGGAACTTACCCTCTCCATATGGATACAAAATAAATATTTTCTTAAAATGTCTAAGTAGAAATAAATCTATTACACTAAAGATTTCTCATGTATATGTATGGGTTTATGTGTAGGAGTGATCGTTTCACCTATCCATGCTCCATCAGTAAAAAACTCTGAAGGTGTTCCTTTGTTCATGGTGGACCCAGGGCAAATACTGCTTCATTAAAAATGCTTTGCTGCCAAAACTCATGTAAAATTTATATCAGCATCTGGAACACAAAGATAACATTTACTTGTTAGCTGGAAATAAGCGGGACCTACAGTTTTCTAGAGATAAGTTTAAAACAACAAAGCTGCTTGTATAGCTCAAATATGTGCTTAATAATCAATCACAGGTAGTGATAAAACTAATACATATCCCGTGGTGGACTCATATGAATAGGATCCTAATTATGTCCTTATGGGTACACAATCTGGTCTGTGATTTAGGTATGGTCACTTGTTACAGGCATGCAGCAGAATAATCCTTACCCCTGATGCATTTCGTCAGCATTTAGGCTGACTGTTTCAAAGAAAATATGGAAAATATGATGTATGGGTTATTCTGCTGGATGCCTGTAACAACTGACCATACCAAAGTCACAGACCGGATTGAGTACACATATGGACATAATTAGGACACTATTCATTTGAGTCCACCAGCCCACTATCATCTGTAACATCGGAGTGCACCAGATGGAGACTGATTAAGCTTCTCCCGGCTGTTTGAACTATATAGGGGATTGCTCTTTCCCTAACAGCACGGATGCTGACATCGTACATAAGTACGGATATAACCTCAGGAGACGCAGTGTGCATACACGCTTTTCTACACTCCATACAGAGGAATTTCATCCGAATGTGTATTCATTGCCCACGTCAGGTGTTACAAGCAGGGTGAGACTCTATGATTACTCCTTTCTCCATCTATTAATTTCAAAACTCTTGTCATTGGTAGTCATGGCACATCGCAAGACAGCTCAGGACTTAAAGAAATTTTCACAGAGTGTACTGGCCACATACTTTCTTTATATATGTTCTATATCAGTTTTAAAATTTTACCACAGAATTCAATGATCTGTATTCTAATGTTGGTCATTTGTTACTAGACATGCATTACATTATCAACACTGATTGTGATGCTTTTTAGTATCTATTACATATTTGAGATGAACAGTTATCTTTATGTATTATATATGATCTGCATATTTTTTTTTTTTTTTTATTGATTATCAATAAATTTATATTGTATTTTAAACGAAGCCATCCATCTCTCTTTCACTTTTTACTAATTAAAAGATTGGTTTCCTTGGCGCACCTGACCTTATAGATACAGGAAGTGATAAGCTGTAAAACCATTCACTGTTGAGTTTAAGCATGAGTTTAATACTTAATAACCACAGATTTAAGTAGTGAAAGCACCCTCTCTATTTGGTTTAATTTTTTGTTTTACCAATCTTGACATTTATAGTTAGGAGTAGGGTTGCTCTGCAAGTTCTTCAAAGGAAGGACATTGTGACTTTGAATTTGTCTGTGACTGCAAAATTAAGCAATGGCTTGTAGTTAATTTGTGCCTGAGGTGGTAGCTTCAATGGAGGGTCACCACTCAAAGTTAATGCTTGGATCCATTAAGAAAATTAACAAATGTTTGAGCTAATCTGGAATCCCTTAAACCAAAGCCTATTCATAATTTTAATATTAATAAAGCCTTGATGAATGCACCAGAATGACTGTTGCCCAATTATTTGACACTGAATAACGCATACTGGCTTGTACACTAGCGCAATGGCATTTTTAGTAGAGTGAATTCCCATGTTAAAAGGAATTACAAGTTTCCTGCATGAGAACATTTGTTTCACCATGACATATCTTCACGGTTGGAGAAAAATTCCGGGCCTCATATCAAAATTTGGAAGAGAGCCAGTCCACCCTTCTGAGCCCTAAATGCATGCTCAAAAGTGTATAATGGGGTCCTCATGAGGGTGGACCAGCATTGCCAGACATTCTACATACTCTAGGGGTTACAACTGCTGCATAGTAGTAGTTCTACCACTGCCTTCACTACAGTCCAGAGACACACCCTAACAACACAGTATAAAGCTAGGTACACACTGGAGCTTTTTCGTCCAATCATTATGCACAATAGCTGACATCCGACCGTTCATTCAGATGTTGACCTAATGTGTTTAAATACACAATGGTTGAAAGTTGCTCCAATGTGCCAATTGTCGGTTCATTTGGTTGGTCATACTGTTTAAAATTCTCGTTCCAATCACCATATGATTATGTAATGTGTATATATTTCCTATCAATCCACGACTAACTGCCAATAGTTCCTCGAGCTTTGGGGGCACGTGTATGTAAATTTCTGATGCCTATATGTCTCCCACATGATATGGTATCTGCATGTTAGTCAATTGGTAATTAGGTGCTTCCAACGATAAAGCAATAGTAGCCATCTACTGCATTGATGTGTATAACAAGTCTGTTTTTTAAATTATACACCTTTGGAAAGAAGACTTGCAGTCCTCTTTCCATAGTGAGTAGCAAAATTGCAGTGGCAACAGTATCCATAATAGTAAAATAATTTTGCTGCTGTGTGGTTGCCAATGAACATGCACTGTAAACAAATATATATTACAGAATGAATGAACACGTGTTTCTTTCTCCTTTTAAGAGTTTTTGGGTGGTTCTTAATGAACATGCTCGGCCCATTATTTAAATGTCTTGGGGATATCGCTACAGGGACCACAAATGTTGTTTCAGTGCGTACGAAATTCAAATATTTTAACATGACAATATGGCTGTCAAAAGTCGCTGCCCGGCTGGTCGGTCTTTTGTTAATCGTTTACAATATGTATAGTGTGTACACATGAAATGACCTAGCGATCGGGCCTTGAGTCGTTAATAAAATTGTTGGATATAACACGTTGGTTGGAAAATTCTTCAGTGTGTACCTAGTCTAAGCCAGATAGCAGGGCTTCCCAAAATTAGAAGTCTTAACTAATGTGTATGACAAAGGTCTGCAAGAAGATTATGATTTTTACTGAAACTGATTGCATTGACCTGTTATTCATAACATTGTAGCACCCCATTTGCAGAGTGCTTCTTCTACTCTTTGTGATAAAAAGCAATACATTATTACTATGCTTGCTTAAAATAACCTGCATTAGTTAAGCAATACCAAAAACAAGAATGGAGATATATATATATATATATATATATATATATATATATATATATATATATATATATATATATAACATATTAACTTGTGTGTGCAATTCTACAGCACAACCACTAAACATGACAACTCTATTGTCCTAAATGACTGTAGAAGTAATTTACATAGTGACTGAATGTACACTGTAAATGCCTTAGTTTATGCACTTAGATTCTCTACCCACTTCCATTCCCACTTTTGAAAGATGTGATTAGCAAATAAGAAGAGTGCCTAGGTGTGCGGAGAGGTAGAAAAACACGAGTAGGTGCACTGTGCAAATTTCACATCAAAGTCCAACTTCCTACAACTTTAAACCCACCCCTTTCATTAAAATACATTTTAGTTTTTCTTGTAAAACAATTCACAGTTTATTGCAAGAGTGAAGGCAGCCTTCATTGCACATTGCAACTTAGTGTGTATGAAGCTTTGTATTATGTTGCCCAGAGTACACTATCCCATCATTGCGCCAGCTCGTTGCCTAGAAAGGAACCCTCTCATTCTGCCCAACTTGTGCTTTTGCAAAATTTTATTCTTTCACACACACTACCATCTTGCTCCTCAAACATGTGTCTTTGGTGGAAATCTAGATGTACTTGCTTAAACAGAGGAGCATGGCAGGACCAAAGCTGAGCTGTGCTATACCTCTGCCATTTTTATGTCATAAATGATCTGCTGCATTGGTATTTTCACATTTCTCCCGCTACCAACTTTGTTATAGCCCAAGAGAATATTTCTGCTGATCTTTAGAATCCTAGAAAGTAAATGAAAGTAATTAAATGCATGTGTAAAAAGGTAGATAAAAATAAATGAGTAGTGCAGTGTTAACTGGTACCTCTTTGATATGGAATAACAATTACATTGGAGTCAAGCTTTCAAGAGCAATGCCATACACCACTGAGTTTGAAATAATAATCATCCATACAGTAATAATAAAAGAATGACATTTAAATAAAAATAAAATTGAAAGAAGAAATTATAATAAGTAGAAAAAAAAGAAGAAGAAAAAAATTAAAAGAATCTAATACTTTGTATAATGGATTTTACTAACCTTTACTTAGTGCAACATTATTTTCTGTGGATTTGATTAAGAAGAGTTATAATGACTCTGAAAGGAGAAGTACACCCAAAAAAACATTAGGATTGCTTTATTTTAATAATATTTAATAACATCTAGCTTTACTGGCTACCTTTAAGAACATAAATAATGACTATTTCAAAGCATTGGGATCATTTTCATAGTGCAGAAACTACACATTGCGCATATCTATATATGTGGAATTAAATCTACATTTATGTGTCAGTATATAGAAGGGTACACAGCATGTTCTTGTTCCATCCATGCACCATATGGGTACAGTCACTGCTGTTTTAAAGGTAAAACTCAAAAGTGCAACTGCAAGATTGGAATCAAAGGGAAAGTTGAATTTTCTATCTGTTAACACATTCTCTATCTCTCTCTCTCTCTCTCTCTCTCTCTCTCTCTCTCTATATATATATATATATATATATATATATATATATATATATATAGTGGCAAAGAAGGATATTTGCCACAGTTCCCTGTAAGGGAACAGGTAGGAACACAGTTAGTCTGCAGACAGGGTTAAGTTTTCCCTAGGTTCCTCTCTTAGCACACACACACAGGTGTTCCACATGTGTGTGATTGGTTTGCTGTTATTTGTTGTAGTGCTTGGGGTGGAGGATAAAGACACTTTCCGTATGTGTGGGTGGCACCACCGATGCCAGTAAGTGGCCGACGAGCAGACAGGAAAATAATGTCTAGCCAGATGTAGGTGGTGGGGAATTTTGTGGACTGTTACTGGATATGATTGCTGTACCAGCATTGGAGCTGTTTTACCATCCTGACAACTGCTAATAAACAGCTAAATGGTTCAGCATACCTGTGTCCAATTCCTGTGAATGCTGTACTTTCTCACTATATATATATATATATATATATATAATATATATATATATATATATATATATATATATATATATATATATATATATATATATATTTTAGTCAGGGCTGTAATTTTTGTCTGTTTTAACATTGTCTCAAAAGATTGTCACTCCGTATACGTTGATGCATATGGCCTCCCTGCAACAATATGCTTAATAAATTTAAAAAAAGGGAACCTCGGCACAAAACAACTCCCACAAAGATTTTGGAATAGGAAATACATTATCGCCATTCATTCTATAGCACATTTGTCTATAGTGTACATTCGTTTGCGACTGCACATTTACTATGGATTAATTTAATGTAATGGCCACAATTGATCAACAGCAAGCTTGTGGTCTTTTGCTTGTCACTGTGGTAAGAACAATAAGCACAGACCCAGAGGAAAAGAACAAGAAAGAATCACACTTGTGGGGCCAATGAGTGGTTCCAGAGGAGTGACGCTTTTTCGCATATGCAATTTCTATAGTTCTAAACCAACAATCGGCAAAGAAATATTAGTACTGACTTCACAGTCTAGGTTATATGTAAATAATAGACCAATAAAATACCGATTTAAATAGCCAATAAGTATGCTTAGAAAAGGATCAGGTTTGCTGCTTAATTTAGGAAGTAGTTGTGTATCAACTTCAAAAGAGAGGGAAATTACAAGAGAAACCAACAAAAAAAAGGGCAAGAAAGAGCCTGTCTAAGTTCAAATATTACCTTAGGATAAATTAATACTAATTAAAATATATTTAAATTACAACAAACAACATCTATACATAAATAGGTTAAAAGTAAACGAACTCCATATAACCCTTGATCCAAATGAATAATAATCACATATTTTATAAAAAAAATCACCTTACATTTTAGCTTAGACACAATCTTTCTTGCGCTTTTTTTGTTGGTTTCTCTTGTAATTTTTCATATTCCCCTGCTACAGGAGATAAGGGACAATAACAATGATGATTTCAGAAATTTCCTGAGAATGAATGAGCCTATATTCCAGGAGCTTCTCCGGCTTGTTACTCCACTTATCCAGAAGAAGGACACCCATTTAAGGAGGCCCATATCTACAGAGCAGAGACTGGTTGCTACCCTGAGATTTTTTAGCTATAGGAAGCAGGGCCCTCTTAAGAACATCTTGGTCCCCCGGGCACAGCAGTGCACCGGGGCCCCTATATATATAAAAAAAAAAGTGATTATATATATGGGCCCTGCAACCCAGGGGGACCTGTCGGAGGCAGCAAAAAAAACCAAAACCTTGCGGTCAGCTGGTGATTCGGCTCCCTCCATGGTCCCCTCTTCCGTTGCGCTCCGCAATGGATCTCGGGCGGGCATGATGACGTCACGCCCGACATCCACTGCGAGCGCCGCACGGAGGAGGAGACCAGGGAGGGAGCCGGATCGCCAGCTGACCACAAGGTAAGTATTGTTTTGGGGTTTTTTTACAGGTTTTTTTTTTTTTGCTGCCTCCGACGGGCCCCCCTGGGCTGCAGGGCCCCCGGGCAATTGCCCATTGTGCCCAATGGGAAAGACGGCCCTGATAGGAAGGACACTGGCTGATCTCAAATAGAACACAGCAATTTCATCGCAAGCTCGGGGATTGATCATACCTGAGACCTGTGAGGCTATCGGACAATATACGAAGGTTGGTAAAAGATATAGCCTGAATTTAAAAAAAAAATACTATTAAAATAGAAACTAAATATATTAAAAACCACACAAACAAAATATACCATACAAAATACAGTAGATATGTATAAGCGCTGTTTTTGGCCTATATATTGTTGGGATATGGAACCCATCTCTGCTCATCAGAGATGGGTTGAAGATGTGAAAGATGGGAAAGCTAAATTAATATTTATGAGAATTAAGGGCAAACATTACATTGGGTCTACAGGGTATGAGACCATGCCTGGTGTGCAGATCAGAGATGGGCTAAATAAGGGAAAGCAAAATCAATATTTTAACTTAAGTAGGGCACACAAACCATATAAAAATGTAAAAAAAACATTATTAAGAAAAAAACACAGGTGTCACAGTTGTTCATAATGTAAATGTTCACTGTTTTCAAATGGTGATGAACTCGCTGTGCAATGTGCTGTATGTCCTGTAGGCAGGAGGTGTAATTGCTTGGTTTCCCAGGATGGGATGTTGTCTGTGAAGTGGTAGTGGAAGAAATGTATAAGATTGGGCCGGCCAAAAATGTTCTTGCTCTTGTGTGTGGGATATTTGGGAGAGATTCCCTCTCTGTGTCCTATAAATTATGTTATAAACCAAATGATCCATCTCTTTTTGCATTTCTTCATTTGCATTTCTCTTTTTTTGGCGAGTGTTGCTACAAGTAGGTCAAATTTGTCTGGTTCCTTTGACATTAAGTGGGTTGCAGATTCTTTCATTTTTAGTGTAAGAGCTTCACTTTGCTCATGCCCACAGGCCCTTTTCTTTCCCCTACTGCAGTTTGATCCTTTTGTGGCTGGAAAGCTTTACCATTATCCAATGTGGGTCCATTTGTGGTTAACTTTGTAGGTAGCAATGGGCTTTCCTGGCTTTCTACTGTCAGCTAGGTGACATGTGGCATTGTTTCACATTGCTCTGCCACATCACCAAATCCTTCTTCAGATAAGACAGCTGACTGTGTAATTGAAACAGAAGGTAGACTAGTTAGTATGAAAGTACATACATGTATTGATTTAAATTACAATATTCTTTCTCTTACAAATTCCTGCAACGGCAGAGGAATGGAAACTTATTGACATGATGGTGGTGCCATATATGATGAACACGTGAGAATTATGCCATCCTTATCAGCAAAGAAATCTATATATAAATAAATATATGGGCAGCACGGTGGCTCAGTGGTTAGCACTTCTGCCTCACAGCGCTGGGGTCATGAGTTCAATTCCCGACCATGGCCTTATCTGTGAGGAGTTTGTATGTTCTCCACGTGTTTGTGTGGGTTTCCTCCGGGTGCTCCGGTTTCCTCCCACACTCCAAAAACATATTGGTAGGTTAATTGGCTGCTATCAAATTGACCCTAGTCTCTTTCTCTCTATGTCTGTGTGTGTGTGTGTGTGTGTGTGTGTGTGTTAGGGGATTTAGACTGTAAGCTCCAATGGGGCAGGGACTGATGTGAGTGAGTTCTCTGTACAGCACTGCAGAATCAGTGGCGCTATGTAAATAAATGGTAATGATGACGATGAAATCTCACACCAAATAGGAGGATCTTTAATTATAGCTTGTAAAGAGTGAGGCCAGTTGTGGATAATGCTTTTGGTATAATGAGCAACTGATTTAGAATTTTCAATTCCATCATAAATCTGCGTCTAGCCAAAGTAGACAAGATGGTGATGGCTTCTTGTGTCCTACACAACTTTCTTAGGAGTAAAAGCTACAATGTGCGCAGTACACCTAGCAATATAGAGAGTAAAAGTTATGAAAGTGGTAGCGTTGATACCACTGGAGTCATTCCAGGCGAGAAATTTCAGTAACATGGCAAAGATAAACAGAGAGGCTTATTTGGAATATTTTAATGGTGAGGGTGCTGTGTCCTGGCAGAATGACATGTTGTAATGTATGTGCATTCGCACTTAATTGTCAGCTAAATGTAAATAAATAAATAAATGTTTATCGTATTATCAATGTTACATGTTTCACTTACTGTGCCACTGTTTCTAGAACTGCAGGTGAGGTACTACTCTTAATCTCCATGTTGCAGGTAGACAGTCTTGCTGTTTCTTCATCACGAGTGAAACTCAGTTGGTGAAAATGCCATAACTTGGGCACATAAACATACTTAGCCACTGCCCCTGATTTTTTAAAGGGCCTCAATCTTATTAACAACTAAGTTCCCAAAAGGGACAAACTTCGGCGCTAATAGACGGGATAAATTTGCACAAATAACTATCCAAAAAATATTCTGGGGATGGAGTGTACATATGCAAGAGGTAATAATTACACTGCAGCTCATTCAAGGCCCATTTGAAACTCTGCACAGAGAAATCACATACAAGAATATAGAACAAAGAGCTCTGTGAAAATTAATATTACTCTAGTCCCGAAATAAACATATTATAATAATACAGAAATAAATGAATGATCGGACTCCACAACACAAATAAGTACAGATTTATTAAAAAGTATAATAGACAAAAAGAAAAAACACAACAAAACATAAAATAAAATTTAAATATCAACACCACCAAATATGCAAGATGTAATACATTTTTATCAAAAAAGGCAGTATTCATGGCTTTTAGCACTACAAAAAATTATTTGTATAGAGTTCAAATACAGAGTAAAGAGACATCAACACAATGGGCTTGGTTCATTAGCGGTCTTATCTGACGATTTTGTGCGGATCGTATGGAAATCCACTCTGCGCATGCCCAGAACATGGAGGTAAGAAAATCGGTCACTTAAATCAGTCATGGTCTTAATTTAAGATCGCAATCGTTCTTAACGGCACTTGAGAAGCACTCCGACCTCTTAAGAAAAAAGGGTGTGGAAAGGGCGAGGAATGGGCAGAGATCATAGGGACTTAAGAAGGGTAGGCTTTACCTTCAGATTCATCGGATAGATAAGAAGCAGTTAGCGTTTTCCTTAAATTCATGCTTAACACTTGAGGAAGCTCGGGGTCATGTTTAAGTCCAAAAGCTATAGTGGCAGTGCCAAATAAGCCACAACACTATACTGTTGAAAAACCTCAGTTTTCTTAAGAAAAAACCTAATCACAACTAAATATGCACAACATACACCTGCATGCACGTCTCTCATAACAAAATACTGTCATTTTTTTTTTTTTTGTCAATGATTGTACAATGTACTATTTTACCCCAAAATCCATGGTAGATGCACAGTTTAAATCAATTGCAATGTAAAGTGGTTGATGTATACTATAATAATAATAATAATAATAGTAAGACTTGTTCATTCATTTTTTGGCCTCTGCAGTTTTTTGGGTGACGTAGATGTCTAAACTATATGCAATCTGTTGTGAGCCATAATAATGTCTCTCTATTTTAAAATGTGGTTTTATTTGGCTGTGGCACACTTTTTCACATGCTTTATTGCATGTAATTTTTGTCCTGGCTTAGTTGTGTTTCTCTTATCTGTGGGTATTTTCTATTTGTTTGGATTAACTTTATTTTGATCAGCTGCTTGTCTCTGTTGTAGCTCCACACAAATAAAAAAATCAATTTAGGGACATTTCCCATCATGGGTGAGGAATCGAACTCATGACCAGACTGTTGGCAAGTGGAATGGCTAACCACTAAGGCAATGTGCAGATTGAAAAATTCATACATTATATAGACTACAACGACAATCACAGCAATACACCTGCAAGTGCAATAAGTGCTAGATATCAAATATGGAACACATGCGATATAATTCTTTTATGTGCTCAAAACAAACATACAACACAATACATGCACTAGTGGCAACCTAAAGTGTTATTGAACATAATTAAATGAACAATTGCACACACCTTCAGAATAAATCACAATCATAAATAAAATCAAGCATTACAGTTATCAGTATACAAATAGCCAAGAGGTACCGTAAACAGCATTGCATAGACCCAGAAACAGATCTCGTCAATTGATACCACAGTGGCCCATACACCGGCATATATTTGTCTCATTACAATCCACTATAAAAGACTGGTTCATGCACACTTGAACTTGGGTAGGAGTCTATGTACCACTGCGTAGTGGTATCATGCCGTCAAAGGAGGCATAGCTTGTATCACTGGGTGCATACCTAGTAGGTGAGAAGAGCAATGCCACCTACAGAAAAACCCCTGCATTGCTGCATACACCATTAGCAGAAGTGTGCAGTGCCCTCCCACCGGAGCGTGACATATGTTCCGGCAGTCTTGACTTTTGGGACAGTAAACTAAAAGCAGCATTTTTAGTGAATGATATGTATTTTCAATTATTTTATGTTTTAGCAAATATTTGTTTTGTACTGTAACTGAATATTGTAGAAGAGTCTGCTGTTTTATTACTATTTTATTTGTAAGTAAATCCTATTTCCAATGAAAATGACAATACTACTGTCTTGGACTTTGCATAAATTATTTAAAGGAAAACTCCAATTCCACCTAAAGAAGTTCCTACCCAGAACATATGCTTCAAATAACATATACATTAAACTGCTCCCCCTTCGTCAATGAGGTCCATACAACACAGTGTGGCCCTTGAATCACACTGTGCCCCTTCATAATCACACTGTGCCTTCTTTTATCATTACATTGTGAAAGCAATAATTTTTGCGGCACTTCTCTTTTTTCCCTCAGTTCCTGCAGTTAGGCAAATAATCCATTTTCCAGACTCCAAGTAAGAATTTTTGAGGGAATAAGAGCCCAGCAGCATCACTGTAATTTCTGTCTTCTGTTGAAGAACAGCACAGTCAGTTTATCTGTGTGTATACTGGCAGTGCATAGGCTGTACAATCTTGTCTGATTTATATTGTGTTGGAATTGTCCAAAACATTATGTTTCAACAGATACTTCTCACACTATTGACTGAGTACATGTAATATTGTTATAGATTTAGTGATAGGTTTTCTTTTTTCATATATGTGTCATTAGAACTGCACATAAATCTATCTGGTGATGTTGGCAAAATAAACTATTTTCAATATTGCTGGCAATATTGATGTTGACATTAAGAGAGCATTATGCTACACCTGTAAAACTTGTTATTCCACTTCATATTGACACTGTATCTAGTATTGTGCATTATTTTTTTCTCATTAATGTATCTGGCTCATGTGCCAATCTTATTGTAAGGAATTGTTATGGGCACCCAAAGTCCTTAGTAATATTTACCAGCCATTCTATGCTATTTAATTATTCCACACACCATTTTCTTTCATTTAGCTTGGACAAGCTCCTGTTCATTAGAGAAGCCATGAACTGACAATTTTATAGCTGAAATTAAACTTCTTATTTGTGCTTGGAAAGATGATGCTAACATATTTCTGGTGGACAGTAACAAAAATACATCTGTTTTTTGTTTATTTCAGTTATTATCACTATTATTACTTTTCTCTTCTATATGCATTATTCAATGTTAATTCAATTTAGCACAATGACGATGCTGTCATTTCACTTGTATTAACATCCTGCACAGAATATAAATATTTGAATATGTTGTTTGATAAACTCAAAATTCTTCATCATGTATAGAAATCCTATAAAGCAGGGTTTCCCAAACCCAGTCCTCAGGGCTCCCTAACAGTGCAGGTTTTCCATATCTCCTTGCTGGAGCACAGGTGTATTCATTACTGACTGACACATTGTAACAGATCCACGGGTGGTCCTAATTATGTCACATGTGATCTGGAAAGCCTGCACTGTTGGGGAGCCCTGAGGACTGGGTTTGGGAAAACCAGGGGCGCACGGAGGATTGTCGGGGTGGGGGGGGGTTTCTCGCGGCCGACCCAAACAAACAAAAAAAAAAAACACAAGAAAGAGCTGCTGCGCATGAGCAGCAGATCCGTTTCGCCAGCGCTGTCCTAAACAGCAGCCACGGCGCTGTCTAAGAAGCGTCTGCGGCGGTGCTGTATACAATACAGCACCGCCGCGGACGCTTCTTTGACAGCGCCGCGGCTGCTGTATAGGACAGTGGCCACTTTGTTAACGTAGGGGGGGTTTCTAGAGACTCAGAAACCCCCCCTGCGTGCACCACTGAAAACCCCACTATAAGGTAATGAAGATGATGTGATTTATTCCCATTACTAAAACCAGCCCTGTCTTATTGAATACCAGAAGAAAACAGCTTCTATTTCATTGCATTGAACACATTTACCTCAATTTCCAACAAGGAGGTCAGACATTTCACATTCCTAAACATGTACCGCAGAGTTGAAGAAGAAAGTAGTTGACACTAGGTGACTCATAGTTAGGAGTTACTCACCGTCACAGCAAAGGCTTCTTATTCACCAGAATTTGGGGAAAAGTAGAAAATGCTTTTTTCTGGGCAATGGATCTTGATATAAATAGAAAAAAATGTCACTGTATATGACCATAAACACACATGCACACACACTTTCTTTATATCTGTCTCCTTTATTTTTATAATTTCATTATTAGGAATAACAGTTCCCTCACACTTTTCTTTACTTTCCTCAGTGTGTGCCATTGTGACTCTGGCTCTGTTAGTTTACTTACCTTTCTATTGCCTTATTTTCTGTTCTTCTCTGTTCTCTTCTATTTTCTTCTGTTCTGTCTTCTTTCTTCTCCATCATGCAGCTTCTCTCATATCCTCATTGAATATGTCGTTGGGCGTGATGACGTGACGCCGACATTCAGTGTAACATAGCAGAGAGGCCAGTTGATTTCTGAATCAGGTGATTCCTTTATTTTCTCTTTGGCCACACTTTATTATTTTGGGCCGGCAGACAAGCAGCAGCAGGGATGGCAAGTAGAGGGGATCGCATCTCATGCTTGGCGTCCCTCCCCGCCTTGCTTACCCTGCTCACAGTGGGCCACCTGGGAACCGCTGGGCCCTGGGCAGGTACCTAGGTTGCCTAGCTGTAAATCCGGCCCTTCACAGGACACGCTGTCACCCCCTAAGGTTAGAGGAGAGGATGTATCACAGACAGAAAAGTAATGAGTTCTTTATAGCAAGGGCAGTCAAAATATGGAATTCACTGCCAGGGAAGGTTGTGATGGCAGATACAATTGAGGTGTTTAAGAAAAATTTTTAGCAGTAAAGGGAATCCAGGGTTATAACTAATAATTAAAATGAAGGATAGTAATAGATCCAGGAAGAAATAGGACTGCAATATTGGGTCAGGAGGGATTTTACTCCATTGAAACAGAATGTTGGTTGCTTCATCTGGATCAATTTCAAATATAAGACAGGGATCACAGGAGATCCAAAATAGGTTAAACTTGATGGACTGGTGTCTTTTTTCAATCTCATCAACTATATTACTATGTATGATAATAGAACAATACAAAATTGAAGAGATGGACACATGCCCTATCAGTTAAACAAACAAAAGTTTAATGAGAATATGCACTTTGACAATTATTGCTGCTGCCATGGAACTGAGTGTATTTATCATGTGGATTCAAATGGCAACTATAAAAGTGAACACTCTGTCACAGTTCAATTTTTAATCATCTGATTATCTATCAATAGTTTGCAATGTTACTAGACAATTGGTTATTGTAAACATAAATCTAAGGGGTTAAATAATGTGAATTAAATTATATAAACTTCACACCCATATAATGTATATTCATTGGGTATGATATCTTTTAATGATACATTAGCTTGGCCAGTTTACTGAGTATACAAACTTTATATTGAATGAATGGCTAGTGGTCAATTACGAATTAATGGATAGTGTGATTGTGTGAGGCTGCAACTAGGGAGGATTGTCATGTGTAGTAACATCAATGAGGATATTTATTGAAACATATCCTCTTGTTTATGTCTCTCCATCTAAAGGGAAACAATACCCAATTAATATACATTATAAGGGAGTGAAGTTCATAAAATTTAATTTACATGTTTTAAGCCCTTAAATTTGCGCTCACAATATCTAATTGTTTAGTAGCATGACAAACTATTAATGGATAATCACAGATTATTATAAATTGATCTGTGACAGATTGTTCACTTACATAGTTGCCATTGATGGACAGAACTAAAGGAGGACACATTATGATGACCACAATACTTTATTCAAATTGTTATATAGGCTGACACATTTGAAATTTTATTACAAGCAATAAGTCTAAAATTAATTTATTGTAAAAAAAGATTACAATCAAATATACACACAACAGTGATGTGGCATGGTAGTATTTTTACTACTATTTTAACTGTAACCAGTATAAACCATCTAAATAATTTCTATCACTCAACTTTTTAATATATTGATATGTTATAACTAATAATCTGTAAAGGAGGAAGCCCTGAATTGTAGGGTTAAACTTTCATATTTTAATATATATTAATAAATATTATTATTTTTTTCTTAATCATGGAATACCTTAGATATACACATATTTCTTTTCTTTCTTTTTTTTCTTTTTAACCCACCCTAAATATGCCTCCCTCTTCTTTTCTTCAGTCTTTTTTTGCTCTCCTAATTGTAATGTTACTGGCATTTATTTACTTAAGCTTTTGCATTTGTTCATTATCTGCACTTGATAATAAATATCAAAGTATACATTTTGGGGCACATTTAGAGTTGGAAGCGCATGCACAGAAAAAAATATATGGAAAAAAAACAATTGTATAGATATGTTGAGAAGGATCTCAAGATGTGTCTAGTTCAAAAATATTTTCACCAGGCATATGTCTATATGTATGCCTAAGGATAGCAAAGAGATGTGGCTTGACAGTGTTGGAAGTAAATGCTGTACCCTATTTGTATGCAATATAATAATGTAATATAATGTCAAATATTGTCTTGGCTGCAGTTAATAAAAGTGAAAGATGCATTTTCAATATGTACTGTAATGGAATACAAACATCTGCCCTATATCTCTTTAAAAATAAAATGTGAGTAATCTTCTGCAGCAGTCCAAAAGGAAATGTTAAGTAATGCAAATAGACAGAAGAGATATATAGATATCTTAATCGGCTAGTGGGGTTAATTCACAATCAGCCTATTAGAATTGGCTAGACAGCCCTCCAGCACCTGCAAGAGATACATCTCTTAAAAGGCATATCTGGGGATGCAACCACATGTAATTGTGTCACAATTATGTAAACATGCCCTTACTACACTTTTGCCCACCCGTGTCTCCATTCGGCCTCTCAAAGTGTAAGAGGGCTCAAGTTTTTTTGGTGCACAAAATAAATTATGTGTGTTTATCCAGTGGAAGGCCAGCAGCTATCTTCTGGATAACGATAATGATTCTGGAGCTCATTTATTAAGCTCACCCGATGAGCATTGCAAAATACCTTTGTTTTGCACGGCTGTGCCTTGATGGTCCACCTACCACACATCAAGGTGCAAGCCTCCTTTTTGCACTCAGGAGCAGTCTCTGTATACTAAAAGTGTGACTCCTTTTGAAAAGTGGTGGAGAAATTTTCAGGTGTTGCACTTTCAAAGTAGTCTTCAAAATAATCATTATATTGTGGGACATTTGAACTGATTTTATGTCATTTGTGTGTATAATAAGTGTTCTTACATTGTACTTGCAAGTGCACTAGCCCCCTGTAATAATATAGGGCCTGAGTCATTAAGGAGAGCAAAGTATATAAAAGTAGTAACTTTGCACTTGGGCAAAACCATGTTGTATTGGAAGGGGAGGTAAAGTTAAAATGCGAGGCCAGATTATTGTGGTAGGGAATGTCCTAGATCAACTTTTAATTTCAATGTAAAAATATAGCTATGGAGTATATGTGTTCTGGATGAAAAAACAGCCAGTATTTAACTTATGTGCAAAATAATAAACTAATTTGTACTCCTTGCATTGTAACATTTAGCCTCCATGTATGATGCAATGTGTAAAGAAACATATAATTAAAAAGTAGGACCAAAAGAGTCCACCGCCTATTATAATGGAACTCAGCCCAAACTGTCTAGAACTGAAGCAGGGACTAGCTCAGGGTTTCCCAAACCCCCCAAAAGTGCAGGTTTTCTGGATCACATGTGACATAATTAGGACCACCTGTGGATCTGTTACAATGTGTCAGTCAGTAATGAATACACCTGTGCTCCAGCAAGGAGATGTGGAAAACCTGCACTGTTAAGGAGCCCTGAGGACTGGGTTTGGAAACCCTGGATTAGCTCCAAGGTTTTTAATTATTTATTTTACACACCTGATCTCCCCTCGTTGTGAGTTGGTACATATTTCAGGTTATTTTATGCGTATTGAATATGCATGACAATTATATCCCTGAAAATGCACCCTCTCAATACATTTTTCTCATTATAATAAACTCACTCTACTCCGGCGGTTCCCAAACTGTGCGCCGCGGCTCCCTGGGGTGCCGTGGCGCTGTCACAGGGGTGCCGCGATCGCCCTAGAAAAAAAAACATAAAAAGAAAAAAAAAACGTACCCATCATCCAGCGCCGGATCCTCCTCCTCACTGACTGCCGGGCGTGATGTCATCATGTTCGGCAGCCTCAGTGAGGAGCTGCAGCAGAGAAGACGTCAGGGAAGAAGGTAAGTAAAGGAAGTGAAGGGGGGCACTGAGAGACACGCTGAAGGGGACAGAAAGACACTGAAGGGAGACACAGACAGGCTGAAGGGGACAGAGAGGCACTGAAGGGAGACACAGACAGGCTGAAGGGGACAGAGAGGCACTGAAGGGAGACACAGACAGGCTGAAGTGGACAGAGAGACACTGAAGGGAGACACAGACAGGCTGAAGGGGACAGAGAGGCACTGAAGGGAGACACAGACAGGCTGAAGGGGACAGAGAGACACTGAAGGGAGACACAGACAGGTTGAAGGGGGATAGAGAGACACTGAAGGGAGACACAGACAGGCTGAAGGGGACAGAGAGGCACTGAAGGGAGACACAGACAGGCTGAAGGGGACAGAAAGACACTGAAGAGAGACACAGACAGGCTGAAGGGGGATAGAGAGACACTGAAGGGAGACACAGACAGGCTGAAGGAGACAGAGAGACACTGAAGGGGACAGAGAGACACTGAAGGGGACAGAGAGACACTGAAGGGAGACAGAGAGATTCTGAAGGGGACAGAGAGACACTGAAGGGAGACAGAGAGATTCTGAAGGGGGGCACTGAGAGACGCTGAAGGGGGGCACTGAGAGACACAGAGGCTGAAGGGGGACAGAGAGAGGTTGAAGGGGGACTCAGAGAGGCTGAAGGGGGACTCAGAGAGGCTGAAGGGGGACAGAGAGAGACGCTAAAGGGGGGGACAGAGAGAGACGCTGAAGGAGGGTCAGCGTGTGAGCTGATGAAGAGGGACACAGAGTGTGAGATGGCAAAGAGGGGGACACAGGGTGTGAGATGGCGAAGGGGATACAGAGTGATATGATAAAGGGGCACAATGTGATGGTGAAGGGGTCTAAATACATCTTACGTCATTTTGACCCAACTACTTAAAAAACGGGACTTATTTTTGCTTAGGGGTGCCTTGGAAAAATTATGGTGATCCTAAGGGTGCCTCGAGCTGAGAAAGTTTGGGAACGACTGCTCTACTCAATAAAATCTGTAAATGTGGCCTTCTTGACGCCCTATTGAAAATCTATGTGCAAGTGTGTATATTGACGTGCACAGCAGATCCAAATCAGCACTTGCTCTGTGAAGTAGCTATTTGTTTCACATTGTATATTAATCACCTCTGTATCACTTTGTCCAGTTTTGCTTCTGAAAGACCTGCTGCAAGTAAACACTTAGGCTAGTGCTCCTTCCAAAGCAGAAAAGTTATAGGATGTTTCTTTCTTCTAAAAACTGCACAAACCTGTACTATAACATAGTCTTTCAGCAAAAATGCTGATAAAGAATTATTTATGAAGAAAAAAAGAAAAAACTATGGTCTTTGGTCTCTTGTAATGTAAGGATTTGGGCCCTATTGTTTGTTACTTATAATGCTAACCTACTGTATTTTATAATTCCAATTATTAATATTTTAGCTCTTAAAGACATGTAAAAATAAATTTACAGAAAATATTCTGAGTGCTTTAATGATTGTAAAAATAGAGAGACCAGATTAATAACCGATTTTTGCTTTAAAGCCAATGTAATGCTAGGATATTCCTATATTTTATGTGATATGTTTTATCATAAAATATTATAACTGTTCAATTACTCTAACATAAAAAGTAATTTCAGCTAGAATGTACATGACATTGTCAAAATGACATTTCTTATAACAGTGGGTGACAGCTCTCACACACTTGTTATGTTATTTAAAACACTTTAACTTTCAAAAGAAAAGTTACTTTCAAAGCCTAAGTTTCTCCTTATTTTGAACTATTTTAAGATGGATATGTCTTATTGTTCAATCATTTATGAACCATTTATTTACTCTTTACAGTTTATTTATATCACATCACCATTTTTCGCAGCGTTGTACAAATAATTTTACAAACAGCCCCTGCTCCCATTCGAGCTTACAGTTTGAATTCCCCATCCACACAAACATACACCAGGGACCATTTTTGTCAGCAGCAATTTAACTTACCAGTGTATTTTTTAACTGTAGGAGGAAACTCATGCAAACACAGAGAAATTGTACACAGTTTCCAAATAGTATAAATCTGCTGTGCAACTGAATAAAACATAACAAAACTATTGCTAAACAATAATAACCAATATAATACTAAAAAGCAGGGAGGAACAGGGAGGAGGTAAGCATAGTAGCCTGGGCCGGACTGGCCATCTAGAATTTCTGGCAAATGACAGAAGGGCCGATGGCTAGATGGGCCGGCATGCCCGCCCAAGCAGCAGCACCTCCCTATGCTCTGGTCGTTGAACAGAGAGTCAGTGACGTGCCACCTGTGCAAGTAATCACATAGGACAGCACAACGTGGCAGGTGCCGTCCCATGTGATTACTTGCATAGGCGGCATGTCACTGACTCTCCGTTCGCTGAGCAGCGCCTAGCCCCTATTATGTAAAATGATAACCATGTTACATAATAGGGGCTCTCTGTGCCCCATGAGCCTTAATCCACCTCTGGTTAGGGGATGGGAACTGATAGCTGCTCCCAGTTCCCGGACAGGACACAGACTACAGAGCAAGCCAAGGAACTCTAAGTATCACAAGATTTGGTAATCTCATGAGACAAAGAGCTTCCCTGCTCACTCTACAGGAAGTTCCCACCCTTATGGATTTCAGCAGCACCAGAAGCATAGATAAGTACATAATGTACCTGGTAGGATGGCGTGATGTGGCTGGGAGGGCATGATAAATGTAATGTTTTATTATAATGTATGTATCAATGCACCATGTTGGCCACACCCACAACACAATGTGGTCACGCCCTTTTGAGTGGCAGCACATAGGTTCTTTCCTGCTGGGCCTGAGGTGGGCCTGTGTACTTTAAATGTCAGGGCTGATTTTTAGGCCCAGTCCGGCCCTGATAGTAGCCAGGGGAGGGCTGGCAGACTTTAACCCGGGGGGCAAGCACACAGCACTGGCCCATAAGTAGCAACCCATCCTTAAAGGGTGGTTTTTGTTACAATACATATTTATCTATCTACAAAGAGTCTATTTGTGTTGCTTTTATATATATATATATATATATATATATATATATATATATATATATTTATGCCCAGACCCAGAGCTGGATTAAGGCTCTGGGGGGCCTAGGCACTTTAGACAGGGTAACCCCCTATGATGTAACATGGTTATCATTTTAGAGAAAAATACACAGGCAATACAGTATGCACTACTGTTAGGTGCACACAGTTCTGCCTTCACGAGCAGTACACGGTGAAGTGGGACATACCTCCCAACTGTCCTAAGCGAAACAGTCACCTAAATTCGGGACTGTCCCACCAGATTCAGGACAGTTGGCAGACTGTCCTGCTCTCTCCTACCTGTTCTTGTCACTGGTACCACTTGTGGCTGCTGGTTACTTTAGCTCTGAATCCTTGGAGGCCCTATATGGTAAAAAAAAAAAAATGGGTACATGAAATTTAGAAAACTTCAACAATCCCTGGCATTAAATCAGTATATTACCCATGTTTTATATTTAGGCCCCCCTTCTGCCAACATGCTTTAGTCACACATGCCCCCTCTGCCCCCAGCATCTTTAGCCACACATGCCCCCTCCCCCCTCTGCCCCAGCTCCTTTAGCCGCACATGCCCCCTCTCTGCCTCCAGCACCATTATCTACACATGCCCCCCTCTGCCCCCAGCATTTTTAGCCACACATGCCTCCTCTCTGCCTCCAGCACCTTTAGCTACACATTTCCCACCCATTGCCTTCAAAACAGCAACAATTCTTCTAGGTACACTTGCACAAGGTCAGGGATTTTGTAGGATTATAGTCAGGTGTATGATTAACCAATCATACCAAACAGATGATAATGATCATCATTTTCATATGTAGGATGATACAAAAACAGCTATGTAGGAATCTTAAAACTGGGTGAGGAACTGCCAAAATCTGCTGCAAAGGTGAGGTTGTGGAAGAAAGTTTCATGTCACAGGTCATTCACCTTGGCAAAGCTGAGTACAACAACAAGACACAAGGTAGTAATACTGCATCAGCAAGGTTTTTACAGTCAAAGTTTTCAAAGCAGACTGGGTTTTAAGACGTGCTCTTCAAGCTCTTTTGAAGAAACACAAAGAAACAGGGAACACTGAGGACCGTAGAAGCAGTGGTTGGCCAAGGAAACTTAGTGCATCAGATGAAAGACACATCATGCTTATTTCCCTTCAAAATCGGAAAATGTCCAGCAGTGCCATCAGCTCAAAATTGGAAAAAAACAGTGGGACCCATCTACACCCATTTACTGTTCGGAGAAGTCTGGCCAGAAGTGGTCTTCATGGAAAATTTGCAGCCTAAAAGCCATACCTTTGACATGGAAACAAGGTCAAGTGAGTCAACTATGCACAAAAACTTAGGAACTGGGGTGCAGCAAGTGCTCTGGAATGAGGAGTCAAAATTTGAAATATTTGGCTGTAACATAAGGCGGTTTGTTCATTGAAGGACTGGAGAGCGGTACAAAATTGATTGTCTGTAGGCAACAGAGAAGCATGGTGGAGGTTCCTTGCAAGTTTGGAGCTGCATTTCAGTAAATAGAATTGGAGATTTGGTCAGGATTATCTCCAATGCTGAGAAATACAGGCAGATAATTATCTATAATGCAATACCATCAGGAGGCGTCGGATTGGCTCCAAATTTAATCTGCCGCAGGAAAATGACAGCCAATGTCATTAAGAACTATATTCAGCGTAAAGAGGAGCAAGGAGTCCTGGAAGTGATGATATGGCCCCCACAGAGCCCTGATCTCAAGAGCATCGAGTCTATCTGGGATTACATGAAGAGACAGAAGGATTTGAACAAGTCTACATCCACAGAAGATCTGTGGTTGGTTCTCTAAGATGTCTGGAACAACATCTCTGCCGAGTTCCTTCAAAAACTGTGTACAAGTGTACCTAGAAGAATTGATGCTGTTTTGAAGGCAAAGGGTGGTCACACCAATTATTGATTTGATTTAGTTTTCTCATCTGTTCATTCACTTTGTATTTTTTTAATTGATAAATAATAAACTATTAACACTTCCATTTTTTAAAGCATTCTTGCTTTGCAGTATATATATATATATATATATATATATATATATATATATATATATATGAGTTTGACTGGGGCGGTACACCTGTCAATGTGTAACGCAGGTGTCCTAAGGCGAGCTCAGGAGGACAGAAACCTCCGGTGGAGCAGACAGGAGATTATATATATATATATATAGAGAGAGAGAGATAGATATGTATCTATATATTTATATACAGTGCATCTGGAAAGTATTCACAGCGCTTCATCTTTTCCATATTTTGTTATGTTACAGCCTTATTCCAAAATAGAATAAGTTCCTTTTTTCCATCAAAATACTACACACAATACCCCATAATGGCAACGTGAAAAAAGTTTTTGGGAGATTTTTGCAGATTTATTAAAAATAAAAAACGAAGAAATCACATGTACATAAGTATTCACAGTCTTTGCCATGAAGCTCAAAATTGAGCTCAGGTGCATCCTGTTTCCACTGATCTTCCTTGAGTTGTTCCTAGAGCTTAATTTGAGTCCACCTGTGGTAAATTCAGTTGATTGGACATGATTTGCAAAGGTACACACCTGTCTATATAAGGTCCCACACTTGACAGTGCATGTCAGGGCACAAACCAAGCATGAAGTCAAAGGAATTGTCTGCAGACCTCAGAGTCAGCATTGTCTCAAGGCACAAATCTGGAGAAGGGTACAGAAAAATATCTGCTTCTTTGAAGGTTCCAATGAGCACAGTGGCCTCTATCATCCGCAAATGGAAGAAGTTCAGAACCACCAGGAGCTGGCCAGCCATCTAAACTGAGCGATCAGGGGAGAAGGGCCCTAATAAGGAAGGTGACCTAGAACCTGATGGTCACTCTGTCAGAGCTAGAACATTACTCTGTGGAGAGAGGAGAACCTTCCAGAAGGACAACCATCTCTGCAGCAATCCACTAATCAGACCTGTATGGTAGAGTGGCCAGACGGAAGCCACTCCTTAGTAAAAAGCACATGGCAGGCTGCTGGAAGTTTTCAAAAATACACCTGAAGGACTCTCAGACCATGAGAAACAAAATTCTCTGGTCTGATGAGACAAAGATTGAACTGCCAGGCGTCATGTTTGGAGGACATATACATATATATAGACACACATACACATACACAGACACATATACACATTCACTAGAGATGTTCACTGACCCACGTGTTTTGGTTTTAACATAGTAGCATAGATGATGAGGTTGAAAAAAGACACCAGTCCATCAAGTTCAACCTATTTTGGATCTCATGCGATCCTGCACTTATATTTGAAATTGATCCAGAGTAAGCAACCGCCAATCTGTTTCAATCGTGAAAACCCCCCCAGACTCAATATCGCAGTCCTATTTTTATCCTATATCCACTACTATCCTACATTTTAATTAACGGTCCTATCCCTGGATACACCTTTCCGCTAAAAATTTGTCTAACCCTTTCTTAAACATATCTATTGAATCTGCCATCACAACCTTCCCTGGCAATGAATTCCATATCTTGACTGCCCTTACTGTAAAGAACCCCTTCCTTTGCTGGTTGTGAAATTTCCTCTGCTCTAACCTTAGGGGGTGACCACATGTCCTGTGTATAGTTTTTGGTTTTTGGATCTGGATTAAGTTCGTGTTTTGGCTTTGGCAAAACCCCCCTCGCATGTTTTGGTTTTGGTTTTGGATCTGTATTTTTAGAAAAGCAGCTAAAATCACATAATTTTGCTCTTTTTTTTTATTCCCACATTATTATTAACCTCAATAACACTAATTTCCAGTCATTTGCAGTCAATTTTGACCACCTCACTGGTCACAATATTATTTTCATACACTTTTGGACAAAGACTGCAGCAACCTGGCTGGATGCTAAGCGACAGAGCAATTACAAAAACACACGGCAGTTCATAGCACATCTTGGAAACAATGCCACACAGAAGTGACAGAAAAGTGGTGCAAGATGGAATTGTCTTTGAGCCCTCCCACCCACCCTTTTGTAAGATATTGAAAAGGACATGTACATTTTAACAAAGCAAGCACTCCAGTGACAAGTAGTGCCACTTTTGTGGCTGAAGTGCTTGGTTTGTTTGGGCCCCCACAAAACAAGCTAACAATAGCTTAGCTGCCTTAAGCCCAACAGTGCTGTCAATGAACTCTACATTATTATACCATGTCTGCTCGTGCTGCATCTTTAATCTCCTTCTCCTGTGTGGATACCTCCCTCTCATCTCTGTAGAACTGCCAAACTTATGTAGACACAGGAAAGGATATTACAACTGGAGTGGTAATCTGCTTCAGACAGACTGTGACACGGAACATGTGGGCAACATGGAATCCATCATGTTGGAATGCGCTGCATTGAACAGAGATTTAAACCAATATATAGATGCAATTGAGGAGACCGTACTTAAATTAAAACGTGACCCAGTGGATGAGATTCCAGATTTAAGAGAGCTTGTACACGAGAGTTACATTGCGTTTCGGAAGAATAATACAGAGGAGGCCCTGAGGCAGGATGATAAATATGTCCAGTTTAAAGAACAGCTAAGACACCTGAGAAAACAAATGGGTGTGTCACCAGCCCCTGCAGACGAAGATTTCACGGATGAAGACGAGAAGATCACTGTCACCCAGAGCATACGGCCGGTACAGTGAAACTGAGAATGGCTTATTAAATCAGTTATGGTTCCTTTGATCACTCCACCCGTTACTTGGATAACTGTTGTAATTCTACAGCTAATACATGGTAACGAGCGCTTACCCCCCAGGATGCGTGCACTTATCAGTCCAAGACCGATCTGGGGTGTCAACCCTGCAGGAAACCACCATTACAGGAGTCTCTGTAACACAAATATAATCACACAAAGTATTTCCCAGGTGCAAAAGATATGTAAAAAGATATTTTGAAGCAAATATTTAATAAATACTACCAAACATAGCTAGTAAGCATACAGACCAAAACAAACATAAGATAAAGGTCCGGACCTATAATAGACCACTTAAAAATACACTAAATAGCGTCCAAATGGATAAAAATATTGAAAGGGATTGCCATCTATGATAATGTATCGAAAGAAAACAAGTATGTGTGTGTGTGTGTGAATGGCAAAGACAAACAAATGGATACAGAATAATGAAACCAAAATCTAAAAGTCAGAAAAAATGGAAAAAAGAAAGTTCAGCACAATAAACCAAAATATAATGTTTGTAGAGTGATAATTCACACAATCATCTGGTAACCGATAATAAAAAATATATTGAACAGAAAAAACAGAACTTACAGAAGGTTTTAGAAGTATTGTCCAAGATGTCTGGTCTCCTAAGTGATCGATATTGACTAGGGATGTGCACCGGCCACTTTTGGTGTCTCGTGTTTCGTGTTTTGGATTCGGATTTCCTTGAGGTTTTGGGTTTGGATTTGTTTCGCAAAACACCCGACGAAAGATTTTGGTTCGGATTTAAAGGTTTTGGATTCGGATTTATTTTGAAAAAAACATAAAAAGTGTTAAAATAAAGTTTTTGGGTTTCTTTTCCCTCCTATGCTATTATTAACCTCAATAACATTTAATAACAATCATTTCCACTAATTCCCAGTCTATTCTGAACACCTCACACCTATCAATATTGTTTTTAGTCCAAAACAGGCTCTACTGAGGCAAGATGTCATCCTCATCCTCAACCTCTGATTCCTCTCCCCCTACAGTGTGTACTTCCTCCTCCTCACACATTATCAATTCGTCTTCGCTGGACTCCACAACCACAGGTCCCTCTGTACTATCTGGAGGGCAGTGCTGTACTTGATTGAGGAATTGATAATTCATTTTTATGAACATCATTTTTTCAACGTTCTGAGGAAGCAACCTCCTTCGCCGCTCACTGACCAGGTTCCCCGATGCACTAAAAACTCTTTCCGAGTACACACTGGAGGGAGGACAACTGCCTTTTTTTCCTGCCAGTAACAATATGGACTGTCTGACATGTCTATTTGGATGGTGTCAGCAAAATAATCCTCCACCATTTTTTTCTATTGTGACAGCATCCAATGCAGAAACAGTAGACATGTCTGCAATGATTGGCAGGTCCTTCAGTCCGGACCAGATGTTATCAGCATCCCCGCCAGCGGGTCTTTTAGGAAAACTGAGCTTTTTCCTCGCAGCTTTATCCTCCAAATTTTTGTTTTCCATTATATGTAGCACAAGAGAGCGTACCCCTAAGCCACACACACACTTTAAAAATTATATGCGGCACAGGAGAGTACCACTGGACTTATACTGCAGAATCAGTGAACTTTGTAATATTGCAGTACCACTGGTGGACTTATACTGCAGAATCAGTGAACTTTGTAATATTGCAGTACCAATGGACTTATACTGCAGGATTGTTTTTGGATATTTTTTTTTAATTTCTTTTTTTAGAATTATTTTTTTTATAACTTTTTTGAAAATTTTTTATAACTTGGGAATAATGGGGAAATAACAATGCCCTTAGAAGGACAGAGCACAGGACATAGCACCACTGGACTGAACAGGACACAGCACAGGACCCAGCAGCACCACTGAACTCAGAAGGACAGAGCACAGGACACAGCACCACTGGACTGAACAGGACACAGCACAGGACCCAGCAGTACCACTGAACTCAGAAGGACAGAGCACAGGACACAGCACCACTGGACTGAGCACAGCACAGCACAGCACAGAATATAGCAGGGCAGAGGACCACCTAACACAACCTCCCTCTACCCTGATCAATGCTTGAGTGAAGATGGCGGCGGCCAGCAGGGAATTTATAGAATCCGAGTATCGCGAGATCCGACAACGGGATTATGATTTGGAGCCTCGCTTTCAGTTTTGCAATTAGCGGGAATACCCGGATCTGTCTCGGATCCGGCTCGGATCGGCAAGGTTCGGGTGGGCTCGGATTTCAGATATTTGAGCCCGCTCATCCCTAATATTGACAGCCACAAAGATGATTCTCTGTTAGTAGCGTGTCCCACACGGTCCAGTCCTCAATAGCTCCCATCCAAACACGGACCACTGTCCTGTGCGACTCACTGAAGAGAGGAACTTCCGGCTATGCGCATGTGCAATATAAAAATGTGCGTTCTGAGTCCTCCGACCGGCTAAAAATAAATGAATTAGTGGATAAAAATGAAAGATTTAAATGTTCATATAAAATATAAAAACCTACACGTTTCACCCGTCAGGGCTTCTTCAGGGATGCAGAATGCAATAAATGTAAATCCAAAAAGGAGATATGGCCTTCTTTATATAGGGAAAGAAGTCCTTTAATTGGTTTAATTGGAAGTCCGCCCTCACATGGAGAGAGCATGAACTAGAGGAACAAATCTATGTAAATGTAATGTCCTTAGCTAGAGGAAAAAAAATCCATGTAAATGTAGTATCCTTCAAATTAAAGAATCTTCTTTTACAGATGGGCATCCAAACATAAGGATGCCAAACAGCAATAAATAAACAAATGTAAACATAGAGGAATATGTGTAAATATTATATAAGAAATAAAGTAAAAATGAAAATAAATAATATTTTTTTATATCTGGCAGGGGAAACTCCATAACCATAGAGCAAACAATTGGAGGAAGAAACACCCCACTTCCAGGGCCAAAAAGTCGGAGAAGCCCAATAATTACAGGGGAAATAGAGGAGGACATAAATCTAGGGGCCAGACCAAAACAAAGAAATAGAAAATAAAAATAAAAATGATGGCATCTTCAATCTCAGTAAGGAGAAATTGACAGCCTCACAAAATAATATTCTAAGGAAAGGTCTTAAATTTGCCCCTGCGAAACAGATTAATAAATTTGATACATATATTGATCTTCATAAATTTATCAGAAAAATAACTTTCAAGAAGATTATTTCCTATACCCCTAACACTAGACCCACTAAAACAGTAAATGTGTATGATCAAGATAAGAGTTATGTACACTCTGATTTGAAAAATAAATCTACGTTTTACCTTAGTTATACCAAGGGTCCTTTCATTAATACCTTCCAAAAATTTGTTAAATGAGACTTAGAAAATATTTTCAAAAAGAAGATGGTGAGGTCTATAAATACTACAATATCTGAAAGGAGGGCTATCAAGGAACTTGAAATGAATCAAGAACTAATTATAAAACCTGCGGACAAAGGCAGGGGTATCGCTATTAATAATAAAGTAGATTATGAAATTGAACTGCTAAGACAATTAAAGGATATTTCTACTTCCAAAATCCTTAAAGGACACCCTACCAAACAATATCAACAGGATCTAGCGATTCATTTAAAAAGAGCTTTGGAGAAAGGAATTCTCAATAACAGTGAACTTTACTATCTATTGGTAAAGTATCCTAGGCTACCAGTTATTTATCTCTTACCCAAATTCCATAAGATTCTTTCTCATCCACCGGGGAGGCCAATCATTTCTGATATTGGCTCCCTTATGAGTAATCTTTCAGAATACATTGATTATTTTCTACAACCTTTCGTTATTAGGCAGAAAAGTTATTTAAGGGACACTGCACATACCCTTGAATTGCTTAACAACATTATATGGGAAGAGGAATATTTCTTGGTTACATGTGATGTAACATCACTGTATACCAGGGGTGGGCAAACCTGTCCTCAAGGGCCATATCCAGTTCATGTTTTTAGGATTTCTTTAATCATGTACAGCTGAGTTAATCTATTTGGCTGGGTCAGTAATTATCCCACCTGTTTCTACAGACAGAAATCCTAAAAACAGGAACTGGATATGGCCCTTGAGGACAGGTTTGCCCACCCCTGCTGTATACCATTATTGACCACCAAGTAGGTTGTGGTCATGTAGAGGCCATCTTAAATAAAGAGCCAGATCTTCCTGAGGAACAAGATCGGTTCCTTCTTGACAGTATTCTTTTTTTGTTTTTTTGTTGTTTTTTGTTTTGGAACATAACTTTTTTGGTCTGGTGGGACCTACTATTAATAGGTTCGCAGGACAGCTATGGGCGCAAAATTTGTGCCCAGTTAGGCAAACCTGTTCATGGCATGTTTGAAAGAATTGTGTATTTGGAATAATAACTCCTATCTACATAAAATTCACACTTGGTGACGCTATATAGATGACGTCATCTGTATATGGAAAGGTGATAGAGAAGAGCTAACTGAATTTATTACTTTTATTAATAGTAACCCATATAACAACAACTTTACATATAATGATAGTACGGAACTAGTTGAATTCTTGGATCTAGAGATCTATGTGTATGCCTACTAACAGCTAAAACTGTTCTTAAGCCTGTGAATTGTAATTCATACATCCCTAGATCTAGTAACTACCATAGAAATTGGTTAAATAATATACCTATGGGACAATTCATACGACTAAGGCGAAACTGCACTGATTTGGAACAATACGACATCCAAGCTCCCAATTTGATGCAAAGATTTCTTGAAAGAGATTATGACAAAGATTCCGCAGAAAAAAACTGCATACAAGTTAGGAATACAAAAAGAGAAGACTTCTTAAAGTGTTCCAGAAAGGAAGAGACTGTTATTATATTCCATTTTAAGGACGATATTAAGCTGCCATTTATTTCCAAATATAGTAACGAATATAGAAAGGTTGAAGGAACTTTTAAAAAGCATTGGCTTAGAGGATGAAAAGTTGAGAAATATTTTACCTTCAAAACCCTATTTTGTTTATAAGAGGGCGGACAATTTGAAGAGACGTTTGGTCAATGGTACAATACCCCCACAAATATCTACAAAAACAACCACCTGGTTAAAAGAGAATGATAATGGTTTTTATAACTGCAACAGATGTGTTGCTTGTAGGACTAGTAAATGCCATAAAACTGGTTCTGTAAAACATTTTAAATCTAACACTACAGGTGAATTATATGATATTAAAGTAAAAAAAATCTTGCAACACCACAGGGGTTATCTATCTTTTGAGTGCCCCTGTCGTAAACAATATATAGGTAGAACCATCAGAAAATTAGGTGTTAGAGTGGAGGAACATCAGAGAAATATTACAAATCAATTGGAAACCCATAGTATTCCAGAACATTTTCTTGAATTCCACAACCATGATCCATCCAAACTAAAATGTGTGGGAATATGCAAAGTGATTAAATCCTGGTGGGGTGGTGATTTCACTAAGAAAATATCACACGAAGAGGCAAAATGGATTTTTATCTCTAAAGACGCTTACGCCCAATAGCCTTAATATTGATTTTGACCTTTCTACTTTTCTTTGAGTTTTCATAATTTTTTCCCAGTTAATTTTTTCTAAGTTAATCTTTATTTATTTTCATTTTTATTTTACTTTATTTCTTATTATATACTTTTTACACACATGCCTCTATGTTTATATTTGTTTAGTTATTGCTGTGTGGCATCCTTATGTTTGGGTGCCCATCGGTAAAAGAAGATTCTTTAATTTGAAGGATACTACATTTACATGGATTTTTTTTTCCTCTAGCTAAGGACATTACATTTACATGGATTCTTTCATCTAGTTTATGCTCTCTCTATGTTTGGGTGGTCTTCCAATTAAACCACTTAAAGGACTTCTTTCCCTATATAAAGAAGGCCATGTCTCCTTTTTGGATTCACATTTATTACATTCTGCATCACTGAAGAAGCCCTGACGGGTGAAAAGCGTAGGTTTTATATTTTATATGAACATTTATCTTTCCTTTTAATCCACTCATTTATTTATTTTTAGCCAGCCAGCGGACTTGGAACGCACATCTATATTGCGCATGCGCAATCGACACCCGACATAGCCGGAAGTTCCTCTCTTCAGTGAGTTGCATGTGGATGGGAGCTATTGAGGACCGGACCGTGTGAGACATGCTGCTAACAGAGAATCATGTTCGTGGCTGTCAATATCTATCACTTAGGAGTCCAGATATCTTGGAGAATACTTCTAAAACCTTCTGTAAGTTCTGTTTTCTCTGTTCAATATATTTTTTTATTATCGGTTACCAGATGATTGTCTCCCAATTAAACCAATTAAAGGACTTCTTTCCCTATATAAAGAAGGCCAGATCTCCTTTTTGTATTTACATTTATTACCTTCTGCATCCCTGAAGAAGCCCTGATGGGTGAAACGTGTAGGTTTTTATATTTTATATGAACATTTAAATCTTTCATTTTTATCCACTCATTCATTTATTTTTAGCCGGCCGGCGGACTCAGAACGCACAATTTATATTGCACATGCGCAATCGACATCCAACATAGCCGGAAGTTCCTCTCTTCAGTGATTTGCACAGGACAGAGGTCCGTGTTTGGATGGGAGCTATTGAGGATTGGACCGTGTGAGACACGCTACTAACAGAGAATAATCTTTGTGGCTGTCAATATCTATCACTTAGGAGTCCAGATATCTTGGAGAATACTTCTAAAACCTTCTGTAAGTTCTGTTTTCTCTGTTCAATATATTTTTTCATTATCAGTTACCAGATGATTGTGTGAATTATCACTCTACAAACATTATTTTCGTTTTATTGTGCTGAACTTTCTTTTTTTCATTTTTCCCATTTTTTCTGCCATTTAGATTTTGGTTTTATCATTCTGTATCCATTTGTTTGTCTTTGCCACTCACTCACACATACTTGTTTTCTTTTTGATACATTATCATAGATGACAATCCCTTTCTATGTTTTTATCCTTTTGGACACTATTTAGTGTATTTTTAAGTGGTCTATTACAGGTCCAGCCTTTATCTTATGTTTGTTTTGGACTGTATGTTTCCTAGCTATGTTTGGTAGTATTGATTAAATATTTGCTTAAACATATCTTTTTAAATATCTTTTGCGCCTGAAAATTACTTTTTGTATTTATATCCTGCTGAGGTAGGGATACCACCTCCTTTAATTTTTTCCCTTTATTGGCTGCATCTCTACATTACTAGGGAAGCGAGGTATTTTCTCTTTTTTCTTTTTATTGTCTATAACATAAATGTCAAAAACAAAAATGTACAAAAAAAGCTTTTACCTTTGTAAAGAAAAAAACAAACGCTACAAATTGCTAGACAACTGTTGTCAGGATTGGGTAAAACTAATTGCACATATAAGAGGTGGATTTTTTGGTCCTATGCCCAGGCGTGACAATGGCCTTCTTCTTATCACTGGCAAGAACTGCTACGACTGGTGCAGGACTTACACAAACAACATCATCCTCATCATCATCCTCATCAACATCCTCATTAGTTCCGTCATCAGCTACAAAAATATCCCCCTCATCCTGTTGAAAATACAAAGTCATATTTTACATTTGTGTATCACTGGATACCACTGACCAGGGCCGGACTGGCCATCTAGCACTTTTGGCAAATGCCAGAAGGGCCGATGGTCAGATGGGCCAGTCAAGAGTAGTCAGTGCACGGTCCAGTGACCATGCACTGTCACTTCCTGAAGGCTGGCTTCTCTACAGGAACCTGCCACATGACTACATGTGCCTCGTGCAGCGCTGCACGTGGCACATTCAAATCTGCATGAGTTCTGCAAGGCAGCTGTCAAAGAGCGGGCAAAAGACAGAAACAGACAGAAAAGAAGCTGAGAAGGTAAGTAAACAAAATGAGGGGGAGAAGAGGATGGATGCCACACAGAAAATGTGGGATAATATGATTTGGGCCACTACTCTGTGGCATAATATGG